>NC_140993.1:224578377-225323847 GCF_052327205.1 Somniosus microcephalus | reverse complement strand
CCTCCCCCTCTCCTGTCCCTCCCTCCCCCTCTCCTGTCCCTCCCTCCTCGTCTCCTCTCCCTCCCCCGTTCCTCTCCCTTCCTCCCCCTCTCCTCTCCTTCCCTCCCCCTCTCCTCTCCCTCCCTCCCCCTCTCCTCTCCCTCCCTCTCTCCTCTCCCTCCCTCTCTCCTCTCCCTTCCTCTCTCCTCTCCCTCCCTCCCCCCTCCTCTTGCTCCCCCTCTCCCTACCTTCCCCCTCCTCTCCCTCCCTCCCCCTCTGTCTCTCCACCCACTCCCCTCTCCTCTCGCTCGCTCCCCCTCTCCTCTCCCTCCCTCCCCCCTCTCCTCTCCCTCCCTCCCTCCCTCCTCTCCCTCCCCCCTCTCTCCTCTCCCTCCCTCCCCTCTCCTCTCCCTCCCTCCACCTCCGCGGATCAGCCCCTCAGGGCCAGCCGGTGTGCGGCCTAGCGCGTGAAGCCCAGCCGGACTCTCCTTATCTCTCTCCCTCCCTCCCTCTCTCCTCTCCCTCCCTCTCTCCTCTCCCTCCCTCCCCCCTCCTCTCCCTCCCTCCTCCACTCTCTCTCCTCTCCCTCCCCCGCCCCTCTCCTCTCCCTCCCTCCCCCCCTCTCCTGAACCTCCCTCCCCCTCCGCGGATCAGCACCTCAGGGCCGGCCGGTGCGCGGCCTAGCGCGTGAGGCCCGGCCGGACTCACCTTAGCTCAGGTTGCGCTCCGGGCCGATGTTGACGCACGCGCTGACTCCCGCCCCGCCAGCCTTTACTAAGATGGCGGCGATGGCTACGCTCGGCTCAGTCCCGCGCCACCAGCCTTTACCAAGATGGTGGCGATCGTGGGGCGGGACGGGCGGTGCCTAGCTCAGGCGTGGCTGGTGAGCAGAGGCCGAGGCTTCGAGGCCTGTAGGTGGGCTAACCCTCCAAGGTTGCGGCGCCCGGCAGAGGTAGCGAGTCAAGAGGAAAAAAAGAGGGTGAAAGGTAGGAAAATTAATCAGCTTGGAAAAAAATTTTACAAATTAATTTACTTTTTTTTAAAACAATTTCCCCTCCACACACACAGAAAGTGGGAAATATAAACACACAGAAAGTGGGGAAAATAAATCATTAGGAATCAAGATGGCGGCCACTCACCTCAGCTCAGAAGGATTAGGCCCGCCCACACACGCAATGAAACACCCCCTGTGATGCACCGATTGGTCAACCATCAGTTTAATCCCCTGTACGATTGGTCAACCATCATGTCACTCAACGCTAATGAGCAGAATGTTGCTGTTTTTTGAACCTTTTTTGTATACTTTCTGAACAATTTTTGTCTGACCAAAAAGTAAATATGCCTATTAGAGTCCACTAATGATAAGCTTTCTTTTGATATAACATATGTGTAGGTACGCTCTATAACTTTTAATTGTATAGCCGGACAGACAGACAGAAAGACAAACAGATAGAAAGACAAACAGACAGACAGGAAGACAGAAAGACAGATGGACCAACCGTTTTATTTATATAGATGTTGTTGTTGGAGAGAGAGAGAGAGAATCTGCGGGGAGAAGAGAGAGACTGGGGGGCAGAGAGTGACTGGGGGGAAGAGCGAGAAAGAGAGAGAGACTGGGGGGACAAGAGAGAAAGAGAGAGAGATTGGGGGGAAGAGAGAGAGACTGGGGGGAAGAGAGAAAGAGAGAGAGACTGGGGGGAAGAGAATGAGAGAGAGAGAGGGACTGGGGGAAGAGAGAGAGAGACTGGGGGGAAGAGAGAGAGAGAGACGGGGGAGAGGGAGAGAGAGAGACTGGGGGGAGAAGAGAGAGACGGGGGGGAAGAGAGAGACGGGGGGAAGAGAGAGAGAGAGAGACTGGGGGGAGAAGAGAGAGACGGGGGGGAAGAGAGAGAGACTGCTGGATTTAGTTCGGGATTAGCCTGGAGAGAGAGGGGGAGAAGGAGCGCCTCAGGCCTGGCCCGATGGACCCCTGCGAAGGAAGGAAGGAAGAAGGTGAGCGCTCCCGCCCTGTCCCACCACTCACTCTTTCCCTCCCTCACCCTCTCTGTCTCCCTGCCCCTGTCTCTCCCTGCTTTACTCTCTCTCACTCCCTCCCCTCTCCTCTCCCTCCCTGCCCCTCTCCCTCCCCTCCCTCCCCCTCTCCTCTCCCTCCCCTCTCCTCTCCTCCCCTCTCCTCTCCCTCCCCCTCTCCTCTCCCTCCTCCCCTCTCCCTCCCCCTCCTCCCCCTCTCCTCTCCCTCCTCCCTCTCCTCTCCGTCCCCCCTCTCCTCTCCCTCCCCCCTCTCCCCCACTCCTCTCCCTCCCCCTCCTCTCTTCTCCCTCCCCCCTCCTCTCCTCTCCCTACCCCCCTCCTCTCCTCTCCCTCCCCCCCTCCTCTCCTCTCCCTCCCCCCCTCCTCTCCCCCCTCCTCTTCCTCTCCACCCCCTCCTCTCCCTCCCCCTGTCTCTTGCTCCTTTCCGGTACCAGAATGGAGTCAGTCCGACATCGGGAGGCCGGGTGCCAATCGCTCCGAAGCGAGTCCAGGGTTCCTCATCGTTAACGCGGCGGGCCTTTGGACCCGGTTGGCCGGGCGGCAGACGAACGCCTTTCGCTGCGGTGAAGGGGAGAGAGAGATGCCGCCGCTCACCTGCTTGCTTCCCTCTTCCCCTGGGCATTCAGGCTGTGCGGGGAAGAGAGAGTGAGACGCCACCGCTCACCTGCTCACTTCTCTCTTCCCCCGGGCTTTCAGGCTGCGCGGGGAAGAGAGAGAGACTGGGGGGAGAGTGAGACTCCGCCGGTTGCCGGGGTAACCCTCCTCCCTCCTCCCCACCCACTGAGCGGCTACAGGCTGTGAGAGAGGCCCGGGCCCAGTTGCCGGGGTAACCCTCCTCCCCTGCCCTCCTGAGCGGCTACAGGCTGTGAGAGAGGCCCGGCCCGGTTGCTGGGGAAAACCTTCTCCCCCCCACCCCCGCCCTCCTGAGGGGCTACAGGCTGTGAGAGAGGCCCAGGCCCGGGCCTGGTTTCTGGGGAAATCCTTCCCCACCTCAACTTGCTCCCAAAATCCACTCCACACACACACAAAGTGGGAAAAATAATCAAGAGTTAGGAATCAAGATGGCCGCCACTCACCTCAGCTCAGAAGGATTAGGCACGCCCACACATGCAATGAAATGCTCTCTGTGATGCACTGATTGGTTAACCATCAGGTTAATCGCCTGTACGATTGGTCAACCATCACGTCACTCAACGCTAATGAGCGGAATGTTGCCCTTTTTGAAGCTTTTTTGTATACTGTCTGAACAAGTTTTGTCTGACCAAAAAGTGAATATGCTGATTAGAGTCCCCTAATGATAAGCTTTCTTTTGATATAACATATGTGTAGGTACGCTCTATAACTTTTGATTGTATAGCCGGACAGACAGACAGAAAGACAAACAGACAGAAAGACAAACAGACAGACAGAAAGACAGAAAGACAGATAGACCAACCGTTTTATATATATAGAAGCTGGAGTGCCCGGCGGTGCCAAGGGAACTCAAGAATGCTGTGCCATGTTTATAAAACTGTTTATAAAGCTGTTGGGATTGAAGAACTCTTCCTAAGCACCCAGGAGTGATATAACATTATTCACAATGTTTCAGTGTATGAGTTGAATAGGGAAATAAAAGATACTATCTCAGTCATTTAGAGGTCAGTTTAGAAATCAACAGTGAACATTTATGCCAATAATAATGTAGAACAATAGAACATTTTACAATATGGTGGAGTTACAACCAAAGACTGAGTGAATACTCGTTCTGATAAAGGTTTGCAAACCCAATGGGTTGGTATTGTACAGAGTGATTTTATAATCAATAAAAATGTATTAAACATTACACTGTTAAATCTGTTATCTTGTAGTAGGTATGCAGCCTCTCAGATCTTGTAGAGTGCTGTTGAGTTCTTCAAGTGCCCTCTTGTGGGTCTTTGTACACTGATCCTACACAATGAGTTTAGACTTTGGAAGCAGCTCAGCAGTTGCAGTGGTAATGTTACACACTGGGTGTTGTTGTCTATTCAGATCCAGAGGGAGAAGAAAGGTTCAGTGGGCAGTGCGACCTCCTTGGAGAAGAGTTGTAGCTATTCCTGATGAGGGAACAGCCAGTGCAATGAATCCCTTAGAGTGAAGGATGGCCACAAAGAGATGTCGTAGCCTTTTGGGGGAGTATTACAGAGCAGCTTCTGTCATCGTTGGATGCCAATGAATGTGATCCTGAAGGAGTCCTCTGTTGCTGAAAGCTTTTACAAAGGAGGCACAGAGATGGCCGGCCAGTGAGAATTTTGAGGTAATTAAATGAGGTTGGGCCAGCAACCTCATGGGAGGAGTAGATGAAGGTGGGAGCACTCTGTTATTTGAGAGCCTGTGGATAGACAACATTTTCTGTTTTTCCTGCCGGTGTTAAAATGAACAGATTACTGGATGCACCAACTCTTGAACATGCCACATACAACTGGCCATGTGAAAAACAGGGCGTGAGTAAGTTGATGCCAGCAACCTTCAAATTCTGCCCCTGGGCCTTGTTGATTGACATTGCAAAATAAATTCTCAGAGGGAACTGTTGCCTTCTGAATTGAAAGTGCAAGTCAGTTGGTATCATAGGAATTCTAGGAATGAGAATATCCTCCCCTCTGGCACAGCCTGAGATGATGGTAGCCTCAATGAGATTTTGCATGAGCTTTTTGACTGCCAGTCTGGTTCCATTGCACAACTTTGGTGGATATATGTTTCTTAGGAGCATGATGGGGGTGCCTTCCTTCAGTACCAGTTCGTGAGGAGGCGTTCCTGAAGGCTGCAATGAGTTGAGGAACTCAATGGGGTAATGTACCGCATCAGCACTGTCACAAACAGTATCAACGCTTTTGTAAATTTGCTCTTGGCCAGGGAGTTTTTGACGAAGGAGCATGTTTATGTGTTTGACTGTATCATTCCTAGGTGCAAGTATTGACCGTTCACACAGCCAGTTGTGATCTTTGAAGTGATTGAGCAGGTTTGGATACACGTTTGAGATCAAGTCATCAACTGTTTTTACTTGACTGCCAAAGTCTGGAGGAATTGTGATTGGTCCACTGCTGTCAATGGGCAACTTTCCTTCTCCCAATTGTAGTAAAAGTCGCGCAAAGGATTCTGACATCTCGTCACCATGCATATGAACACGCATGTTTGTCGTCAAATGGACTGTTTGCACATGTGGCCACAGATGGGATGCCTTGAGACATCCATTGAGTTCATCCGCTGGTGTTCCTCTGGGGACAACTGGCAGGATTTGACGGAAATCACCTGCCAGCAACAGGGTGATGCCACCCATCAGCATATCGTTGCCTCTCAAATCTTGAAGAGTTCTGTTGAGTGCTTCAAGTGCCCTCTTGTGGGCCATTGTACACTCATCCCACACAATCAATCGAGACTTTTGAAGCATCTCAGCAGCACCAGTTCCTTAGCTAATGTTACACACTGGTTGTTCTTGTCTTGTCAGATCCAGAGGGAGAGCAAAGGTTGAGTGGCAGTGCGACCTCCTTGCAGAAGAGTTGCAGCGATTCCCGATGAGGCAACAGCCAGTGCAATGAATCCCTTAGAGCGAACCGTGGCCAGCAAAAGATTGATCAGGAATGTTTTTCCTGTTCCACCAGGGGCATCGAGGAAGATAATGCCAGCAGTGTTGTTTTTCACCATATCGAGAACCAATCTGTAAGTCTGTTTCTGCTCTCTGCTGAGACCTGGAGAAGCATTCCTATTGGGAGATGGAAGGTTCAACTGAGTCAGAGACTTGCCAGCCAATGCCAAAGTCTTGTCCTCCAAAAGGATCAATGCCTGATTGTACACCGCATCAGTGAAGTTGAGTGCCATTGTGGGGTTGGCTCTGCCGAGTTGGCGTAAGATGTCTTCTGTGAGGCTGTCTTTGTGATCTTCCCACAATTGCATCGGGTTGGAAGGCCTGCAGAGGGCAATTATAATGGCAAAGAGTTTTTGTAGCCTATTGGGGGAGTAAGACAGAGCAGCTTCTGTCATTGTTGCATGCCAATGACTGTCACCCTCAATGAGTCCTCTCCTGCGGCAAGCTTCTTGAAAAGAGACACAGAGATGGCCAGTGACAGTCTTGAGGTCATTAAATGATGTGGGGCCAGCAACCTCATGGAGGAGTAGACGAAGGTGAAAGCACTCTGAGTTGTTTGGATGGACCATGTAGACTCTGCCAAGTGCATCTGATGAGTACACCCCTGTATGACCAGGGACTTCCTTCTAACCTGCTCCAGGGCGCCGAGCCCGCCATGTCTTGTTTGGCTGCCAGGTGTAGTACTTGGGCACCTGATGATAGAAAAGTGTCTTGGCGAAGTCATTCATTTGGCACAACTCAAAGAATGCTGTAAGTTTTGTCTTTGGAGGTTCCTCGACACGTTGGCTGGCATTTGCAGGTCGGAATAAAACCCTTTGTCCATTTTGCAAGTGAACATCCAATTTAGTGACAGTGGGGTAACTGTTGTGGATGTCAAATCCAAAAGTTCGCCAGGCTGCCTCATTGCTGCAGATGTAACGGCCCATCAGATGTGTGGTGATCTCATCATTTGGATTTTGCTGTCCAGCCGCTTGAAGATCAAAGACAGCTTGGTCACTACCCTTATGGAGGTGCTTGCACACATATTTGATAGACTTAACTGAGTGGCAGTACTCCACATTGGTGTGACATTTGAAGAGCCTGGATAGGAGTGGACAGTAAGGAACAATCCAACGGTTGTCAACTTCAAATGTCTGTCTTTGCTGTGTTGTCTGAGTTGACGGACCAGGTTGACTCGAGTGGCTAGATTTTTTAGTTCGCATTCTTATTTCAGTGCTGAAACCTCCACTCTCTTTGCCCCTTCTCCTGTACAAAGGATAGCCATCATCCCCATGCTGAGTTTCTTCGCAGAGTGGCTTTGGGTACCCTTTTGTACATGCATTGATTTTCATGCAGGGAGAAGAAGGGTTGTGTCGCCCACAAGGACCATGAATCATATTTTTTACAACAACATCAAAGAGGATTGGATCCTGGTCCTTATCGGGTAGCTCTGCAGAGATGAAGGAATCAACTTGATTGGGGTGAATCTTTGCCTGAAGCCAGAGTAACAGATGAACATGAGGAAGTCCTCTCTTCTGCCACTCAATGCTGTACATGTAGCAATTGTGTGCACCAAAAAGTTTGCCCACAGTCACCAGTTTGAGCAGTTTTTTAACTTTGAGGTTGAAGACCCGTGCTATGAGCTCATGCCTTTCAGTACCAGCTTTGGGTAGGAACTCCTGCCATTGGGGATTACAAGTCATGGTGATGAAGAGGTCAGGTCTGCCATAGCTTCTGACATAGGCCATGGCATCTTGCGTGTGCTCATGCATGTACTTAGGACCTCCAACGAAGGTGGATGGTAGGATGACCACTTGACCAATGTCCTCAGTGTTGCCATCATTGGCCACAGCATCTCGTAAGTTTATATAGTCTGTGACTCTCAAATGATTTTGGTTATTCCGGAACCAATGAAGCCGCTCTCCTTCTATTTTTGCATACATGTCAGTGAGGAACTGGTGGCGAAGTTGTCCACACTGAAGCAGGTGGTTTGAAGCAGTTTGTCGTTCCATCAGCCTGTATGAATAGAATTCCATGGCAGAAACCATCTTTTGCCTTTGGGCTGTAGGTGGCACACCAGTTTTGGGGTCAACATGTGGGATCTTGTTATAGGCATTGTATCCATCTTCCCCATGGCAAAACAAAAGCGGGTATTGCAGAGGATCATATGACCTGTGAAGCTCAGAAATTCTTTTGAGTGGACCACCTCTGATATGCAAGACAATGTCCCGTTGTTCAAATTCTTGGCCCACAATGACAATGGCTACCTCATTGGTGGTCGGAGCATTGAAGTGTCGCTCATGTTCACCTGCAGGAGTCTTGTCAGCTTTGATGACAACTTTGAGGTCTTCATTTGTTGTTTTTTCGATGGCTGTTTTGAAACTCTTAACATATGGGTTTTGGTGATGAAGCATGTGCTGTAACTCAACCAAAGTTTTTTGCTTGATTTGGTGTTGTTGTGCGGGGAGAACAGCAGCTTCCCTGCAGCGATTGGCTTGCTCTTCGTCACCACCCAAGAAGTAGATTTGCAGAAACTGAGGTCTTTCGTTTGGTAGAGGAAGTAGTGAGCCAGCTGTATGGTACACCTGTCCATGAACTTTAAAAGTTGGGCAAAATCCTGATTCACGCACTCTGTTTGCATCAAAAGAGGTCATTGCAAAGCAGTTGTTGTACTTTCTGATGTGAGTGAGGAAATGTGTTGAAGCTGGATTTTGGCCAAACGGAAGTGAATGTAGGGGTTCAGGCGGAGCTGTTAGTGTTGGAAGTTTAACCTTTCCTCCATTGCAGCATATCCCAGCAATTTCCGCTTCCCACTTCAGAGCGCCACAGTGAGGGCAAATGACAGTCATCTTGCCAATGATGACTGTGTGGTCTGCTTCATAATTGATGGTGGGTGTATAGGAGAAGGCTGCTCTGAGCCAATGACTCCAAATGTCAGCTCTGGCAATGCCCCTGCATCTATTGGCGGCCTGGCGACGTGCCTGAGTCTGCTCAGGAGTCTCTGAGGCTCTGGTTTGGGTATGTCTCGTCCGGTCATGAGCTTGACGTGAGTGAGTCTGGTCAGGAGTCTCTGAGGCTATGGCTTGGGCATGTCTTGCCTGCTCAGCAGCTTGACGTCCCTGACTTTGGACAGGAGTCTCTGAGGCTCTGGCTTGGGCATGTCTCATCCGGTCATCAGCTTGACGTGACTGTGTCTGGTCTGGAGTCTCTGAGGCTCTGGCTTGGGCATGTCTTGCCTGCTCAGCAGCTTGACATCCCTGACTTTGGTCAGGAGTCTCTGAGGCTCTGGCTTGGGCATGTCTCGTCCGGTCACCAGCTTGATGTGCCTGAGTCTCGTCAGGAGTCTCTGAGGCTCTTTTAGTCTTTTTTCGGGACGCATCACAAGTGCTGGGTGTAAGTCTGCTTCGTTTTCTTGGGGGCATGCTGTTATGAAAAAAGAAATAAACATTTTGTTATTATATAGATAAATGAGTTTGTGTGTCTGTCTGTCTGGGAAGGAGAGAGGGGGAGGAGGAGGGGGGAGCAGGGGGAGGAGGGGGGAGGTGGGGCAGGAGAGAGAGAGGGGGCAGGAGAGAGAGAGAGGGCGGGAGGAGAGAGGGGGGAGGAGAGAGAGGGGGGGAGGAGAGAGAGAGGGGAGGAGGAGCGAGAGGGGGGGAGGAGAGAGAGAGGGGGAGAGAGAGAGGGGGTGAGGAGAGAGAGAGGGGGAGGAGAGAGAGAGGGGGGAGGAGAGAGAGAGGGGGGAGGAGAGAGAGCGGGGGAGGAGAGAGAGAGGGGGGAGGAGAGAGAGGGGGAGGAGAGAGAGGGGGGAGGAGAGAGAGAGGGGGGAGGAGAGAGAGGGGGAGGAGAGAGAGAGGGGGAGGAGAGAGAGAGGGGGGATGAGAGAGAGTGGGGGGAGGAGAGAGAGAGGGGGGAGGAGAGAGAGAGGGGGAGGAGAGAGAGAGGGGGAGGAGAAAGAGAGGGGGGATGAGAGAGAGAGGGGGGAGGAGAGAGAGAGTGGGGAGGAGAGAGAGAGGGGGGAGGAGAGAGAGGGGGAGGAGAGAGAGAGTGGGGAGGAGAGAGAGAGGGGGGAGGAGAGAGAGGGGGAGGAGAGAGAGGGGGGAGGAGAGAGAGAGGGGGATGAGAGAGAGTGGGGGAGGAGAGAGAGCGGGGGAGGAGAGAGAGAGTGGGGAGGAGAGAGAGAGGGGGAGGAGAGAGAGAGGGGGAGGAGAGAGAGAGAGGGGGGAGGAGAGAGAGAGGGGGAGGAGAGAGAGAGGGGGGAGGAGAGAGAGAGGGGGAGGAGAGAGAGAGGCGGAGGAGAGAGAGAGGGGAGGAGAGAGAGAGGGGGGAGAGAGTGAGGGGGTGAGGAGAGAGAGAGAGGGAGGAGAGAGAGAGGGGGGAGGAGAGAGAGAGGGGGAGGAGAGAGAGAGGGGAGGAGAGAGAGGGGGGAGGAGAGAGAGAGGGGGAGGAGAGAGAGAGGGGGGAGGAGAGAGAGAGGGGGGATGAGAGAGAGAGTGGGGGGAGGAGAGAGAGAGGGGGGAGGAGAGAGAGAGTGGGGAGGAGAGAGAGAGGGGGGAGGAGAGAGAGGGGGAGGAGAGAGAGGGGGGAGGAGAGAGAGAGGGGGGAGGAGAGAGAGGGGGAGGAGAGAGAGAGGGGGAGGAGAGAGAGAGGGGGATGAGAGAGAGTGGGGGGAGGAGAGAGAGAGGGGGGAGGAGAGAGAGAGGGGGAGGAGAGAGAGAGGGGGAGGAGAAAGAGAGGGGGGATGAGAGAGTGTGGGGGGAGGAGAGAGAGAGGGGGGAGGAGAGAGAGGGGGAGGAGAGAGAGAGTGGGGAGGAGAGAGAGAGGGGGGGAGGAGAGAGAGGGGGAGGAGAGAGAGGGGGGAGGAGAGAGAGAGGGGGGATGAGAGAGAGTGGGGGGAGGAGAGAGAGAGGGGGAGGAGAGAGAGAGTGGGGCGGAGAGAGAGAGGGGGAGGAGAGAGAGAGGGGGAGGAGAGAGAGAGGGGGGATGAGAGAGAGTGGGGGGAGGAGAGAGAGAGGGGGGAGGAGAGAGAGAGTGGGGCGGAGAGAGAGAGGGGGAGGAGAGAGGGAGGGGAGGAGAGAGGGGAGGAGAGAGAGAGGGGGAGGAGAGAGAGAGGGGGAGGAGAGAGTGAGGGGGTGAGGAGAGAGAGAGAGGGAGGAGAGAGAGAGGGGGGAGGAGAGAGAGAGTGGGGAGGAGAGAGAGAGGGGGGAGGAGAGAGAGGGGGAGGAGAGAGAGAGTGGGGAGGAGAGAGAGAGGGGGGAGGAGAGAGAGGGGGGAGGAGAGAGAGGGGGGAGGAGAGAGAGAGGGGGGATGAGAGAGAGTGGGGGAGGAGAGAGAGAGGGGGAGGAGAGAGAGAGGGGGAGGAGAGAGAGAGGGGGAGGAGAGAGAGAGGGGGGAGGAGAGAGAGAGGGGGAGGAGAGAGAGAGGGGGAGGAGAGAGAGAGGGGGGAGAGAGTGAGGGGGTGAGGAGAGAGAGAGGGAGGAGAGAGAGAGGGGGGAGGAGAGAGAGAGGGGGAGGAGAGAGAGAGGGGAGGAGAGAGAGGGGGAGGAGAGAGAGAGGGGGAGGAGAGAGAGAGGGGGGAGGAGGAGAGAGGGGGGCTGAGAGAGAGTGGGGGGAGGAGAGAGAGAGGGGGAGGAGAGAGAGAGTGGGGAGGAGAGAGAGAGGGGGCAGGAGAGAGAGGGGGAGGAGAGAGAGAGGGGGGAGGAGAGAGAGAGGGGGAGGAGAGAGAGAGGGGGAGAGAGAGAGGGGGTGAGGAGAGAGAGAGAGGGAGGAGAGAGAGAGGGGGGAGGAGAGAGAGAGGGGGTGGAGAGAGAGAGGGGGAGGAGACAGAGAGGGGGGAGGAGAGAGAGGGGGAGGAGAGAGAGGGGGGAGGAGAGAGAGAGGGGGGATGAGAGAGAGTGGGGGGAGGAGAGAGAGAGGGGGGAGGAGAGAGAGAGTGGGGAGGAGAGAGAGAGGGGGAGGAGAGAGAGAGGGGGAGGAGAGAGAGAGAGGGGGAGGAGAGAGAGAGGGGGGAGGAGAGAGAGAGGGGGGGAGGAGAGAGAGAGGGGGAGGAGAGAGAGAGGGGGGAGGAGAGAGAGAGGGGGGATGAGAGAGAGTGGGGGGAGGAGAGAGAGAGGGGGAGGAGAGAGAGAGTGGGGAGGAGAGAGAGAGGGGGAGGAGAGAGAGGGGGAGGAGGAGAGAGGGGGGTTGAGAGAGAGAGGGGGGATGAGAGAGAGTGGGGGGAGGAGTGAGAGAGGGGGGAGGAGAGAGAGAGGGGGGAGGAGAGAGAGAGGGGAGGAGAGAGAGAGGGGGGAGGAGAGAGAGGGGGAGGAGGGAGAGAGGGGGGATGAGAGAGAGTGGGGGGAGGAGAGAGAGAAGGGGGATGAGAGAGAGTGGGGGGAGGAGAGAGAGAGGGGGGAGGAGAGAGAGAGGGGGGAGGAGAGAGAGAGGGGGAGGAGAGAGAGAGGGGGGAGGAGAGAGAGGGGGAGGAGAGAGAGAGGGGGAATGAGAGAGAGTGGGGGGAGGAGAGAGAGAGGGGGAGGAGAGAGAGAGTGGGGAGGAGAGAGAGAGGGGGCAGGAGAGAGGGGGAGGAGAGAGAGAGGGGGGAGGAGAGAGAGAGGGGAGGAGAGAGAGAGGGGGAGAGAGAGAGGGGGTGAGGAGAGAGAGAGAGGGAGGAGAGAGAGAGGGGGAGGAGAGAGAGAGGGGGTGGAGAGAGAGAGGGGGAGGAGACAGAGAGGGGGGAGGAGAGAGAGGGGGAGGAGAGAGAGGGGGAGGAGAGAGAGAGGGGGGATGAGAGAGAGTGGGGGGAGGAGAGAGAGAGGGGGAGGAGAGAGAGAGGGGGAGGGGAGAGAGAGGGGGGAGGAGAGAGAGAGGGGGAGAAGAGAGAGAGGGGGGAGGAGAGAGAGAGGGGGGATGAGAGAGAGTGGGGGGAGGAGAGAGAGAGGGGGAGGAGAGAGAGAGTGGGGAGGAGAGAGAGAGGGGGAGGAGAGAGAGGGGGAGGAGGGAGAGAGGGGGGAGGAGAGAGAGAGGGGGGATGAGAGAGAGTGGGGGGAGGAGAGAGAGAGGGGGGGAGGAGAGAGAGAGGGGGGAGGAGAGAGAGAGGGGGGAGGAGAGAGAGAGGGGGAGGAGAGAGAGGGGGGAGGAGAGAGAGGGGGAGGAGAGAGAGAGGGGGGATGAGAGAGAGTGGGGGGAGGAGAGAGAGAGGGGGGAGGAGAGAGAGAGTGTGGAGGAGAGAGAGAGGGGGAGGAGAGAGAGAGGGGGAGGAGAGAGAGAGGGGGGAGGAGAGAGGGAGGGGGAGGAGAGAGAGAGGGGGAGGAGAGCGAGAGCGGGGAGGAGAGCGAGAGGGGGAGGAGAGGGGGGGAGAGAGAGAGGGGAGGAGAGAGGGTGGGGGGGAGGGGGGGAGGAGAGGGGCAGGGGTGGATTAGACCCCACCCAGACCATAAACACACAGAAAGTGGGAATGAAGATGGCGGCCACTCACCTGAGCTCAGAATGATTAGTCCCGCCCACACACACAATGAAACGGCCCCCGTGATGCACCAATTGGTCAACCATCAGGTCACTCAATGCTATCCCCTGTAGGGTTGGTTAACCATCATGTCACTCAACGCGAATGAGCGGATTACGTCCTTTTTTTGAACATTTTTTGTATACTGTCTGAACAATTTTTGTCTGACCAAAAAGTACATGCACCTATTAGAGTCCCCTAATGATAAGCTTTCTTTTGATATAACATATGTGTAGGTACGCTCTATAACTTTTGATTGTTTAGCCAGACAGACAGACAGAAAAACAAAACAGACAGACAGAAAGACAGAAGGCCAGACGGACCAACCGTTTTATATATATAGATAGTTATTTGTATTTGCCTGTAATTTTATATACTGGTAACTTCTCATAAGACTGTGTTATTTTTCTGTCTAATAAAATCTTGAGTTTCGCTTACACCCAAACCACCTGTCTACTCGAGTCTTTTTCTGTATCGCCGCCTGTACCTAAGTCCGGTGTCTAGAACCCAAGGGTGTGGGAACGATTCGAACCACTCATAAACAGTCAGCGGCATAACTGACTGGGTGTACACACCAAACACCATCACACGCCACCCCCTACAGGACACAAGCAGGGGTGTTGTCAGGAGGACCAGGCTGCAGTGGCGCAAACCTTTCAATGGTCTCAGTAAATCACGAAACGGTACTGCAAAGCCACACACAACCTCATCCTGCTGTGCCACTCATCACTTCCCCATCACTCTGCCTTCCCTACCCTAAATGTGAGGTTATCCACTTTGGTGGCAAAAACAGAAAGGCAGATTATTATCTGAATGGCAATAGATTGGGAGAAGGGGAAGTGCAATGAGACCTGGGTGTCCTTGTGCACCATTCGCTGAAGGTAAGCATGCAGGTGCAGCAGGCGGTTAAGAAGGCAAATGGTATGTTGGCCTCCGTAGCGAGAGGGTTTGAGTACAGGAACAAGGATGTCTTGCAGCAGTTATACAGGGCCTTAGTGAGACCACATCTTGAGTATTGTGTGTAGTTTTGGTCGCCTTATCTGAAGAAGGATGTTCTTGCCATGGAAGGAGTTCAATGAAGATTCACCAGGCTGATAACTGGGATGGCAGGAATGACATATGAGGAGAGATTGGGTCGATTGGGCTTGTACTTGCTGGAGTTTAGAAGAATGAGAGGGGATCTCATTGAAACGTATAAAATTCTGACAGGACTGGATAGACTAGATGCAGGAAGGATGTTCCCGATGGCGGGGGAGTCCAGAACCAGGGGTCACAGTCTATGGATAAGGAGTAGGCCATTTAGGACAGAAATGAGGAGGAATTTCTTTACCCAGAGAGTGGTGAACCTGTGGAATTCTCTACCACAGAAGGCAGTAGAGGCCAATACATTAAATATATTCAAGAAGGGGTTGGATATATTTCTTAAGGCTAAAGGGATCAAGGGGTATGGGGAGAAAGCAGGGACCGGGTTCTGAATTTGGATGATCAGCCATGGTCGCATTGAATGGCGGAGCAGGCTCGAGGGGCCGAATGGCCTACTTCTGCTCCTATCTTCTATGTTTCTATGTTTCTATGTTTACCCCTGCGCATCCTTACTCATGCCAACTTATCTTGCACCTCCACCCATCCCTCTCAATCTACATTATTACTTCTCCATCTCACTAGCCACCTCTCACAGTCACGCTCATCCTAGTCCAATCATACCAAGTCGTAATACACAAGGGTAGGCACTTGGGTGTTTTAGCCAATCTTCATGTGAAGTTTTGTTTAATGTGCTGTCAAACACTGAAATCTTTCTTTTTAGCACTTTGCGTTATTTGACAGATTTGTGTGCACCTTAGGATGTGGCTTAGTGAGTTGCAGTGAATGGTGAGACATAACAGTACCCCCCACAATGGCAATGAGTGTGGGAGGACTGGCTTGGACATTGTAGGGACGCTTTATGGTGTTGCTGTGGGGTTGTTCCAACCTGGTGCATCATGTGGCAGCCAGGGTGTACAGCGGCAAATGAAGCAAATCTGGCTATGGTGATCCCATCCCTGGCCTACCGGGCAACAATGTGGTCAGGTGCTGAGGCCCTGTGTCCTGTGCAGCATCAGTTGATTGCAGAGAAGGCTGATGTTGTTGTTGGTGCTGCTGGTGTGCCTGGTGCTGCTAGTTTTGGTGCTGATCGTGGTGGGATTCTGAGGACCAAGATGAGAGAGTTTCAAGGGCACCCATGCTGATGGAAGAGATGTCATGTGAAGTAGAGATGACAGAAGCGATCTGTCAATGTTGAGAGAGGTTGTTCCAATGAGGTGACACTGGATAGAGAATTTACTCCCAACACTTGCAACATGTATAACGTTCAATCTGTCTTACAAATGTAGTAAGCAATAGCTTCTGACCTTGGAAAGTGAACAGCTATGAGATGGGAGCTTTTATAACACATTTGCAGCTGTCAAGTAACGAAATGATATCATGGTGACACAACTCCCAACCTGCTTACCTGACATGATCCCCGAGCAACGGGGAACCCGTGGGCGACCTCATAAAATTTAAAGGTGAGCGCACTGGATACAGCAAAGGCTATGGGTCCCGACAGCATCCCAGCTGCTGTGCTGAAGACTTGTGCTACAGAACTAGCCGCGCCTCTAGCCAAGCTGTTCCAGTACAACTACAACACTGACATCTATCCGACAATGTGGAAAACAGCCCAGCTATGTCCTGGCCACAAAAAGCAGGACAAATCGAATCCGGCCAATTACCGCCCCATCAGTCTACTCTCAATCATCAGCAAAGTGATCGAAGGAGTCATTGACAACGCTATCAACTGGCACTTACTCTCCAATAACCTGCTCACTGATGCCCAGTTTGGGTTCCGCCAAGACCACTCAATTCCCGACCTCATTACAGCCTTGGTCCATACATGGAAAAAGGAGCTGAATTCCAGAGGTGAGGTGAGAGTGACTGCCCTTGACATCAAGGCAGCATTTGACTGATTGTGGCATCAAGGAGCCCTAGTAAAACTGAAGTTAATGGGAATCAGAGGGAAAATTCTCCACTGGATGGAGTCATACCTAGCACAAAGGAAGATGGTTGAGGTGGTTGGAGGTCAATCATCACAGCCACAGGACATCACGGCAGGAGTTCCTCAGTGCAGTGTCCTAGGCCCAACCATCTTCAGCTGCTTCATCAATGACCTCCCCTCCAACATAAGGTCAGAAATGTGAATGTTCGCTGATGACTGCACAGTGTTCAGCGCTATTCCCAACTCTTCAGCTAATGAAGCAGTCCATGTCCGCGTGTAACAAGACCTGGATGACGTTCAGGCTTGGACTGATAAGTGGCAGGTAACATTTGCACCACAGAAGTGCCAGGCAATGACTATCTCCAACAAGTGAGAGTCTAACCACCGCCCCTTGACATTCAATGGCATTACCAATGCCGAATCCCCCACCATCAACATCCTGGGGGTCACCATTGATCAGAAACTTATTGACCAGCCACATAAATACTGTGGCAACAATTGCAAGTCAGAGGCTGGGTATTCTGCGGTGAGTGTCTCACCTCCTGACTCTCCAAAGCCTTTCCACCATCTACAAGGTACAAGTAAGGAGTGTGATGGAAAACTCTCCACTTGCCTGGATGCAGCTCCAACAACACTCAAGAAGCAGCCCGCTTGATTGGTAACCCATCCACCACCTTAAATATTCACTTCCTCCACCACCAGCGTACCATGGCTGCAGTGTGTAACATCTACAAGATACACTGCAGCAACTCGCCAAGGCTTCTTCGCAGCACCTCCCAAACCCAGGACCTCTTCCACCTAGAACGACAAAAGCAGCAGGCGCATGGGAACACCACCAGCTCCAAGTTCCCCTCCAAGTCATACACCATCCTGACTTGGAAGTATATCATCGTTCCTTCATCATCGCTGGGTCAAAATCCTGAAGCTCCCTCCCTAACAGCACTGTGGGAGCACCTGCACCACACGGACTGAAGCGGTTCAAGAAGGCAGCTCACCACCACCTTCTCAAGGGCAAATAGGGATGGGCAATAAATGCTGGCCTTGCCAGCGATGCCCTCATCCCATGAACAAATATAAAAAAAAGTTTTTCAGTGCCTGTTAACCAACTCTTACTCATTTAAATTGCCTCCCCTGCTGCTTGGTGTTGGGTCTTTTCAGCGATGACAGACCTGGCATCTGGGAAACTAACATGGCAGCGGGTTGACAGCAGGTTCCCCACCTGCTGTCAAAATTTTTTTTTCCCACCTGACCCTCCACCAAATATGTCTGCTGACTCCCTGAAAAATTCCCCCCTATGGTTCTGTGGTACTAATTAGTCTTGACACATAGCTGCCATAGCATTTACCTGTGCTGCCCTGGCCAGATCACTGAACCTTTCACAGGTGATATTCTGCTGGTTGGGGATTTTCCATGTACTGCCAATGCCACTTCATTTGCCACTTCCTTCCAAATAGCTCTTGCAGCACAGGTTGCAGGCTGTTTGCCTCTAGCGCTAAAATGTGCATCGCTTCCCTGCCTTATCTCACTTAAGAGATGCTCCAACTTACTTTAACTAAAACTGGATGCTCTTTTTTTCCCTTCCATTTGCGGCTGCCATCTCCATTTCCTCTTAGCTACCTTTACATGCAGGCTGCTTTTAAATGATGGCTCATTCCACATTTCTCAGCGACACCTATTCTGTTTGGAGGCCTATTGCTGGTGGGATTCACAACTTTTTCCCACCCAGCATTATGCTAATCAGGTGATCCAAAGATTTCCAATGGGATCAATCTCGTTGCATATTGACAAACTCAATTCCCTCCCTGCCGCACTTTTGCTAAGAGATTGCGGGCACCCAAATTTTGGGGCCTAATTAAACAGCTCTTTCTGTGCTGAAAATGTTATAAATCTATGATCGGAACATAACCCTACCAAAACCTGGCATAAAAGATGATGGTTGTGGTTGTTGGAGGCCAAGTATCACAGCCTCAGGACATCGCTGCAGGAGTTCCTCAGGGAAGTATCCTTGGCCCAGCTATCTTTATGCAGCTTCATCAATAAACTTCACTCTGTCATAAGGTCAGCAGTGGGCCTGTTTATGATTTCACAGAGTGCAGCTCCATTCACAAACCCCTCTGATAACGAATCAGTCCATGCCTGCCTACAACAGGACATAAAACAGCATTTTGGA
This sequence comes from Somniosus microcephalus, assembly GCF_052327205.1. NCBI lineage: Eukaryota > Metazoa > Chordata > Chondrichthyes > Squaliformes > Somniosidae > Somniosus > Somniosus microcephalus. The sequence goes on along the minus strand of NC_140993.1, from coordinate 225,305,600 downwards.
TTAGATTGACAAGTGGCAGGTAACATTTCTGCCATATAAATGCCAGGTGGTGATCATCTTGAGCAAGAGAAAGGCTAAAGGCTAGTCATCTCCCCCAGACTTTCAACAGCACCAACGTCACTGAGTCGCCCACCATCACCACCTTGGAGATCACTATTGACTAGAATAGTGGACCAGTCATGTCAACACCATGGCTACAAGCGCAGGACAGAGGCTGCGTACTCCATGACAAACAGCTTACCTCCTGGCCCCTCAAAGCCACTTGTACTGGCCGCGCTAGACGTGCTCCTATCTAGTTATCCAGCAAGTTAAACACTTATTCAAAATAATTCTTCGTGAAGCCGTTTGCTGTTTGAAGCCTTTACTTGAACAATTTTTGTGAAACTCTAAACAAAGCTAAAGCATGTTTTGTACATAAACTGAGTACAGGAAAAGTTCTGATATCCGGCACCGACGGGACCGGCATGATGCCGATCTATCAAAAGTTCTGGAGTGGTGAGCGGATTATCTACCCAGGCTGTTTTTAACTAAGAAAAATTTTAAAATCAAGAAATGTGCAATATACAGTAATTGGGTACTCACCTACAGAATGTTGTGTTAAATGGATGGTGAAAGATGCTTGATTAAGTACAGTACTGCCAGTTGATGGTAATCCATAACTCTTTAATAACTTAACAGTAAAACAAAACTCATAAACGACTTAACAGTAAAACAAAACTTATAAATGACTTAACAGTAAAACAAAACTTAGAAACGACTTAATAGTAAAACAAAACTTATAAACCACTTAACAGTAAAACAAAACTTATAAACGACTGTGCAGTGCACCAAAACTTAAACGACTGTACAGTACAGTATAAAGTACTGTATGGTGGTTGACTGTACACTTATTCCAAGCCAACTGGTTCATCAGGATCATGCACTTCAACAGATTCTTCAGGCACTTCCAGTGCTCCAACTCTTTTGGAAGCTTTCCTAAACATGTCCTGGATGTCTGCTTGCTTAGTGGACTCTTGCCTTCTTTGCAGAAAGGTAGACTGCAGAATATGGAGCTGCATAACTTCTTGGGCAGAATAGCAAGAACGGCTTTCAGCAAATTTGATGAATGAAGCAAGATCTGCTGCAGCTTTAGCCCAAGAAATCTTGTTCACTTCAGAAATCTCATCGTCTTCATTTTCCATCACACTTTCCTTTTCTTTCCTTGGATTCAAAACATTCTCCATTATTTCATCATCACTTAGCAAATGCACAACAGCAACTTCTCTATCGGCATCAACCCACTGCTCAATATCACCTTCACTGAGGTGATGTAGAGGGTTTGCTGGGCCTACATCTTTCACCATGTCAGCCATTTCCATTACTGCAGTCTTCCGCGGACGAACATTGAACCCACAAAATTCCTCCTCTGAAGAAGAACCTTCAGCAAACATTACAGAAGGCCACAATTTGCACCAGGCTTGTCTCAAAGTGTAACCTCTCACCAATTTCCAGGAACATGCAACATTAAAGATGGCATCTTTACGATTGTATTCCTTCTGAAATGCCTGAATACCTGTACTGTCATCTTGACTTATCAGTCTACGTAGGAAGTCTTTCTTGTAATGACACTTGAGATTTTGGATAATGCCCTGGTCCATGGGTTGTATGAGGGAAGTTACATTTGGTGGCAAATAAATGGTGAAAATATTTCCAGAAACCAACTCGGATTCATGCGGATGGGCTCTACAATTATCCAGCAATAAAATGCATTTGCTATCTTCAGGTTTCCTTATTCTACGGAAATGTTCCCTCACAGATGGAGCAAAAGTATGATGGAACCAATTTGAAAAGATTTCCTTATCCATCCAATCATTTGATGGAGCTTTGTACTCAACAGGTAAGTAAGTGCCTCACATTTTTAAATGCACGGGGATTTTTATACTTCCCAATGACGAGAAGTTTAACCCTGTGTGATCCAGCAGCGTTCGCACATGTTAGCACGGTTACACGATCTTTATTTTTCTTGTAACCTGAAGCATTAGCCTCACTAGCCCCAGCAAGTGTTGATTCTGGCAAACACCTCCAAAATAAGCCCGTTTCATCAGCATTGTATAGCTGTGCTGGCGACAAATCATGTTGCTGCACAATCCGACTGAAATAATCGCAGTATTCTTCTGCAGCATCGTGATCAGCTGATTTCTTCTCCCCGCAAACATCGAGTCGTCGTATCCCATGCCGTGCCTTGAAGCACGATAGCCATCCATCAGAGGAAGCACACTTGTCAGTGAGCTCCATCTTTGCATAAAAATCCTTCACTTTTGATATTAGCATGGGTCCGGAAATTGGAACACCCTCTGAACGCTTCAGAGAAAACCACTCATAAAGCACAGTATCCAGCTCTTCAAGCTTAGGCTTACGAAGCGTGCGCCGTTTCTCTACACTCTTAGATGTCTCCGAGCTTGCATAAAACTTGAGCAGCTTATCCTTCTGCGCTTTGATGTCGTACATTGTTGACGAACCGATTTTGAATTCTTTTATAATGTGCATACGCTTTGCTCCCATTTCTAGTCGTTTGCATATATCAATTTTCTGCTTTAAAGTTAACACCACTCTCTTCCTTTTGGTTGGATCAACTTTTGGGATTTCCATAATGCAGTCCAATGGGTTGCAACAGCGTTGGAGACACACAGTACTGTACTGGAACCCCAAAAAATGGTGGATCAGAAGAGGCTACCGGCAGCGTGGGAGGGTGAGACTCCTGATGCAGGGTTTCTGAGGTGTTTCGAGTTCCGCTGGCGCCAAGAGGCCGAGTAGTGGCAGTTTGTAGAACTACCCCCACTGACGAACTCGGCAACCATTGGAGACTCGGACTCGGAACCGGCAACATTGCCGGTTACTCAGGCGCTGTTTTCGGGGGGGTGAATTCTGCCGGTAGAGCGAGTTTTCCGGACATACAACCTTCGGTTAAACCAAAGTTCCCTGTACTATACATTCGATATTACATAAGATATAAACATATTTACAACAGTAGAATAGACTAATTGTATAACTAACTAACATTTGGACTCACTTCTGTAACTCAAATATTAACCTTTTATAAACATATTATGGTCAAAATACTACTCTGACAACGTTGCTATTATGCTAACAAACAACGATACTCACAGATATTGCGCTTGGCCTAACATATGAAATCAGATTACATTGGATTGTGAATCCCTTATGGAATCCTCCATTACTGCCAGATTCTTCCTGGAATTCTACTTCCTGGGATTCTACTTCCTGGGTTACACAGGAAGAAAGGTACGAAGGTCAAATGACCTCTCACAGGAAGAAAGGAACAAAGGTCAAATGACCTCACACAGGAAGAAAGGAACAAAGGTCAAATGACCTCTGTTTCATACAAACTGCTAACACGATAACCACCACCAGAGGGTGCTACTGCATGTAAAAATGTCCATCGGTCCAGAACACTCCCCGTCTGGGGTCGTTAACGACTCCACATAGTCCGAACTCTACTTGTCACTGGAGTCCTCTGGCGACAAAAGAAGAACCACCTCAGAGACAGTCCGTCGATGTTGATGATAGGATGCAGCTTCCGTAGACTGCTGTGAGGAAGTAGGTTGCGTTCTGCTACGCACAGTTCCAATCTGGGTATGGTGAGGTCTGGCTGGGGCGCCAACTTGCCTCTATCAAAGACGAAGCCAATTTTGCTTTGTCCTTCTTGAGTGGTGACCTTCAGATAAGCCACACTTGCAATGGCCTTAGTGGATGCGTCTGCAAAGACACAAAGCTCTTCGAATTGGGCATTTAAGGGAGAGAAAGATGAATAGCAGCGAGGTATTCGGATCTCATGTAAGTCTTGGAGTGAGTCTCTCCATCTGTCCCACTCTGCTTCCATCTCTTCAGGGAGAGGTGAATCCCACTCTTCAGTGCATGTGGAGAGTTCCCTGAGGAGCAGACTGCCTTGTATGGTGACAGGGGCTAAGAAGCCGAGAGGGTCGTATAGGCTGTTGACTGTAGAGAGCACTCCTCTACGTGTGAAGGGTTTCTTGGCATCTAAGACTTGGAACGTGAACGTGTCTGTTGCTATGTTCCATGACACCGCTAGGCTACGCTGTAGGGGGAGGTCATCAGTGAAGAGGTCTAGGTCCTTGATGTCCTTAGCACAATCTTCAGGGGGGAATGCCTCCATCACTGCTGGTCTGTTCGAGGCTATCTTATGCAGCCTGAGGTTGGACAGTGCAAGTAGTTCCTGGGCTTGTCCAAGGGTACTGATGACCTCTGCTTCAGTCGGGAATGACTTCAGTGCATCGTCGACATAGAACTCTGATTCGATGAACCCTCTCACATCACTGCCAAAGTCGTCATCTTCTTCCTTGGCAGCCCTCCTCCATCCGTATATGGCGACAGCAGGGGATGGGCTTTTCTCAAAGACATGGACACGCATTCTGTAGTCCACAATGTCTCTATTGGGGTCATTGTCCCAATACCACAGGAAGCAGAGGAAGTCTCTGTGGTCTTCTCTCACCACAAAGCAATGAAACATGTGCTGGACATCGGCAGTGATGGCGACGGGCTCTTTCCTGAATCTCATGAGTACTCCCAACAGGCTGTTGTTAAGATCGGGCCCTATGAGGAGTACGTCGTTGAGAGATACTCCCTGATATGGTGCACTGGAGTCAAACACCACACGGATCTGTTCCGGCTTTTTGGGGTGATAGACTCCGAAGGAAGGGAGGTACCAACACTCTTTGCTTTCCTGGAGTGGAGGAGCTATCTCTGCATGATCGTTGACAAGCATTTTCTTGACAAATTCTAGGAAGTGTGCTTTCATCTTTGGCTTTTTCTCTAGTGTGCGACGGAGTGAGTTAAGACGATTATAGGCATACCCCCTGTTGTTTGGCAGCCGTCGTCTGGGGTTCCGGAAGGGTAAGGGTGCAACCCAGCTGTTAGAGCTGTCACGAGAGACCTCATTGTCCATAATCTGGAGGAACCTCATGTCGTCGATCGATGGAACAAGTTTGTGGTCGTTGGCAGTGCGACAGAAGACTGACTGACCCGGGTTCTCTCCAGTGAGCATCATCTGTGTGCTGTCTGCGGAGATCAGCACTGGGGTTTTCTGAGGCTGAGCCATATGTCTGAACTTCTCTGTCACTCGGATCTGACTACTGCATGGGGTAAGGTAGCTTGGACGACCATTCTCCAAGATGGAAGTCTTGAGTGTGCTCACCTGAGATGGCTTGTGAGCGCCCTTGACGCACACATCTCCAACAACGACCCAGCCGAGGTCTAGCCTTTGGGCGAAAGGGGCATCATGTGGACCATTGATCTGTTCCCTTATCTTATGTACCCTCAGGATGTCTCTTCCCAACAACAGAAGTATGCTTGCATCTGGATCAAGAGGTGGGATCTCGTCTGCAATGCGTCTCAGATGACGGTGATGACGAGCTGCATTCGGAGTGGGAATCTCAGAATGGTTGTCGGGGACTTGATTACATTTGATGAGTGTAGGAAGGGGGAGACTAATCTTCCCATCGGCTGACTCAAAAACGTAACCGCAGGCCCTCCTGCCGGCTGTCTCTGAAAGTCCAGCACACGTCTTCAGCGTGTAAGGCGACGGACTTCCTTTGACCTTAAAGATGTTAAAGAACTCAGATCTTGCTAGAGAACGATTGCTTTGTTCATCTAGTATGGCATACATCTTTTCAGATTCCTGGTGACATCCTGCAGGGTACACATTAACAAGGCATATCTTGGAGCATGCTCTTGCGCTCACTTCTTCTCCACACACCTCGATGCACCTGGATGTAATCTCCGGACCAGCAGCTCCCTCTCTCTCCCCGCCGTGCTCTGAAGCGGGAGGAGGCGTCTCTGACTTCCAGGGAGCTGGGCCTGGGTGTAGTGCTGAAACGTGCCGATCACTTTCATTGGGTCAATATCCTAAAGTTCTCTAACTGACACCATCGTGAGAGCACCACCTCCACAACGACTGCTGTGGTTCAATGAGAACATCTGCCACCATCTTCTCAGGTCGACTGCGGATGAGCAATAAATGCTGCCTTGCCTGAGAACACATAAAACATTCAAAAATAACCTTTCATAACGAAGTACTTTTGAGTTTATTAAGAATGGGCTACTTATGATTTGTACCGTTAAGAGGTTTGATAAATTTGTACAGAATTTCATGCTAAATAATGAAAATTGTCTTTCTTCCTTATGCCCCTTTGAGGCATAGCTGACACGCATTAAGGAGGAAGTACTATACTGTCTGTCTCCATTAAGTTTAAATGAATAATGTAGAAATAATTCAATTTGAACTCTTCTATAAAAGTGCCTGAGAAACACTATGCAATTTATAAAGTGCAGATTTGTAGAGTTGCCTAAAGTTTCTCCAGATGGTCTATAAAGTGTCATTTCTTTCCTTTAACTCTGGCATAATTGACACTTTTGGAATGCAACAGAGAACTTCTGTAATGAAGATAACAGCAGCACATTTGCTAACCAAATTAGAACAAGTGCATTCCTGAAACATGAGATAACATCCTTAGAGGCAAAATAGGTTTTTCTATTACAGACATTCATGTTTTTGTTTCTATTCCTTTTAGAGTGCTTTAAAAGAAAAAACCCTAGAAATTGCTGTATTTGACATTACCATATGAATCTTTATATATTTCTTTGTCTGCTATTTCAATAGATGTGTTAAACTGTTTGCTTTACTGTAGTATTATTGTCTGTTAAAATACCAGATAAAATGATGTCATATGAAAGTGTTCACCCTCTACCCGCTAATATTGCACACAGTAATCTTTAGCCTCAAAAGTATTGTAAATGAAGATCACATTTTAGATCATGCAACATGAAATGTGCAACAATAAAATGTATAACAAAATTAACATTTTCAAGTCAAATTCTTTATTTTACAATATGAAGTACGACACTGCAAGCATAGAACATTAGAGCGAAAACTATAAGGATCATTTCCCAACTTCACATTGCGGGAGGAAGCCTCACCCACCGGGAGCCCACATTGGAAAATTGTGCACAACATGTATGTGAATTTCTGAGATGCACTTCTGGTGACTGAGACTCCCCACTGGTAGCGCAAAAACAGAAAATTTCCCCATAAATTCATCCTTTTGCTCATTTTATGCCAACTTTGGGGTTGAGTTTCCACCAGGGTTCTCCAGATCATCCGCCGTAACTCTGATGGGAGATCAGCGGAAACTCCGGAGAAGCTCTGGGATTTCTACTGATTGCCAGTTGAAGTTATGGTGGGCCACTGGGAGAACTCCGGCAGAAATTCAACGTCGTTGTTGTTTTTAACTTTGGTGGGAAAAAAAAGGTTGAGACGAGAGCTTTATTTCAGTGAGGTAAAAATAGCACGAGAAAATGTTGAAGAATATATGGGGCAACTATGGGCCTGCCTATTCTCACAGTTCAGTGACAAATGTGGCTCGCTCTATTGGACCCAGTTTTCAACACCATCATCAAATTCACCCTGGGTAAGTCAGATAGAACAGGAAATACAGAATAAAAAAGAGTAAATGTCTGTACCAAGAAAGTACACAGTCCCTCAGTGCAACTCTTTGCGCCAGATCCTGGCAAACAATCTTCCTCATCGGCCCCGTACTAATGCAGAGGTTTAAATATCACCATCTAGCATTCAATATACAAATCAACCCGGAGGTCGATATGATGACACAGTACAATCCATCTCTAATGCCGTCTCAGTTACTTCTTCAAGCCAAATTGCACATGCATTGAGGGTGCTGAGCTCAAACATTACACCTATCGTGTGGAGTTGAAATATCAAAATTTCCTTAATCATCCCTCCAAAGGGAGACCTTCCTTACCTGGGATCCAAACTGACCCACAGTAGATTTCCTCCCTCGAGACAAAGGAGTCACTTGTGTTATCAAAGACACACAAAGGGAAATTTTCTGGTGATCTGGTGGTGCCTGAAGAGGATGGGCACTGCACAGATAACCATTCAGCTGGCAAGCTATCAGATGAATTTAAGGCACATGTTAGGGGCTCTCGTTGAAAACAAGCAAGAGCTTTGTATTTATTTTTAATATTGTAATGACTTGCTTATTAGCACAAATGAAATTTCCTGTCAATCTCACCAAACGTGCATGGTGTTTTGGGCTCACCCAGATAAAATCAACTTGGGGGTAACCAGGTTCAAAGTTGACAAGAATTGGGCATTTAAAGGACAAACCACTACTTTATCTGAAAGTGCAATTTCTCTTTAGATTATTTTTTATATTTGGAGGTTTTTGCCCGAGTTTTAGCTGCCACATTTTCAATTGCTTGTTATAATTTTAAAAATGTACATTCCAATGTGGATTGCTCTACTTCTGTGTTATTAAGAGGATGAGAAGTCATATCGCATTTGAGGTTAATTACCCACATCCGCATCTACAGTATGCTGCTATTCCCATTTACACCTCATCTAGACCCATCTTTTGTTTCTTTACTTGTCCCATTACCATCTCCTTTTGCCTTGCACCGTCATCCCTTTTGTCATTTAATCACTCCTGCCTTCCACCCTATCACAGACATTCTCTTTTATTATTTCCTCCCTTCCCCCCTTTCCCTTCCTCTGCACCTGCTTAAAACCTGTTACATCTTTAACTTTTTCCAGTTCGGATGAAAGGTCACCGACCTGAAACAATGGCCCAGAAATTCGGGTCCCAACGCGTGAGTACGCATGGGGTACTCACGTGTAGGCCCACTGAAAGTGCCGGTTTTGTGCATGCACTGCGCATGCGCGGGAAACTATCACTTCTGTTCCCCTGAAAGAAGGGGTTGAGAGGTGGAATGCGTGCGCCAGAGAGGCAGCGCGTGTGCATCGAACTTACGGTTTTTTTCCAGGTTTTTCCGGGAGGGTAAGTCTCCAGCAGTTACACTTTTAAAAAGCAAATGCAAGGCCTGCTTTTGACAAGGTAAGCGGTGAATTAATTAAAATTAAAACATTTTTTCCACAGGTTTATTATTTTTAAATACTTTAAAGAAAGGTAAGTTATTTTTAGCCCTGTTAGAAAACGTAATTAACTTTTTCAAAAATTTAAATTATTGTTTAAAATAGTTATTTCTTGTAATTTATAGTTATTGTTAAAATGTGATGGTTTTTTAAAAATTTATTTGAAGCTTTAGTGATGTTTTGGGGCTTATCGTATTTATAGTTTTGGCAGTTCTTCCTGTCAAACTTATGAATGAAGCATTCCCTGCTACCATTGGCTCTCCATGGACCACGTGATCCCAGGGGACTCATCGAACTAACTGCGCCCCTGGGATACACAAGCACTGTGCGCCGGCAGTTGGAGCAGGCCCAGGATCGGAATCCCACGCGGGCCCACAGCACAATGGCCGGCGCGCTAGGTAAGTGAAGGTCAGGGGCTTGCACCCGCAGGAAGCCCCCGACCCGAATTTCTGGGCCATTAACTCTGTTTCTCTCGCCACAGATGCTGCCTGACCTGCTGAGTATTTTCAGCATTTTTTGTTTTTATTTATGGTAAAAGCAATATGAGTAGAAATGAGCGATGAAAAGGGTAACACAGGGACAATTGGCATCTGCTACTCATAACCTTGATATACCACCGCTACAAACATATCGAAATCTTTGTGCTCATGGTATGTCTCACTTCACAATGTAGGTGACCACTGATGCACAACAAAATGCCATGTGATCCAAAAAATACGCTATAGATATATGCATTGCCCAGTTCTGTTGAAGGGTTACACTCAAAACGTTAGCCTGCCATTTCTTTTTAATGATACCAACTGACCTGCTGTGCATTCACAGCACTTTCTGTTTTTGTTTCAGATTTCTAGAATTGGCAGTGTTTTGCTTTTAAGTTATAGGTTAAACTTTCCCAACAATGCAAGTGACATAATTATCTCATGAAAAATAATGGCCCTGAAATTAGGATCAGGGGCTTGCCGCGCGTGCAAGCCCCCAATCTGCACTCACCCGGCGCGCTGACACCTGAAGCCCGGGCCTGCTTGCATTTCCTGTCCCTGGCCCGGTTCAGATGTCAGCGCGCAGTGCTTACCTGATCCAGCGACGTAGCTGGTGCGATGTGCCGGCTGGGATCAGGTGAGCACTGTACAACCAATCAGGGGAGGGGAAGGTTCATTCATGAGTTTGAGAGTAATAGCTGTCAAACTCATGAAAACTACGGGGGCCCAAAACACTATTTAAACTTTAAATAAAAATTTAAAAAACATCCCAATCATTAAATTAAGTATAAATAAGTTTAAAAAAATAATTTAAACAACAATTTTTTTTTTTGAAAAAAGTAAATTTTGAATAAAAAGGTCTAAAACTAAACTTACCTTATTGTAGATTCTTTAAAATAATAAACCTGTGGAAAAAAAATTCTAAATTGCACTAAAACACCACTTACCTGTAAAAATAAATACTTACATGTGCTTTTTACAAGCGTAAAGACCGGAGGCCTTTACACATGCGCAAATCCCCCAAAACAGAGGAAATCCAAGGCGCACGCGCTGCTCCCTACAGCGCACGCGCTAGCCTCTTCACCTCTTGGGTTAGAGGAGAGGAAATGCTGGTTTTCAGCGCATGCGCTGTGCATGCTGAAAACCGGCATTTCCTCCGGCCAGATGCGTGAGTACCCCTTCCGTACTCACGTGTTTGGGGAGGAATTACTGCCCCAGTAAATCATTATTTTTGTCCAAACCTGAAACACTTATAATGACATTGGGTTTATATAACCACTGGAATGTTCCACTACAATGAGAATATTAGATATCTAATATAAATTACACTGGTTTTGTTCAATCATTTAATATTAATATCAAATTAAATCCCGGATGGGGCGTTAAAATGTTGATGCTTGATTTTCTAACAAGGAGTGCAAACTACAACAATTCAAAGAGCAAAGGGACAAATATTTTTTTGTTTTTGTTTGAATGGCAAGTCTCGTGTTGAGAATGTGCAATTATGGTGGAAAGTAATTTCAATGTTGTAATCGAAGAGCCTTTACCTTGCCTGTGATTGAGGTGCATTTTTCTATTTTGCACAAATATTGAATCTGTCCTGCGACAGATTCACTTGTCAGGCTGGATCACAGCTTCAGAGAAAAAGCCACCTCTGTTCATTTCCTTGTATCCCTCACTTCATCCTCCAACCCCAATTCCTGCTGCATCTGCCCCTGGAAAACTCTCCCATTGTGCATCCCCCATTCCCTTCAAATCAATTCGATTCCATTCCATTGATTCCATTGGTGGACACGCCTTCAGCTGTTTAGGTCTTAAGCTCTGGAATTCCCTCCCTAAATCTCTCCTCCTCTCTCCCCACTTTTAAGATGCTTTTTAACATCTACCTCTTTGACCAATCTCTTATTAACCCCTCCTAATATCTCCTTCTTTTGCTCTGTGAAACACCCTGGGATGCTTTTGTCTTAAAAGCAACAGTATCTGCACTTCAAAAGTAATGCATTGGTTGTGAAGTGCTTTGGGTAGTCCTGAAGGTGGGAAAGTTGCTACAAAAATGCAAGTTTTTTCTCTTCTTTCTTTCACAGTGTATTTACCCATAAGCCATGCTCACTTTTTCTTTGTTTCCACTTTGAGTTTAGTTTCTTTCTGAATCATCCAAGAGCATTTCAAGATATGCTCCATGTTACCCAGCAAATATGATGTGGCAAAAAGTTAATGGCTTGGATTTTGCGGTGGTAATGATGGTGAAACTGTCAGCTTTTGCCGTCATTCCCCCTATGAAACTGACCACAATTTCAAGATTTCGTGCATGCGCAGATAAAAACGGAAATCTAAAAATTGCAATAAGTCATTCCCTGCTCCGCCACGGGTTGCGCTGTGGAACTCCCCAGAGCCGGCAATCAATTCAAACCACACTGAAGGACGAAAACTTCCCCTATTAGGCTGGAATATTGCTGTTCACCCCCCTGCCCCCTGAAAAGGTTAAGCTTTGTTCAAAGAGGTATAACTGAGCTTTTAATGGCATACTGACTGCTGAACAACCGTTCTGGCCCTGAAAAAATACTTTGTATATTTGTGGAATGTCAAATTTTTTCCATTAATATGAGTAAGAATTACATGGTTTTTAAAATACATTTTTTTTAATGTTTATTATATTCCAGCTTCTACCTTAATCCTATGTGTATGTCCTGATCTTTATTTTGCTCTCTGTAAAATTTATAAAAAGTAAATTAGAATCTGAGCATTTTACTTCCTAGTTTGCTGTCTGAGAGAATTCTTCAATGTGATTGGCAGTTAAGCATGCTTGATCACATCACTGTTGCAGGAGATTCGCTTGATTTGGCACCAGATTCAAACTTAGGTCTGGAGAGCTGAAATTCATACCACTGAGATCATTAGATTTTTGTGGGCAGCTTTCTTCGGGGTCAGCGGTGAGCGCCGTCGCTTTGCCGCTGAACGCAAACTCCGAGCCACTGTAGTTGGTAAACACTCTGTAAGAAAGCAGTGCAGTAAGCATTGCAGATCAACAATTGATATTGATCACTCATTCATTTCTTATGTCACCCTACCTGACTCGAAGGTTGACATTTGAAGCCATCTGATGATCAATACTAGCACCAGGAAACAACTGCTAGGTTTAATTCTCTTGGGCAAGTCAAAATTCCATGCATGTATCCAATCACGGCAGAAGATGGCTGAGTGTGCATTTTTCAGTTTAATTCTGAGCTCCCATAAATGATTTAAAATTGCGCCTGTCCCATGTCTACCTCTTTGGCGCATTTGTACAGTGATAACAATCACAAAATATCTTGCACTGTAGTAGCAAACTATGCACAATTTTGCATGTACGTTAAAGAACTGGCCTGCCAAATTTGACAATATCAATTCTGTTCTCCTGAGGGTAGCAAAGCAAGGCACAGTGACCTTCTTAAATTCATTCTGCAATTCAAGTTCACTTTTACATTCAAACTTGATATATCTGCCGCCTTTGACATGTATTCTTTGATCAATTCAATATTTATCAATGTCTTTTCATGTTGTCCTGCTACCCCTGAAACTTTGATTGTAGTTTTAATTCCATAAACCTGCGCTATGACCTTCCAAACAGAAAGATTTGTGTTGAACTAGAAGTCAATGAAATTATTTTCCATGTTCTGAGCTACATTTTCAGGTATTTAGTGTTTACGTCTGAATGAGCGATATTGTCATCTTTTTTGACACAATTGTTCCTGATCCCAGCAGTAGCATCATACATCAGTTGAACAGGGGCTTTAGCAAGGGTTATATTTGTAAAGGTCCAAACATAATTATGTTGCTTGTGATGGCACCTTCCTCATGAAACGTATTTTTACATTTCATGAAGCCAACACCACAACTGAGAACAGAGGACCCTTCAGAGCAACAAAAATTAATTTATGTCTAACTTCTGTCATTTTTATTTCAGTTACTCACTTGACACGTGCCGAAAGGGGAATACAAAATGAAGACTTATGGGATAACCCATTCATGCTACTGACTGTACCTCACTTATAACCTCATTGCTCAGGAGATCATGTCAAGGTATTTAGGGGATAGGATTTGTATCCCACAACCCCTTCTAACCTACGTTTATTCCTCTAGCCATTCCTCTTTGCCTTCCCTGTGCTCAGGATTTATTTAGCACACAAATATCAAAGGACAGAGAACATCAATGGAACATTTACCCTGCTAAACAGCAAATTGATGATGCCATCTCACTTGTATTTTATGACACTTTTTTATATCTATGAGCCAAATCACAGCATATTAATATATTTAATAGAAACACCAGAAAGGCTGTATCCAGGTGTTTGTTTTTTGCTACAATTAAACATCTTCAGCACAGTTCGAACATTATTAATGTCATTTGAGTTTCAAAATGGTCTAATGGCAGTTGACATTTTGGCCTAGAAATTGGAAATGACCCAAAAATGGGTGGTGTCATGGCTCAGCACCATTAAGTTGCGGTGGGTGAAACTGGTCTAGTTAGCATGCAAAATTTGTGCTCACTCCTCATTAACATGATTATAGTGTTCATCTCAGCGCTAAAACCGCTGCTCATTGGTTTACCACTCAACAGGTGGGCCAATATTGGGTCTAGTTTAATTCCCAGTCATGTTTGGCACAGGTTTTATTCAGTACTTAAAGGGGAGGTGTATTGATGCTACAGCACCTCATTGTCATTCTAGTTGGAACTGCACCTGGAAGCAGGGGCTATTACAAAGAGATGGCTGAGCCTCAGCACAGAGCGAGAGCAAGAAGATTCTCAGAGGCGGCTCTGGAGACACTGGTTGTGGCCGTGGAGAGGAGATGGGTTGTCCTCTTTCCACACACTGGCAGGAAGCTATCGGCCCATACATCCAGAAGGATGTGACGGGAGATAGTCAATAATGAAATGGCCACTAATGTGGTCCCCAGGTCCTCCATACAATGCCACAAGAAGTTTAATGACCTCACACGGCTGGTCAAGGTAAGTAAAGGCTTCAGCAAATGCCATATCCCACCATCTGCACCACTAACCTTACACACTGCTCAATGCAACACACCCCCAGCACTCACCAACAACAATCTCTACCTATCACCACCCACACCTCACAATCATAGCTTCACTTCACCCTCATAACCTTACGACTGCTGCAACACTCACACCCACATCTCACACCTTGCACACACTGACAACTATTCAACAATGGCAGGCACATCACTGAAACACTTTGTACCACACTCACTCACAAACATCCCTTTCTCTTGCAGGCCAATGTGGCGCATAACCGCCAGGAGCAGCGGCAGACAGGCAGGGGGGCTAGCTGCCATACAGGACCTGAGCCAAATAGAGGAACGAGTGGTGGACATTATTGGATGGGAAGTCATGGAGGCTACAGCAACCGGCGCGGTTGAAGCCCTTAGGGACAACAATGGTATGCTCATTCCTAATCCTTCTTCGCACATCCCACTTTGCCCTCATCCCACAATCTCTTCTCACTTTCAAGCTGCTGATGCTGTGTGCATGGGTATCTTGCTTCCCACCCCACCCCCTCCCCTCACCATATCCCGACTCTTGTGCCTTTCTGCTTTCAGATAATGAAGACCAAGCAGCAGGCCAGCCGGGGGATAGAGGAGAGTGAGAGGGCAGAACAAGAAAACACAGTGTCACTGTAAGAATTCGCAATAATTTACAGTTCTGAAGATCAATTTTTTTGATTAAAGAATCCCTGGGCGTTGTGCTTTTAAATTTCCAGGGATAAAATTGGCTGTCACCACATGGCCGAAGACAAAGGACAATGCTTTGCTTACAAAGCAATTGAATGCTATTAGCATTTGTTTGTATATCGAGTGGATACATCTAAACTGCAGAAGAGACTTTTGTACCTTGAATGGGAAACGTTTAAGAATTGAATGGGTTTTTAAATCACCCAGCACTGGACAATAGGGCTGTTGCATCCTCTTTTGTTTCAGCCCAGGGAGCTCCGGAAGACACATTAACCCAGTCTAATCACTTTGAGTTAGCCAATCACAGCTTTCTCTTGTGTATTGGACCCTTTGGGCGGGGAATTTTGCACACAGCCCTTGCAGGGCAGAACGGCAGGACCTGACCAGGTATAAAGATAGCTGCTGAGAAGCTATCTCTCTCTCTTACTTCGCTGGACCACAGGTGAGCAGGTTGTTCTGACTCCTCAACAAGGCAACCTAGCAGGAGTTAAGGGGTGGTGATTTAAGGGGATATTGCTAAGATTGTTTAAATAACATTGTAGCCATTGTATCCCTCGTTTTCGCCGTCTGCAACCCCCTGTTATATAGTTTTACTGTAATTACTGGGTTTGTGTGGTATAGTTTATTCTTTTGATTGTAGTTTATTTAGGTAATAAAACTTGATTTTTCTCTCATCCAAACCACTTGTTCCATTTTAATATCATTAATTATAAGTTCCTCCACTCAGAACTAAAGGAGGGGTAGCGATTCGAAACCGCTGTTTGTAAATTGGTTTAGAGTGCAGCAGCAAAAGGACTGCTGACCAGGTGAATTACCTTAAACCAGGTAAAAGGTTGGAATTGGTCAGAGCTCAGAGGCAAAGGCTGCTGGCCAGCTAAATTACCATAAACCAGTTAAAAGAAGCCAACCCTTACATCACTGCATCTGTCACTCACAGACAGCAGCTCAGAAACTGGCACTGCACGTACATTAGAGGCTACTGTAGAAGCGGGATCTGCACAGGGTGAGGCCTCAGACACGAGTGGGCTGCAGCAAGGCCAGGGGAAAGGGTAGCTCAGGGGCCAGCTCCCCGGTGGGTGAGTTCGCCCGCGAGTTCTGCTGCACAGGACTCAGATGAGGACCTCAATGGGCTGGCCGTCAGAAGAAAGGTGATGGGCACGTAAACCGAATTGAAAGGTGCAATGGCAAACCTGCCAGAGAGCCCCTTGGCAATGTCAAGTAGCATGGAAGAGTCTGCTTCTAACAGAGCTTTATGCAAAGTTTGGAGCCCAAGATTTCCAGGCAGGATATGATGGAAAGCTCCTGGAGAGACTGTGTTGACCCAGACACGAGGCTGCGTGTGATGGGCAATGTGCTGGCTGCCATTGAAGCTCAGTGGAAGTGACCCAACATCTTAATGCTGCAGCGGAAATACAGACCGCTGTCCTGCAGTATCAACTTGCTGCCACGCAAGTTCAGACTACTGCCAGCATGGCTTTGTTTACCACTGTCGAACGGGTCTTGCAGGGTGTCACAGCAGCCCAGCAATCTGAGCTTTAACAGATTGCTGGAATGGTGAAGGCGAGCTTCAGGTCTGTTTACAGCTTGTAGCATAACTTGGTCACAGATTGTTCTGTAATACAACATCTCTGCGGGCACTGCTGCTCTGTCAAAGGCAGGTAGGAGCACATCTGGCTGTGCATTCTGGTGTGGGAGCATCAAGTGCTAGTGGTACAGCCTCAGCAGCCTGGATTCTCTCCATTGCTTCTCCCCTTCTTCCAAGCAGCAAAATTAATGGGGAATTGCCAAAGGGAGACCCAATATGCCCGATGTGAACGGCAATGGGATAAATGGCAGCTCCTCACCAAATGGCACAAAGACAGATGGCAAAGTAGTGAAAAAAACAAGAAAAATAACATAATAAGGTTTTAATAGCAACAGTAACTAAATAAGCTTGTCCCTTTAAACTTATTTTCACCTTCAGTGTAATACCTTGCAATCCCAGATGTTAGTTTTGTGCGGACATAATTAGGATTCAGCGTAAATGAGATGGAAAAAATGGGAAATGGATTGAATGTTGTCACTACATCATTACTATCTCATTTACATGCACCTGCTGGAAATTACAGGGGAAAATCAAGCTGAAGGATGCAGGGATCTGGAATAATCTGGCATTTCCCACCCTCTGCCTGACCGATTACTACCCGGAAAATGGGTGGGACATGATGGGAAAGTCAGGGTATCGTCTTGGGGTGGCACACTATTGAGTTAAACTTGAATGAGTAGGGGGAAGGGGAACAAAACTGACATCTGAGGCACTTCTAGAGGGAAGTTGAACAGGATGGCTTCTGTTAGATCTGTGGTTCAGTGGATAAATAATCACATGGATGCTGTACATTAACAAATAACAGGTCTTTACTGGAGGAGGTAATCTCTAGACTGGGGTAAAGAGGCATGCGCACAGCTTATATACTGGTGTGGTCAATGCCGGTACTACAGTATACAGGAGCTGTAAAAAGTAGTTCTGACTTAAAGGCACATACACTGCAATTCCTCCCTTTTTGGATTAATAATACCCCCTTAATATTCAAATAACAATTACATTTTTACATGTACATTCAATAACAAAAGTCCATTTATAGATTCAGTCTTTGGGGTGGCTTCCTGACCCTTTCGGGATAGCGCCATTCCAGAGGTTCTTGTTCTTGGTGCAGAGGCGATTCTGACCCCTTTTCATCAGGTAGTTCATCGGGTTCAACTGCTACTGGGTCTGAAGTAGATGCTGGGTTCATCCCCAGGTACTTGAGGCATGGGGTTGACGCATTCCTGTGATGCTAAGATCTGATCAACGTGGCGTCTCACAATGTTCTCCCCGACATCCACTGTGTACATTAATGGCCCCTGCCTTGTACATATTGTTCCGGGTTGCCACTTCTCTGTTCGATAGTCCCGGGCCAATACTGGTTGCCCTACATTGAAGCTCCTTGTCGGCTTCTCGTTGATGTGCTGGAATTGTTTGTCCTCAACATTTCTTCGCACATTTGGTCTGAGCAAGTCCAGATGATATCTCAACCTTCGGTTAAAGAACATCATGGCCGGGGTCTGGTTGGTAACTGCATGTGTCGCGTTTCGGTAGGCTAATAAGAAATTGTCCAGCTTATGCTGTAGTGGAATTTCCTCATCGCACATGGCCTTTATCGCCTTCTTAAAGGTTTGTACGAACCTCTCAGCCAATCCATTGGTGGCTGGATGATACGGGGCGGATGTGTAATGCCTTACCCCATTCCTTTTCATGAATTTTTGGAACTCGTCGGACACAAACTGTGGTCCATTATCAGAGCAGATCTGCTCTGGCAAACCGTTTCTGGCAATCGTTCAATTATCGCCGAATAAAATATCTCGATAGGGTCCACTGCTGGTGCTTCCTCCACCGTAGGCAGTGGCAGGCGTGATAGCCCATCAGCGTTCCCATGCTGTTTCATGCCTTTATATTCTATTTCATATTGATTCGCCCCTAGAAACAGGGACCATTTTTGTAACTGCTGTGCAGTCATTACTGGCACGCCCTTCTTAGGATTAAAGATGGAGACAAGTGGTTGGTGGTCAGTCAGCAAGGTGAACTTCTGCCCATGCAGATAATGGTTGAATTTTTTTACTCCCCATACTAGGCTGAGGGCCTCCCTGTCAATCTGGGCATAGTTGCGCTCGGCTGAGGTTAGTGACCGAGACGCAAAGGCTACTGGCCTCTCCAACCCGTCTGGGAATTTGTGCGACAGCACTGCTCCAATGCCGTAGGGTGATGCACCACATGCCAAACAACTTGGTAGTGCTGGGTTGAAATGGGCCAACACCTCTTTTGATGTGATCAATTCTTTACACTTCTGGAAAGCTCGTCTACGTTCGTCATCCCACTTCCATGGTACCCCTGTTTGCAGTAGGGTGTTCAGTGGGTGTAATACCGTAGACAAATTTGGTAAGAACTTGTGGTAATAGTTTACCAGCCCGAGGAACGACCTCAGTTGTGACACATTTTCCGGTGCTGGAACCTTGACTTCTGCCTCAATCTTGTCAGGGGACTTATGTAACCCCTCTTCATCGATGACGTGGCCGCAATACGAGATCTGTGTGGTAAACCACTGTTATTGTTTTCATTGTTGTTCACTACTGTTATCGTTATTGCACATTGTTACCTCTTGCTACTCACTGTGCACCAATGCATGCCTCAGCTGGCTCCGCCTACATGACCTGGTATAAAGGTGGCTGCCCGGCAACCCACTTCCTTCTTGGAACCAGTCGTCCATGAGAGGCATGCTCTGTTCTTTAGTTAATAAAAACCTTTTCATTACTTTCCTAATTCACCGCCTTTTATGGAGTAATTGATAAGCGTATCAATTTTATTAACTAAAAGTAAAATGTCCGGAACTGAGCAGCAACAACAGCAGGCGTTGCTGCGAGCCCTCAGACCAGCATGCCTGGACCTCGACCCCCAAGCGGCGGGTTCATCTACCAATTTCGAACACTGGCTGAGCTGCTTTGAATCCTTCCTAGAAGCCTCCGCCGTGACATCGGAGGAGAACAAATTAAAAGTCCTGACCGCCCAGGTGAGCCCTCAAGTATATACACTCATCCGGGACGCTATTACGTACACGGCGGCTCTCGACCTGCTAAAAGGGCAATACACGTGCCCAGTGAATACGATTTACGCCAGACACCTCCTGGGATCCCGCAGGCAGCAACCGGGGGAATCGGTAGAGGCATTTTTACGGGCGTTACAGACGCTCTGCAGGGACTGCGACTGTAAGGCGGTAACCGCTGCAGCACACGCGGAGGGACTTACCTGTGATGCCTTCGTTAAGGGCCTCCAGTCCGACTACTCCCGGCAGAGACTGCTCGAAAGCAAGGAGCTCGACCTGAAGACGGCCGTAACCCTCGCGCTCTCACTAGATGCGGCCCACCGAAACCTCAAAGCATACGCACGTAACGGGGCCGCGCCATGGTCATCGCGACCTTGGGACATGGGACCGCCGCCCGCGGTACCAACTACTGCAACGATGTCCCGTAACCAGGCCCAAAAATGCTATTTCTGTGGCCAGTTAAAATACCCCAGAGCGTGCTGCCCGGCGAAGACCGCTACCTGCTCTGGCTGCGGGAAGAAAGGCCATTACGCCAACACCTGCAGAGGGAAACCCGCGAACGCCAGCAGCGCCGCGTGTGAACTGTGGGGGCAGCCATCTTCTCTGCCATTTTGTGCACCTCCGGCCGCGTGGGGATCGGAATCATGGCCGCCGCCATTTTGCCCGCCGCACTCAACCACCAATTTGTCTCCGGACTCGACCACCGTCTCGTCGGACGACCATATCAGCTCACTCAGCCATACACTGGCCTCCGTTACGCTGGATCAAGCCCTCCCTCATCATCTGTCCAGGTCCATGATGGACATTACGGTAAACGGCTGCGCCACTACTTGCCTGTTTGACGGCGGGAGCACGGGGAGTTTTATTCACCCCGACATGGTGCGTAGCCACTCCCTCACGGTCCTGCCAACGCGCCATCGGATTTCTATGGCGTCCAAGTCCCATTCAACGGACGTCGGCGGCTACTGCGTGGTGACCCTTTCGGTTAGGGGCACTGAATATAAAAATTTTAAACTTCTTGTCCTGCCCCGTCTTTGCGCTGCCGTTCTGCTAGGGTTGGATTTTCAGTGCCACCTCAAAAGTGTCACATTGGCATACGGTGGACCCCTTCCCCCACTCACAGTCTGCAACCAACAGCTTTTAAATCGCCCGCCGCGCACCACTTGCAGCCTTTCCACACTCAAAGTCCCCCCCCTCCCTTGTTCGCTAACCTCACCCGCGACTGTAAACCCATCGCTACCAAGAGCAGGCGGTACAGCGCCGGGGACAGAGCTTTTATTAGCGCTGAGGTGGAGCGACTCCTGAAGGAGGGCATTATCGAAGGGAGCACCAGCCCATGGCGAGCCCAGGTTGTAGTCGTTAAGACCGCCGATAAACGCCGCCTGGTCATTGACTACTGCCAAACCATACACCGGTACACCCAGCTGGATGCATACCCCCTTTCCCGCATATCTGATATGGTCAATCAGATTGCGCAATACAGGGTATTCTCCACCATTGACCTTAAGTCAGCATACCACCAACTCCCTATCCGCCATGAGGACCGCCAGTATACTGCCTTCGAGGCAAACGGCCGCCTCTACCACTTCCTTAGGGTCCCCTTCGGCGTCACCAACGGGGTTTCGGTCTTCCAAAGGGAGATGGACCGGATGGTTGACCAGAACGCGCTGCAGGCCACCTTTCCCTATCTGGATAACGTCACCATCTGCGGCCACGACCAGCAGGACCATGACGTTAATCTAGCGAAATTCCTCCGTACGACCCAGCGGCTGAATCTAACATACAATAAAGAGAAATGTATGTTTCACACCACGCGCCTTGCCATCCTCGGCTGCGTAGTGGAGAACGGAGTCATCGGGCCCGACCCCGACAGAATGCGCCCCCTTATGGAGCTCCCCCTCCCCCACTGCCTAAAAGCACTGAAGAGATGCCTGGGGTTTTTCTCTTACTATGCTCAGTGGGTGCCCAACTATGCGGACAAAGCCAGACCCCTCATCAAGTCCACCTCCTTCCCCCTGGCATCAGAGGCGGGTGCTGCCTTCACTCTTATCAAGAGTGATATTGCGAAGGCCACAATGCACACAGTGGATGAGTCCATCCCTTTCCAAGTGGAGAGCGATGCATCCGACTTCGCCCTAGCTGCAACCCTTAACCAGGCGGGGAGACCCGTGGCCTTTTTCTCAAGGACCCTCCAGAGCCCCGAGATTCGACACTCCTCTGTCGAAAAGGAGGCCCAGGCTATTGTGGAAGCGGTGTGACACTGGAGGCATTACCTGGCTGGAAAATGATTTACCCTTCTCACTGACCAGCGTTCAGTTGCTTTTATGTTCAATAATAAGCAGAGGGGCAAAATCAAGAACGACAAGATCTTGAGGTGGAGAATTGAACTTTCCACCTACAATTACGATATCTTGTACCGGCCCGGGAAACTCAATGAGCCCCCAGATGCTCTATCACGAGGTACATGCGCCAACGCGCAAGTTGATAGACTGCAGACCCTCCACAATGACCTCTGCCACCCCGGGGTCACCAGATTCTGCCACTTCATTAAGTCTCGCAACCTGCCCTACTCCATCAAGGAGGTCAGAACTATGACCAGGAACTGCCAAATCTGTGCCGAATGCAAACCGCATTTTTATAGGCCAGACAGAGCAAGCCTGATCAAGGCCACTCGCCCCTTCGAGCGCTTAAGCATCGACTTTAAGGGGCCCCTCCCTTCCTCTGACCGCAACGTGTACTTCCTCAACATTGTTGATGAGTACTCCCGTTTCCCGTTTGCCATCCCTTGCCCAGACATGACCAGTACCACGGTCATCAAATGTCTGAATGACCTCTTCGCCTTGTTCGGGTTCCCCAGCTATATACATAGCGACCGGGGCTCATCTTTCATGAGCGATGAACTTCGTCAGTACCTGCTCGCGAGAGGTATTGCTACGAGGAGGACCACCAGCTACAACCCCCGGGGGAACGGCCAGGAGGAAAGAGAGAACGCGACGGTTTGGAAGGCTGTCCTCTTAGCCTTAAAATCTAAGGGCCTTCCGACCTCTCGCTGGCAGGGGGCCCTCCCTGCGGCGCTCCACTCCATCCGGTCACTGCTTTGTACTGCCACCAATGCCACCCCTCATGAGCAAATGTTCGTTTTCCCCAGGAAGTCCACATCGGGAACCTCGCTACCGACATGGCTGACTTCTCCTGGGCCCGTCCTACTGCGGAGGCACGTGAGGACCCATAAAATGGATCCCCTGGTCAAGAGGGTGAACCTCCTACACGCCAACCCCCAGTATGCCTACGTGGCATACCCAGACGGGCGGGAGGACACGGTCTCCATACGAGACCTCGCACCCTCGGGCGCCCCTGAATCGCCACCGTTATTATCCACCACTTCTCCCAACCCAACCCCTGTAGATGGCATGTCGGAGCCCCAGGACCCTTCGCCGACCACTCAGACACCAGACTCGACGTTGGATACTGCAGCACCGCCGCCGCTGCTACGACGATCAGGACGGCATACAAGACCTCCTGATAGACTTACCTACACGAACTTTTAGTACACTTCACCCCGCCGGACTCAATTTTAAACAAGGGGTGAATGTGGTAAACCACTGTTATTGTTTTCATTGTTGTTCACTACTGTTATCGTTATTGCACATTGTTACCTCTTGCTACTCACTGTGTACCAATGCATGCCTCAGCTGGCTCTGCCTACATGACCTGGTATAAAGGTGGCTGCCCGGCAACCCACTTCCTTCTTGGAACCAGTCATCCACGAGAGGCATGCTCTGTTCTTTAGTTAATAAAAACCTTTTCATTACTTTCCTAATTCACCGCCTTTTATGGAGTAATTGATAAGCGTATCAATCTGTTTCTGGAAAAACTCGCAATTGTGGCCCATATTCCTTTAATCTGGCGAGCACCTTCTCCAAGTTAGCGAGGTGATCACCGTCATTTTCGCCCGTGACCAGGATGTCGTCCAAATAACACTGGGTCCCTGGAATCCCTTGCAGGACCTGATCCATTGCCCTTTGCCAGATAGCCAGAGCCGAGGCTACTCCAAACACCAGCCGGTTGTATTGATAGATACCTTTATGGGTGTTGATCGTAAGGTAATGTTTTGAAGTTTCTTCTACCTCCATTTGCAAGTATGCCTGGGCTAGATCAATTTTGGTGAAGCGTTTACCACCAGATAGCGAGGCGAAAATATCCTCAATTCATGGAAGCGGATATTGCACCGTGTGTAGGACTGGGTTCACTGTCACCTTAAAATCCCCACAGATGCGGACCTTCTTTGGTTCCCCAGGCGTATTACTCAACGACCTCTTCATTACAGGAATGATTTGTGTAGCCCTCTCGCTCCAGTCCACTTTGGACAGTACTCCTGAATGTTCCAACCCTTCCAGCTCTGCTTCAACCGCTGGTCTGATCGCATAAGGCATTGGTCTGGCCTTCAGAAACTTTGGGCTTGCATTTTCCTCTATTTTAATTGTTGCTGTTATTCCTTTTAGTGTTCCTAGTCCCTCCTGGAACACTTCTTTTGTGTCAGTTAGCATTTTTGACAGTCGTCCAGGTGTGACGTCGTCATCCTTTTTGGCCTCAACCTTCAGTGCCTGTATGGAATGCCAATCTAATTGTATCTTTCGGATCCATTCACGTCCTAGCAGTGGTGGTCCTCCATTTGGCAATACATATATATCCATTTTAGGTATTTCCTGACATTTATATGTCACTTTTACCCTTATTTTCCCTTTGGGGTAGACTTTTTGCCCCGTATACGTCTTCAAGACAATCTCTGTAGCTTTCAAGGGTATGTGTGAAAATAGCCGCTTGTAGTCTCTTTGATTTATGACTGTTAGAGCTGACCCTGTGTCCAATTTCATTTCCACTTGGACTCCGTCTATCTTGAGTGTAACCCAGATAGTCTGGTGATCCTCCATTTCGGTTACATTATGTAGTTTCAGACAACCCAGCTCCTTGCTTCCGGAGTCTGTGTCACTTTTCTGTTCATCTGAACCACTGCCCATCACCTGGTGTACCTTTTTGTACTTCTCCTGTGGAGATTTCTTACTGCTGGTTTCCTTCACAGACCTGCAGACTCTTGCTATGTGTCCTGCTTTCCCACACTGACTGTACACTTGGTCCTTGAACCAACAATCTTTCTGGTCATGTGTTGTTCTGCCACAGCGATAGCACTTCCCTGTTCCATAGGTCATTTCATTGGTGCCATATTCTTGCGGTCTCCGTTGTATCTCTGCAGCGCCCCTTGCGGCTGCTTCGTGTGATACTGCCATACTGAAAGCTTTGTCCAGCGTAAGGTCCTTTTCTGATAGAAGCTGTTTCTGGGTTCCTTCAATTTGTAACCCACACACAAACTTGTCCCTTAACGTGTCTGCTAGTCCCGCTCCAAACTGGCAGTATTTCGATAGCTTGCGCAGTTCCGTTAGGTATTCAGCATTGCTTTCATCTTTGTGTTGGTTCCTTTTATGGATCTTAAATCATTCTGCTATCAGCAGCGGTGTGGGGTTTAAGTGGTCCTGTAGGATTTCTACTATGCTTTCAAAATTCTTCTTTACCGGCTTCTCTGGGGTTATTAGATTTCGCAGTAACCCATAAGTTTATGCACCCATGGAATTTAACAGAATCAGTGCTTTATTAGCATCTGGCACTTCATTCGCCCTGCAGTACACCTCAATACGTTCCACATATGTCGCCCAATCTTCGACTTCATTGTCGAACGTAGAGGTACTGCCACTCTTCGGCATCCTTGGTTGTGCATTAACTATCACCAATGGCGCCTCCCGCGCTTCCCCTTCTTCTCCGCTGGCACAAAATGGTGTCTCCCGCGCTTTCCTTCCTTCCCGCGCTCGCCCGTCTTCTCCGCTGCAGCTTCGCAAAATGGCGTCTCCCACGCTCTTCCTTCTTCTCCACTGCTCAATGGCGCCTCCCGCGCTCTCCCTGCTTCTCTGCGGCTCAATGGCATCTCCCGCGCTCTCCCTGCTTCTCCGTGGCTCAATGGCATCTCCCCTTGCTTCGCCCCACGGACCCTGATCAGCCCGTGATCCCTGGCTGTACTCTGCGCGTTCTTCTCTTGATATTTGTCAACACCGCTCAGTCTAGAACCCGGTTGTTTCTTACCCTCCCTCTCTCCTGTTTGCAGTATTTTTCTTGAAGCCGCTCGGTGCTCAACCCCCGGCTGCGCCCTGCTCTCTTCACCCTCTTTCTTACCCCGTCGACGCTGCTTGGCTCTCTCTCTGCCGTCGGTCGGCTCCAGCCGCCGCTGCTCGGGAAGGGTCTGCTCTGGACCTGTCGTTGGTCTCTTACTGCTCGTTGTGGCTGGGGAACCAAGCCCGGCTCTCCACAGCCTCCCCAGTGAAGTTGGATCTCTGCCTGACTTCTGGGCGGTTGCTCGCGGTCGACGCCCGTGTTCCTGGACTCGACTATTGAAAAAAAAAAATTTTTTATGTTGCAGGTAGATTCGAATCGACACTCGTCGCCACTGTTAGATCCGTGGTTCAGTGGATAAATAATCACACGGATGCTGTACATTAACAAATAACAGGTCTTTACTGGAGGAGGGTAATCTCTAGACTGGGGTACAGAGGCATGCGCACAGCTTATATACCGGTGTGGTCACTGCCGATACTACAGTATACAGGAGCTGTAAAAAGTAGCTCTGACTTAAAGGCACATACACTACAGCTTCAGTCTTGCTGTTCCTGAACTGGACAAAGTCCTGGTTAATCCACAACTTGAAGGTGAACAGGAGGTCAGACAGCACTAACAACCGAGACCTGTATCTGGTCTGACCATCGTCAATGATTCACAAAAATGAGAGACAAAAGATGCATTGTTCACAGTACAATTGTCGCCCATGCACTCTTCAAAAACGTTATGAAACATTTAACCATAAAATTGGTAGGACTTTTCCAATAATACTTTGCACCATTTGCTTTCTCGTGACACTGCAAGGTTTCCAGCCCAGAAAGACACCACAGTTGTCGTTCCTATACCTTTGACTTCAAGGTTGTGCTTGTATACTGTTATGGAAAACATGTTCAGAAATTGTGTTATTTGCATCTAATTTTTATATGCAAATTGGATTAATGGCAAAAAGTAGTTTTTTCTCCTTTAACTTCCATGCTATAAATGCCAGTTACACAGGGATAGTTATGTTTTATTGATGGTATTATTTGCAGTACAAGAGTTGTGCAAAGAATATGTATTAAGTACATCTTTGTAATTACCTTATAATAGAGCTATCATTCATAAAACTTATAAGAAATTATAAAATAGAAACATAATTCCGGCAAATTGTTTTATTTCCAGATTATTTATTATGTTCCAGTGCTTAATGCAAAAAACCATCTGGTGCATGTACAACAAGGAAAAGGGATTTGAAAAGAAAGTCTTGCATTTATATAGCGTATTAACACATCTCACAGAAACATCCCAAAGCACTCTATTCAATTAATTATTTTGGAGGGACCGTTGCTATGGAGACAAAAAAATACAATTCAAAACAGCAGTAATTAAATCTGTTACAAAATTGGACTCAAATTCGCAGAAGCTAAAGTGGTTTAACTTTTGGTTGTATCACTATTTTGAGCATCAACGATACTTTCTTAAATTTTCCAATTACATTTTTTGACATGAATTGCTTTCAAGTCATTCAGTGCAACTGGTCTATGTCAATGTTTAGGCTCCACACAAACCTCCTCCCATCCTACTTCATCTAACCCGATCAGCATTTCCATCTATTCCTTTGTCCCTCATGTACTTATCTACCCCTTAAATACATCTATGTTATTAGCCTTGACTACTTCATGTGGTAACAAGATCCACATTCTCAGTACTCTCTGAGTATAGGAGTTTCTTCTGAATTCCATATTGGATAGAAACATAGAAGATAGGAGCAGGAGTAGGCCATTCGGCCCCTCGAGCCTGCTCCGCCATTCAATGAGATCATGGCTGATAATCCAAATTCAGTACCCTGTTCCTGCCTTCTCTCCATATCCCTTGATCGCTTTAGCCTTAAGAAATATATCTAACTCCTTCTTGAATATATTTAATGAATTGGACTCTACGGCCTTCTGTGGTAGAGATTGCCACAGGTTCACCACTCTCTGGGTGAAGAAATTCCTCCTCATCTCTGTCCTAAATGGCTTACCCCTTATCCTTAGACTGTGACCCCTGGTGCTGGACTCCCCGACCATCGGGAACACCCTTCCAGCATCTAG
Organism: Somniosus microcephalus; assembly: GCF_052327205.1. Lineage (NCBI taxonomy): Eukaryota > Metazoa > Chordata > Chondrichthyes > Squaliformes > Somniosidae > Somniosus > Somniosus microcephalus. The sequence goes on along the minus strand of NC_140993.1, from coordinate 225,277,582 downwards.
TCTATCTAGTCCTGTTAGTATTTTATAAGTTTCAATGAGATCCCCTCTCATTCTTCTAAACTCCAGCGAATATAAGCCCTATCAACCCAATCTCTCCTCTGTAAGGGGTTTTCTCTCTGAGATCGCAGAGGTTTCTCTCGCCAGAGGCCTCTCTCTCTCTTTTGCAAAGTAAAACCTTGAGTGGTTCGACCCACTCGCCCCTTAGGTTCTAGACACTGGACTTAGGTGCAGGAACTACAATGCAGAGAAGACTCTTATAGACCAAGTTTGATGAACCAAAATGAAATTTTATTGCATAAGGAAAAACAAACCAAATGCAAGCAAATAAGAGGGTACATGGGAGGGAAAAACAAATCATAACAATACAGTACTAGCTAAAATAGATACAGGCATATTATACCTTACAACAGTCATCATGAAATGGGGAAACACACGAAACAACGAGGGACAACAACTCATGTTAATTATACCCAAAATGACCACCCCCTTTAACCTATCTAGATCCAATTATGAAGGGCCAGAAGCATGCTCACCAATCCAACTAGGAATTGCAAGGTTTTGAAACAGGCCTGCGTTTTGATCCTTTCAGGCGTCCTGTCTCCTCGTGGTTGGCACTGTGGGCTGTGAGCTACGACATGCCTTCTCTTCCTCGAGGTGAAGGTCACGGACAGGCTGGATCTCAGCGGGCCTGGAAGTCGGCAGGCCAGAGACCATCTGCTTGACCACGGTTGGAAGCCTCTAGCCGGCTTTCATGTAGGTTTCTTCGGTAGTTTTTGTCTCATCAAACGGCCCGGGGTATGTCGACGATCTCCCGACAGTTACCCCGGGGCAGGATGTCGACTCGAACCGTCTTCTTCTGCTTCAAACGCCACGATGGCTATCTGGGTGCTCAATTCTTCAACCAGCCGCCGTCTTTTCCCGGGATCCCCAATTATACTTCTCAAAAGAAGCCTCTATCTCCCGCCAAATCAAGGTTAGTCTTTGTTTAACTTTTGGCGGGCTTATAGCTCAGTGGGGTAGTTATTATATTTAAACTGCTTTCGGGATGGCCGGTGATGGCCATCTCTGGTCTGGAATGACCTGGTAATGTTTTAATGTCTTCTTGATGTCTTAAACGGGTCCTTGATGCTTTCCTCATGAATATGAAACTGTTCCCCTTTGTCTGGGTAAACATTTAGATGACCTTCATCTACAGGCCGATCTTGACTGGATCTGCATCCAATCTATATGTATGTGTATGTGTCTGATTTTGTTCTCTCAGAAATGGCTTCCAGAACTTACTGTTACTAATTTGGTTAGCCCAATCTATATGTAGATTAAAGTCACCCATGATAACTCCTGTGCCCTTATTGCACGCTTCTCTAATTTCCCTGTTATTGCCATCCCCAACCTCCGCATTACTGTTTGGAGGTCTATATACCACTCCCACTAACATTTTCTGCCTCTTGGTATTTCTCAGTTCTACCCATACAGATTCCACATCATCAGAGCTAATATCCTTAATTACAATTGTGTTAATCCCCTCTTTAACCAGCAATGCTACCCCGCCTCCTTTTCCTTTTTACCTATCTTTCCTGAATATTGAATACCCCTGGATGTTGAGTTCCCAGCCTTGGCCACCATAGAGCCATGTTTCCGTAATCCCAATCATATCATATTTGTTTACCTCTATTTGCGCAGTTAATTCATCCACCTTATTACGAATGCTCCTCGCATTAAGACACAAATGCCTAGAAATTCGGTGGCGCCACAAACGGGGCGTCAAACTCACCTGGGCACCGGAATTACCACTGCGATCGGAGCTGTTGCGCCCACCGGATCTTCAGCTTGAGAACCCCAAGAGGGACGCGGGGTGCTGCTAGAGGCACCCCGCGTCCCTCTTGGGGCGCTGAAACTAAATATCACAGCGCAACGTGCCGCAGCGCCACACGCTGCGGCACGGCGCGCTGCGGTACTGCAGGCCTTCCTCCCCTTCTTAAGGGGGAGGGGCCTACACCAGCGCGGTGACCGATCACGAGTGCCAGCAAAAGAGCCCGGCACCAAGGAGAAGTGCCGGGCTCTCGGGACACAGCCGGCACTGCCCGGGGGGGGATCAGGAGGCCGGGGACGGAGGTGCTGGCAGGTGGCCACCGAAAAAAATGGCCGCCCCGCAAATCCACCTTAATTTGCGCCACTACCGCCACAGGTAGGCCCCATGAACCGGGCGCGATTCGCGGCCGGTGTTACAGAGGCGGGCGCAACCAAATATCACGATCGGGGTGGTAGCGGGGCACTGCGCACACCGATTATGTCATCGGTGGTGGCGCAGCGCTGCAGGCTAACGCCGCCATTAGCGCCCCGCTAATTATCGCGGGAGGCGTGGCCAGTGGCGCTAAAGCCACTGAGTGTCCTCTATAGGCGCTAACTGGTGGCGCAGCCCACCGAATTTCTAGTCCAAAGCCTTCAGGCTTGTTTTTTTAACGCTCTTAGACCTTTTAGAATTATTATTTACTGTGGCCATGTTTGATTTAAACCCTTGATTTCTCTGACTGCCACTTTTTGTTTTTCTCCTTCCTGTCTTTTGCTTTTATCCTTGTTTCCCTTTCCTCTGTCTCCCTGCTCAGGTTCCCAACCCCCTGCCATTTTAGTTTAAACCCTCCCCCAGAGCAGTAGCAAACAGTCCCCCTAGGGCATCGGTCCCGGCCCTGCCCAGGTGCAAATTGTCCGATTTGTACTGGTCCCACCTCCCCCAGAACCGGTTCCAATGTCCCAGGAATTTGAATCCCTCCCTCTTGCACCATTCCTCTAGCCACGTATTCATCTGAAATATCCTTCTATTTCTACTCTGACTAGCACGTGGCACTGGTAGCAATCTGGAGATTACTACCTTTGAGGTCCTATTTTTTAATTTACCTCCTAACTCCCTATATTCAGCTTTTAGTACCTCATCCCATTTTTTACCTATATTGTTGGTACCTATATTCACCACGACAGCTGGTTGTTCACCCTCCCCTTCCAAAATGTTCTGCAGCCGCTCGGAGACATCCTTGACCCTTGCACCAGGGAGGCAACACACCATCCTGGAGTCTCGTTTGCGGCCGCAGAAACACCTATCTATTGCCCTTACAATAGAATCCCCTCTTACTATAGCTCTACCCCTCTTTTTCCTCCTGTCCTGTGCAGCAGAACCACCCCTGGTGCCAGGAAGTTGGCTGCTGCTGCTTTCCCCTCTATTAGTGGCGATCTTATATTTATGAACCCTAGTTTTAGCATTTTAAGATGGAACTGGTTGATGTGTGCGCTGTGCAATCTGCGACCAGTTTCACTGGCGATTGAGCCGAAGAGGCCCCAAAAAGGTAAAGTTTAAATCATTTTTGTGTGACCAGGAATAATCTGGGCTGCTGCCGCTCCGGGCTCCTTCTCCCTCCACAATCGCAAACACTCCCTACTCTACCCTTCTGCCGATCTTAGCTTGCTGCTAACCGGGCCGCCCAATATTGCTCTGGCCTAAATCTGGCGAGCTGCATCGGGACGTTTGTTTGGCGCAGGCAGCTCACCAGTTCTATTTAAATGAGGCACAGGCCTCAAAATGGCTCCACTCTCTTTGCTGCCCAAATGGGTTAAAATTGACCCCTTTTAAACCAGTGAGTGGGTGTCAGATGAAATAATCCATAATTTCATATGCCCAGGTTTCATTATGAGAAAAATATATTGATAACGATTTCAGGCTTGTGTTTTGTCCTGACATTTTTATCACAAAGGTGTGGGTTGAAGCTGTAAGATTTGGAAGAAAAGAGCTCAATATTTCTGTTAGGACTCAAAAATGCTGAGTCATGTTTGACTAAGAGTATGGGGCCTTCATTTGCTCTAAATAACAATTCATTTTGTTTTCCTTATGTTGTTAACACAATACCGCAACAACACAGAGGTTTACTCGCAATGCTTTGTTACAATAGGATTCATTACAAGGAACACACAGCTGAGCAGCCAACCAGAAAAAACCTGCATTAATGGAACTGGATCACCCATTGATACCTTGTAAGCACCGTAAATAATGTTCAGTGCATCAATCCAGTTGATGTGTGTGCAAATTGGAATCCTGGCAGATGAAGTCGAGTAGGAAAGCCCATTTAACTGATGAGCTCTTGGCTGAGGCTGATATCCCTGCGTACAAAAACTAGGTGAGGTGTTGCTGATGTGCCTCATTGTCTCTGTGGTCTCCTGAACTTGTTTTGAATACTGTTGGGAGGTTGGAGAGGAATTTCACAGAATTTTTAATTCTTGGCTATTTTTCATATGCCTCTTCCAGGCGGTTACATGGTGCGAGTAGGTGGGGAGCAGTGAGGGTCATGATGCTTAATTGTAACATGGCTGTGTGGGACAGGCTCAGTCGACCAGCTGATCTTTTCCTGTACACCATTTTCATATCTTGTATGTTTGTACATTATTATTGATGGCCTGATGGAATGAAGAAATGCCCTCTATGAATCAGAAAGACAGCACATTGCTAAACAATGCTTCTAGCAGCTATAAGGGTCAATTTTGAGTGCCCTCGTCTAGCATTAACAGGGCGGTAATGGTCCCAACATGGGGTCATTTACACCGGTGATGTGGCCGGAGACATTTTAAAAGGTACCTACCACCAGGTGTCCAAAGCACCCGCCTGATTCAGGTGATAGGCCTCTTTTAATATGGAAATCGGGGTTCTATGATGTAAATAGGACCACGATTGCCATTTTAGGTAGGAAATGGTCAGAGTCTTGAACATTATCAGATGTGAAAGAAACATGTTTTGAAGAAGATATTTAAACTCTTGTAGAAAGATTTAATCTTTACTTTGGAAGTATTTGTATCATCAATATCTTGCTGCTGTGTAAAATCATTGAATGAAACAGCACAGAAGGAGGCCATTCGGCCCATCATGCCTATGCCAGCTCTTTGAAAGAGCTATCTAATTATCTTGTTATCTTACTTATCTTAATTATCTTACTTGTGAAAAAAAATCTGACTCTTAAGTTTTAACCTGAATGTAATACATTCCATGTTGATATTTCAGTCCTCTGGCATGGACAGAAGAGCTTGGTGGGCAGCCCCTGTGGTTTCTGGTGTGCATCTGTTATGGTACAAGAGTCATTTGCTAGTCCGGTGCTGCGCTATCCGATTCATGCCACACATTGCTGCCTTGGAGGTGGTGCAATAAAGGTTCACTCAATTGATCCCTGGGATGAGAGGGTTGTCCTATGAGGTGACATTGAGTAGATTGGGCCTATGCTCTGTGGAGTTTAGAAGAATGAGAGGTGATCTCATTGAAACATATAAGATACTGAGTGCAATTGACAGGGTAGATACCTAAAGGTTGTTTCCCCTGGCTGGAGAGTCTAGAACTAAGGGGCATAATCTCAGGATAAGGGGTCGGCCATTTAAGACTGAAATGAGGAGGAATTTCTTCACTCAGTGGGTTGTGAATCTTTAGAATTCTCTACCCCAAAGGGCTGTGGATGAGATAGATAGATTTTTGGACTCTCGGGGAATCAAGGGATATGGGGATAGGGCGAGAAAGTAGAGTTGAGAGCGAAGATCCGCCATGATCTTATTGAGGGCGGAGTAGGCGCGAGGGGCCGTATGGCCTACTCCTGCTCCTAATTCTTATGTTCTTATAACGGTAGAAGTCTCCTTTTACTGGAGACTCAGGTCTGCTTATGGAACCTGCTTTTTTAAGGTGAAAACATGAAGAAAGCCTAAACTACTACAACATTGCAGTTCGCATATTTCACTTTGTTGGTTGGATGTACAGCAGATTAAAGAATTTATCACTGAAGCTTTAATAATGTATTTCCCATAGTTAAACCTTTATTGTTTCAATAGTAATACAAGAAACATTCCAGTATAGATATGATTGCTATTGTTTAGCCACAAAAACCTATAGGCTGCGATTTTGCCAGCGCTCAGAGGGTGGGTTTGGTGGTGGGTCAGAGGTTAAATTCGATTTGATTGATAGCGGGTTCTGATCCCGCTGTCAACCCATCTCCAAACAGCTTTCCCAAGTGTCGGGCCCCGATTTGCGAATGGACCCGACACCTAGCGGTGGGAAGCGCATTAAAGGCAATTACCTGCCTATTAACAGGAACTTGCCAGCAGTTTTCAGCCTGTTTTTGGATTTTGCCGCTTCTGGCTCGGGCTTCCCGACATCCGGACACCACGCCAGGTAAGTGTGGCATGTTGTGAGTCAGCTGTAATGTTTGTGGAATGATGACAGCTGCAGAAGTGTTGTGAAGGATCTAATGTTGCACATGTTGAGTTTCAGAGCAAAATAAATGTTGGTTACTGCATTTTTAAAACATTTACAGATTTCTTTAGCTTACCAGTTTTTAAATTCAACTATATGTCCAGTGCCACCTCACTGGGAGAACCTCTCTCACCAGTGACAGATCGCTTCTGTCACCTCGCCTGCAGCTACCATCTATTCTAGCCTATGGAGACAGTCATTGAAGAGCCTGGGTGCAAGAGTTCACCTTTGTGCAGTGATTGTCAGTGTTTTCAGCACCTCAATGTTGTCAAACACGGAGAAATCAACTTTCAAAATAAAATTGTGCTTGGTCCCTTTAAGGAAATCATCAGATGACGCATCATTAAATGACGTCATCAGACCAGCTTCCTGTTAATTGGCCGGCAAGCCCGCAGGGCGGGCTTAACAAGGTCAATCAAGGTAAAATCACACCTGTGGAGTGGAAGCAGCTGGGGGCGGGACTGGAAGCCGGAAACCAGCTGTTCCGCACCTAACCCGACACCGATGACAAAATCGCGGTCATAGAGTCCTTTGCTATGAAGTTTTTATAACCCAGGTAACCAAAATTAAAATGGTGTTAATGTCCTTTAGAAACCAAAATGTTCATATTAATAAGATTTACGATCCTCAGTTAGGACTGGTCAATTCTACAATAATAAAGTTTGCCCTGCGTGCAGTAAGGGAACATGTTAGAATGAGCAGACTGCAATAATTGGGTTACTATTTGTTATTCATTCTCAGGATGTGGCTGTCGCTGGTAAAAGTTGCATTTATTGTCCATCCTTGTATGCCCTGAGCAGGTGGTTTGATGAAACTATGTGGCTTGCTTGGCTACTTCAGAGGGCAATTAAATGTTAACCACTCTGGTGTGAAACTGGAGTCACACATAGGCCAGACCGTATAAGGATGGCAGGCTTCCTTCCCTAAAGGATATTAGTGAACCAGATGGGTTTTTATGATAACCCGACAGCTTCATGGTCACTTTTACTGATGCCAGCTTTTTATCTCCAGATATTTTAAAACTAACTTTAAAATTCTCAAACTGCCATGGTGGGATTTATACTCACATTCTATAGATTGTTAGCCCAGGCCTCCGAATTACTAGGCCACTAACAGAACCACTACACTATGGTACCCCAAACAAAGTACACTATCAAACCATGTGTCGTGGCTGAAGATCAGTAATTCAGCAAGATGATGGAATGGGTTCTGCACTGTGAAAAAGAGCATGTAGAAAACTAATGCAGTGAAGGTGCGACTGTGTGCAGGAAAATTTCCACAGAAGAGTGACAAGGGGCAGACAGCAGCAGGGAAGGGAACACGATGGAGAAGTTTTTTGGAGGCTGCGTGCAGCCTGCTATTGTCTGACTGATTACTTTTCTCTGTAAGTTGTCAGCAAGTTCACATTGTGTTGGAGAAAAGTTGCAGTCTCCTAAATGTGCTATTTTCAGCACCACTGCAGTGATTCTCCAGTATTCACATCTCTGTGCTCAGAAAGGAGCAGTAATGTAACTCTGTGGCATCCTTGCCAGTCCCATTTAACCCCAAAAATCTATGAGGTTCGTAAATTGCAGAAGTCTTGAGTTAATGATTTGGGAATTATACAAGTATTGAGTTAAAATTAAAATCTAGCTTGACCTAAACAGAAAGTAAAATCGGGTGGTGAGTAAACCCGGCAGCCGATCTGATCTTACCCGTTTCCCACCAGGAGAGTTAAATTTAAATTGCTCCCCAGCTAGTATAGACGAACGGAAGCCACAAGATTTCAAAATAAATAAATATATAATCCAGTCAAAAATTGTAAATCCCTTATGACATTACAACAAGAGGAGCTGTCATAAGGAAAATGTTACAAGTCTTATGGCTGCAAGGCCACAAGAGTTTTAAAAATAGCAAAAATTTTCTACAGTATGTCCCGTTCAATGAAAAAAATCTCTTGGGGGGCCCAATGTTTAAACATTTATCATACCCACAAAACCAGCACAAAATCCATCAGCAAAGAAACAAAATATGTTTCACATATAACTCGGCAAAGTTCCAGATTTCTTAAAAAAAAATCACGTCTCATCTATTTGTTATTTTTCTGACATCTACTTGCTTCTTTAATACACTGACATGTACAGTGGACTTCCCTTCTGCCCAACTGAGATTTAAAGTTGGTCCATAATTAATGCTTGCTCTCCCATGCAGAACACTCACTTATACTGTTCGTATCATTACTCATTGTCCAACATTCATTTTTCTTTATTTTTGCCTGCAGATCTAAGCTGTGTTTTAACAGATAAAATTAAAGCTTGGGTTCTGATCTCCAGATAATATTTTTGAAAACCATTTAAGTAGATCTCAGTGTTAGATTTTAAATATTGCATCTTAAAAATGTATTTTTGACTGCTAGTTACATAAACTAAAGCCTCGATTTTAACTCGAGGCGGAAGTGCAGTAGGTGGTGTCCAAGGCGGAAGGGAAACCTCCATAATGTTGGTAATGAGAAGCCTGGGCAATATTTTCTCCCAGGGCCCATTATTATCTGAGTGAAGGGATTCCTTCCTGCTTGCGTCAGCAATGGGGCGGCCCACCCACATCCCATGCACAATTTCTGGCACAACTCCTCAGGTCTATCTGAAGTGGATTTGCAGCTCTTAAAGCAAGATTACATCCCCTGCTTGGCTTTTTCACGTTTTCAATCTGCAACATACTGTAACAAGCTGTTACAATGAGCAAAAGGTTTAGCCTCCTCTGGCTTTCTGGTACCTGCCTGGAGGTTCTAATGGAAGAAGTGAATGCAAGGAGGGAGTTCTTCTTCCCCAGGAGCCACAGGAGCATCCCCAAGGCCATTGTCGAGCAGATCTGGGCAGCAGTGGATGAGAGGGACAGTGCCACCAGCTTCACCCCCAGGACCTGGCTTCAATGCAGGAACAAGTTCCAAGAACTCACACCCTACCACTTGCATAACCACCAACTACTCCAACCACTCCTTCCACACTTCACATTACACACACTCGGCTTTTACAAACATCACCTTCCCATCCTCATTCCATCTTGCTTCTTCTCCAGCTCTCTGCACAAGGCCCACACATCTCCCCTGAACTTGTCAACAGACACTCGCTAACCCTTGCCTAATTGTTGCAAGACAAGACGGGACATAGTGTGAGATAAAGGAGCAAGATGGGTGGAGGAGTTCACAACCTCATTGCCCTCACCCAGACAGAGCATTGACAATCAGTGAAGGAGAGGCTGCTGCCTTACTTCACCAGGGTCTCGGCATATTTTTTGTAAGTCTTCATTCACTTCAGCAAAAATGCAACATGGTTCATAACTTTAAGCTGTGTTCTCAAGATTGTCACCTACTAATAGCCAGTCTATATCAGCAATCCTAAACCAGTAGTCACCTCCAGGAATGCTGCAGCCAAACCCTCACAACAGGTGTCAGTCCTGGCTCAGTGGTAGCACTCATGCCTCTGAGTCACTATGTCGTGGTTTCAAGCCCCTCATCAGAGATTTGAGCTCATATTGCAAGCTGCCACTTTAGTGCACACTGAGAGAGTACTACACTGTTGGAGGTGCTGTTTTTTGGATGAGACATTAAACCGAGGCCCCGTCAGCCCTCTCTGGTAGATGTAAAAGATCCCACAGCACCATTCACAGAAGAGTAGGGGTGTTATGCCGATGTCTTGGCCAATATTTATCCCCCAACCAACATCACTAAATAGGTACAGATTTTCTGGTCATTATCTCATTGCTATTTGTGGGATCTTGCTGTTTGCAAATTGGCTGCTGCGTTTCCCTACATTATTAAGTGCCTACTTTGGTGGCAGCTCAAATGGCTACCATGCACACTGTGGGCTCAAAGTACTGCTCTGCCTTGGTGAAGTAGACTTTCGCCTTGGATAGATTGGTGGACAGAATAGAGAGGGGCCTTGAAGGAGTCACTAATCTTCCGCAGTCTGCTCTGCCACAGATCAGTGGAAGTGGTGAGCCACAACCTCACAGGAGTGGCTCTGGCAGGATGGGAGCAGCATGCATTGGTCTCTCTCAGGATGTCAGCACATCTGATCCTTCACTACCCCTCAACCGATACCCAGCATATTCCCAGCAAGTCAACTGCGCCAGACTGTCCCAGCAGCAACTGAGATGCAGCAGTCTGCAGTCAGTTCCTCACAGGCTCGAGTACCAGCCACAATCATCTCAAGGATCCCAGAATGAGAACAGCAGCCTTCTACCAGCTCTGCTGAGGCCACTGGGGGAGCACATCATAGGGCTGCTAGAGTTAGCGAAGCTTCTTTAAAAGAAGCACTACAGGTAAGAAATGAGTGGAAGGCAATTATTATGTTTGCCATTAAATTAATCACCTTGATCACATTTGGTACTTTGGTCTGCAGTGTAATTTAACAGCAGCTTCTGAGTCTGCATTGCCAGAATGTCACTGATATAGAAGTTGTCTGAATGGTTTGAATATTCTTTAATGCAGGATGAAGAGATGTAACAAGGACTGTTAAGTAAAGGAGTTCTGTGAAAGTTTTCATGGCAAGGGAGTCACTGAGCAATGAAGTTGTCCCTCACATCTCTTGCTGCAGGCGATAAGGTGACCCTCCTTCTTCTGCTGCTTCATCACCTTTGCCCGGTCTTCCTCATCCAATGAGGACTTCTGCTGCTGCTGTACCTCCTCCAAATGCAGGTTTCTCTGTATGGCTAAGTTGTGCAGTGCCCAGCACAATACCATGACACCCTTCACGTGCTATATTGTAGGGAGGCCCCGAGACCCATCAAGACACCTGAACCATTGCTTCATCATCCCTATGGTGTATTCAATAATGATCCCACTGGTCCCCAACTTCAATTATATCTGTGTTGCTTAGGCATTGTGGTGTTACATGGTGGTATCATTAACCACCTCTGTAGGGGTATCTCATCCCCCAGCAACCATCTAGCGATGTTCCTGGAAGGATCAAATATTCGGGGAATGGTAGACTGCCTCAAAATAAATGTGTCATGGAAGCTGTCTGGGTATCTTGTAGACACTTGCATGATCCTGTTTGTGATCAGTCACTAGATGCACATTGATGGAGTGCTAACCTTTTGTATTGATGAATGTTGTTGGCAGGAGTTCTGTTGCCCAGTTGGCGAGATGTGTGCAGTCATTGACACCCTGCATGTGGTGGAAGCAAGCTCCTGCTATAAATCTCCAAGCTTTCCCTTGTTGACTGTTGAGGTCAATGGGGAAGGCGATGTACTGGTCAGCCCCAGCAAGAAGAGCTGTGTACTGCAGACTGGGAGATGCAGCTGATGTCCCCTGTAACAGACTGAAAGGAACCAGTAGTGAGGAAGTTAAGGTGAGTGATGAATTTTACGGCCATGCTTTGCCAGTATAAGGCCCAGCAGGCAGCAAGTCCTGTTGCGAGAGGTTTGTAGGGGTTCGCAAAACCCCCTCAACCCCGAAGCTACTGGAGATATTAATCTACATCGTGGAAATTGTCTCTGGGTTGGACAATGTTTTTTTAAACATACCCAGAACCGCAAAAAGCTTGTTGGCAGGGCAGCACGTGGACAACACCAGAATCGAGGAACTTTGTGGAAAAATTCGCACACTTTACGACAGTACATTTTATTAATAAAATTGTTCCCTGGAGTTTGGTAAATTGCAAAGGGGTTTAAAAATGGCCATCAGAAAAGCATGGCCGGGACAATGGGGCTTGGAAAAGCAGCTTGTGGATGTCTATGAAAAGTGGGAGGGTCAAGCAGTGGCAGCCAGATTCTGTCAATCAAAAATGGGAGTTTCCCTTCCCTGCTGACAATCGATGTTTATTTACTGAGACTGCTGTCTTGTTGACATAAAGAATTATCCACTCAAGCTGCGGTTTCAATGACCGCAGGACAAAGGGCTTCTGTTTACCTAGTAATCCAACCCATTCAAAGCCCCTTACACACAATGAGACACACCGAAACTACGGAAAGGACTTTGATAGGGAACAGTTTAGAATGAATGGGTTTTTGAATCACCCATTACTCCCTTTTGTTAGCCCAGAAACTCCGGATGTGGGCGGGAACATTTCGGCCCCAGAACGAAGACTATTCAAACCACTCAAAGCCCGTTTGAGTCAGCCAATCATGGCCTTTCTCTTGTGTATTCGAACTTTTCGGCGCAAATTTGCACACAGACCCTTTCAGCGCCAAATAGCAGGAGCTCACAGGATATAAAGATAGCTCCTGAGAAGCTATCTCTCTCTCTCTTATTTTCCTTGGACAGCAGGTGAGCTCTTCTCTCTTTGGACCATAGGTGAGCAGGTTTCTGACTCTTCAGCAAGGCAATCTAGTAAGGAGTTAGAGGGTGGTAATTTAGGGGAAATTGCTAAGATTGTAAGACTTACATTGTGGCCATTTATCCCTCGTTTTTTTGCCGTCTGTCCTCCCCTGTTAAGTAGTTTACCTTAATTACTGTGTTCGTGTGGTATAGTTTCTTTAGTTTAATAAAAGTTGATTTTCTCACATCCAGATCATTTGTCCGTTTTAATTATATATCATTAATTATAAGCTCCTCCAGTCAGAATTGGAAGGTGGGGTTTAGCGATTCGAAACAGCTGTTTAAATTGGTCAGAGTGCAGGCAAAGGCTGCTGACCAGGTAAATTACCGTAAACCAGGTAAAAGATGCCCCCCTACAGGTTGCAGAGTTATGACGGCCTGTCTGGAGAAGCACAACCCCCTGAAGCACTGCTTTGCAGATAGATCCAAGAAGGCGACTCTTGACCTGTACCCCTATGTGCTTGGTCTGGCCTCCTATGAGCTCCCTCCTCACCTGCTGTCTTCTGATTGGCCCAGGCTGTTTCTGCTGCTCCTCTTTCTCCAAGTGTCCCTCCATCCAGAAGAAACTAGCAACAAAAGCACCCATGAGATAAAAGAAAGCTTTCTGATGGTAATAAGTCAAAAAAAAGGTGAAAGAAGCAATCTGGAAGCTTGAAATCTTCTTTACTAAACACTCCTGGCAAACCAGACAGCAAAAAGATCCTCCAATCCAGAGAGTTGCCGCTGAGTGCCTGTTTAGATACAGCTTCGGTGGCTCGGACACACCGATCCTGTCACTGGGCAGGGCTCCTACAATTTGGAGTTAAAATTCCGCCAATGTCCAAATGAAGTAATTAGAGCAAGATTTTTCCATTTGAATGAGGCCTATGACTGGCGCCTTTCCCGTGACTAAAGACAGCAGGCTTAAAATGGCAGCAGCTGGGAACGCAGCAGCAATTGCCCAGCCGCCATTTTAACAGCCTGGCCTGTCCCTGCCGGGTGGGCAGGGTTAAAATCAGGCCTTAAGTGCCAAGAACATTTAATCATCCCAGTTTGTAACTGTCTTGAAACCAATGTTTAAATATCAGTATGGAACGACACACCTGAAATGTTATGCTGTCATTTTCCTTTTCTGGTGATACTCAACCTGCTGTGTATTCCCAGGATTTTGTTTTTATCTCATATTTCCAGCATATAATTATCATGCTAACTTGTGACAATTTACGTGTTCATAGTATTCAATGCAAATGATTTCCTGTAAGTTTGCAGACACTCATGATGTTCAACACCCTGGGGTTTCCTAAAGATTTTTTGTTAATTTTTAGTTTAATAAAGAGTCAAAGGCCTAGAAATTCAGTTGTTAGCGCCAGCCGCTAGCGCCTTAGGAGGAGGAGAAGTGGGGCGCTAAGCGGATAGCGCCCGGGTGCGGCGCGATCTGCGCCTCTCGCGAACTTCACTCAAGATTTAGCTGCGGCGCAAAACCGCAGCGCCCGCTCAGCTGCGCGCGCAGATCGTGACGTCATTTCATGGTGCAACGCCCTTGGTGCGCCCCGAACCGGAACTTCAGTGGCGCCACACTTCTGTGCGCCGGTGCTCCCAGCGACTGGTAGAGGGGAACGGATCCCAGTCGCTGTGTTGCGCGGGGGGCGCTATTTAAAGGGGACTCCTCCTGCATTATAAGTGGCAGCCATTTTGTGCCAATCCTTCTGTGTGAGAGACGGATATTTGGAGCGAGACAAAGGGAGAGAGCTTTCTGCTTTGACTCAGTGCTCGCACAGGTACTTCTGGCTTCAGGCCAGAGCTTTGCACTTGGATTTAACTTTCAGTGCCATAGCCTTGAGTCACCACATATAATGGGGGCTGCAATGGGTGGGAACGTTGGCTTTCTGCATTGCATTCAAAGGGCTCAGAGACGCCGTGAGAGAGTGCCAGTCATGGCCAGATGGGTAAAGGCTAACAGGCATTGGCACAGGAGAACTTACCCACCCAGGGTATACCGCCAGCAGTTCTCATATCTGAACATGTCTGAGGAGCAGTGTGTTCGGAGGCTGTGATTCAGAAGGGAGGTGGTCACTGAGATCTGCCACCTGCTTCGCAGAGATCTGCAGTCACAGCTGAGGAGCAGGACGTCTCTGTCGGTGGCAGTGAAGGTGACGGTGGATCTCAACTTCTATGCCACCGGCTCCTTCCAATCCGCTACTGGGGACATTGCCAACATCTCCCAGTTCGCGGTACGTTGCTGCATCCGCCAGGTGACCAATGCCCTTTTCAGATGGAGATGTCAGTACATCTCCTTCCCCATGACCCTGGACAAGCAGCAAGAGCGTGCAATGGGATTTGGAAGAATAGCAGGCTTCCCCATGGTCCTGGGCGTAGAACTGATGAACCAGCAATGGTCAGGCCTTGCTTCAGGGCTGCAGTGTGCAGGGCATGGCAGCCAAACAAGTCAACCCTCCCCCTTTAAGAGCTGACCGGCGCCAGCGTGTCTGCCTTCATTCAGAAACTCGCAGCACTTGCGCTGCGCCCGCCCTCGGTGTTAGCGCCTCGGCTCGCCGGCTTAGCACCTTATGATAGTCGTGCATCACCTGCTTTAGCACAGCAGCAACCTCTTGGGGTGATGCAACTCAATTTCGGCGAAGGTGGCGCTAAGTTGCGCCGGGCACTAAATTTAGCGAACACCCGGCTGTAGCGCCCCAAACATGGCAATACTGAATTTCTAGGCCTTTTAAAGGATTTACACATAGAATTTTTAATTACAATAATGTACTGAATTATTAAAAAGGGCCAATATGTTGGTGTCAAGGACACTATTTCCATTAGTTTCTCCATGCTGCTGTAATCATCCTGTTATGGCTCTGGGCCGCAGACCTCAATCCATAGCTTTTCTGACTTCTTAGTTCTTTAATCTACCACGTTTCTTTTACATACCTCTTGTTATAAATCTCATCATTCAAGAAACTACTCGTGAAATAATGCTGGATGGCCAGCTGGTGGCGCCGTCCAAGGAGTATAAATACTCGGGCGTGGGCCAAGCTTTACAGGGACATTTTGTAAGACAAGGAACTAGTGAAGTACAACTAGACCTCCATGTTCTGAAACAAGTTGATTAAAGCCTTGCTTTATGCTCAAACCAAGTGCGTAGTGAGTTTTATTACGTCACCTCTCAAAAGATTTAATATCATAAAATGGTATGGAACAACCCACTCTCCCCTTCATCAGCAAGAGAGTAATAACATAGGAACATAGGACCATGAGCAGGCCTTTCAGCCCCTCAAGCCTACCCCATCATTCAATTAGATCATGGCTGATCTGTATCTTAACTCCATTTACCTGCCTTGGTTCCGTATCCCTTAATAGCCTTGCCCAACAATCTATCAATCTCAGTTTTGACATTTTCTATAGACCTGAACTCCACAGCTTTTTGGGGAAAAGAGTTCCAGATTGCCACAACCCTTTGTGTGAAGAATGGCTTTCTGACATCACTTCTAGACTACCTAGCTCTATTTTTAAGGTTATGCCCCCTTGTTCTGGACTCCCCCACCAGAGGAAATAGTTTCTCTCTATCTACACTGTCAAATCATTTAATCATCTTAAATACCTCAATTATATCACCCTTTAATCTTCTATATTTGGTGTCCTTATACACAAATCCTTAAAGGTGGCAGGGCAAGTTGATGAGGTGGTTAAAAAAGCATATGGGTTACTTGGGTTTCTAAATAGAGCAATAGAATATAAAAGCAAAGAGATCATGCTAGAACTTTATAAATCACTGGTTGGGCCTCAGCTGGGCTGTGTGGACAACTCTGGGAACCACACTTCAGGAAAGATGTAAAGGCCTTAGAAAGGGTACAGAGGAGGTTTACCAGGGTGTTCCCAGGGATGAGGGACTTCAGTTATGAGGAGAGGTAGGAAAAGTTAGGACTGTTCTCCTTCGAACAGAGAAGGTTAGGAGGTGACCTAATAGAGGTTTTCAAGATGATGAGAGGTTTTGATAGGGAAATAATATTTCTTCTGGCGAGTGGGTCAATCACTGGAGGTCATAGATTCAAAATCATTGGCATGAGATCTAGAGGGGAGCTGAGGAGAAATCTTTTCATTCAGAGAATTGTTGGGATCTGGAAGGCTCTACCTGAAAAGGTGGTGGATGCTGATTCCATAAATAATTGTGAAAGGGAGTTGGACAGGTACTGGAGAATGAGGAGCTTACAGGGTTACGGAAAAAAAGCGGGGGTGTGGGACTGCTCTTTCAAAGAGCCAGCACAGGCACGACGGGCAGAATAGCCTCCTTTTGTGCTGTAAGTTTTTATAATTCTATGATTCTATACTCGAGGGAATACAAGCCTAGCCTCTGCAACTTGTCCTCATAATTTAACCTGTTTAGCCCCGGTGTCGCCCTGATGAATCTGTGCTGCAACCCAATATATCCTTCCTGAGGTGCGGGGCCCAGAACTGAACACAGCACTCCAGATGGGGTCTAACCAGGGCTTTGTACAACTATAGCATAACCTCCACCCAACATAGAGAGTACGACCTGTTACTCGCCCCTCCTCCAAACCCATGACCAGGAGCACTGATGCAAGAGCTTACTAACATTAAAACCTGCATCAATCAGTGAGTTAATGAGCATAAAGAAAACCCAAGGCTTTAATTCAAGACATAAAAGACACAAAGGGCAGACTTGACTGAGCTGGCGGCTCATCAGTCAAGAGTAGGAATACAAATCGATGAAGACATTTGAAACAGTATCAGAGTTAAAAGACAGGTCAATCAGAATGGAAAAGAAGCACGACAACCTGGAAAACTACTCCCAGAGAAATAGGTTGCTGCTAATAAGGTTATACAAGAGGCACCTAAAGGCACATGACTCAACTTTCTATTGGAAAGAAAACAATCAATTGGCATTGGGCCCATAGGCGAGCAGCCCCAAATTGGGAGCAAGCTATGTAAGCTTAGTTTACTGGTGACTTATTTTCCTACAAACAGCTGAATTTCCTCATCTACCTTGTTTATACCTTTTGTTTCATAAATTCATTTGAGTTTGTTTTGAAAAATGTTGAGAAAACAATTCCAATTCTCTATGGGGAGTTACCATTGCGAAAGGCTGCTGAAATAAAAAAGAGAAAATGCTGGAACTACTCAGCAGGTCAGGCAGTGTCTGTGGAGAGAGAAACTAAGTTAACGTTTCGGGTTGATGGCCTTTCGAAACGTCACTGACCTGAACATTAACCTAATCTTTCTCTCTCCACAGATGCCGC
This sequence comes from Somniosus microcephalus, assembly GCF_052327205.1. Classification (NCBI taxonomy): domain Eukaryota; kingdom Metazoa; phylum Chordata; class Chondrichthyes; order Squaliformes; family Somniosidae; genus Somniosus; species Somniosus microcephalus. The sequence continues at coordinate 225,259,785 of NC_140993.1, read as the reverse complement.
CTGAACTGCTGAGTGTTTCCAGCAATTACTGTTTTTATCTTAGATTTCTAGCATCTGCAGTAATTTGCTGTTTGTTTTGTGAAATATAATTATTTCACAAAGGTTTGGCCACTTGGGAGTCGTGGCGATAGAGGGGTTGACTTTCCTTTTGGCCCCTATGGCAGCAGATCTTTGATGGGATTGGAAAACACCCCACACGTTGCACCTGCCCCTACCCCTGCCCCTTACACCTGCCCCTACCCCTGCCCCTTACACATGCCCCTACCCCTGCCCCTTACACCTGCCCCTACCCCTGCCCTTTACACCTGCCCCTACCCCTGCCCCTTACACCTGCCCCTACCTGTCTCTTGCACCTGCCCCTACCTGCCTCTTGCACCTGCCCCTTGCACCTGCCCCTTGCACCTGCCCCATGCACTTGCCCCTTGCACCTGTCCCATGCACCTGCCCCTTGCACCTGCCCCTTGCACCTGCCCCTTGCACCTATCCCTTGCACCAACCCCTTCCACCTGTCCCTTGCACCTGCCCCTTGCACTGTCTCTTGCACCTACCTGCCCCTTGCACCTGCCCCATGCACCTGCTCCTTGCACCTGCCCCTTGCACCTGTCCCTTGCACCTGCCCCTTGCACATGTCTCTTGCACCTGCTCCTTGCACCTGCCCCTTGCACCTGTCCCTTGCCCCTGCCCCTTGCCCCGTCCCTTGCACCTGCCCCTTGCACTTGTCCCTTGCCCCTGCCCCTTGCACCTGTCCCTTCCACCTGCCCCTATCCGTGTCCCTTGCACCTGCCCCTACCCCCATCCCTTGCACCTGCCCCTTGCACCTGTCCCTTGCCCCTGCCCCTTGCACTTGTCCCTTGCCCCTGCCTCTTGCACCTGTCCCTTGCCCCTGCCCCTTGCACTTGTCCCTTGCCCCTGCCTCTTTCCCCTGTCCCTTGCACCTGCCCCTTGCACTTGTCCCTTACCCCTGCCCCTTGCACCTGCCCCTTGCACTTGTCCCTTGCCCCTTGCACCTGCCCCTTGCACCCATCCCTACCCCTGTCCCTTACTCTAATTTAGATGCAGTGATCACTGAACTGTTGAATTAAAGCTGTGGTCAGTTTAGACAATAAACCTAATTAAAAGACATGCAGTGCATACAGCAGAGAACTTTAATTAGTTGCTAACGAGTTTTTCAGAAGGAAAACATCTGCGACTACATCATCCATTTCAGAAGAGGAAATGGGCACAGAATGGTACAGGTTCATAATTAGAAGCTTCACTTGATAGAATAGCCACAAGAGTGAAACTATCGATGAGGTAACAAAGGTGTGAGTGGGAGTCATTAAAACTAAAGTTATTGATAACAAAAACAACAAGAACAACTTACATTTATATAGCGCCTTTAGTGGAGTAAAACATCCCAAGACACTTCACAGGAGTGTTATCAAACAAAATTTGACACCGAGCCACATAAAGAGATATTGGGACAGGTGACCAAAAATGTGTTCAAAGAGGTAGGTTTTAAGGAGTATCTTAAAAGAGGCAAGAGAGGTAGAGAGGCAGAGAAGTTTAGGGACGGAGTTCCAGAGCTTAGGGTCTTGGCAGCTGAAGGCACGGATGCTAATGGTAAAGCGATGAAAATCGAGTATGTGCAATAGGGCAGAATTGGAGAAGCAATTGGAGTTGTAAGGCTGGAGGAGATTACAGAGATAGTGAGAGGCAAGAAGACCATGGAGCAATTTGGAATCAAGGATGAGAATTTTAAAAGTGAGGTGTTGCCAGACTGGGAGTGAGCACCAGGTTGATGTATGAACAAGACTTGGAGCAAGTTAGGATATGGGCAGCAGAGTTTAGGATGAGTTCAAGTTTACAGAGGGTGCAAGATAGGAGGCCAGCCAGAAAAGCATTGGAATAGTCGAGTCTAGAGGTAAGAAAGACATGGATGAAGGTTTCAGGGGCAGATGAGTTTAGGCGGGGCGGAGACAGGTGATATTATGGAAGTGGAGATAGGCAGTCTTGGTGATGGAGAAGATATGGGACCGGAAGCTCATCTCTTGGTCAAATAGGACAACAAGGTTGTGAACGCTCTGGTTTAGCCTCAGGCAGTGGGCAGGAAGAGGGAGGGAGTTGGTGGCTAGCGAATAGAGTTTGTAGCGGGGACCGAAGACAATGGCTTCGGTCTTCCCAATACTTAGTTCAAGGAAATTTCTGCTCATCCAATACTGGATGTCAGACAAGCAGCATGACAAATCAGAGGTAGGGGAGGGGTTGAATGAGGTGGTGGTGAAGTAAAAGAAAGAAAGAAAGAAAGAAAGACTTGCATTTCACAACCACCGGAAGTCTCAAAGCACTTTACAGCTAATGAAGTACTTTTGGAGTATGGTCACTGTTGTAATGTAGAGCTGGGTGTCATCAATGTACATGTAGAACCTGACATTGTGTTTTCGGATGATGTCACTGAGCGGCAGCATGTAGATGAGAAATTGGAGGCGGCCAAGGATAGATCCTTAGGGACACCAGAGGTAATGGTGTGGGAGTGGGAGGAGAAGCCATAACAATGGAATAATCCTCATTAAAATTCACATTATATAGTGTTGTATTAGGCAATGCAGAAATGCCTGGATTGTCATGTAGAAGGGGCAACAAAAAGGTGTTAAAAGTGGGTGTTGACGCAGAGACTTAGGGGGAGAAATTTGGTTTCGCCCCATTTGGGGCGCAATTATCAGCCAGGCGCAAAGTTTAGCGCCTGGCGCTAATTATCGCCTCCGACTGCAAACATGGCTTCTATGTTTCCTGGAGGTGATTGGAGCGCTAAATCAACCGCTAAACACCTCTCTTAAGGCACTAACACCAAGGAGCGAGACGCTACCTCAGAGTGCTGGCGAAGCTCATGTGATGTCAGTTAGCAATGGAATACAGACACACTGGTGCCAGCCAGTTCTTAAAGGGGAGGGTTGATCTTGCTCTCCATCCACATCCTGCTCATTGCAGCCTTGAATCTCGACCTGGAGAGACCTGTGCATCAAATCTGCTGGAAAGAACAATGGAGAGGCCCAGGGAAAGAGCTCAGAGTGCAGCTCCCATAGTGTTTTCTAAATCGATGCAAGGAAGGTCAAATCAAAATGAACCTGCAAAGTGCTGCTCAGTACCCAAAACTCCTTCACACAGCGTTGAATCTCTCCAGAAGTCACTCTCTCTCTCGGAATGCGTGGTGCAAAAATGTCGCCGACAAAAAAGACAGGAAGCGGTCGCCTTTAAATAGCGCTCCCCCAGTCCCTTCCCGACTGCAAAATGCTCCCCTCAACCTGTCATTGCTAGCGGCAGGCAGTAAGGCAGGGGGCGCCACTCAATATCCGGTGCAGGGCGCTACAGGGGCATTGTACGCTCGACTGACGTCATGATCTGCGGGCACAGGAGATCATGGTGGTAGTGTATTGCGCCACCGCAAAATGTCCTGTCAATTTTGCGAGCATCGCAAACATCACCATGCCTGGGCGCTAGTTGCTTTGCGCCACATTAGCGCCCTCTAACGGGAGGCGCAAAGCAACCAAATTTTTCCACCTTAGGATTCAAAGGTCTGCAGCCCATATACGGAGCTCAGAACTGTGACGCATTTGAATACTCCAGCAGAATAAAGTGGAGTGAGATTCCCTGGAGGGCGTAGTCACACATTGTTTCAGTTTGACACGGTGAGTGACTGTAAATCCAGTGAGGTGTTAAACCTTGTTAGTAAAGTGCTTTATTGGGGGGGGGGGAAGTGCGTGGATTTGAATCTGGTGTTTGGATCATTGCTGGACAGACTCCCCAAAGCCTTTCAACCATCTACAAGGCACAAGTAAGGAGTGTGATGGAATACTCTCCACTTGCCTGGATGAGTGCAGCTCCAACAATACTCAAGGAGCTCGACACCATCCAGGACAAAGTAGCCTGCTTGATTGGCACCCCATCTACCACCTTAAACATTCACTCCCTCCACCACCAGCGTACCGTGCCTGCAGTGCGTACCATCTACAAGATGCACTGCAGCAACTTACCAAGGCTTCTTCGGTAGCACCTCCCAAACCCGCGACCTCTTCCACCTAGAAGGACAAGGGCAGCAGGTGCATGGGAACACCACCACCTCCAAGTTACACACCATTCTGACTTGGAAGTATATCGCCGATCCTTCATCGTCGCTGGGTCAAAATCCTGGAACTCCTTAACTAACAGCACTGTGGGAGTACCTTCACCTCACGGACTGCAGCGGTTCAAGAAGGCGGCTCACCACCACCTTCTCAATGGCAATTAGGGATGGGCAATAAATGCTGGCCTTGCCAGCGACGCCCACATCCCATAAACGAATAACAAAAAAGAAAAAAACAGGGCCATTGAAGCTAACCAAAAGCAAGATGAGTCTGTCAAATCTTTGCCAGCTACATAATTCCACCAGGAGTGAATATATGCGCTGTTCTCATAGCCAAGCTACTTACACTGAGACTTATTGATTTCAAGATTTTCAGGAAACCATTGAGGTGGCAGTGGCACATCTGTGAAATTAACTATTATAATGGTTATTCCACTATTATGTAAAGATGAAAGACCATTAGATTATTCAGAGTACTAGGTGAAGACATGCTTCTCAATGCCACAATGTTTATGTACAAAACAGAGAATGATTTGTACAACTTTCCTTAAAGATAACATGGGTTTAGTTAGTTTCAACGCAATATTTTCAGAGCCCTAGATGGTGATGATAGGAGGGTATATCATTGATTAAACTGCAGCAAGTAAACCACAAAGAACTGGCCAACTAATCCAATTAGAAGAAAGGGTGAAGGACATTCTTACTCAGCGTTACACTGGAGGTCAAAGCTAAATACTGTAGTCGCAGGGCAAGTGGCATTTACTGTTGGGAACTGGACAGAAGTCTTTTAACCAAAGTGTTATGATCAAGTGCTGACCTGGTGGCAGCTAATCAAGAATGACCTGGATACAGCTTGAAAGCTTGGAGAGCGGTTGAAAAGATTTATAATGCAAAAATAAACGTGTCAAAGATTTGCAGTCTGGGCCCAATTTCTGTTTATTTCATGCATGTGATTTTCTGTTAGATTGACAAAAAACTAAACAGCAAAGAATCACAAAAGTAACCCCTGAAAAAATGTTTTCGGGGATAACTGTAACTCACCCACCTGCTTGGAAATGACGTGATCAAATCAACCGCTGATTTTACTCGCCATTTGATTTTACTTTCCATTGACATCACAGCATGCAAAGCGGACGTCTGCTCTGATCATGTAAGACTCCCGCCAGGGGGCTTAAGTTAAAATTACCCCCTCAAAGTCCTTAGAGTGGGCATGCTGGTTCCCAACCACTTCACTGCATACCCCTAAAATTAAAAATTATAGGGTGTGAAATTCAACTTCAGCAATAGTGCAAAACGTCCGATAGTGAGTCAGCTATACACACCGAACAATTTTATTTTCCATTGAAGTGAATAGAAAAGAAAATTGGGTGGAGTGTAAAATGAGCCTCTGATTTGCTATTGGCTATTTCATGCTGTCACTGAAGTCGAATTTCAAACCCGTAATATCATAATGTGTAAAATAAAGCTAACTAAAGAAAATCACAACGCTTTCCCATAAGTCTACTCATTTCATTTCCAAATGCACGGACATACTCATCTTTTACCAGACGTTATATATTGCCAGTATGTTTACCCATTGCTCATTATGTATGGCAAGCAACAAGCACCAAGAACATTGCCAGTACAAGATAGTTGCATGCTGCTTGTTCACAGACTCACATAAAGTGGCTGCTGACCTGGGCATTTAAATGCCATACATCCTTTTAGATCCCTCTTTCCAACATATGTTCATTTTCTATCTGTTTTCAGGAGAAGCTACACACAGGAGGCAGCACATGCAGAGTGGAGGAGGGGCCATGTTATGATGCTTGACTCCATTTGAGGAGAGGGTACTGGATTGTTGTAATGGAGGCAATAAAAGGATTGTGAGAGGGTGGAGTCTGAGATCCTCTTCAAGCTCATACTAAGCATCATATTTTATCTACCTCCTCACTGACTCACTCATTCACTCCCTCCATCTCACGCTGAAGCATAACAGATTAAAAAGACTTGCTATTTAAGATCTATTTCAAGGGGTGACTTTGTACCATTATTGTAAAATATAATCTTCTTCTACTGGGCAGCACGGTGGCATAGTGGTTAGCACTGTTGCCTCACAGCGCCAGGGACCCAGGTTTGAATCTGGCCTCGGGTGACTGTCTGTGTGGAGTTTGCACATTCTCCCCGTGTTTGCGTGGGTTTCCTCCGGGTGCTCTGGTTTCCTCCCACAGTCCAAAGATGTGCAGGTTAGGTTGATTGGCTATGATAAATTGACCCTTAGTGTTAGGGGGATTAAATACGTGGGGTTACGGGGATAGAGTGGGATTTGTGTTGGTGTAGGGGTTACGGGGATCGGGTGGGATATGTGTCGGTGCAGGCTCGATGGGCCGAAATGGCCTCTATCTGCACTGTGGGGTTTCTGTGATTCTGTGATTCCTTTAAGTTGTCGACAGCAAATGGTGGTAAAGCCCCACAAGCGGAATAAACCTAGCTTTGCACAACTCCGCCTGCTCCCCGAGTGGCAACACCACTCCATAGGGGTCAGTAGTGGGTTGCAGGAGGCAGCGCATGAAGCACTGAGCATAATTGAGGAGGAGCAAGGACAGGTGGACTTGCAAGAGTTTAACCTTGTGGCTGGGAGGCCAACTCAAAACCTCCTTCAGCTACTGAGTCCAAGGAGCTGAAGTTCTCAAGGCGTGCCTACAAATGCAGTTTGTTATCTCAGCATCAGAAATTCATGCAGCCATTTGAACGTGTACCAAGCAGCCTGTATTGTCTTAAGCAATTTATGGAGAAATCCACACTCTGTATCTGTGCAGTGCTGCCTGAATGCCTAATGACATGCAGACTACCACCATGGAGAACATGTCCACTTCATGGCCCTCTGCAGTACAAACTTCCTCGGCTGAGATCCTTATCCATTACAAATGCTACCTTGGGCTCTAGTCTGTCATCTCCACATTTAGAAATGTTGGAGAATCAGATAACAGAGGATTTCAACAACCTAGCCAAGGAACTGCTCCTACACAGTTCGCCGGCCATACTGAGGGAGTATCCAGCAGCAGAGAAATGGCATGAACTGCCATAAATGGCGGAGAAGTCTCTTAGAACAATGCCATATTAACATCACTCAGTCACCTTGCTTAAGTAACTGCAGATCTGTCAGCTAGCATACAAGCTTGGGCAACCACCACGATAATACCTGTGGTGGATGTAGTTATAAGGGCATAGGTATTGACCCAGGACAAGGAGGTACTAGATTATCTCCATCCATACACTGACATGTAGCAGCCATCCATCTCACTGAAGCATAACGTCCCCTGAGCAACGCCATTACAATCGGCCAAATTTTGCGACCCCTATGGGTGCGTACAAGGTGTGTATGCACCCATAGGGGCCGCACAAGTGCAGGGTTTAGGCATGCAAAGCGCATGCCCTAAAACGCGATGCTTGCGATCTGTCAAGAATCTTCTTGACAGATTGCAAGCATCCCCAGGAAAAGTGCCTCTGCGGGTGGAGAGTGGGCCTTTCTAACAACTTCCGCCTGCTGAAAGGCCATAGAATTCTTATGCCTGGCATAAGAGTTTAAAATAGCATTAAAATAATTATTTTTCAATCATTTAAACATTAAAAAACCTGTGCAATAAGGTAAGGTTATTTTAGCTCCTTTAAAAGATGTAAATTTATTTTTCAGAAAATTGAATTTTTGTTTAAAATATTTAATTAAATACAATTTTAATTAATTTTATATATTTAATGGTTTTTCTTTATTTATTACAGTGTGTTGGTGTATTTTTGCAGTCATCCCCATTCATACTTTTGACAGTTTTGTGCGTACGGAACTGTCAAAAGTATGAAGGGGGATTCCCTTCTTCCATTGGTTCACCTGGCCCACGTGATCCATGGGTTACTTGTGAACTGTATGCACCCCTGGGATACGTGGGCCTCTGCGCATTTCGAAGAGGAGAGGTCCAAGATCGCAAGCATCGGTATCTACGGAACCAGCAGCTAAGTTCGTAGATTTTTTTCCGATCTGAGGCATCCGCCTGCAGGAAGCCTCCGATCGGAAATTCAGGGGCATTATATTTAATAGGAATAGGAGTAGGCCATTCAGAGAGAGAGATAATAGATTAGAGTTTTAAACCAAAAGGATTGAGCCTGAGTCCAGGCAATAAAAAGCCATCCGTTAGCAAAGGAGAAAAGGACCTTACGTTACATACGATTACATAGGATATACGGCACAGAAACAGGCCATTCGGCACAACCAATCTATCAGCATAACCCTCTATTCCCTTCTCCCTCATGTGCTTGTCTAGCCTCCCTTTAAATGCATCCAAACTATTTGCTTCAACCACGCCCTGTGGTAGCGAGTTCCACATTCTCACCACTCTTTGGGTAAAGAAGTTTCTTCTGAATTCCCTATTGGATTTCTTGTTGACTATCTTATATTGATGGCCTCTAGTTTTGCTCTTCCCCACAAGTGGAAACATTCTCACTGTATCCACTCTATCAACATTTTTCATAATTTTAAAGACCTCTATTAGTTCACCCCCTCAGCCTTCTTTTTTCAAGAGAAAAGAGACCCAGCCTGTTCATCCTTTCCTGATATGTGTGTAATGATATCAGCAAATAGTGATGTTATTTGCCTGTTCGATTATGATGCCTTAATAGCATGATTGCAGGTATTGATTGCTTGTGCCTGACCAGCAGAGGTCATGTGACCAGACAAGCAGGCTGAGAGTTTTTAGTTTCACTTTAGCTGGAGCTGAAGCATGGTGTCTCCTGAAAAGCTGTATAAAGTCTTGAACAAACCTTAGATTAAAAGTTATTCTTTTTTATAAATGTCTCATCATTGAACCCACAAGGAAATCAATACATGGTGTCAGAAGTGGCTGAAAGAGATGAAGTTAAATCAGCTCTCCACAGATTAGCAAGCCAGAAGAGAAAATCATTACTTACCTTGGAGAATATTTAACGAAATGAAAAATGGAAGGTTTACTCCCACCGGCGACGCTTCAGTTGTCAGGTAATGTGGCTGAAAATTGGAGAATGTTCAAACAACGTTTAGAGTTATATTTAGCGGCAACCGGAGCTGACGAGAAAAGTGATAAACAGAAATCGTCCGTGTTCTTACATGTAGTGGGTGATGCAGCGCTGGAGGTATATAATAATTTCATATTTGCCATTGATGGAGACAAAATGAAGCTAGATAAAATAATGGAACAGTTTGAGGCCTACTGCATACCTAAACACAACGTGACCTTTGAGAGGCACAAATTTTTCACATGTGTACAGAAAATCGGCGAGACTATTGATCAGTATGTGACTGAACTGAGGAACCGAAGCAAATCGTGTGAATTTGAGGGACTCACAGACTCGCTGATAAAAGACAGACTGGTGTGTGGTATTCCAGATAATGGTCTAAGGGAAAGACTGCTAAGAGAGCAAGATCTAGACCTGGGAAAAGCCAGAGCACTGTGTAGGGCTACAGAGACTGTGAAGTTGCAGGCAAAGGAGCTGTTCAGTGACAATAGCTGCAACGTGGATGCAGTGAGAAAGAACGGATACAAACCGTTTTACAAAGAGAGCGCCAATGTGAAAAAAGAGACGTGGCCAGCAAACGAAAATGAAAGGGACAATTGGAAGTCATGTAGTCGATGCGGTACACAGCATCCACCAAGAAAGTGTCCAGCATATGGTAAAACATGCAATAGATGCAACAAAAACAAACATTATGCCCGTTGCTGTAAGAACCAAGCGCAACAAAGCAAGGTCCATACAGTAGATGAAAGCGAGATAGAGGAATTCTATGTAGATGTGGTGTCTGAAAAGAAAAAAGAAGAAAGAGACTGGATGTTGACACTAAAAGTGAACGACATACACATTCCATTTAAATTGGATACTGGAGCACAAGTTAATGTGATATCAGAGACCGATTTTAAGAGAATTAGACCCAGACCAAAGTTACATGGAATACAAGTGAAAGTGACCGGATACTCAGGTACTGATATACCAGTGAAAGGAAAATGCATTGTCAAAGTAACACACAAGGACAGAGAGCACACGCTAGCGTTAATCGTGGTGCCAAAGGAGGTGCAAGCCATACTAGGTTTAAAAGCCTGTGAGAGACTGAACCTGGTAAAGAGAGTCCTTGTTGTGGAAAGCGAAGGAGAGACAGTCTATGATGAACTCATGAAAGAGTACAAAGACCTATTTAAGGGTCTAGGCTGCATTCCAGGAGAACACACGATCAGAGTAGATAAAAGTATGACACCGGTCATACATCCATGCAGAAAAGTTCCGTTTGCTCTTCAAAAGCAACTGAAGGCAGAGTTGGACAGGATGGAAAGCCTGAACGTGATTCAGAAGATAGATGAGCCAACTGGGTGGGTGAGTTCCCTCGTCGTAGTGGACAAAAAGAATGGAAAGCTCAGAATTTGCCTGGATCCAAGAGACCTAAACAGAGCACTAAAGAGAGAGCACTTCAAGCTTCCTACACGTGAGGAAATCATGGCACAGTTTGCAAATGCAAAATATTTCAGCAAGTTAGATGCATCCTCAGGATTTTGGCAGATGAAGCTGGACGAAGCAAGTTCAAGACTGTGCACGTTCAACACTCTATATGGCAGATACAGATTCCTAAGGTTACCATTTGGCATTGCCTCAGCTCCTGAAGTGTATCACAAGACTATCCATATGATCTATGAGCACCTGGAGGGAGTTGATACATCAATGGATGACATCATAGTATGGGGAGCCACGAGAACTGAGCATGACGAGAGACTGAAAAAAGTGCTGGAAGCAACAAGGAAAACAAACCTGAAGCTGAATAGAGAGAAATGCCAGCTCGGGGTGACAGAACTGACATTCGTGGGAGATATCCTTAGCAGTGAGGGCATCAGACCAGATCCCAGAAAGGTGTCCGCCATTGAGAATATGCCAAGGCCACAATGCAAAAAGAACTTGCAGAGGTTTAATGGAATGATCAACTACATGGGTAAATTCATATCCAACCTCTCAGAAAAAATTGCGCCACTGAGAAGACTAACTGAAAAGAACATAGAATGGGAATGCAATCATGAGCATGAGAAGTCATGGAGCGATCTAAAGAAACTGCTCACAGAGGAACCAGTTCTGAGGTTTTATGACCCAGCGAGACCCATCAAGATATCATCAGATGCATCACAGAGTGGGCTCGGTGCCGCTCTTCTGCAACAATATGACTACTGGCAACCTATTGCATATGCATCGCGCTCAATGACAGACGCGGAGACGCGATATGCTCAAATAGAAAAGGAGCTGCTCAGCATCACATACGCCTGTGAAAGATTTCACCAGTTTGTGGCAGGACAAGGAATCAGTGTAGAGACTGACCATAAGCCCTTGATTGCATTGTTCCAAAAGCCACTGAATAGCTGTCCGCTTAGAATACAAAGAATGATGATCAGGCTGCAACGCTATACACTGAATGTTGCATACACACCGGGTAAGCTGATGTATACAGCAGACACGTTGTCCAGAGCTGTTGACCCAAGTCAGCCCGCAAACACCACAATGGATGAAAAAGTGAACGCCTACGTGGACATGATCACAAGTGCACTGCCCATAGCAGATGCAAAAATGGAGCTCATAAAAACTGAGACAAACAAAGATGAAACAATGAGACGACTGAAGAAAAGCAACTTGGATGGATGGCCCAACATGAAGCAAGGCTGCTCACCTGACATAGCAGGGTACTGGAACTGCAGGGCGGAACTATCAGTGGTCGAAGACATCATCTACAAAGGAAGTAAAATAGTTATCCCAAAGAGCCTGAGAAAAGAGATGCTAAAAAAGATCCATGGAGGACATCTGGGAATCGAAAAGTGTAAGAAAAGAGCACGAGAGGTGATGTACTGGCCACGAATCAAACAAGATGTGACAAATGAGGTGTCAAACTGCAGAATATGCCTGAAATATTGAGCAAGCAATCCAGTAGAACCACTAAAGCCACACCCAGCACCAGACAGACCTTACCAGAAGGTAGGCGCTGACCTATTCGTATGTCAAGGGAAGGACTACCTTGTCGTCACAGACTATTACTCCCTGTATCCAGAGGTTTGTAGACAGTACACCACCACTGCAGAAGCTGTGATAAGAAGTATGAAAGCCATATTCTCCAGACATGGCGTGGCAAGCGAGGTCTTCACAGACAATGGACCCCAGTTTTACAATGCAAATTTCCGACACTTTGCCAAAGAGTGGGACTTTGTCCACACAACGTCAAGCCCTCACTATCCACAGTCCAATGGACTAGTGGAAAAATCGGTCCAGACAGTGAAAAGACTGATGTACAAGGCAAAAGACAGTGGAACTGACTTCTACCAAAGCATGCTTGTATACCGCACAACGCCGCTCGAGTGTGGTATGTCACCAGCCCAACTCCTGATGGGACGTCGGCTAAGGTCAAACCTACCCATCCCGGAGAACCTCCTGAAAACAAAAGAGGGGGAGAAAGTGAGGAAGTTCAAAGAACAACAGAAAGAAAAGCAAAAGTACTATTATGACAGAGGAACACAAAACCTACCTGAACTCCACACTGGTGACCAAGTAAGGCTCAAAGACAAAACAAACACATGGACTGAGATGGGAACTGTCCTGAGTGAAGTTCAACCAAGATCATACACCATTCAGACAGATGAGGGTGCTGTTCTGAGAAGAAATCGTCGAGATCTTCTCATGGAACCAGCCACAGCAGGTCAAGAGACTGATACTGTTGAACAACCTGATCACACAGCTGAGAACACATCATCTGAGGCAACAACTCAGATTCAAGGACAATCAATCAGAAAATCCTCAAGACACGTGAAGCCTCCTGAGAGACTCATTGAGCAAATTTAAGGACTATTGTTATAGAAGGAAGTAATGTTATCTTATTCTTTCTTCAAGTTCTAGTGTATTGACATATTTCATGTGAACACACAAAGCAAGGTTAAAAAACCTTGATCATGATAATGATAATGTAAGTTCATTAAGTGTTACAGTTAAAATGCAGATTAATACAAAGAAAACATGTTGTTAGTTAAAAGTAAAATACTTTTGTTTTAAGAAAGGGAGATGTAATGATATCAGCAAATAGTGATGTTATTTGCCTGTTCGATTATGATGCCTTAATAGCATGATTGCAGGTATTGATTGCTTGTGCCTGACCAGCAGAGGTCATGTGACCAGACAAGCAGGCTGAGAGTTTTTAGTTTCACTTTAGCTGGAGCTGAAGCATGGTGTCTCCTGAAAAGCTGTATAAAGTCTTGAACAAACCTTAGATTAAAAGTTATTCTTTTTTATAAATATCTCATCATTGAACCCACAAGGAAATCAATAAAATGTGTACCCTCACATTTCTGGTATCATCCTTGTAAATCTTCTCTGCACCCTCTCCAGTGCCTCTATATCCTTTTTATAATATGGCAACAAGGACAAGGAAAAGAATTTGGATGTGATTATTGATCATTCACTGAAAATATCTGTTTAATGTGAAGCTGTCATAAACAGGGTTGATCAAGGAAGAACTGGTGCTGCAGTGAATAAGGCACTGGTATTTCACCTCTGAGACCTAGGTTCAAATCCAGCCCAGACTGATGAGATGAAGGTTTTCTCTGTTGGATGCATGGGTCCTATGTGAAATGAGTTTGGGCAGATTCAATCAAGTTCCTCACAGGCAGAGGCAAAAACACACAAAAAAAATGACCCTAATTCAGCAATAATTGGCAATCTCACTCAAAGAGTTGTGGGAGATGGACAACAATATCAGATGACACAGTAGGAGGGGGGGGTACGCTTCTGATTTGGGGCTAAGGCATGTTGCTGGGGCAGAATAGAAGGAAATTTGCATCTGATTGTTCTATACTGACCTGTGCTTGGACAAGTTGAAATGGAAATAATTGCATTGCTCAACATTAACGTGCCTGAACGAGCATAAAACAAAATAAAAAAAGTTTAATCTAGTACTGAAATACATCTCAAGGGCTTCTGACCATAATTCAAAGCGAGTTGGTGGTGTTTGCTGGTGAAGCCATTTTTGGAATATAATGTGAAATTTTGAGCACAGTACTTTCAGAAGGTCATTGATAAGTTGGGAGGGTTTAGAGAAGATCAAATGGAATAGTTCTAGGTCTTAGATCTTATAGTTCCAAAGAAACATTCGCAAAGCTCAATTTGTTGTCAGTGGTGAGAAGTCAATTGAAGAAGCACATGATTTAGTTTTTTTTTAATGCTGAGCCAAATAGATAATATGAGCGGCAAGCAAGTCATTTAACTTCAACCATGAGGATAGAACTAGAGGACACAAGTATTAAATGAACAAGTCTGAAGCAAGGTTTGAGATTAGAAAGATTTTTTCCCCTCCAGAATAGTGGATATATGGAATAGACTCACAGATCTTTTACATAGCAATTCATTTTGTGTCAAATTAACACACTTATAAAGAGTTGGATGGATATGTGGTTCGAAACAGGATTGTGGGCTTTATGAATAAGTATAAATAGAGATTTTTCTGTGTGCAACATGACAGTTTTTAAGCTGTCTGAACAATGGAAAGGCCATGTCAAAGAAAAGAACTGCTCCTTGATGAATAACAAAATTTATATACTTCAGTAAAAATAGAGAAATGTCTCAAGGCATTTCACAGAGGTGAAATGAACAAATGGGCAAAAGAAAGAGATATTCGGAGGGGTGAACAAAAGCTTTGTCAAAGAGATAGATTTTAAATAGGGTCTTAAAGGAAGACAAGGAGGTAATGTAGGGGAGATAGCGAAATACTGCAGATGTTGGAAATCCGAAATAACAACAGAAAATGCTGGAAAAACTCAGCAGGTCAGGCAACATCCGTGGAGAGAAATTTGAGTTGACGTTTCGGGTTGGACCCTTCTTCAAAACTGGAAAGAAAAGAAACTAGATCGAAGGCAGGGCTGCGATCGGACAAAAGAATAAAAGAAACAAAAGAAGTAAAAGAGATTAGAAGCTAGACGAGATGGTAATAGGCTGGGATTAGGTGTAAAGTGTACTGGCAGGGCAAAAGATAGCTGCCAGGTGTGAGAGAGAAACAAAAGGAAAG
Source organism: Somniosus microcephalus (assembly GCF_052327205.1). Taxonomy (NCBI): domain Eukaryota; kingdom Metazoa; phylum Chordata; class Chondrichthyes; order Squaliformes; family Somniosidae; genus Somniosus; species Somniosus microcephalus. Next base: position 225,244,615 of record NC_140993.1, on the reverse strand, counting down.
GGGGGGGGGGAAGGAGTGGAACAATTACAAGAGAAAATGAAATGGGGGCCGAGCTTATGATCTGAAATTGTTGAACTCGATATTGAGTCCGGAAGGCTGCAGACTGCCTAATCGGAAGATGAGGTGCTGTTCCTCGAGTTTACGTTGAGCTTCCGTGGAACAATACAAGAGGCCAAGGACGGTGAGGTCCGAGTGGGAATGGAGCGGTGAATTAAAATGACAGGCGACCGGAAGCTCGGGGTCACCCTTACGGACTGAACGGAGGTGTTCCGCAAAGCGGTCACCCAATCTGCGTTTGGTCTCCCCAATGTAGAGGAGACCGCATCGTGAGCAGCGAATACAGTATACTAGATTGCGAGAAGTACAAGTAAATCACTGTTTCACCTGGAAGGGGTGTTTGGGGCCCTGGACAGTGGGAAGGGGGGAGGTATAGGGGCAGGTGTTACACCTCCTCCGCTTGCACGGGAAGGTGCCAGGCGAAGAGGAAGGGCTGTTTGGGGTGATAGAGGAGTGGACTAGGGTGTCTCGGAGGGAGCGGTCCCTGCGGAATGCTGAAAGGGGAGGGGAGGGGAAGATACGTTTGGTGGTGGGATCACTTTGGAGGTAGCGGAAATGCCGGAGGATGATCCGTTGAATGTGGAGGTTGGTGGGGTGAAAGGTGAGGACAAGGGGAACCCTATCGTGGTTCCGGGAGGGAGGGGCAGGGATGAGGGCAGAAGTGCGGGAGATAGAACTGACACGGTCGAGGGCAGTGTCAACCACAGTAGAGGGGAATCCTCGGTTGCGGAAAAAGGAAGACATGTCTGAAGCACTGGTGTGGAAGGTGGCATCGTCGGAGCAGATACGGCGAAGGCGGAGAAACTGGGAGAATGGAATAGAGTCCTTACAGGAAGCGGGGTGGGAGGAAGTTTAGTCCAGGTAGCTGTGGGAGTCAGTGGGCTTGTAGTAAATATTGGTCGATAACCTAGCCCCAGAGTCATTAAACCCGCTGACAAGGGTGGTGCTGTTGTTGTTTGGCGTACTGACCCCTACCTAGCGGAAGCTGAACGCCAACTCTCCGACACCTCCTCCTACCTCCACCTGGACCATGACCCCACTACCGAACATCAAACCACTGTTTCCAAGACTGCCACTGACCTCATCTCCTCTGGAGATCTTCCCCCTGCTGCCACCAACCTCATAGTTCCCCAACCCCGCACAGCCCGCTTCTACCTCCTTCCCAAGATCCACAAACAGGACTGCCCTGGTAGACCCATCGTTTCAGCCTGTTCTTGCCCTACGGAACTTATCTCTTCCTATCTTGACTCCATCTTTTCTCCCCTTGTCCAGTCTCTTCCCACCTACATCCGCGACTCTTCGGACGCCCTCCGCCACTTTAACAGTTTCCAGTTTCCTGGCCCCAACCGCTCCCTTTTCACCATGGACGTACAATCCCTCTACACCTCCATCCCCCACCCGGATGGCCTGAGGGTGCTCCGCTTCTTCCTTGAACAGAGGCCCAACCAGTCCCCATCCACCACGACCCTCCTCCGCCTGGCTGAACTTGTTCTCACATTAAACAACTTCTCCTTTAACTCCACTCATTTCCTCCAAATCAAAGGTGTTGCCATGGGTACCCGCATGGGTCCTAGCTATGCCTGCCTTTTCGTGGGCTATGTGGAACAATCTTTGTTCCAGTCCTACTCGGGTCCCCTCCCTCACCTCTTTTTCCGATACATTGATGACTGTATAGGTGCCGTTTCCTGCTCTCGCCCCGAACTTGACAATTTCATTCACTTTGCCTCCAATTTCCACCCTTCCCTCACCTTCACATGGTCCACCTCGGACTCTTCCCTTCCCTTCCTCGACTTCTCCGTCTCCATCTCTGGGGATAGGTTATCGACCAATGTTTACTACAAGCCCACTGACTCCCACAGCTACCTGGACTACACTTCCTCCCACCCCGCTTCCTGTAAGGACTCTATTCCATTCTCCCAGTTTCTCCGCCTCCGCCATATCTGCTCCGACGATGCCACCTTCCACACCAGTGCTTCAGACATGTCTTCCTTTTTCCGCAACCGAGGATTCCCCTCTACTGTGGTTGACACTGCCCTCGACCGTGTCAGTTCTATCTCCCGCACTTCTGCCCTCACCCCTGCCCCTCCCTCCCGGAACCATGCTAGGGTTCCTCTTGTCCTCACCTTTCACCCCACCAACCTCCACATTCAACGGATCATCCTCCAGCATTTCCGCTACCTGCAAAGTGATCCCACCACCAAACGTATCTTCCCCTCCCCTCCCCTTTCAGCATTCCGCAGGGACCGCTCCCTCCGAGACACCCTAGTCCACTCCTCTATCACCCCAAACAGCCCTTCCTCTTTGCCTGGCACCTTCCCGTGCAAGCGGAGGAGATGTAACACCTGCCCCTATACCTCCCCCCTTCCCACTGTCCAGGGCCGCAAACACCCCTTCCAGGTGAAACAGCGATTTACTTGTACTTCTCGCAATCTAGTATACTGTATTCGCTGCTCACGATGTGGTCTCCTCTACATTGGGGAGACCAAACGCAGATTGGGTGACCGCTTTGCGGAACACCTCCGTTCAGTCTGTAAGGGTGACCCTGAGCTTCCGGTCGCCTGTCATTTTAATTCACCGCTCCATTCCCACTCGGACCTCACCATCCTTGGCCTCTTGTATTGTTCCACGGAAGCTCAACGTAAACTCGAGGAACAGCACCTCATCTTCCGATTAGGCAGTCTGCAGCCTTCCGGACTCAATATCGAGTTCAACAATTTCAGATCATAAGCTCGGCCCCCATTTCATTTTCTCTTGTAATTGTTCCACTCCTTCCCCCCCCCTTTCCTTTTGTTTCTCTCTCACACCTGGCAGCTATCTTTTGCCCTGCCAGTACACTTTACACCTAATCCCAGCCTATTACCATCTCGTCTAGCTTCTAATCTCTTTTACTTCTTTTGTTTCTTTTATTCTTTTGTCCGATCGCAGCCCTGCCTTCGATCTAGTTTCTTTTCTTTCCAGTTTTGAAGAAGGGTCCAACCCGAAACGTCAACTCAAATTTCTCTCGACGGATGTTGCCTGACCTGCTGAGTTTTTCCAGCATTTTCTGTTGTTATTGAGGTAATGTAGGGATTTCGCAATAATATCGGATTTCCTACAGTTCCGAAGATTGAATTTTGATTAAAGAATACCTGGGTAATATACCTTTAAAAATCCAGGGATCAAAATGGCCACCAGACCAAGTGGCAGAAGACAAAAAGGACTTGAAAAGGCAGCCTGCTGTGTCTGTGAAAAAGGTTCAATGGAGCAGTCAAGCTGCCAATCAGCGGCAGTTCAGGGAGTTCCCCTCCCTGCAGCAGGCAATCGATGTGTTTACAGAAACTGCGACAATGTTTACCCAAAGGATTAACCACTTGAGACTGCGGTTTCAGTCTGACCACAGGACAATGACTAACTTCCAAGGCTGTTTACTCAAGCAATCAAGGAAATAGACATGCTTTTTTTTCAAACCACGGCAGCTTTATTCAAAGCCCATCACAGACAATGAGGACACATTTAAACTGCAGCTTTATTCAAAGCCCATCACAGACAATGAGGACACATTTAAACTGAAAAAAAAAACAGTTTAAATGAATGGGTAATTCATCCAAACCCATTACAGACGATGGAGACAGTTTGGTCCCTTTTGTTTAGCCCAGATACATCCGGATTTGGGCAGGAAGGTTTCGGCCCCAAATGGGGTATAAAAGATAGTTTCTCAGAAGCCTCTCTCTCTCTGTGGCCTCGCCTCCATGTCCTCTACAATGTGGGAGCCTGCCTAAAGGACTGGAACACCAGCAGTTTACTTTTAAAATACTGGGGTATTTTTACTTCGGGGCAGTGAAGATCAAAGATCACAGGGCATGGAGCACGCGGTTTTTCATTGGTGAGCATATATTTTTCTGGCCCATTACAAGGCAACTTAGAATAGGTATGGGGTGGGAATTAAGTGGGAATTTTGTTAGAACTGTGATTTTAGTCGATTTTCCCTCGTTGTGCCCGTTTTCTCCTCCCCTATCTAAGTAACAGTGTTGCACAAGCAGATAAGTGCTATAGGGAATGCTAAGAGTTCTATATTGAAAGTGCTATTAAAAGGGTGTTGCACTCAGCAGAAAGGTGCTTCAGTGGACACTAAGTAGCTGTATTTAAAGTGTTCTTTTTTTAAGTAAAAGCCACTAAGCAAAGGTGCTATAGTGAACAAGGTGTTTCTATATTGAAAGTGTTATTAAAAGGGTGTTGCACTAAGCAGAGAGGTGCTTCAGTGGACAATAAGTAGCTTTATTTTAAAGTGCTGTATATTTAAATAAAGGAGTGTTGCACTGAGCAAAGAGCGCTCCAGTGGACACTAAGTGTACTGCGTTAAGCAGAAGTGCTGTACCAGGCACAGGTGTGCTGTATAGATTATTTTAAGTTGTTTCTTTCTTTTTGTTTCAATAAATGCTGGTCTGTTTTGCACCCAAACCATGAGTCATGTTTTCTGTCTACATCGCTACCGAATAAGTCCGGCGGTCAGAACCAGGAATAGGGGAATGCTTCGAAACCGCACAGGGGTCCCTGGAGCAGCTCAGAGGCTTCTGACTGGCCAGAGACAATAACCCCAACCCCGCTAGCGAGTGTGCTAATTCCTACAATATGATGGCCGCGGCAGGACCATCGGCCACGGTGTGCGATGTGGCAGACAGTGGTTTGAGTCTGGAGAGAGCAGCAGTTATTGGGTTTCTTTTTATCCCACTGGTTTGTTTGTGGTTAGGTTCCCACAGGCTTGGGGAAGTCACCTGCAGGCTTAGGGAAGCCAGGGCAGAGAGTTGGGATAGGGAAAAGGAGGTTGAGGAGTACCAGGCCAAGGTAGAGCACCTGGTAGTTCAGTTTAGTGAGGGCAAAAGCCACACGAGGCACGAGTCAGAGTACCTGAAGTGCCTAGTTCCAGAGGCCACAGTAAATAATAATTGTAATAGGTCTAAGAGCATTAAAAAAACAAGCCTGAAGGCTTTGGACTAGAAATTCAGTATAGCCACTTTTGGGGCGGAAAAGTCGGGCGGCTGCTAAAGTTTGCGCCCGGCGCAGAGTCGAGGCCACTTCGCCGATATTCAGTAGCTTCACCCTAAGAGTTTGCTCCAGCGCTAAAACTGGCGTTCCACAACTATCTTTAGGCGCAAAGCCGGCGGTGCTGAGCTAAACCGCCGAGGCCGGGTGCAGCGCAGGTGCGGTCATTTCTTGATTGACAGCAGACACCCTGGCGCCGGCCAGCTCTTAAAGGGGGAAGGGTCGAGTTCGTCTGCTGCCACGCCCTGGACACTGCAGCCCTCCAGCTAGGCCTAAACACTGCTGGTGAACAGAAATAGCGCCGGGAAAGATGCAGAAGGCCCGTGAACGAGCGCAACGCTTCACTGGCCATGATTTGAGGGTGCTGGTTAGGGCTTTGGAGAGGAGACGCAAACACCTGTTCCCGGACAGTGGGAAGAAGCCTGCGACCAGCGTCTACAGGAAAGCCTGGAGGGAGGTCGCCATCAGGGTGACAGCCAACAGCGAGGTCCCCAGGAACTCTATCCAATGCAGAAAAAAGTTCAATGACCTCACGAGGATTGTCAGGGTGAGTAGCCTTTCCAGTGTCCTCCTCATCCTTGCATGTGCACCTCACATTATGGGCAAAGGGACCTGAAAGCCCTAATGGCCAGCCCTCATCCAGCAGCTATGGGACTGGCATGAACATCAATTGCACATTCTGCACTTGACACACTGGCCAAGCTATTCGACCATGTGAGGCAGTGCACACCAGATCAGGGCTCCACACTGGCCCAGCTATTCGACCATGGGAGGCAGTGCACACCAGATCAGGGCTCCACACTGGCCAAGCTATTCGACCATGGGATGCAGTGCACACCAGATCAGGGCTCCACACTGGCCAAGCTATTCAACCATGGGAGGCAGTGCACACCAGATCAGGGCTCCACACTGTACTTCGAGGCCGTCCTTTCTCTTGCAGGCCAAGCTGGCCCACAATCAGAAGAGCCGGACTGAGACCAGGGGAGGCGGTCCCCAGATCCAGCAGCTCACTGACCTGGAAGAGCGCGTGGGTCGCCTCATGGGAGCCCGGGTGATTGGCCCCGTTGCCAGTGGAGATGCCGACCCTGTTCTGGGCACCAATGGTAAGGACATCACCTTTTGGACCTCTCTCGTCCCACTTGCGCATCAGATCTACATCCTTTGCCACTGTCCGACCAATGCGCTGAATGCCACCACTCATGCCTCCCTCGCTGATGCCCTCTCCTCAATCTAAAGCTACTCTTGTCCCTTCCTGCTTTCAGATGGTGAGGAGGAGGTCCCTGAAGCTGCCACTGACAGCCCCTCGGAAGAGGAGGAGGAGGAGGAGGAGGAAGAGGAAGAGGAAGGTGGCCCATCAGGGGAACCCTCACCCGCGCCAGGGGATGCCAATGTAGGGGACACGTCTTCCCTGGAGGAGAACGTGGGGGAAGTGTCGGAGGGGAGTGTCGCTCCTGGGACCAGTGGCGTGCAGCAACGCAGGGGGTGTGCGGTTGCTCAGCGGCCTTCTTCCCAGAGGGGTGTAGTTGCTGGGCCCAGTGGCATCCAGCAATGCAGGAAGGGTCGGCCAGCTCGGCGGCCTTCTCCCCAGAGGGAGAGTCCGGCCTCCAGTCCGCCGACGGTCAACTCCGAGGAGCTGCGCCTCCTCGATCAAATGTCCGTGGACTCGGAGCGCAGGCACACCGAGCTCATGGGGGATGTGGCACGGATGCTTGAGGCCATCGAGTCCCTGGCTCATAGTGTGGCCGAGTTCGGGGCCTCACAGGCCAGGAGTTTGGAGCTATTCGGGGCAGCACAGGACGCGAGTCGTGCCGAATTCGTGGCAGCACAGGCAGCGAGTGGGCAGCTGATCAGTGGTGCTGTGCAGTCACTGGCTGGTCTGATGCGGTCACAGACCAGGGCAGCACGGGCACTCACTGCTGCCACACTCGCTGCGTCAGCCAGGCATCGCCAGGACACCCGCAGTGCTGTAGAAGCACAGCGGTCTGTCGTTCAGCACATGGCAGCGCATGCTGCAGTACGGGCCCGGGCGAGTGCCAGTGAGTCACTTGACCAGCGGCGGCCTGCCATACACCAGCTTGCCCCCATTCCTCCAGCCGCCACTGTCACTCCCCCAGTGGAGCTGCCACGAGATGCTGGTCCGACTGATGCTGGCCAGCCACAGCTGCAGCATTCACCAGCCGGCCCCTCGAGGCCCAGACCTCGTCTAGGCTGACCCCCAAGGGCATCTGCCGTGACGACATGTGCCCCTCAGGAGCCTTCCCCCAGCCTTGCAGCAGCCACTGGCCACGGTTTGAGGAGGAGCAGCAGGGCGGCCAGGGGCCGCCAAAGGCTGGACAAGGAATCACCCTCGCGGGCCACAAAGTAGAGGGTGTGGACAAATGTTTGTTTATATTGGGATGGTTGTTTTGTTTCTGGGGATGGTTGTCTTGTTTCTGGGGATGGTTGTTTTGTTTCTGGGGATGGTTGTTCTGTTAAGGCCGAGGATGAAGGCCATTTTTGTTCAAATGTTTTGTTATTCCTCCCCAGGTTGTGGGAGTGAGTCATGTGTGTGACTGTTTTTTGGGGGGTCTTGTCTGTTTTTGGGTTTCATGTGGGAAGGGCCCTGAGTTTGTTCAATAAAGCATTTTATTTATTCATATTGTCCATGTTTGATCTTTGAAGTGTTTGTTGCCTTAAGTGGCTGAGGGCTTGTGGAGCGGCTGCATTCATGTTCTTTCATTGGCACAAGCCATGCCCTGACAGGGGGCCTAGAAGTGACGTTCAATAAGCCGCCGACGGGCGGCCCTTGGACCTTGTGCCTCCCTCCTGGCCTGGTACTCCTCCTCCTCCTCCTCCTCCTCCTCCTCCTCATGCTCCTCCTGCTCCTCCTCCTGAGGTGGTGCTCCAGCGTGAGGTGGCAGTGCCTGAGTCCTGCGGATAGCCAGGTTGTGCAGCATGCAGCAAACGACCACGAACTGGGAGACTCGCTCCGGCGAATACTGCAGAGATCTGCCGGAACGATCCAGGCAGCGGAACCGTTGCTTGAGGACGCCAATTGTTTGTTCTATGATGTTCCTAGTCGCTTGATGGCTCTCGTTGTATGCCTCTTCAGCAGGGGTCCTGGGCGCGCGGAGCAGGGTCATGAGCCAGGTACACAAAGGATAGCCTTTGTCCCCGATAAGCCATCCTCTTGGGTGAGGCTGTGCCTGGAAGATATCAGCCACAGTAGTCTGTCGCAGGATAAAGGCATCGTGGCTGCTGCCTGGAAAGCGGGCATTGACAGCTAGGATGCGCTGCCTGTGGTCACACACCAGCTGTACGTTGAGGGAATGGTAGCCCTTCCGGTTGCGGTAATCCTCGGGATGGTCCAGAGGTGCCCGCAATGCCACATGCATGCAGTCAATGATGCCCTGCACCATGGGGAAGTCCGCGATTCTTGCAAATCCCACTGCACGCTGCTGCTGCCTCTCCAGGGTCATGGGGAAGGAGATGAATTGGCGTCTCCTTCTGAAAAGGGCATTGGTGACCTGGTGGATGCAGCAATGGACGGCGAACTGGGATATGTTAGCAATGTCCCCAGCAGCTGATTGGAAGGAGCCGGTGGCATAGAAGTTCAGAGCCACCGTCACCTTCACTTCCACCGACAGAGACGTCCTGCAACTCAGCTGCGGACGCAGATCTCTGTGAAGCAGATGGCAGATCTCTGCAACCACCTCCCTTCTGAATCGCAGCCTCCTAACACATCGCGCGCCAGTCATGTTGAGATACGAGACCTGCTGGCGGTATTGCCTGAGTGGGTAAGGCCCACGTTGCCGACGCCTGTTGCCCCCTCTGCGTCTAGCCAGGGCTGCCCCTCTAACCCAGCGTCTGCGAGCCCTTCCGACATAATCCTGAAACTCAGCATTGGCACCCCATGCAGCCCCCATAATATGCTGGCAAACAATGAGATATCAGTGAAGGCGAATTGCCAAGCTCTGGCCTGAAGCCAAAAATACCTGTCCTAGTGTTGGCCCAAAGCAGTAATCTCCCTTCCTTGGTTTTTTTCCAAAAATCCGTTGCACAGGAGTGATTGCTGCAAAATGGCAGCCCTTTATACTGCAGGGTAAGTGCCCTTTAATTTGCGCTCCCCGCGGCCCGCTTCGGCTGTGTACCGTTCCACTCCACAGTCGTTAGGGCCGCCCGGCGCACAATGGGCCGGCGTGACTGAAGTTCCGGTTTGGGGCGCACAAAGGGCGTTGCACGAGGAAATTATGTCATAATCTGCGCACGCAGCAGGGCGCGCGCAAAGACTTTGCGCCGGCGCTAAATGTCTACTGAAGTTGGGGCGAGGCGCAGATCGCGCTGCGCCCGGGCGTTAAGCGCCTAGCGCTCGAGATCTACTCCTCCTAAGGCGCTAACGGCTGGTGCACGCTACTGAATTTCTAGGCCTTTGTGTCTTAATGCGAGGAGCATTTGTAATAAGGTGGATGAATTGGCTGCGCAAATAGAAGGAAACGAATATGATTTGGTTGGGATTATGGAAACATGGCTCAAGGATGGCCAAGACTGGGAACTCAACATCCAGGGGTATTCGATATTCAGGAAAGATAGGCAAAAAGGAAAGGGAGGTGGGGTAGCATTACTGGTTAAAGAAGGGATTAATATAATTGCAATGAAGGATATTAGCTCTGATGAGGTGGAATTTGTATGGGTAGAATTGAGAAATACTAAGGGGAAAAAAACATTAGTGGGAGTGGTATATAGACCTCCAAACAGTAAGGCGGAGGTTGGGGATGGCATTAAAAGGGAAATTAAAGAAGCGTGCAATAAGGGCACAGGAGTCATCATGGGTGACTTTAATCTACATGTAGATTGGGCCAACCAAATTAGTAACAATACTGTGGAGGAGGAATTCCTGGAGTGTTTACGGGATGGTTTCCTGGACCAATATGTCGAGGAACCAACCAGAGATCAGGCCATCATAGACTGGGTATTATGTAACGAGAAAGGGTTAATTAGCAATCTTGTTGTTCGAGGCCCCTTGGGTTGGATCGATTATAATATGATCGAATTCTTCATTAAGATGGAGAATGAAGTAGTTGACTCAGAGACAAGGGTCCTCAATTTAAATAAAGGAAACTACGATGGTCTGAGGAGTGAGTTGGGTAGGATTGATTGGGGAATGGCACTCAAAGGGTTGCTGGTGGATAGGCAATGGCAAACATTCAAAGACCAAATGGATGAGCTACAGAATTTGTTCATCCCAGTTTGGCATAAAAATAAAACAAAAAAGGTGACTCAACCGTGGCTAACAAGGGAAATTAGGGACAGCATAAGATCCAAGGTGTTGACATATAAATTGGCTAGAAAAAGCAATAATCCTGAGGATTGGGAGCAGTTTAGGAGTCAACAAAGGAAGACAAAGGGATTAATTAAGAAAGGGAAAATAGAATATGAGAGTAAGCTAGCTGGGAACATAAAAACTGACTGTAAAAGCTTTTTTAGATATGTGAAGAGAAAAAGATTGGTGAAGTCAAGCGTAGGTCCCTTACAGTCAGAATCAGGGGAATTTATAATGGGGAACAAAGAAATGGCTGACCAACTAAATATATACTTTGGTTCTGTCTTCACAAAGGAGGACACAAATAACCTCCCAGAGATGCCGGGGAACATAGGGTCTAATGAGAGGGAGGAACTGAAAGAAATCAGTATCTGTAGGGAAATGGTGTTAGGAAAATTGATGGGACTGAAGGCCGATAAATCCCCAGGGCCTGATGGTCTACATCCCAGGGTACTTAAGGAAGTGGCCCTAGAGATAATAGATGCATTGCTGGTCATCTTCCAGAACTCGATAGACTCTGGAACAGCACCCATGGATTGGAGGGTAGCTAATGTTACCCCACTATTCAAAAAAGGTGGTAGAGAAAAAGCGGGGAATTATAGACCGGTAAGCCTGACATCGGTAGTGTGGAAAATGCTAGAGTCTATTATAAAAGATGTAATAGCAGAGCACTTGGAAAGCAGTGACAGGATCGGACAAAGCCAACATGGATTTACAAAAGGTAAATCATGTTGACTAATCTACTGGAATTTTTTGAGGATGTAACTTGTAAAATAGATAAGGGAGAACCAGTGGATGTGGTGTATTTGGACTTTCAGAAGGCTTTCGATAAGGTCCCACATAAGAGATTAGCGTGCAAAATTAAGGCACATGGGATTGGGGGCAAGGTATTGACTTGGATAGAGAACTGGTTGGCGGACAGAAAGCAAAGAGTTGGAATAAATGAGTCATTTTCCGAGTGGCAGGCAGTGACTAGTGGGGTACCGCAAGGATCGGTCCTAGGACCCCAGCTGTGCACAATATATATTAATGATCTGGACGAGGGAATTGGATGTAATATCTCCAAATTTGCAGATGACACAAAGCTGGGTGGGAGGGTAAGCTGCGAGGAGGATGTCGTGAAACTCCAGTACGATTTGGACAGGTTGGGTGATTGGGCAGAAACATGGCAAATGCACTATAATGTGGATCAATGTGAGGTTATCCACTTTGGTGGCAAAAACAGGAAGGCAGATTATTATTTGAATGGCAATCGATTGGGAGAAGGGGAAGTGCAAAGAGACCTGGGTGTTCTTGTGCACCAGTCGCTGAAGGTAAGCATGCAGGTGCAGCAGGCGGTTAAGAAGGCAAATGGTATGTTGGCCTTTGTAGCAAGAGGGTTCGAGTACAAGAACAAGGATGTCTTGCTGCAGTTGTACAGGGCCTTGGTGAGACCGCACCTTGAGTATTGTGTGCAGTTTTGGTCAACTTACCTGAGGAAGGACGTTCTTGCCATGGAGGGAGTGCAGCAAAGATTCACCAGACTGATACCTGGGATGGCAGGAATGACGTACGAGGAGAGATTGTGTCGATTGGGCTTATACTCACTGGAGTTTAGAAGATTGAGAAGGGATCTCATCGAAACCTATAAAATTCTGTCAGGTCTGGACAGACTAGATGCAGGAAGGATGTTTCTGATGGCCGGGGAGTCCAGAACCAGGGGTCATCGTCTAAGGATAAGGGGTAAGCCATTTAGGACTGACATGAGGAGGAATTTGTTCACCCAGAGAGTGGTGAACCTATGGAATTCTCTGCCACAGAGGGCGGTGGAGGCCAATTCATTAAATATATTCAAGAAAGATTTGGATATATTTCTTGAGGCTAAAGGGATCAAGGGATATGGGGAGAAGGCAGGGACAGGGTACTGAATTTGGATGATCAGCCATGATCTCATTGAATGGCGGAGCAGGCTCGAAGGGCCGACTGGCCTACTCCTGCTCCTATCTTCTATGTTTCTATGTTTCTATGAGATGAGGGTGCGGGAGGAGAACGCTCACCTCATACAAGAAATAAAAGAGCAGGAGGAAACGGTTAGGGAGGTAAAGGCAGCATATAAGCTGGCCTGCGAGCAAGGGTTTGAGGAAGCAGATCATGACCCCTGTAGAGCAGAGATAGAAAGCTTGAATATGGCTTTAAAAAGAGCAAAGGGGATGATGTGTCTGATCAGCCCGAAGGCAGGTCAGTTGGATTTTACTGGCAGTCCAAGTAAAACCGCCCCACAGGCAACACCCAGGGAAACGTCGGTCAGGGAATCAGAGGTCCCACGACCGCCACCCACGGCTCCAAGCTTTCAGGAGCTCTGGCAGCAAAGGGGGGTGGAGGATGAGGTGGTAGAGGAAGCACAGCAAGCCCCGTTAGATAGGCCGGGGCCAGGACCAGTATACCCCCTCCGACAACGGAGGTACGGTCCGCCCGTTGATGAAGATGACCCAGGGGCCATCCAGAATCAGTTTCTGGTGCCGTATGGCACCCACCAGCTCTGGGACATGTTTAGCCACATCCCCAAGCTCACTAAAAAGGGAGACCCCTCTCTGCACTTCAGGGAGATAGAGCAAGCAGCTTGTGTAAATGACTGCGATGAGGCAGAGCAAGCAAAAATGCTGCTGTTTTCCCTGGCAGGTGATCTCCTCCAGTCCCTATCTGGCGAGTGCAAAAAGGGGCAGAGGGATTATGAGGGTTTCAAGAATGAGGTATTGGAGGCCATGGGACTCAATGATGGTAGCCCGTTCGCTCGGGTGGCAAGAACAGTGCAGCTCCCAGGGGAGTCCCCGCAGGCGTTCGCAGACAGGCTGTGGCCAGTCTACCGGAGTGCATGCCCGGGAATGCCAGGGCGGGCAGCACTGGACCCAGTCCAATTGACTCACTGGCTCCGGTGTCTCATGACAAACAGCCTACCCCAGATCCAAGACCAGGTCATGTATTGGTTTGACCCCCGAAACCCCCAGACCACCGAAGAAGTGGTGATCCACCGCCTCACAGTAGCCTTCAGGAATATGAGGGGCATCGAGGCTCCCCAACCCAAGGGAAGAGTCCATGAGGTTAAACCTGGAAGCCAGAGTAAGAAAGAGTGGCACCAGGAGGGGAACCGTCCCTCCCAGGCTAGGTTAAATTGCTATGGGTGCGGAAAAGACGGTCACTGGAGAAAAGACTGTAAAAATCCTTGGAAGGACAGGGGAAAGGATCCCACAGCCCCAGCCCAAAAGGCAGGGCCAGACCTCCATCGCGCAGCAATTGAGTCATTTTTACAGTCCCTACGTTCTCTTCTGACTGGCCAGGGGAGAGTAGCAGCCACCACCGGTGTTTTAATCCCATCTGCCCCACTTCACTCCCAGCAACGACTAGAGCCAGCGCAGCCTGTTGACCTGTGTCCCCGCAAAAATGCTGAGGGGAGCAGGCCCTATGTTGAGATGGGGGTGGAGATGCTGCAGGGGAGATATTCGGTGGATGCTGGAGCCTCCAGCACGGTGCTCCACTCAGAAGACCTGACCAATTCACCCCGGTCTAACGGGGTCCCATCTAGCTTAATGGGACCCACAGGGAAACAGGCAGCTGGGAGTGAACCTGAGAATAGAAATCCCCAGCCCACAGCAGATACAAGCGCACAGGCTGCACAGGCAGGCGCTGTGGCTTGTGTTAGGGGAAGAGCTATTCATGATTTTGAACAGGATTACTGGCAGGCAGCCAGTTATATCAAACAATGCGGCTTGTTTAAGCAGGGGGCAGGGGAACAGGCAGCTGGGATTGTAGAAACTCCCCAGCACTTGGCCCGAGCGATTCCCCCTCTCTTGTGGGACTCCGGGGAGGAGCCTGAACCAGGTTTTAGGCTTGAAGGGGAAGGCTCTCAGCCACCGGCAGCCGGTGGCAAGGGAGTGCCTGTCCCCAGCCCAGGTTTGGGAAGGGAGGGACCCAAAGGAGGAGGTTCCCAGCCAGCAGGGAGTGTGACCTGAGCTAAGGGTCTGCTCGCCAGGGTAGCCCCACCAGCGACACTCCCTAGGAGATCTCTTCGGGTACCCCAGCCCAAGAAAGTATGGTCACCCACTTTCTAGTGGAGTAGGGCATCTCCCGAGTCAGGGAGAAGCCAAAAGGCAGAGGTCCCCAACCAGCTGCCATAAGCTGCGAGGGACTAGAAGCTGGAATCAGTCCAGCCATGCCGCAGGAAGCAGCCTGTGGCAGCCCAAACAGGGATTAGGTTGGCCGCCCGGAGACGGGCGGCGCTTGTATATAGTTTCATGCAAGTAATGTGTGTATAAAGGATTAAGGTAGAACGTGTTAATTTTAATTTTTATATTGCAATTAATATTAGTGTATAACCTTTAAGTGTGGTACCTGCCCAGGATTGTATTGTGGATCGAGGTCGCGGGACCTGATTACACTCCCCTCCCCGAGCCAGGGGACCTGGTGAGATGTTTTATTTTTCAGAGTTCCAGAAGGCACAGAGGACCAGCATGTCGAGGAGTGCTCAAGGAAGGAGCACTCCCAGCCCGCGAAGGAAGGGGTCTGCAGGAGGCGGATCCCCACAACATTTAAACTGTTACTGGAAATTCAATTTAAGATTAAGAATTTACAAAACCTTGTTCAGATATGTCGGCTGGGTGACAATCCCATTAAAGATGTTGTATCATGTTAAAATTATGTTACAAGCAGTGCAGGGGCGTCAGACCCCTCCATGCTTGAGTTACTGCGACTATAAGTGGTGCAGGGGCATCGGTCCCCTCCGTGTATTGATTATTTAATTAATTTTGGTTTTCTCTCGATAGATGCCTACCGTACTGCGATTCTCTCTGGGCAGGGGAGATGGAGGTGTCGGGGGATCAAAGATAGATTTAGATAAATATAAAGGAAGATTGTTTGTGAGGGGTCAGAAATTATTGCTCACTTTTGGACAGGATACTACAAGCAAGTATTAGTATCCGATGGGGGATTGTAGGGATTTCACAATAATTTCGAGATTTCCTACAGTTCCGAAGATTGAATTTTGATTAAAGAATACGTGGGCAATAGACCTTTAAAAATCCAGGGATCAAAATGGCCACCAGACTGCGTGGCAGAAGACAAAAAGGACTTGAAAAGGCAGCCTGCTGTGTCTGTGAAAAAGGTTCAATGGAGCAGTCAAACTGCCAATCAATGGCAGTTCAGGGAGTTCCCCTCCCTGCAGCAGACAATCGGTGTGGTTACAGAACCTACTACAATGTTTACCCAAAGGATTAACCACTTGAGACTGCGGTTTCAGTCTGACCACAGGACAATGACTAACCTCCAAGGCTGTTTACTCAAGCAATCAAGGACATAGACATGCTTTTTTTTCAAACCATGGCAGCTTTATTCAAAGCCCATCACAGACAATGAGGACACATTTAAACTGCAGCTTTATTTAAAGCCCATCACAGACAATGAGGACACAATTAAACTGAAAAAAAAACAGTTTAAACAAATGGGTAATTCATCCAAACCCATTACAGATAATGGGGACAGTTTGGATCCCTTTTGTTTAGCCCAGATACATCCGGATTTGGGCGGGAAGCTTTCAGCCCCAAATGGGGTATAAAAGATAACTTCTCAGAAGCCTCTCACTCTCTGTGGCCTCGCCTCCATGTCCTCTACAACGTGGGAGCCTGCCTAAAGGAGTGGAACACCAGCAGTTTACTTTTAAAATACTGGGGTGTTTTTACTTCGGGGCAGTGAAGATCAAAGATCGCACGGCATGGAGCAGGTGGTTTTTCATTGGTGAGCATATGTTTTTCTGGCCCATTAGAAGGCAACTTAGAATAGGTATAGGGTTGGGAATTAAGTGGGAATTTTGTTAGGACTGTGATTTTAGTCGATTTTCCCTCATTGTGTCCGTTTTCTATTCCCCTATCTAAGTAACAGTGTTGCACAAGCAGATAAGTGCTGTAGTGAACGCCAAGAGTTCTATATTGAAAGTGTTATTAAAAGGGTGTTGCACTAAGCAGAAAGGTGCTTCAGTGGACACTAAGTAGCTGTATTTAAAGTGCTGTTTTTTTTAAGTAAAAGCCACTAAGCAAAGGTGCTGTAGTGAGCAAGGTGTTTCTATATTGAAAGTGCTATTAAAAGGGTGTTGCACTAAGCAGAGAGGTGCTTCAGTGGACACTAAGTAGCTGTATTTTAAAGTGCTGTATTTAAATAAAGGAGTGTTGCACTGAGCAAAGAGCGCTCTAGTGGACACTAAGGCCTAGAAATTCAGTTGGGCGCGCCATCCGTTAGCGCCTTAGGAGGAGTAGATCTCGAGCGCTAGGCGCTTAGCGCCCGGGCGAAGCGCGATCTGCGCCTCGCCCCAACTTCAGTACACATTTAGCGCTGGCGCAAAGTCTTAGCGCGCGCCCTGCTGCGCGCGCAGATCATGATGTCATTTACTAGTGCAACGCCCTTTGTGCGCCCCGAACCGGAACTTCACTCGCGCCGGGCCATTGTGCGGTGGGCGGCCCTAACGACTGTGAAGTGGAACGGTACACAGCCGAGGCGGGCCGCGGGGAGCGCTAATTAAAGGGCACTTACCCTGCACTATAAAGGCCAGCCATTTTGCAGCATTCACTCTTGTGCAACGGTTTTTTGGACAGAGACCAAGGAGGAGAGCTTACTGGTTTGGACCAACACTAGGACAGGTATTTTTTGCTCAGGCCAGAGCTTAGCAATTATCTTTGCCTTCATTGAGAGCTCAGTGTTTGCCAGCATATAATGGGGGCTGCATTGGGTGCCAACGCTGACTTTCAGCCTTATGCCAGAAGGGCTTACAGACGCCGTGAGAGAGTGGCAGCCCTGGCTAGACACAGAGGGGGCAACAGGCATCGCCAACTGAGGCCTTACCCACCCAGGGTATACCGCCAGCAGTCCTCCTATCTGACCATGTCTGCCGCGATGTGTGTAAGGAGGCTGCGACTCAGAAGGGAGGTGGTTGCAGACATCTGCCAGCTGCTTCAGAGAGATCTGCAGCCACAGCTGATGCGCAGGACATCTCTGTCGGTGGCAGTGAAGGTGACGGTGGCTCTCAACTTCTATGCCACCGGCTCCTTCCAATCCGCTGCTGGGGACATCGCTAACATCTCCCAGTTCGCCGTGCATTGCTGCATCCGCCAGGTGACCGAAGCCCTTTTCAGAAAGAGACATCAATTCATCTCCTTCCCCATGACCCTGGACAAGCAGCAGCAGCGTGCAGTGGGATTTGCAAGAATAGCGGGCTTCCCCATGGTGCAGGGCGCCATTGACTGCACGCATGTGGCTTTGCGGGCACCTCTGGAGCATGCCGAGGATTACCGCAACCGGAAGGGCTACCATTCCCTCAACATACAGCTGGTGTGTGACCACAGGCAGTGCATCCTAGCTGTCAATGCCCGCTTTCCAGGCAGCAGCCACGATGCCTTTATCCTGCGACAGACAACTGTGGCTGACATGTTCCAGGCACAGCCTCACCCAAGAGGATGGCTTATCGGAGACAAAGGCTATCCTTTGTGTACCTGGCTCATGACCCCGCTCCGCGCGCCCACGACCCCTGCTGAAGAGGCATACAACGAGAGCCATCAAGCGACTAGGAACATCATAGAACAAACAATCGGCGTCCTCAAGCAACGGTTCCGCTGTCTCGATCGCTCCGGGGGAGCCCTCCAGTATTCACAGGAGCGAGTCTCCCAATTCGTCGTCGTTTGCTGCATGCTGCACAACCTGGCTATCCGCAGGACTCAGGCACTGCCACCTCACGTTGGACCACCACCTCAGGAGGAGGAGCAGGAGGAGCATGAGGAGGAGGAGGACGAGGAGTACCAGCCCAGGAGGGAGGCAGAAGGTCCAAGGGCCGCCCGTCGGCGGCTTATTGAACGTCACTTCTAGGCCCCCTGTCAGGGAATGGCTTGTGCCAATGAAAGAACATGATTGCAGCCGCTCCGCAAGCCCTCAGCCGGTTAAGGCAACAAACACTTCAAAGATCAAACATGGACAATGTTAATAAATAAAATGCTTTATTGTTCAAACTCAGGGCCCTTCCCACATGAAAACCAAAAACAGACGAAACCCCCAAAAAACACTCAAACACATTACTCGCTCCCACAACCTGGAGAGGATTAACAAAACAGTGCAACTAAAATGGCCGTCATCCTCGGCCTTCGTAAAAAACAAACATCACATCCTCGGCCTTCAAAAAACAAACATCCAATTCTCGGCCTTCAAAAAACAAACATCCAATTCTCGGCCTCAAAAAACAAACATCCAATTCTCGGCCTCAAAAAACAAACACAACTGGCCACACATTCGAGTTTTTGGCCCGCTAGGGCGATGCCTTGGCCATCTTTGTGTGGCCCCTGCCCTCCCTGCTGCTCCTCCTCAAAGTAAGGCCATTGGCTGCTGCAAGGCTGGGGGCAGGCTCCTGAGGGGCACATGTGATGACGGCAGATGCCCTTGGGGGTCGGCCTAGTCGAGGTCTGGCCGTCGAGCGGGCGGCTGTTGAATGCTGCAGCTGTGGCTGGCCAGCATCAGTCGCTGCAGCAGCTCCTGGCAGCTCCACTGGGGGAGTGGCAGTGGCGGCTGGAGGAATGGGGGCAAGCTGGTGGATGGCAGGCGTTCGCTGGTCACCTGAGACACTGGCACTCGCCCGGGCCAGCACTGCAGCATGCGCACCAATCTGCCGAGGGACAGACCGCTGTGCTGCTGCAGCGCGCCAGGTGTCCTGGCGATGCCTGGCTGACACAGCGAGTATGGCAGCAGTGAGTGCCCATGTTGACCTGTTCAGTGACCTCATCAGAGCACCCAGTGACTGCATGGCACCACTGATCAGCTGCCCACTCGCTGCCTGAGCTGCCCCGAATGCCACCCGACTCGCTGCCTGATCTGCCCCGAATGCCGCCCGACTTGCTGCCTGCTCTGCCCCGAATTCTGCCAAACTGATGGCCTGTGAGGCCCCGACGTCGGTGACACTCCGAGAGAGGGACTCAATGGCCTCAGGCAACCGTGCCACTACCCCCATGAGCTCCGTGTGCCGGCGCTCCGAGTCCGCGGACAAGTCCTCGAGGCGTTCCATCTCCTCGGCGAAGACCATCTCCGGACTGGAGGCCGGACTCTCCCTCTGGGGAGAAGGCCGCCGAGCTGGCCGACACTTCCTGCGTTGCTGGATGCCGCTGGGCCCAGCAATTGGACTTCCCTCCGACCCTTCCCCCCTCTGGGGAGAAGGCCGCCGAGCTGGCACCGTCTCCCGCGTTTCTGCAGGCCGCAGGTCCCATGAGCTCCCCTCCCCTCCGACACTTCCGCCACGGCTGAGGGTTCCCCTGATGGGCCGCCTTCCTCTTGCTCCTCCTCCTCCTCCTCTTCTGAGGGGCTGTCACTGGCAACTTCAGGGACCTCCTCCTCACCATCTGAAAGCAGGAAGGCACAAGAGTAGCTTTAGAGTGAGGAGAGGGCGTCAGCGAGGGATGCATGAGTGGTGGCATTCAGCGCATTGGTCGGACAGTGGCAAAGGATGTAGATCTGATGCGCAAGTGGGACGAGAGGTATAAACATTGATGTCCTTACCATTGGTGCCCAGAACAGGGTCGGCATCTCCACATGCAACGGGGCCAATCACCCGGCCACCCATGATGCGCTCCACGCGATGTTGCAGCTCGATGAGCGGCTGGATCTGGGGTCGGCCTCCCCCGGTCGCAGTCCGGCTCTTCCTATTATTGGCCAGCTTGGCCTGCAAGAGAAAGGACGGCCTCTAAGTACAGTGTGTCGCCCTGATCTTGTGTGCATTGCCTCCCATGGTGGAATAGCTTGGCCAGTGTGTTAAGTGCAGAATGTGCAATTGATGTTCATGCCTGTCCCATAGCTGCTGGATGAGGGCTGGCCATTAGGGCTTTCAGGTCCCTTTGCCCATAATGTGAGGTGCACATGCAAGGATGAGGAGGTCACTGGAAAGGGTACTCACCCTGACAATCCGAGTGAGGTCATTAAACTTTTTGCGGCATTGGACACCGGTCCTGGGGACCTCGCTGTTGGCTGACACCTTGCTGGCGACATGCCTCCAGGCTCTCCGGTAGGCGCGGACCGGCGCCTTCCTGCCATTGTCCGGGTACAAAATATGGCGCCTCTTCTCCACACCACCAACCAGCACACTCAGATCACGCTCTGAGAAGCGCTGCGCTCGTTCACGGGCCTTCTGCATGGCTTCAGGCGCTATTTGGGTCCAGCAGCAGTGTTCAGGCCTAGCTGGAGGGCTCCACTATCCAGGGCGTGGCAGCAGACCAAGTCGACCCTTCCCCCTTAAGAGCTGGCCGGCGCCAGGTTGTCTGCTGTCAATCACGAGATGGCCACACCTGCGCTGCGCCCGGCCTCGGCGCTCTCGCTCAGCACCTCCGGCTTAGCGCCTAAAGAGAGGCGTCCAGCGCCAGTTTTAGCGCTCGAGCAAACTCTTAGGGCGAAGCTAATGAATATCGGAGAAGTGGCCTCGATTTGGCGGCGGGCGCAAACTTTAGCGGGTGCCCGACTTTACCGCCCCAAAAGTGGCTACAATGAATTTCTAGGCCTAAGTGTACTGCGTTAAGCAAAAGTGGTGTACCAGGCACAGGTGTGCTTTATCGATTATTTTAAGTTGTTTCTTTCTTTTTGTTTCAACAAATGCTGGTCTGTTTTGCACTCAGACCACGAGTCACGTTTTCTGTCTACATCGCTACCGAATAAGTCCGGTGGTCAGAACCAGGAATAGGGGAATGCTTGGAAACTGCATGGGGGCCCCTGGAGCAGCTCAGAGGCTTCTGACTGGCCAGAGACAATAACCCCAACCCCGCTAGCGTGTGTGCTAATTCCTACAGTGAAGAGGTGGAAGAATTTAGGGAAGGACTTCCAGAGGGTTTAGCCTAGATGGCTGAAGGCACTGCTGCTAATGAAGGAGTGTAAGGGGGCAAGATGCAAAAGAAGAATGGAGCATTCAGAGAATGGGCTGGTTGTAACATTGGAGGAGATTACACAGTTAAGGAAGGGTGAGGTCAAGGAGAGATTTAAACTTGAGGAAGAAAATTTTAAATCTGAGGCATTGCGGGGCTGGGAGTCAATGTGGATCAGTGAGGACAGGGATGATGGGGGAACGGCGATGGGACGCTGCAGGAGAGGATATATGCAGCTGAAGGATGGGAGGCTGGCCAGGAGAGCATTGGACTAGTTGAGTCTGGTGGTGACAAAGATATGGATGAGAGTTTCAGTGGCAGTGGGCTGAAGTATTGTCATTAACGTGTGATGTTTCAAAAGTGGAAGTTGGCAGTCTATGTAATGGAGAGGAAATGGGATTAAAAGCTCAGCTCAGCTCAAGCTGAATAATAGGTTGACGTTTCAAACAATCTGGTGAAGCTTGAGGCAATAGTTGGGGAGAGGGATGGAGTAAGTAGCAAGGGTACAGAGTTTGTGACGGGGCTGAAGCTGATGGCTTTGGTCTTCCTAATATTTAGATATAGAGAGACGAAGGTTAAGGGCTAAGATTGGCTGATGGGAGTAGGCTTGGCTTGGCAGGCAAGGGGAAGCAGATATGCTGCAGAGGCAGCTGAACAGATGGTTTCTAGGATGGGTACAAAAAAATCCAAGCACTCCTAACATTTTTTGCTCACTGTATGAGTGGAGGGAGAAGCGGAGAGATTTAAGGAGATGATTTGTCGTGGAATAAAGAATCTGCAGGGGCGGGGAGCTCCCTCCTCCAGTCTTACAAGCCGCTGTTGAAGGGATATTTACTTGTCCTAGCCACTTTAGGGCTACCCCGGATCAGGCGTATTTCTCAGATGTTCACTTTCAACTAAAGTTTGAGATAGCTGAATCCTACAGATGCTTAATTGGGTCTAAAGGTCTGGACTGTCACTCCCTAAAGGAAAGGAACAACCCAAGAATGTTACCGTCCTCCAGATAGCACTTTTAATAAGTTTAGCTAGACTGTAATGTTCCAGATATTATGAGGGTCCGGAAAGCTCCCTCAGAATTATGCAACTCCTCACTAAAGAGTGTACAGAGATTGAGTTTGTGAGTTTTTGATACAGAAGTCTTATGTGAGACAATTCTAAAAATATATAGATTTATTAAAGAACCGACATGCAAATTACAGTTAGTGAATCAGTCAATCACAACATTAACCGTTCTAAAAAGAAAAAAATGCTATCTTATTATTAACAGAGAATCTTACTTATAAATCTTAACTTTGTTACAATATTACAGTTCTTAAAGGTTTCTATTCAGGATATCCATCAATATCAAATACCTTTGATCCCCGAGGTACAAGGAGTTGGAGACTATAGAGCCGCCTCTGAAGCCGAGAATCGCTTTGCCCGATGAAAGCGAGTCTGTTATCCCATTTGAGAGTTCAACATTTATACCCTTTTCCAGTGGTATACCCGTTAAGGTTTTCTGCTGATGCAAGCTAATTATCTCTAGTCATTTTTCTGCCCACCTCAGCAACTCTTACTGCCACCTCAGCCAGGTTTTCTAAGTTTACCATATAAAAACGGTGTGATGGTAGGTGTTCCTTACTTTATTTCATCTTTACAAGAGCAGATGCTCCTTATCTTATGTGCTATCTTTATGAAGTTTAAATTAGAACACCTTATCCAGGGTGAGCCATTGATTTTTTTTCCCAAAAGGTCAGCCTGTCGTAGCCCTTCACCTTCTGTTTCAATAAGGCTTTTATTCAGGGTCAACAACTGTCTTATCTCAATAGCCAGAATGCTTTCATAGCTATTTCATAGTTAGGTTTCTAAACTTCCAAACCCAGTTTGTCATGTTTTATAAGGCCAGAATTCTTTCATAAGATAGTTTATTTTTCTGAATAGGTTATACGGCTTATTCCTTCACACAATGTTGTGAGATCTCTGCGTTCTGGCCTCTTGAGCATCCCCGATTTCCTTCGCCCCAAAATTGGCAGTCGGCCTTCAGTTGTTTAGGCCCTAAGCTCTGAAATTCTCTCCCTAACCTCTCTACCTCTCTAACTTGAAGGTAGTGGTGTTCCCATGTGCCTGCTGCCCTTGTCCTTCTAGGTGGAAGAGTTCACGGGTTTGGGAGGTGCTGCCGAAGAATCCTTGGCGAGTTGCTGCATTGCATCTTGTAGATGGTACACACTGCAGCCACGGTACGCTGGTGGTGGAGGGAGTACAGGTTTATGGTGGTGGAGGGAGTACAGGTTTATGGTGGTGGATGGGTTGCCAATCAAGCGGACTGCTTTGTCCTGGATGGTGTCGAGTTTCTTGAGTGTTGTTGGAGCTGCACTCATCCAGGCAAGTGGGGAATATTCCATCACACTCCTTACTTGTGCCTTGTAGATGGTGGAAAGGCTTTGGGAAGTCAGGAGGTGAGACACTCGCTGCAGAATACCTAGCTTCTGACCTGCTCTTGTTGCCACAGTATTTATGTGGCTGGACCAGTTAGTTTCTGGTCAATGGTGACCCCCAGGATGTTGATGGTGGGGAGTCGGCAATGGTAATAATGTTGAATGTCAAGGGGAGATGGTTAGGCTCTCGCTTGTTGGAGATAGTCATTGCCTGGCACTCCTGTGGTGCGAATGTTACCTGCCACTTATCAGCCCAAACTTGAACGTCATCCAGGTCTTGTTGCATGCGGACATGGACTGCTTCGTTATCTGAGGAGTTGTGAATGGCGGTGAACAATGTGCAGTCATCAGCGAACATCCCCATTTCTGATCTTATGTTGGGGGGAAGGTTATTGATGAAGCAGCTGAAGATGGTTGGGCCTAGGACACTACCCTGAGGAACACCTGCCGCGATGTCCTGGGGCTGTGATAATTGACCTTCAACCACCACAACCATCTTCCTTTGTGCTAGGTATGACTCCAGCCAGTGGAGAGTTTTCCCCCTGATTCCCATTGACTTCAGTTTGACTAGGGCTCCTTGATGCCACACTCAGTCAAATGCTGCTTTGATATCAAGAGCAGTCACTCTCACCTCACCTCTGGAATTCAGCTCCTTTGTCCATGTTTGGACCAAGGCTGTAATGAGATCGGGAGCCATGTGGTATGGCGGAGCCCAAACTGGGCATCAGTGAGCAGGTTATTGGTGAGTAAGTGCCGCTTGATAGCACTGTCGATGACACCTTCCATTACTTTGCTGATGATTGAGAGTAGACTGATGGGACGTTAATTGGCCGGGTTGGATTGGTACTGTACTGGAACAGCTTGGCTAGAGGCGCAGCTAGTTCTGGAGCACAAGTCTTCAGCACGATATCCGGGATGTTGTCGGGGCCCATAGTCTTTGCTGTATCCAGTGCGCTCAGCTGTTTCTTGATGTCACATGGAGTGAATGGAATTGGTTGAAGACTGGCTTCTGTGATGGTGAGCTCCTCAGGAGTAGGCCAATATGGATCATCCACTCAGCACTTCTGGCTAAAGATGGTTGCTAATGCTTCAGGCTTGTCTTTTGCACTTACGTGCTGGGCTCCACCATCATTGAGGATGGGAATATTCATGGAGCCTCCTCCTCCTGTTAGTTGTTTAATCATCCACCACCATTCACGACTGGATGTGGCAGGACAGAGATCTCAGACAAAGGATATAGCAATGTTAATAATCATAGAACAAATTTTACTGTAATAGATGCAAATAATTTAAGATTTATGTACCTTCTAGAAGATCAATCAGAAAGTTACAAACAAAATTGTGTATTTTGGAAGTGCCATTGTTAATATATACATGGTTAATATAAACATGGTTAATCTATGGATAGTTAATATATACATTGTTAATTTATGCATGGTTAATAAATACATGATTAAAATTTGCATGATTTATATATAGTATATATATGTTTGGCACAATAAAAAAGTCAGAGGAGTGATAGATACTCGAGGCTATAGGGGTGATTCTGTGGTTTGGCACTCCCAGCACAGAGCATCACTCACAGGGAGCATTAGCAGGAAAATCATGGGCTCTGAGCCTGATTTTCTGTCCATTCATTTAAATCAGTTCTTGTAATTTTCTGGCCAGTGCACACCATGATTGCTGCTCTGTGCTGAGAGTGCCTGACCATACAGTCACCTCCAACAGGACAAGAGGTTAATAACATTACAGACCTTGAACACTGGGATATTGGTGTATGAACTATTAAAGCAGTTGCATCAAATTCCTTTGTCTACTCTTATGCAGCCATTAGCCATTTATTGCAACAGGTTAATGTCACCATTAACATATCTGAGGAAAGATAGGGAGGGCGAGGCCATGGAGGGATTTGAAAACAAGGATGAGAATTTTAAAATCAAGATGTTGCTTAACCAGGAGCCAAGGTAGGTCAGCGAGCACAGGGGTGATTGATGAATGGTACTTGGTGCAAGTTAGGACATGAGCAGCAGAGATTTAGATGACCTCAAGTTTATGGAGGGTAGATAGTGAGAGGCCAGCCAGGAGTGCATTAATATAGTCAAGTCTCGAGGTAACAAAAGCATGGATGAGGGTTTCAGCAACAGATGAGCTGAGGCAGGGGCGGAGTGGAGCGATGTTCCGGAGATGGAAATAGGTGGTTTTTGTGATGGCGCGGATAAGTGGTCAGAAGCTCATTTCAGGGTCAAATATAACAAAAGGTTTTAACACCCCACTGGAAGACTGATTAATATTTGACACCAATTGATTGTGAATAATCCCTTATTGAATTCAATCAAGTCTTAACACACAATGGCCAGAATTTTCTGTACCTGGGTGGGTCGGGTGCAGGCGGTCGCCGTGGCCGGTCGTGACCCCGTTGTTGCTTTCATCCCGCTGCAAATATCGACTTTGCGATAATGGGGCATATTAAGCCCGCCCTGCGTGTTATCCGGCCCAATTAAATGGTGTGGGCCTGATGACATAATCCATGATGCGTGTCATAAATCTCATCCTCATAAAGAAACTACTCATGAAATAATGCTGGACGGCCAGCTGGTGGCACCGTCCAAGGAGTATAAATACTCAGGCGTGGGCCCAGCTTGCCAGGGACATTTTGTAAAACAGGAACTAGTGAAGTACAACTAGACCTCCATGCTCTGAAACAAGTTGATGAAAGCCTTGCTTTATACTCAAACCAAGTGTGTAGTGAGTTTTATTACATCAATGCGCTTTCAGCTGGGATATTTAAAAGAGCCATGGCCACATTGCATCTGAAGGTTCAGCTAGGAGTGTGCAGGCAGCACGGTGGAGTTTTTCATTTCTCCAAACAGTTGGAGAAATGATTGCACAGAGGCAGAGCTGCACCCAGGTTCTCCGATGACTCCCTCCATATGCTTGTGGAGGGAGTCAGAGCATGCAGGGAGGTCCTCTTCCCTTCCAATGGGCGGAAGAGACCTCCCCAGGAGACAAAAAGAACCTGGCTCCCAATTGCAGAGAAGGTTAACAGCAGGGATGTGCTCAGGAGGACCTGGGTGCAGTGCCGGAAATGTTTCAATGATCTTATTAGATCAGGAACGGTAAGTACAAAGCCACACTCAACTTCATCCTGCTGTGCCTCTCATCACTCTGCCTTCCTAATCCTACTCCAGCACATCCTTACTCCCACCAACATACCTTGCAAGTCTACCCATCCCTCTCTCTCTATCTACATTATCACATCCCCATCTTACTAGCCACCCCTCATACTCCCCCTCATCCTAGTGCAATCATATCAACTAACAACACACAAGGAAGCCACTTGGATTGCCACCCCACGTCATCATAGTCTCCCTCTGAAAATGTAGCCCATCCACTCCTTATACTCATTCCATCACTCTCACTTAACCTTCTCTTCTTTCCCTCCTTGCAGGAAAAGAGAGCCCACAATAAGAGGGAGAGAACCAGAGGTGGCCCTCCATCATTTGCCACCCTCATAACAGCAGAGGAGGATGCGTTGGAAGTCTCGGGACTGGCCGAGCAGCTGGAGGTGGGAGATGGAGAGAGGGGGACATCTCAGCAACCTGGTGATATAATTACATATCATACAGCTTCAAGGCATACATCAGTCACTCATATGGTGACTGATGTCATCAGCCACTGAATGGTCATTATGTGCATAATGGTATGTGTACCCATTCTTCATATGGTATATCTAACAATTCTCTTTATTCTCCCACAGGTCCATCAAGAGTCCCCCACCACTGCCCAGGCGGAAGAGCAAGACGACTCTTCAGAGGAGCCGCCAGCCTCTGAGGGTGTACCGTAACCAGACATGAGCACACCCGGCACCAGCACAAAGACACACACCTCGGTGGGTCCAACGCGAGATAGAATAGTGTTCTCACCGGGTCCAAGAGCAGATGGTGGAGACAGGGACAACAGTGGAGACTCCTTGTTGGAGGGTGTAAGACGCTCCTAGCTCTACTCAGCTGCATGCAGGCACTGAGCCTCGGGGGCCATCCAGAAAGAGGGCAATCCTGGAGGTGCAGGAAAAAGTGCAGGAGGCTCTGTCAGGTTATGTGAGCATGATGTCTGCAAATGTTCGGAGAATGGAGGAATCCATCTCCAACATGAGCACCACCATGTCACAGGCAATTGGTGACTGTAGGCTCTTCCATGGATAGGCTGGCCAGCTGCATGGAGCAGCTAATGTGCCACTCACAGGAGCACATGGTCTCTATGGAAAATAGATGGCTATCTATGGAGCATAGATGGCAGAGGCTCATAGACCTCCTGTCTAGGAGGGATGTCAGCGTAGACATGTGTCCTCATGGACCCACTGATGTGCAGCAAGGTGCTCTCCAGCTCCTTGCTGGCAGGGAAGTGCAGGTGTCCCATGAGAGGGCTGATGGTGAGAGGGGACATGGAAGTGTGAGCTCTTCTCAAAGTGCTTACACTACTCCCCCATTGCCATCCCCTCAGTCAGAGCCCTAGATGGCTCCTCAGATCGGGATGGCCGAGTCTGCCCCTGCACGGTCGCAGGAGGAGCAGACTTTGGCGGGGCCCTCACAGGCTCCAAAACACAGAGGACGTCTGCCAAGAGTGTCTAAGCAGTCTCAACAGGGAAGTGAGCAGGCTGCCGCTTCCTCTGCTGAAGCCACAGGGGTAGCACCTTGTAGAAGCACGCAAAAGAGAAAGATGACACACAAGTAGATTCACAAGGATAGCCACTTGGGTGTTTAAGTCAATGTTGATGGCAAGTTTCCGTGGATGTATTGTCAAGCATAAAAATCTTTATTTTCACCACTTTCCTGTCTTGGACACATTTATGTGCACCTTTGGAAGTGGTTTAGTGAGTTGCAGTGAATGGTGAGACATGTTAGAAATTAGGGATACCTAAACATTTATGGTTATGCGAATGAACTTGTGACGCCAATAATACTGTGTTTAGATGATAGTGCTAGAGCTTGAGATAAAGTGTCTTCAGACTAGTATTACAATAGCTGGATAGATGCTTAAAATTTGCCTATGTTTTTGGTTCTCTGCGGATATTATAACGTTCTACACAGTGGCAGTTACAGATGACGTTGCTTGCCAGGCAAGCTGACTGCTGTTTGTGTGCAAGGAAGGCTGCTGACTCCATCTTTAATTTGGCCAATCAAGGCCCAATGCCTATGTTTCTTCCATTATCGCTAATAACCATATTATAATGCTAAGTTAGGGTTTTGACTGGTTAACAAAACTGCTTGCTAAAATGTGTAAGTTAACCAGTGTGTGAGAATAGAATAGAGGGTAACTTTGGGAGTTTAATGATTCATCCCATGGTACAATAGTCTGGTAATGGAATGAAATAGTTAGTTTGCACAGCTAAGCTGCATGAACAGCTTTGAATATAAATAACTGATAAACATAGAAAAATAGGAGCAGGAGTATGCCATTCGGCCCTTCGAGCCTGCTCCACCATTCAATATGGTCATGGCTGATCCTCTATCTCAATACCATATTCCTGCTCACTCCCCATACCCCTTGACGCCTTTTGCGTCTAAATATCTATCTATCTCCTTCTTAAATATATTCAGTGACTTGGCCTCCACAGCCGTCAGTGGTAGAGAATTCCATAGGTTCACCACTCTCTGAGTGAAGAAATTTCTCCTCATCTCAGTCCTAAATGTCCTACTGTAGGAATAGGTGTATTCCTAACAAATAACGGAGCTTGACTCGGAAGAACAACAAACAGGATTTTAATGTTGAATTAGATGAAGTACAGCAAACAACGTAGAATGATGCAGGAGAGTCGTGGAACAGGTCTTTCCCCAGTGGGGCCGCCACGAGGACTGACTAGGCAGTCCGGAGGTTTGCGTCGTGACGTCATCGCGTTGCTCGCGTTTCCCACGCTTGGGGTGTCACGTGACTTGCGACGTGACATCATCGTGTTTGCCCATGCTTGGGGTGGTCACGTGACTCGCGTGATGGCGTTATCACATCTACCCGGCACCCGGCATTGGAGCTGGCCATTGCGGCCGAAGTCGTGGGAGCGGGCGGCCGAGCTGGGCCGGCGATTGACGCGGGAGCGGGAGACCAAGCCGGGCCGGCAATTGTCGCAGGAGCGGGAGGCCGAGCTGGGCCGGCTCGCGCCTGGGTGAGTCACGTGATGAGCGACGTGACGTCATTGCGTTAGGCCGCACTCTTAAAGGGGCAATGGCCCGAACAGGTAAACTATATATATACATAGGTAAGTTAAAGGGACACCCGGTGGTACCGCTACATGCGCTCCCCAGAATTCGCTTAAATGATCGACAAAAGGTGAGGTATTCTGACGAGCCCGTCCGAACGACTCCTGCAGTCTCAAGACGGAGACTGTTGGGTGGCTGGTGGTCAGGCGGACGATCGTAACTGGTGTGCTGCAGTGACGATGGGTGGTCGGTGGTCTCGGCGGTCGTGCTGTCTGGACTTGGTGGGCGAGGTCGAAAGGTGCTGGTCGTGAGCGGATCCTTGCATGCATCGTGACGAATAATACGTATCCAGCCATGCGAAGGACCGCGGCGTCATAGTGAATACGTATCCAGCCATGCGAAGGACCGCGGCGTCATAGTGAATACGTATTCAGCCATGCGAAGGACCGTGGAGACGCGTGACCTCTGCAGCCCGCGGTTCGAAGCGGGTGCCGGGGTGAAACAGCAGGCCACGTCATAGTGACGGGCAGGTTGGGCAGACGCGGACCATGGCTCTGTTGTTGTTGGAAAAAGTCCCCAGTCTGACGGAATCGGCAGGAACGCCGAACAGGCGATCCAGGAGGACTTGGCGGGCGAGGTCGGTGAACTCGCCGACAGGTGAGCGAACTCTTCGGCAGTCTGGAATGCACGGAACGGTGCATGCTGTAGTGCTACAACGGTAACACAAAAGAGAGTGAACCGTTGCTGCGTTGATCAGTGATCGGTGATGACAGCAACTTTCGCGTGGCCGATCGCGGCCGCGGAATGCCCGTTGGACCTGTCGTCGATGTTTGCAGCGTCAGTAGATGTTTGCGTTTGTTGAGGGGTACACTGTAGAGAGGGCGGCAATGCTTCTAGTTGTTGGTTTAGGGGAAAAACTGCCGGCAGGGCGGCAACGCTTCTATTTATTGTTGATTGAGAGGGAAAACTGCCTGGAGGGTGGCAACGCTTCGCTTTCACGCCGAAAAGCATGGTAGAAAACACAACCAGCAGGCTGACGGGCTGGTGCATATTCGGCGTGGAATGAGTCTTCGTGTTTCACAAGGGATGGGTCCTCGTGGTTCGCGAGGGATGGGTCCTCATGGTACGTGAGGGATGGGTCCTCGTAGGTCGCGAGGAGTGCATCCTCATGGTTCATGAGGAGCGAGTCCTCGTGGCATCTCCGCGGGGGCGCACTCCGATCTTGTGGGCCCGAAAACCTGCGGAACCCACGCTTGGAGGGATGCATACTTGCTGTTGCGTTGGGAGATGTCGTGGAGGTGGACGGTCCGTAAAGCGGTAGAGCGGACGAATACGGAGACCTCGTTGGTCTGCACCGCATCGATGTTCTTGGCGAACGGGGCTTCTACCTGAAGAAAGTACGAGGGTGGTTGCTGCACCCTGAATTGCGGTAGCGATAGCGAAACGGCTGATGCTTCCATGGTGTGCTTCTTTTGTGAAAATTGTTCACAAAAATCAGGGTCCGGCTGCGTTACGTTCGTGAAAAGCAGGATCACCTCCAGGCTGCGCTTCCTTTGCGAATACGTTCGCAAAGACAGGGTCGCCAATATAGGAATTGGTGTTCGTCGGTTGTTGTTCGTCGGTTGTTGTTCGTCGGGCTCTTCTTCTGTGAAAGCGTTCACACGAATTCGGCTGTGCACGTCGGTCGTCTTCTGTGAAGACGAGGTTCAGGCTGTGCGCTTCTTCCGTGAAAAACGTTCACGGAGGCGGGGTCACCAATGTAGGTGTTGGACGAATTCAGCTGTGCACGTCGGCGAGGTTCAGGCTGTGCACTTCTTCCGTGAAAAACGTTCACGGAGGCGGGGTCACCAATGTAGGTTTTGATGAATTCCCGTCCTCACGTCGTTGGGTCACCAATGTAGGAATAGGTGTATTCCTAACAAATAACGGAGCTTGACTCGGAAGAGCAACAAAAAGGATTTTAATGTTGAATTAGATGAAGTACAGCAAACAACGTAGAACGATGCAGGAGAGTCGTGGAACAGGTCTTTCCCCAGTGGGGACGCCACGAGGGCTGACTAGGCAGTCCGGAGGTTTGCGCAATGACGTCATCGCATTTGCGTCGTGACGTCACCGCGTTGCTCGCGTTTCCCGCGCTTGGGGCATCACGTGACTTGCGACGTGACGTCATCGCGTTTGCCCGCGCTTGGGGCAGTCTTGTGACTCACGTGATGATGTTATCACGTCTACCCGGCACCCAGCATTGGAGCTGGCTGTTGCGGCCGAAGTCGCGGGAGCGGGAGGCCGAGCTGGGCTGGTGATTGACACGGGAGCGGGAGGCCGAGCCGGGCCAGCGATTGCCGCATGAGCGGGAGGCCGAGCTGGGCCGGCTCGCGCCTGGGTGAGTCACGCGATGCGCGATGTGACGTCATTGCGTTAGGTCGCACTCTTAAAGGGGCAACGGCCCGAACAGATAAACTATATATATACACAGGTAAGTTAAAGGGAATTATGTATCATAAGTAAGGGACACCCGGTGACACTGTTACACTACCCCATATCCTTAGACTGTGACCCCTCATTCTAGACCCCCCAGCCAGGGGAAACATCCTCCCTGCATCCAGTCTGTCTAGCCCTGTCAGAATTGTATACGTTTCAATGAGATCCCCTCTCATTCTTCTAAACTCTAGTGAATACAGGCCTAGTCGACCCAATCTCTCCTCATATGACAGTCCTGCCATCCCAGGAATCAATCTGGTGAACCTTCGCTGCACTCCCTCTGTGGCAAGTATATCCTTTCTTAGGTAAGGAGACCAAAAGTGCACACAGTACTCCAGGTGTGGTCTCACCAAGGCCCTGTATAACTGTGGTAAGACATCTTTGCTCTTGTACTCAAATCCTCTTGCAATGAAGGCCAACATACCATTTGCCTTCCTAACTGCTTGCTGCACCTGCATGTTTGCTTTCAGTGACTGGTTTACAAGGACACCTAGGTCCCTTTGTACATCAACATTTCCCAATCTATCACCATTTAAATAATAATCTGCCTTTCTGTTTTGCCTACCGAAGTGGATAACTTCACATTTATCCACGTTATACTGCATCTGCCATGTATTTGCCTACTCACTCAACTTGTCTAAATCGCCTTGAAGCCTCTTTGCATCCTCCTCACAACTCACAATCCCACCTAGTTTCGTGTTGTCAGCAAACTTGGAAATATTACATTTGGTTCCCTCATCCAAATCATTGATATATATTGTGAATAGCTTGGGCCCATGCACTGATCCCTGCGGTACCGCACTAGTCACTGCCAACCACCCCGAAAAAGATCAATTTATTCCTACTCTCTGTTTCCTGTCTGTTAACCAATTTTCAATCCATGCCAGTATATTACCCCCAATCCCATGTGCTTTAATTTTGCACACTAACCTCTTATGTGGGACATTATCAAAGGCCTTCTGAAAATCCAAATACACACATCCACTGGTTCTCCCTTATCTATTCTACCAGTTACATCCTCAAAAAACTCCAGTAGGTTTGTCAAACACGATTTCCCTTTCATAAATCCATGTTGACTTTGTATAAACCTGTTGATATTGTCCTGTTATCACATCCTTTATAATAGACTCTAACATTTTCCCTACTACTGATGTTAGGCTAACCAGTCTGTAGTTCCCTGTTTTCTCTCTCCCTCCTTTTTGAAATAGTGGGGTTACATTTGCCACCCTCCAATCTGCAGGAACTGTTCCATAATCTATAGAATTTTGGAAGATGACAACCAATGCATCCACTATTTCCATGGCTACCTCTTTTAGTACTCTGGGATGCAGACTATCAGTCCCTGGGGATTTATCGGCTTTCAGTGCCATTAATTTCTCCAGTACTATTTTTTTACTAATACTAATTTCCTTTAATTCCTCCTTCTCACTAGACCCTTAGTTCCTTAACATTTCTGGGAAGTTATTTGTGTCCTCTACTGTGAAGACAGAACCAAAGTATTTGTTTAATTGCTCAGCCATTTCCTTGTTCCCCATTGTAAATTCTCCCATTTCTGGCAAGCAGCTACAAACATCTGAAGGCCGAGAATGGTATGTTTGACTCCGAACTTGCGAGGACAGGGCTGGATGAGATAAGGGGAAAACCATCCTCAGCATATTCTACCCCAGGTCCACTCCTAAAAAGAGTATAAAAGAAAGACTTGAAAAGCCTCCAGGGCAGATGGCAGAGTGGAGAGCTCCTGAGAGTGGATCCGTGCTGACTTTAGTTGAACACTCTTCAAGAATAGAGAGAGAAACATAGAAACATAGAAAATAGGAGCAGGAGTAGGCCATTCGGCCCCTCGAGCCTGCTCCGCCATTCAATGAGATCATGGCTGATCATTCAAATTCAGTACCCTGTCCCTGCCTTCTCCCCATATCCCTTGATCCCTTTAGCCTTAAGAAATATATCCAACTCCTTCTTGAATATATTTAATGAACTGGCCTCCACCGCCCTCTGTGGCAGAGAATTCCACAGGTTCACCACTCTCTTGGAGAGAAGAGGAGCTGTTCGCGCACGCCAGCTGTCTGTCGGATCGGGGCAGGTACTCGCTACTTGTAGTAGAAAGGCTGGGTATGCTTAGAGTGGACAAGTCACCTGGTCCAGATGGCTTGCATCCCAGGTTGCTAAGGGAATTGGGGGAGGAGATAGCGGAAGGGCTTGCCATATTTTCCAATCTTCCCTAGATGCGGGGGAGGTGCCTGGGGATTGGAAATTTGCAAATGTGACACCATTGTTCAAGAAAGGGTGTAAGGACAATTTTAGTAACTACAGGTCGGCCAGTTTAACATCAATGGTTGGTAAAGTTTTAGAAACAATAATCAAGGAAAAAAATAATGGGCACTTGGAGAGGTTTAAGCTAATTAAGAAGAGCCAACACAGATTTGTAAAAGGCAGATCATGTTTGATTAATCTAATTGAATTTTTTGATGAAGTAACAGAGAGGATTGATGAAAGGAATGCAATGGATGGTATCTACATGGATTTTCAGAAGGCGTTTGACAAAGTACCACATAGAAAGCTGGTTACCAAAATTGAGACTCATGAAATAGATGGGTAAGTGGCAGCTTGGATGAGGAATTGGCTTAAGGACAGAAAACAGCGAGTTGTGGTAAATGACTGTTTTTCAGACTGGAGGATGGTAGACAGTAGTGTTCCCAAGGGTTAGTGCTGGGGCACTGCTTTTTTATATATATATCTATATATATAAAAGGATACTTCTGTCTGTCATTCCGTCTGTCTGTCTGTCTTGAATAAACTCGAAAGTTATAGAGCGTACCTACACGTGCATTACGTCAAAAGAAAGCTGACGATTCCAGAACCGTCATAAGCATATTTACTTTTCAGTCGGACTAAAATTGTTTGCGCGTTATGCAAAAAACCTTCAAAATTAAACTCATTATCTGCTAATAGCATTGATTGACTGACGTCAAGGTCGACCAATCCTGTGCCGTCATGATTGACCAATTCTACATTTCAGTCGCCTGATGGTTGGCCAATCACTGTGTCTGTGGGTGGGACTAATGCTTTTCAACTCAGGCATCGGGCAGCCATTGCTTCACTACTTCCAGCTCAAAATCTGCTAATCCAGCTTTGAAAAAGTTAGTATCTCTTTTAAAAATAACATCACATTTACCAAAAACGTTTTATAAGTACTTTCACTTTCATCTTTGAAGCTATTAAAAGGTAGAAATGTTGCCCGGCAGCAGATTCACAGAGGGACACAGACAGGCCCCAAAGCCTGGGACTCGATTTAAAACATTGCCCGGCAGCAGATTCACATAGGGACAGACAGACAGGCCCCAAAGCCTGGGACTCGATTTAAACCGCCCAGCCCAAAACAGCCCTGGCAACGCCGGGGCCCCCCCAGCTTATATATAGGATTGTGGTGTCTGTCTGTATGTCTGTCCGGGCATCACTCAAAAGTTATAGAGCGTACCTACACATATGTTATATCAAAAGACTGCTTATGATTAGGGGCGTGTCCTAGGTGTATTTACTTTTAAAAAAACTTTCAAAAAAACGTACAAAATCTGCTAATTAGCGGTTGACCAATCAGGGGAGTGTCATACGCGTATTTGACCAATCAGGGGAGTGTCATAGGTATATTTGACCAATCAGGGGAGTGTCATAGGCGTATTTACTTTTAAAAAACGTTCAAAAAATGTACAAAATAGCAGTTGACCAATCAGGGGAGTGTCATAGGCGTATTTACTTTTAAAAACGTTCAGAAAATGTACAAAATAGCGGTTGACCAATCCTACCGCTCATTAGCTTTGAGTGACGTGATGGTTGACCAATTGGGGGGCGTTTCATGGCGTTTGTGGGCGGGGCCTATCCTTCAAACTGCCGAGCGGGAGCTGAGCTGAGGTGAGTGGTGGCCATTAAAGACCGGCCGGGCCTGAAGCTTAAAAAATGGTAATGGAGGTGAGGAAATTGTTGATTCATTAGTATTGATTCAGGAATTTCTCTCTCTCTCTCTCTCCTTCACCCCCTCTCTCTCTCTCTCTCTCCTTCCCCCCCTCTCACTCTCTCCCGAAGCAGGAGCTCAGCTGAAGTCACCGCGACCTGCCTCTAAGTCCTTCCCCCCCTCTCTCTCTCCTTCCCCACCTCTCTCTCTCTCTCTCTCTCCTTCCCCCCCTCTGTCTCTCTCTCTCTCTCTCCCGAAGCGGGAGCTCAGCTGAGGTAAGTCGCGGCCCGAGAGCCCGGCCGGGCCTGAAGCGCTAGGCCGCGCATGGCCACCGTGGCCGGGCTCAATTTTCCAAGCCCTTCCCCGGGTGGGAAATTAAATGGCGGCCGCCCTTCTTCACCTGCAAAATCTCCCTCCGGCTCTCACCTTTTAGCGGGGGAGAGGCTGCTTTAAATTAGATTGTTCATTCAGTCACGTCTCTCTTCATCTCTTTTGTTTTTCTTCTCCCTGGCCAGCTGCGCGGGAAAACAGATAACCACACGGCCCGAGAGACAGCGAGCAGGGGAGCAGCGGTGAGGGCTCCGGCTCAGCGGTGAGGGCGCTCATCAGGGGTCGGCCCGCAACACATCGACCGGAGGAGCGGCGGCTCTCTCTCTCCTTCATCCCCTCTCTCTCTCTCTCCTTCCCCCCTCTCTCTCTCTCTCTCCTTCCCTCTCTCTCTCCTTCCCCCCTCTCTCTCTCTCTCTCCTTCCCCCCCTCTCTCTCTCTCTCCTTCCCCCCTCTCTCTCTCTCCTTCCCCCTCTCTCTCCCTCTCTCTCTCCTTCCCCATCTCTCTCTCTCTCTCTCCTTCCCCCTCTCTCTCTCTCTCTCTCTCCTTCCCCCTCTCTCTCTCTCTCTCTCCTTCCCCCTCTCTCTCTCTCCTTCCCTCTCTCTCTCTCTTCTCTCTCTCCTTCCCTTTCTCTCCCTCCCCTTCCCTCTCTCCTTCGCTCTCTCTCTCTCCATCCCACTCTCTCTCTCTCCTTCCCACTCTCTCTCTCTCTCCTTCCCTCTCTCTCTCTCTCCTTCCCCTCTCTCTCTCTCCTTCCCCCTCTCTCTCTCTCTCCTTCCCCCCTCTCTCTCTCTCTTTTTTTCTCTCTCTCTCTCTCCTTCCCTTTCTCTCTCCTTCCCTCTCTCTCTCCTTCCCTCTCTCTCTCCCTCTCCTTCCCCCTCTCTCTCTCCTTCCCTCTCTCTCCTTCCCTCTCTCTCTCTCTCCTTCCCCCTCTCTCTCTCTCTCCTTCCCCCTCTCTCTCTCTCCTTTCCCCCTCTCTCTCTCTCTGTTTTTTTCTCTCTCTCTCCTTCCCACTCTCTCTCTCTCCTTCCCCCACACAGACAGACAGACGGACAGACGGACAGACGGACAGACTCATTGATATATATAGATAAAAATTATTTCTACTTTTTTCATAACAACATGCCCTCAAAAAACCCTCGGCACCGCCGGGCACTCCAGCTAGTATATATATAAATGACCTGGATATTGGAATACAGAGTAGAATTTCTAAATTTGCAGATGACACCAAACTTGGGGTAAACAATGATGATGATACAAGTCGACTGCAGCAGGACATAGAAAGGCTAGCAGAATAGGCAGACAAGTGGCAGATGGAATTTAATACAGAGAAGTATGAGGTGATGAATTTTGGCAGAAGGAACAGGGAGAGGCAATATACACTTAATGGCACAGTTTTAAAGAGTGTGCTTGGGAGTTATTGTGCATAGGTCCCTGAAGGTGGCAGGTTATATTGAGAGGGTGGTTAACAAAGCATATAGGATCTTGGGCTTCATAAATAGAGGTATTGACTACAAAAGTAGAGAAGTTATGCTGAACCTTTATAAAGCGCTGGTTAGGCCAGAAATGGAGTATTGCATCCAGTTCTGGTCACCACACTTTAGGAAGGATGTGAAGGCCCTTGAGGGGATGCAGTGGAGATTTACCAGAATGGTTCTGGGGATGGGGGATCTTAGTTACAAGGAAAGGTTGGAGAAGCTGGATTTGTTTTCATTAGAGCAAAGAAGTTTGAGGAGTGATTTGACAGAGGTGTACAAGAATATGATGGGTTTGGATAGGCTAGACGAGGAAAGGCTGTTCCCACTAGTTGATGGTACAAGGACTAGGGGACACAGATTTAAGGTTTTGGGCAAGAGATACAGGGGGGACGTGAGGAGATACTTTTTTACGCAGCGAGTGGTGAGGACCTGGAACTCGCTGCCGATGGAAGTGGTGGAATCACAGACACTCGGGGAAAAATTTGGTTGTTTGCGCCACCTGTTAGTGCCTAAAGAGGCCGGCAAGTGGGGCGCTAACCAACTAGCGCCCGGGCGCAGCGATCCCTGCGCCTCTCCCCATATTGAGCGGACATTTAGTGCCGGCGCTAAACCGTAGCTCCCACTCACCGGCGCACGCAGATCATGACGTAATTTCAGTGTGCAACGCCTTTGGGGCGCCCCGGACCGGAAATTCAGTGGCGCCCCCCCTCCGTTCCGCCTAGCGCTAATAAGGACAGCTTACTTGGGACGTTTCCCAGTCGCTGTCGGGCTGGGGGGGCATTCTTTAAAGGGGACTGTTGTGGTATAAAAGCGGCAGCCATTTTTGGACCACAACTTTTAGAGAGATACAGAGAGTTGCTCAGCTGCACACAGAGAGCCCTTTCTACACTGAGCCAGCGCTGGCAGAAGAACTTCAGCCTTCTGACCATCACCTTGCTGCTGGTGAGCATCTCAAACGGGATAACTTTCTGTGCGCACTTAATATGGGGACTGCATTGGATGGGAACGCCTGCTGCTGAATCATCTTGACAGGGCACAGAGACACAGGGATAGAGGGGCAGGCAGGCCAGATGGAGGAGGGCCAACAGATGTCACCACACAAGACCTTACGCTGCCAGGGTTTTCCGACAGCAATTTTCATATATGAACATGTCGGAGAAGCAGTGTTTCTGAAGGCTGCGCTTTAGTAGGGAGGTGGTGACTGAGCTGTGCCACCTGCTTCAGCCAGATCTGCAGCCTCAGCTAAAGTGCAGGACATCGCTGTCGGTGGCTGTGAAGATCACTGTTGCCCTCAACTTCTATGCAAGCAGCTCCTTTCAGGCCGCAACTGGGGACATAGCCAACATCTCGCAGTTCGCGGTGCACTGCTGTATCTGTCAAGTGACTGATGCCCTCTTTAGAAGGAGGCGGCAGTACATCTCCTTCCCAATGACCCCGGACAAGCAGCGGGAGCGCGCAGAGGGCTTCGCAAGAATAGCGGACTTCCCCATGGTGCAGGGCGCCATTGACTGCAAGCATGTGGCTTTGCGGGTGCCTGTAGAGAATGTGGAGGAGTTCTGCAACTGCAATGGGTTCCATTCCTTGAATGTACAGCTGGTCTGTGACCACCGACAGCTGATCCTCGCTGTGAATGCCCAGTTTCCAGGCAGCAGCCACGACGCCTTCATCCTGCGCCAGACTTCTGTGGCAGACCTTTTCGAGGCCCCGGCTCACCCAGGAGGCTGGCTTCTCGGGGACAAGGGCTATCCTCTGTGCCCGTGGCTGATGACCCCGCTCCGTTCACCCAGAACCCCTGCTGAAGAACGCTACACTACGAGCCATCAAGCGACCAGGAACATTATTGAGCACACAATCGGCGTGCTGAAGCAACGGTTCCGCTGTCTGGACCATTCCGGAGGAGCCCTTCAGTACTCACCTCAGCGAGTCTTCCACTTCGTGGTTGTGCGTTGCATGCTGCATAACCTCGCAATCCTGAGCACTCAGCCAATGCCACCAGACATTGAAGCACCAGCAGAGGAGGAGGAGGAGGAGGAGGAGGAGGACCAAGATGGGAGGGAGGCACAAACTGGAAGGGCCGTCCGTCAGAGGCTTATCAGAAGTCGCTTCTAGGCCCCTCTCACGGAATGCTTGCTGCCATTCCAAGAACAGGAATGGAACCGTTCTGATACCCCAAAGCCTGTGAAGGGCAAAATGTATGTAAAGAGCAGACATGGCCATTGTAAATAAAGAAAGTTGTTTATGTTACAAAATGTGCTTCCTTCCCGCATGACAAAGCAATGGCAACAAAAAGCAAAACAAACAGACTGCCACATAAGTGGCTCGCATACCCAGGTGACTGTCCAAAACATAACTAACATTCAGACCAGCATCCTCGGCCTTGAATTCTACAAATAACAGGTATCAGCAGCACCTTTTACTTTTTCCCCTTCGATGGTGATCTGCTTCGCTTGCGAGATTGGCCCCTTCCCTCCCTGCAGCTCCTCCGTAATGGGACCCCAGTGGCTGCAGCAAGGCTGGGGGAGGCCTGCTGACTGTGTGAAAGCGCAGATGCCCCTGAGGGACGGCCTGGATGAGCTCTGGGCCTGGAGGGCCCGGCTGCTGACTGCTCCAACTCTGCATGGGTGGAAGCAGTCTGTCCTACAGGTGGTGGCAGCTGCAGTGGAGACGTGCCAGTGGTGGCATCAGGAATGCTGTCATCCTGAGAGCGGACAGCAGCTCCCTGGTCGGCCGACACACTGGCACTCTGACGGGGCAGCACCGCAGCATGCGCAGCAATTGGCTGGTCCACAGATTGCTGGCCTGCTGTGGTGCTGCAAGGGCCCCGGGTAATCCTGCCCGATCCTGCGAGGGTGGCAGCAGTCAGTGCTCGCGTGGCCTCAATCTGCGTCTGCATGAGACCAGTGAGTGACTGCATGGCAGCACTCAGCACTTGCGTGGCAGGTGCCAGTGCTTCGGTGACGGCCTGGACAATCCTTTCCAGTGCTGTCCCGAAGTCCTGTGCACTCCTTGCCTGTGCTGCGCCGAAGCCTTGGACACTCCTTGCCAGTGTCTCGATGGATTCAGGCATCCTTGCCACTGCAGCCATGAGCTCAGTGTGCCTCAGCCCAGCTTGGGCGCTCATTTCTGCGAGGGCACACACCTCTTCTGCGCTCTGTGCAGCAGCACTCGCAGCCTGACTCGCCCTCCGGGGAGAT
Organism: Somniosus microcephalus; assembly: GCF_052327205.1. NCBI lineage: Eukaryota > Metazoa > Chordata > Chondrichthyes > Squaliformes > Somniosidae > Somniosus > Somniosus microcephalus. Next base: position 225,203,310 of record NC_140993.1, on the reverse strand, counting down.
GGCCCCTGAGCTTCCCTACCCCCCTCGCGTTGCTGCAGGCCGCTGGTTCCTGGAGCTGGATCCTCCTCAGAGCATTCCCCCCTGCTCCCCTCCAGGGAAGTAGTCTCCCCAGTCTGCAGATGGGCTGGCTCGCCTGAGGGTGGTACAGATGGTCCGGCTTCCTCCTGCTCATTGCCTCCCGAGTCAGTCGCAGTGGCAGCTTGAGGGCCCGGCTCCCGAGCTGGTGATGCAGCATCTGAAAGCAGGGAGGTTGAAGAGTGGCTTTAGCGAGAGGACAGGGTGGCAGCAAGGGATGCGTGAGTGCTGCAATGCTCTGATATGGGTCCAGAGTGAAAAAGCATGCTGGTGGGGGGAACAAGTGGAAGGACAGAGTTCAAAAAGGTGATGACCTTACCATCGCTGTGCACAATGGGGTCGGAAGCTCCAGAGGCGACGGGACCACTCATTCGGCTTGCAACGATCTGGTGGACTCGCTCCTCCAGGTCTGTAAGGGTCTGCAGGTGAGGCCGGCCTCCTCCGGTGTGAAGCTGCTGCCTGCGGTTCCTCGCCAGCTTGGCCTGCAAGAGAAAGGACGGGGTGTGATGAAATATGCTGCCCTGAGCTGACATCACATGCCTCCCATGGTAGAATAGCCCTTACATTATGCTGCCCTGAGCTGACATCACATGCCTCCCTTGGTAGAATAGCCCTTACATTATGCACTGAGCTGAATGTGCGTGTGTGTTTCCAGAAAGGGCCATGGGTGCTGGATGACAGCTGGCCATTGGGGCTTCGCGCACCCTTTGGCCATAAAGTGAGGTGCAGATGGAGGGATGAAGATAAATCTGAAAAAGGCACTCACCCTAACGACCCGAGTGACGTCGTTGAACTTCTTCCTGCATTGCACAGGAGTCCTGGGCACCATGCTGCTGGAGGTGACTCTTTGGGAAACCTCCCTCCAAGCTCTGCGGTATTCACTCTGATTAGGCCTCCTGCCATTTTCCGGGTACAGCACAGATCGCCGGCGCTCCACTGCACCAACCAGAGCATCCAATGCCCCCTCGCTGAAGTGCTGCGCTCTCTCCCTGACCCTCTCCATGTCCTTGAAGTTTTGGCCGCCACAGGTAGGTTACCTTCGATTTTGAGGCCTACAAGGCACAGAGTGTGGCTGCAGATGAGAATCGATCCGTCCCTTTAAGAGCTGACTGGCGCCAGCGTGTCTAGGTCAAATCGATTATTGACAGCACCTGCGCTGCGCCCGCCCACGGAGAAAATGCGTTGCACCGCCGGGTTAGCGCCTTAAGACTACCGTGCAGCGCCTGATTTAGCGCCGCGATCACCTTCCGGGGCACTGCAACCCAATATCGCTCGAGGTGGCGATAATTTGCGCCTGGCGCTAAACTTTGCACACCGCCAATACTAGCCCCATTTTGGGGTGCTAATATTGGCCGGGCGCAAAGTTTAGCGCCCAGCGCTAATTATCGCATCCGACTGCAAAATTCGCCTCTATCGCCCCTGGAGGTGATTTGAGCATTAAATCAGGCAGTACACACCTCTCTTAAAACACAAACATCAGGGAGCGAGGCACTACCTCAGAACGCTACCAAAGCTCAGGCGATGCCAATTACCATGGAAGCCAGACAGACTGGCGCCACCCAATTCTTAAAGGGAAGTGGCCATCTTGCTGGCCAGCCACTCCCTGCTCATTGCAGCCTTGAATCTCGGCCTGGAGAGATCTCAAAAGCAATTGTGCTGGAAGCACTAATGGATAGGCCCACAGAAAGAGCTCAGCGCTTAGGAACCTCAAAAGTGGTGCTGAGGGCCAAAACTCCTTAGGACAGCATTAAAACCAAACATTTTGCTGACAAGAAAGGGCAGGAAGCGCCCACCTTTAAATAGCGCTCCCCCAGCCCCTTCCCGACTTGAAAACGTTCCCCTCTACCGGTCATTGCTAGCGGCAAGCGCTAAGGTAGGGGGCGCAACTCAATATCCAGTCTGGGGCGCTACCGGGGCATTGCACGCTTGACTGATGTCATGATCTGTGGGTGCAGGAGATCGTGGCAGTAGTGTTTAGAACCGCCACAAAATGACTGGCCAATTTCGCGAGCGGAGCTAAAATCGTCACACTTGGGTGCTAAGTTCCTAGCACCCCGTTAGCGCCCCCCGGAGGCGCTAATGGGAGGCGATAAGCAACCACATTTCTCCCCCAATATTCCCACCATATTGGTTGCAGTTGATCCTGATTATTCGAAAGACCAGAACTAAGTTAATCTCAACAGACATAACAGAACCTCCAGCAATGGTGGCCAGTGTGAAAGGAATGGCTTGGTCATTGTATGGAGTTGCTGTGGGGTGGTGCCAACCTGGCACAGCATGTGGCAGCCAAGGTGTACAGCATCAAGTGAAGTAAATCTGGCCATGATGAGGCCATCCCTGGCCTCCCAGGCATCTATGTGCTCGGGTGCTGATGCCCTCTGTCTTGTGCAGCATCAGGTGATTGCGGAGAAGGTTGGTGTTGTTGTTGGTGCTGCTTGTGTGCCTGTTGCTGCTGGTGTTGGGGCTGATCGTAGTCTGATTCTGAGGACCAAGGCGAGACAGTATAAATGGCACCCATGTTGATGGAATAGATGGCAGGTCAAGTAGAGTTGACAGAAGCATTCTGTCAATGGTGAGAGAGTTCTTCCAATGAGGGACTCTGGATGGTGACTTTTCTGAAAACACTTGCAGCCTGTAGAAAGTTAAATCTGTGCTGGCAATGTAGTGAGCAACAGCTTCTGCCTGTGGAAAGTGGAGATCTATCTGGTGGGAGCTTTTAAACTACATTTGATGATGTCAAGTAATCAACTGGTGCAATGGCCACTCAACTCCCACCTCAGGTTGACAGACGTGGTTCCCGAGCTGCGTGAATCCCGTGGCCATGCAGGGAAATTTGAAAGGTAGGGATAAAATGGCTCTAACGTGTCTGACAACAAGCTGATAATAATTTCAATTCGGTCAGCTGCCTCTGCCGGATGGGTTGCTGCCGCACTGGCAAATGCGCCCGAGGGAAAGGCGTGTGGGGGCAGGATGACGGTGGGACCCTGCATTTGACCCGCTCCGACTTTTTTGTAATTTCCCACCTAACCCGCCTCCGACCACGGCTGCATGGACCCCAGAAAATTCCGGCCAATGTTTAAGCTATAGGCCTAGAAATTCGGTTAGTTGCGCCAGCGATTAGCGCCTAAAGAGCCCGAGATTTGGGGCGTTACCCAATTTTCGGACGTGCGCAGTGATCCTAGCGCATCCTGCCATATTGAGTAGCCTGTTGGCGAAGCCAGATAATGACGTCATTTCATTGTGCAACGCCTTTTTGGCGCCCCGTACCGGAAATTCAGTGGCGCCCCCCTCCGTTCCGCCTGGCGCTATTAGTGACAGTTGGATGGAACATTACCAAGTCCTTCTCGGACTCGGGGGGCGCTCTTTAAAGGGGACAGCACTAGTATAAAAGCGGCAGCCATTTGGCCTGGCCATACTGCTCGCTGCTGGAGAGAGTTGCAGACCTTCAGTTACACAGACTTGTTCTTATTGAGCCAGAGGAGCCTTGGGACCTTCAGCCCTGTCCAGAACAGTTGGATCCAGAAAGCTGACTGCGTCTTACTCGTCGGCCAGAATAATGGGAGCTGCTTTGGAGGGGAACGTCATCCTGGCTGAACAACTGGCAAGGGCACAGAGACGGAGGGAGAGAGGGCCGGGATTGGCCAGAAGGTGGAGGGCCAATGGACGTCGCCAAATCGGACCATACGCTGCCAGGGTTTTCAGGCAGCAGGTCTCCAACCTTACCATGTCGGAGGAGCAGTGTCTGCGAAGGCTCAGATTTGGTAAGGATGTTGTCACTGAGCTGTGCCACCTGCTTGCTGGGGATCTGCAGCCGCGGATACGGTGCAAGACCTCTCTGTCGGTGGCCGTGAAAGTCACTGTTGCGCTCAACTTTTACGCCAGCGGATCGTTTCAGGCAGCAGCTGGGGACATATCAAATATCTCTCAATTTACGGTGCATTGCTGCATCCGGCAAGTGACAGCTGCCCTCTACAAAAGGAGGCGCGAATTAATCACCTTCCCTGTGACCCTGGAGAAGCAGGGGGAGCGCGCACAGGGCTTTGCGGCTATTGCGGACTTCCCCATGGTGCAGGGGGCCATTGAATGCACACACGTGGCTTTGCGGGTGCCAGTACAGAATCCGGAGGAGTTCCGTAACTGAAAGGGGTTCCACTCCCTTAATGTGCAGCTGGTCTGTGATCACTGGCAGATGATCATGGCGGTGAACGCACAATTCCCTGGCAGCAGCCATGACGCGTTCATCCTGCGGCAGACCTCAGTGGCTGACCTTTTTGAGGCCCCGGCTCACCCACGAGGCTGGCTTCTGGGCGACAAGGGCTATCCTCTCTGCCCATGGCTCATGACCCCGCTCCGTTTGCCCAGCACCCCGGCAGAAGAGCATTACAACAACAGCCATCAGGCCACCAGGAACATTGTGGAGCACACAATTGGTGTGCTGAAGCAGCGTTTCCGTTGTCTAGACCATTCGGGCGGTGCCCTACAGTACTCGCCGGAGCATGTGGCACGCATCGTTGTTGTCTGCTGCATGCTCCACAACCTGGCCATTCGACGCACCCAGCCAATGCCAGCCGACCCTCAAGGTCCAGCACAGCAGGCGGACGAGGAGGAGGAGGAGGAGGAGGAGCATGCGGGCGAGGAGGATCGGGAGGAGGAGGAGGATGGGAGGGCTCCAGAAACTGGAAGGGCCATTCGTCAGAGGCTCATAAGGACTCGGTTCTAGGCCCCTCGGACGGAATGGTGGCTGTGATTCGAACAGCGCCCTCCAGTTCGCTGTAAGCCTATGAAGGCCTCGATGATTGTAAATAGTGTACAGCTCATTTGTAAATAAAAAGTTTTCTTTATTTTCATACAAGTGCTTCCTTCCAGCATGACAATGTAATGGTAACAGATATCATAACTAACAAACTAACAGATAACTGTCTGGCAACCCGGCGAAACTAACCAAACCATAACAATCAAACACAGCAGGTGTGGACGGCCTTAAATCCGGAAAAAGAGACGTCTTAGCACCTCCCTCTACTGGTGACCCCTTGATGGAGACCGACTCCTCTTACGAGGTCGGCCCCTTCCCTCCCTGCAGCTCCTCCGTAATTGGACCCCAGTGGCTGCGTCAAGGCTGGGGGATGCCTGCTGAGTGTCTGGAAGCGCTGAAGCCCCTGAGGGACGGCTTGGACGACCTCTGGGCTTGGAGGTCCCGCAAGCAGGCTGCTCCAACTGGGCATGTCTGCTAGCAGTCTGCCGTGCAGGTGGTGGCAGCTGCTCTGCTGACGTGCCAGCGGTGGCATCAGGACTGCTCACATGCAGAGAGAGGGCACCTGCACCGTGGTCGGCCGAAACACTAGCACTCTGACGGGGCCGCACAGGATCATACGCCACAATCGACTGCTCCACAGATTCATGTCCTGCTGCGGTGCTGCAAGGGCCTGGGGTGATCCTGCCTGATGCAGCTAGGGTGGCAGCAGAGAGTGTTCGCGTGGCCTCAGTTTGCGTGTGGACGAGGCCAGCAAGTGACTGCGTGGCAGCAGTGAGGACCTGCGTGGCAGGTGCCAGTGCTTCGGAAAAGCCATGGACAGTCCTTTCCACTGCTTCGGACAAGGCCGGAACACTCCTTTCCGCTGCCTCGGACAAGGCATGGACAGACCTTTCCACTGCCTCGGACAAGACCTGGACAGACCTTTCCACTGCCTCGGACAAGCACTGGACAGACCTTTCCACTGCCTCGGACAAGCACTGGACAGGCCTTTCCATTGCTGGGCCGAAGCCCTGGACAGACCTTTCCATTGCTGGCCGAAGCCCTGGACAGTCCTTTCCATTGCTGCCCCAAAGTCCAGCACACTCTTTGCCAGTGTGTCGATCAACTCAGGCATCCTCCCCACTGCAGCCATCAGCTCAGTGTGCCTGAACCGGGCCTGGGTGCTCATCCCGGCAAGGCTATGCACCTCCTCTGCACTCTGTGCAGCAGTCATGGTGGCCTGCCTCGCCCTCCGGGGAGACGGCCCCCGAGCATCCCTACCCCCCGCGTGTTGCTGCAGGCCGCTGGTTCCTGCAACTGACTCCTCATCAAAGCACCCCCCCCCTCCCCTCAAGGGAACTACTATCCCCAGTCTCCAGATGCGGTGGCTCCCCTAAGGCTGGCACGGATGGTCCGGCTTCCTCCTGGTCGTCGCCTCCGGCGGCACTGGCACTGGCAGCTTGAGGGGCCGGCTCCCGAGCTGGTGATGCAGCATCTGAAAGCAGGGAGGTTGAAGAGTGGTTTTAGGAAAAGGACAGTTTGGCAGCAAGGGATGCAACAGTGCAGCAATGCTATGACATGGCTCCACATTGAGAAAGCATGCTGGTGGGGGAAACAACTGGAAGGTGACAGCTGTAATAGTAGAGAACCTTACCATCGCTGTGGACAATGGGGTCGGCAGCTGCAGTGCTGACAGGACCACTCAGATGTCCTCCCACAATCTGGTGGACTCTCTCCTCGAGATCCATCAGAGGCTCCAGTTGACGGACGGCCTCCTCCGGTGCGAAGCTGTACCTTGCGGTTTCTCGCCAGCTTGGCCTGCAGGGCAAAGGACGGGAAATGATGTTACATGATACCCTGAATTATCATCTCATGCCCCCCATGGTGGAACAGCCCTTACATGATGCCCTGGGTTATCATCTCATGCCTCCCATGGTGGAACAGCCCTTACATGATGCCCTGGGTTATCATCTCATGCCCCCCATGGTGGAACAGCGCTTACATGATGCCCTGGGTTATCATCTCATGCCCCCCATGGTGGAACAGCCCTTACATGATGCCCTGAGTCAAATGTGCATGTGTGTGACCAGAAAGGGCCATGGGTGCTTGCTGACAGATGGCCAGTGGGGCATAGCGCACCCTGTAGCCATAAAGTCAGGTGCTAATGGAGGGATGCATAAGTTGGCATTAACTCCACTCACCCTCACAACCCGAGTGAGGTCACTGAATTTCTTCCTGCACTGCACAGGGTTCCTGGTCGCCATGCTGCTGGAGTTGACCCTCTGAGAAACAGCCATCCAAGCTCGTCGGTAGTCCTTATGATTAGGCCTCCTGCCATTGTTGGGGAAGAGGACATCTCGCCGGCGCTCCACTGCGGCCAACAATTCCTCCAGAGACTCATTGGTGAAACGCTCTGCTCTCTGCCTCACCCTCTCCATATGCTCCAAGTTTTTTGCGCCAGAGAAGGGCCTGCGCCGATTTGCAGGCCTACAAGGCGCAGAGTGTGGATGCTGGAGCTGCCTGACCCACCCCTTTAAGAGCTGGCTGGCGCCTGGAAGTCTCGTGGTCATGGGTAATTGAGAGCGCCTGCGCTGCGGCTGGACGCCCCGATATTGGGTTGCGCCGGCGTGTTAGCACCTTAAGTGCCCCGTGTAACGCCTGAACTCGCGCCTCAATCACCTTTGGGGCACTGCAACCCAATATCGCATGAGGTGTCGATAAGTTGCATCTGGCTATAAAATTTGCGCTCCACCAATTCTAACGCCCCAAGCGGGGTTATACCCAATTTCTAGGCCATAGTATTACAAAGAAGCAAATTACATTAACTAAAACAAAATCAAAATACCATGGATGCCGGAGATCTGCAATAAAAATAGAAAGTGCTGGAAATACTCAGCAGGTCTGGCAGCATCTGTGGAGAGAGAAACAGAGTTAAGGCATTGTTATGTTCATGAATAACTAGTCGTTTTTATTAAGAACAGCTAGCTTTTGCTAGACACTTTATTGAGCACATGTGGACTAGGTACAGTATCTGTAGAGGACTCCATCTTGACTGCTGCCTTGTGGGTAGCCTAGTGCATCATGGGTAGCCCACTCTTATATACATACAGCACCACCTAGTGTACCATTCCAGAATGACAGGTTACTGATCATTACATCCCCCTTTCTTTGAGGTTAAACAAAATCAGTATCAATCAATATCAATCAATAACAACATAAACATCTTCAACAGTCAATACATTTTCAATGTAGTTTTCTTTGTACTCAACGATTAAGTCTATCAGGCTTTTTTACTTCACGTGTGGATCTTCTCAGCACAGGTAAGTCTGATGTGTTTTCATGAGAGCCTGTATGTGTATTTGTGTTAGATTGTTCTGGTGGTGAGTGACAAGATTCAGTTGCGGCATTGTCATCGATTTGCTCTTTGATAGTCTCTTGTGCTTTTAGAAGGGAACAGCGGTTTCTCCTGAGAATCTGTCCTTCCTCAGTTCTAACAGTGTATGACCTTGGTCCTACTTCCTCAAGAACTGTAGCTTTCCTGTTCCATGCATCTGGATCCTCAATCCTGACAACATCATCCCTTGTCAATGGTTTCAGAGTTTTGGATGACTTGTCATAGTATGATTTCTGTTTCAGCTTTAACAGTTGAAGTCTCTGTCTCAGTTCCTTACTCTGCTTTTCTTTTGCACAGCAGGGTAGCATGGTACGCAACTTGCGACCCATTAAGAGTTCAGCAGGTGAAGAACCAGAGTCTAAAGGTAAGGCTCGGTAGCTCAGCAGGGCGAGATAAGGATCAGACTTGCTTTCTGTCGCTTTCTTCAGTAGCTGCTTGAGAACTTGAACACCTTTCTCTGCCTTACCATTCGACTGAGCATACAAAGGACTGGATGTGATGTGTTGAAAGTCATAATGTGCTGCAAACTGTTGCCACTCCTTACAGTTGAAGCACGGACCATTGTCGCTAACGGCAATCCTGGGAATTCCATGTCTGGCGAAGATGGATTTCACATGCATTATGACACTGCTTGCTGAGGTGCTTGAGAGCAGCGCCATCTCAGGATAGTTAGAATAGTAGTTAATCACGATAAGATAGTCTTTACCATTTAAATGAAAAAGGTCCATACCAACCTTTTGCCATGGTGCTGTTGGTATGTCAGCTATTATCATTGGTTCCTTTGCTTGCTTGTTTTGGTGTTTCTGACATGTCTCACATTTGCCTATCATGTACTCAATGTCCTTATTTATGTCAGGCCAATAAACAGTGTCTCTTGCTCTCCTTTTGCATTTTTCAATTCCGAGGTGTCCCTCATGAATCCTTTTGAGCATGTCTTGACATAGAGCCTATGGAATGACTATTCTGTTCTGTTTTAGTAATAGTCCACTTGCGACACTCAATTCTGACCTTATGTGAAAATATTTTGGACAGGAACCTTTTGGTCAACCATGATGAATGTTCTCTATTACTGTTTGTATTACTGTATCTTTTACTGTTTCTTCTGCTATTTGCTTTGATTTTATGTCTGACACGGGCAGCGCAACAGTGACCATACTCACATGAACATCCACGTCTTCTTCAGTAGAGCTCACATGACTCATTGTGGGTGCTCGGGATAGTGCATCTGCTAACACTATGTATTTGCCTGGTGTGTAGATCAGTTCAGAGTCATATCTTTGCAGCTTCATCATGAGTCGTTGAATCCTTGGAACATCTCATTCAGGTTCTTTTTTATGATGGCAACCAGTGGGCTGTGGTCTGTCTCAACTGTGAAGGTGGGAAGTCCATATATGTAGCCATGAAACTTTTCTAGTCCAACTACCAAGCCTAGACATTCCTTTTCAATCTGGGCGTATCGACACTCAGAATCAGTCATAGACCTGGAGGCATAGGTAACAGGCTTCCAATCCTCACTCTCTTTCTGTCCATGCAAACTCATTTGTTTTACGTAGCAGGTTTCGCAGACAGGCTGTCTTGGCTGACAAGTTAGGAATGAACTTTCCAATGAAGTTTATCATCCCCATGATGCGTTGCACTCCTTTTTTGTCAGTGGGTCGGGGCATTTTGAGTATGGCGTTTACTTTTTCCATATCTGGCTCCATTCCTTTACCAGATAGATTATCTCCTAGGAAAGTGACTTCCTGGACGCCAAACTGACACTTGGCTTTGTTGAGCTTCAGTCCATTCCGGCGTATGCTCTGTAGCACTTTAGTCAGCCGCTCATTGTGTTCTTTCAGTGTGGAGCCCCAGATGATGATGTCATCAACATAGACCCGGACTCCTTCCAGACCTTCAATTATGTGTTCCATCGCTCTATGAAAGATTTCAGATGCAGATATTATCCCGAAAGGCATTCTGAGGAAACAATACCTGTACTCACCTTCTTTGGTGTGTTGAAGGTACAGGCCTAGAAATTCGGTGGGGTTAGCGCCCAATTAGAGGCGTTAGAGGGCCTTGCGCCGGAATTATAGCCGCGATCGAAATTGCGTTGGGCCCTACCATCGGCGTTAGCCGGTAGCGCTGCACCGGCACCGATGACGTCATCGGTGTGCGCAGTGTCCCGGTTGCCGTGGTAACGCGGCCGGACGCCCAAATTCAGTTGCGGCCGCCTCGCCCGTGGCAGCCGCAACCAACGATTGTTCAACGGGATGTTGCAGCACGTAGCGCCGGCGCATTAAGGTGGAGCGGCGGCTGGCCGCTTTCCCGGCGGCCGCCTGCCCGCACCTCCCTCCCCGGACTCCTCCACCACCCCCCCGCGGCACTGATGTGTGTGGCCCGCGAGCCCGGCACTTCTCCGAGGTGCCGGGCTGATTTGTCGGGCGAATCGACCGGTCAGCGGTCGGCTGCAGGCAGCTCCTCCTTAACAGAAGGAGGAGGCCTGCAGTACCCCAGCCTGCCGCACCGCATCGGGTGCCGCAGCGGGGGACTAGCGCCGCAAACCTGCATTCAGCGCCCATAGCGAGGCGCTGAAACCCTCCATTAGCGCCCGCAGCCGTCTGGGCGCGGGGCAGCTGAATTTTTGGCGGGCGCAGCGGCAATTATCGCGGGCACAAAATTTCTTGCGCAAAAGCCCTGGCGGAGGCAAACCTAATTTCTAGGCCACAGTATTTGGTGCTCTCTTCATCCAGCTTTAGTTGCCAAAATCCTTGTGTGGCATCGAGCTTTGTAAATATCTGGCACCTGACATTTCACTGGTGATTTCTTCTCACTTGGGAATCTGGTAGTGTTCACGTTTTATGTTTGCATTTAAGTCCTTTGGATCCATGCATATTCTTAGATCATTGTTCTTTTTCTTTACACATACCATGGAGTTAACCCAGTCTGTTGGCTCTTTGACTTTCCTGATGACTCCTAACGTGGTCATTCTGTCCAGTTCATTCTTGAGCCGGTCACACCGGCGTGCTGCAAATCTTCATGGAGCATGTACCACTGGCTGAGCATCCTCCTTTAGCTGGATCTTGTATGTGAATGGTAGAACTCCAAATCCTTTGAACACATCCTGGAAATTATTCACTACAGAATCCATCGAGTCATCTGGTCTGCTTATGGCACAGTTTATACGGTAGACTCTCTTGACCAGTTCTAAGTCCTCACAAGCTTTGTCACCCAGTAGTGAATCAAGTCCTTCAGCCACAACAGAAAACATGAGATGATGCACTTTGTCTTTGACTGTCACTTTAAGTCTGCATACACCTAAGCTATCTATTTTCTGTCCATTATAGTCCTTCAGTAGTACTGACTTTTTCTGTATTTTGGGCTTTTCTTTCATATTGTTAATGTCACTCATACTGATTAAGTTTGCTTTTGCCCCAGTGTCTAGTTTCAATGTAACTAATGCTCCATTTACCTGCAGTGGGATCATCCATTTGTCCTCTTTTACTGCATTAACTTTATGTTCAGCATTGTTAATTCCTGAGGGCTGCACATTTTCTGTATCCTTTTTGATATTGTCACATGACACCATTCCTACAAAACATGTCTCACTTAAATCAGTGTCCTCAATCACATTAATTCGGAATTGTTGCCCTTTCTTTGTTTTTACTTTTGAAAAGCATTGTTTGGCAAAGTGATTCTTTCCATGACATTTTGTGCACATTTTTCCAAACGCTGGGCATTGTTTTAACTGTTGTTTGTAACCACAGCGTTTACAATTAAAAATTCCTTCCTCCGATTGCTTTTCATTTCTGTTCTGCCCATGTTGCTTCCCTTTGTAGAACACAGCACCGACAGCAGCATTTATTACAATTGCATCATTATTGATTTCACTGAAAGTCTTTGCGTGCTGTCGCGCTAGCTCACTGGCTTGGCATATATTCACAGCATTTTCCAATGTTAGTTCGGTTTCTCTCAACAGACGTTCCCTGACTTTTTTATCATGAATACCAAACACAATCTGGTCACGAATCATGGATGCTTTCAGCTCAGTGAGATTACATGTCTGTGCTTTCAGTTTCAGATCGGTCACAAAGCTATCAAAAGTCTCATTTTGCCACTGTGTCCTCGAATGGAACACGTATCTTTCATAGGTTTCATTCTTTTTGGGAGAACAATATGTATCAAATTTCTTTAGCACATCGTCTAAATTTTCTCTGTTCTCCTCTGGATTAAATACAAATGTATTAAATACCTCTATCACCTGTGGGCCTGCAACCGTGAGCAGCAATGCTATTTTCCTTGCGTCTGGCTTCGTACCGTACCCGATGGCAGCAATGTAGAGTTCGAATTGTTGTTTAAAAGTCTGCCAATTGTAGTCGACATTTCCTGTGAGTTTCAAATGCTCTGGAGGCTTCAAATTCTCCATGTCGTGTTGCACAATATTCAGCAGATCTTACCAATCCTGGTACCATGTTATGTTTATTAATAACTAGTCGTTTTTGTTAAGAACAGCTAGCTTTTGCTAGACACTTTACTGAGCACATGTGGACTAGGTACAGTATCTGTAGAGGCCTCCATCTTGACTGCTGCCTTGTGGGTAGCCTAGTGCATCATGGGTAGCCCACTCTTATATACATACAGCACCACCTAGTGTACCATTCCAGAATGACATGTTACTGATCATTACAGGCATCAGGTTGGTGACTGAATGAATGTTCTCATGAAAGGTCATCAAACTGAAATGCTAACTCTGTTTCTCTCGCCACTGATGCCACCTGACCTGTTGAGTATTTCCAGCATTTTCTTTTTTTTTATTCGTTCATGGGCAAGGCCAGCATTTATTGCCCATCCCTAATTACCCTTGAGATGGTGGTGGTGAGCCACCTTCTTGAACCACTGCAGTCCGTGTGGTGAAGGTACTCCCACAGTGTTGTTAGAGAGGAGTTCCAGTATTTTGACCCAGCGACGATGAAAGAACAGCAATATATTTCCAAGTCAGGATGGTGTGTGACTTGGAGGGGAACTTGGAGATGGTGGTGTTCCCATGTGCCTGCTGCCCTTGTTCATCTAGGTGGTAGAGATCATGGGTTTGGGAGGTGCTGCCTCTTAGGGCGCTAACGGGAGGTGCAAAGCAACCAAATTTTTAGGCCCATACATCATCTCTCCAATAAACGGTGCTTTCCTATCAGTCTCAGCATCATCATTACAAATGCAAGTCACCCTGAGCCCTCAATGTGCAACTTCCATTCCCCAGAACACATTGGCCAGAACTTCAACTGTTTGCCATCACTTTTGTTTAATAAAATCACAAAAGGATGACAATGGCAAATATACAACAGAACACAACACCCAAGTGACTACCCTTGTGACTATTTGTGTGCTGGCTTCCTCTTACACGTGTTCCTGTGGCTTCAACAGATGTAGAGGCACCTTGCTCACTTTGATGCTGCGCCTGCTTAGTTGCCTTTGGCGGGCGTCCTCTGGGTTTGGGAGCCTGGGAGGGCTCCACAACAGTCTGTTCCTCCTGTGGCTGTGCAGGGGCTGAGACGGCCATCTCAGTTGGGTGAGGAATCCGCAGTGGCATGGGAGTGTGAGCAATTGAAGAAGAGCCCACACTTCCTGGTTGCCACCAACATCCCTCTCATGGGTCACCTGCACTTCAGTGCTAGCAAGTGGCTGGAGAGCATCTTGCTGCACATCATTGGGGCCATATGGACCCGTCTCAGTATTGACAGTCCTCATAACGGGACGTCCATGTACCTCTGGTTCCTCTCCTCAATAGATGTCCATCTATCCTCCATAGTAGACCATCTATTTTGAAGAGTCACCATGTTCTCGTGTGTCTGGCGACTATGTCCTCCATGGAGGTTGCCACCCTCTCTATGGCGACACATTCATGCGCCACTGCCTCCGCAAAGGTAGTGCTCATGATTGGGATGGACTCCTCTATTCTCTGCACACTCACTGTTACCCTGGAGGAAAACCCTGTCAGAGACTCCTGCACTTGTTCCTGGAGTTCCAGCACCACTCTCTTTCTGGATGGCCCCAGAGGCACAGGGCAAGATTTTCATTGGGCCATGGAGGCGGGATTGGAGCTGTGTGCGGGGTTAAAATCTCAAAATCGGGGGGCACAAACCCAGCCTGCCCCCAACCCGCCTCCATGCCAGTTTCAAAGGAGGCGGATACCCGACCTGTGCTGGGACCCGCCTCCCCGAGGCGGGAAGGGGATTCATGCCAATTAACTGTCTGTTAACAGGTAGTTAACAGGCAGTTTATAGCCTAATCCCTATTTTTATTGCTGAAGTGTGGGATTCCTGACGGCTCCAAACCACGTCATGTTAGTGAGATGGACCGCCGGGCTGAAGGGCTTGGAGGGGTCGAGATGTCCGGTGTTCAGGTGAGTGATGGGTGCATGAGTGCAGAGGTAAGTGTGTTTGGTGTGTGTAAAGTGTTTAAAGAAGTTTAATTACCTTTACTTACCTTTACAGCCTTCCTTCCTTCAGGTCTCGGGAGTCCCTCATCTCACCGGCACAGAAAGCAGAATGGCCGCGAGCTGTCAAAAGTTGCAGCATTCAGCTTTCTGTTCTGGAGAGATCTCTAAATCAGCCTGAGAGGAAGGAATTAACTTGGAGTACAGATTGTCAGTGTTTGACAGCTTCAAAGAGTTGTCAAACACTGATATTTCATCTGTCCAAAGCTCTTGACAGATGATATGTCAATCTGTGACTCACCTGTTGCCGGGTGGCCCTTAATTGGCCTGCTGGGTGGGCTCGACAAAGTCAATCAAGTGAAAATCGCGTGGGTTGGCCACAACTTAATGGAGGCGGGACTACAACACTGAAAGTTGTAGTCCCGCCTCCTACATGCCTGCAGTATCAAAATCCAGCCCACAGTGTCTACATGCAGCTGAGCTGAGCTAGGAGGGTCCTGCGAACTCCGACTAGGACTATCCACTGCTGTTGCTGTCTCCACCATCTGCTGATGCTCACTTGTGAGCTGTGATACACCAGGTGACAACACTACTCTATCTCGTGAAGGCCCCACCGAGGTGTGAGTGTCTGCGCTGGTGCTGGGTGCGCTGATGTCTGGTGACGCTGCTCCCTCAGAGGCTGCAGGTTCCTCTGAGGAGTCATCCGGTTCTTACTCCTCGACAGTGGGGAGGGCGGTGCTGGAAGGTCCTGGGAGAGAGTAAAGGCATGAGTTAGGCATCTGATTTTGATGTAGCAGACACATCCTACTGTGCAGATGATCCAAAGTCAATCTCTATGAACATCATATGCCATTGCAGTCAATCATGAAATCTAAATGCGAGAGTTGAAAACCTATTCTGTCACTAGCTTCATCTAATGTGCCTGTATCTCCATCCCCCACTTCCAGCTCCTCATCACCTCCCATGATCTCGTGCGCAGCCTCCTCAGCACTTGTCAATGTCGACAAGGATGGAGACCCTCCTCCTGTCTTTGCTCTCTCCCTCTTATTGTGGGCTATCTTTTCCTGCAAGGAGGGACACAAGTGGAGTTTCAGTGAGAGTGATGGAGTGACTGTGAAGAATCCATAACATAGAAACTTAAATGGAGACCAAGATGGAGTGAGGTGCCAAGAGGAAGCTGCCTCCCTGTGAGTTGTTAGTTGTTGTCATTGCATAACAGTGAGAGCGAGTGTGAGGGGTGCACAGTAGGATGGTGAAGTGATTCAGTACAGGAAGAGAGATGGATAGGTAAGAGTGCAAGGGAAGTTAGGGTAAGGTGGTATGTGGAGGAGCAGGCTTACAAAGCAGAGTGCTGGTGATGAGAAGAGAAGGAAAGCAGATTGAAGGTAAGTGTGATGTGATACTCACTTTTGCTGATCGCAGAAGATCATTATAACCGTTTCCAGCACTGGATCTAGGTGCATGAACATATGTTAGCAGGCCAGGCTGCCTTTGTTTGCTGAGGAGGCATCCTCTGGCCATCGGGAAGGAACAGAATCTCCCTGCGCCCTCTTACTCCCTCCACAAGAGCTTGGAGGGAATCCTCATTAAAACGTGGAGCAGCCTTTGGTTTTGCACCACTCATTGATGTCTTGGCACATTCAAAGACCAGCAGAAAAGATAAATGAAAGGCTGAGGCTGCATGGGCCCCTTAAAAACAACTGCAGCAATGATGTCATCAGAGGCAACTAACAGACACGACCCCAGTCATTGGACTGGCCAACACGCACGACGACACTAAAAAGGCCAATTAAATTAAAATTTCAAATATGGAACGGCTGAAACCGGCAGCGATACAGGACCCCACCCACCAGGCAACCCAACTCCAACCTGCTTCCTCCATTAAATTTGCGGCCAAAGTATTTGTTTAATTTCTCTGCCATTTCCTTAGAAAGGAAGAAAGGCTTACATTTATACAGCGCCTTTCACGACCACCTGATGTCTCAAAGCGCTTTACAGCCAATGAAGTACTTTTTGAAGTGGAGTTATTGTTGCAATGTGGAAAACGCAGCAGCCAATTTGCACACAGCAAGCTCCCGCAAACAGCAATGTGATAATGACCAGATAATCTGTTTTTGTTATGTTGGTTGAGGGATAAATATTGGCCCAGGACACTGGGGATAACTCCCCTGCTCGTCTTCGAAATAGTGCCATGGGATCTTTTATGTCCACCTGAGAGAGCAGATGGGGCCTCGGTTTAACATCTCA
This sequence comes from Somniosus microcephalus, assembly GCF_052327205.1. NCBI lineage: Eukaryota > Metazoa > Chordata > Chondrichthyes > Squaliformes > Somniosidae > Somniosus > Somniosus microcephalus. The sequence goes on along the minus strand of NC_140993.1, from coordinate 225,186,456 downwards.
TCCAAAAGACGGCACCTCTGACAGTGCAGCACTCCCTCAGCACTGCACTGGAGTGTCAACTGAGCTTTATGTCCTCAAGTTGCTGGAGTGGGACTTAAACCCACAATCTTCTGGCTCAGAGGCGAGTGTGCTACCCCCTGAGCCACAGCTGACACTTATTCCCATTATAATTTCTCCTGTCTCAGCCTGTAAAGGACCCACATTTACTTTCACTAATCTTTTCCTTTTTACATACCTATAGAAGCTGTTACAATCTGTTTTTATGTCTCTCGCTAGTTTACTCTCATATTCTATTTTCCCTTTCTTTATTAAATTCTTGGTCCTCCTTTGCTGAATTCTAAAATCCTCCCAATTCTCAGGCTTACTGCTCTTTTTGGCAACAGTATAAGCCTATTCTTTTGATCTAATACTATCTTTAACTTTTCTTATTAGCCATGGTTCGACCACTTTTCCTGTGGGGTTTTTGTGCATTAAAGGAATGTATATTTGTTGTATGTTACGTATTAATTCTTTGAATGCTAGCCATTGCTTGTCTACTGTCATACCTATGTAGTTTCCCAATAAACCTTAGCCAACTCACCTCTCATACCTACGTAGTTTGCATTGTTTAGATTTAAGACCATAGTTTCGGATTTAACTAAATCACTTTCAAACTCAATATAAAATTCTATCATATTATGCCCACTCTTCCCTAAAGGCCCCTTTATTACAAGGTCATTAATTAACCCTTTCTCATTGCACAATACTAGATCTAAAATATGCCTGTTCCCTAGTTGGTTCCTCAACATACTGACCTAGAAAACTATCTTGCATACATTCCATGAATTCGTCCTCCACACTATTACTGCAAATTTAGTTTGCCCAGTCTATATGTCTCCCATGATTACTATATTACCCTTGTTACATGCACCTTTAACTTCTTGATTTATACTCTGCCCTACACTACAACTATTGTTTGAGGGCCTATAAACAACTCCCACCAAAGTTTTCTGTCCCTTGCTGTTTCTTAGTTCCACCCAAACTGATTCTACTTCTTGATTTTCGGAGCTAAGATCCTTTCTCTATGCTGTCTTTAGCCCATCCTTTAATATCAGGGCTACCCCTCCTCCTTTTCCATTTTGCCTATCACTTCTAAGTTAAGTAGCCTGGAATATTTAGCTCCCAACCTTGGCCATATTGCAACCACGTCTCCGTAATGGCTATTAGATCACACCTATTAATTTCTATCTGCGCTATTAATAATTCATCTATTTTGTTGCAAATGCTTCGCGCATTCAGATATAGTGCCTTTAGCTTTGACTTATTTCTATTTTTCCCTGATGTCACCTTAGTCACTGATAACTTATTGGCCTAGAAATTCAGTGGGCCTTGCGCCCACTTAGCGCCTAAAGAGGTCTTTTGCGCCGGCGGGGTGGTTTCGCGGAAATTGAGTGCAGCGGTATTGGCGGCGGTAGCCGTTCGTGCTGCGCCGGGACCGATGACGTCATCGGTGTGCACGGTGGCCCGTAACGCCCCGAAACCGCGCCGATCCCCATATTTATTTGCGGCCGCCTCCTCCGAAGCGGGCGCAAACAGCGACCAGAAAACGGGGCCGTCCTGCTGCCATAGTGGGGCACTTTAAAGCGGAAGGTGCGGCCGGCCGCTTTTTCGGCGGCCGCCTGCCCGCACCTCCTTCCCCGGCCTCCTCCACCCCCCCCGGGGCATTGCCAGCTGGTTTCCGTGGAGCCCGGCACTTCTCCGTTGTGCCGGGCTCTTTTGCCGGCACTCGCGATCGGGGCTCCGGCCGTTGCAGGCACCTCCCCCTTAAGAGAAGGAGGAGGCCTGCAGTACCGCAGCCTGCCGCACTGCATCGGGTGGCACTGCGGCAACTAGCGCGCCGATATTCAGTTGCAGCGCCCCAAACGGAGGCGGGCACACCCTGGTATAGCGCCCGCTTCCGAATTGGGGCGCAGAAGACGAATATACTGTGTGCGCTAATGCCTCCCCGCCCAGCGCTAACTTTTGGGCGTGAGCGAGCTGCCCGCGCCCAAGTGAATTTCTAGGCCATTATCTTTGTTACTCTCTCTTTCCCTTCCTGACCCACTCTGCTTATTTTTACCCAAAACGCTACTCTAGAGCCTTGACATTTCTCTCACTGCTTTTAAATTTGCCCTTTCCTGAATACTCCCGCACCTCCCCCCCCACCTCGCTTCATTAGTTTAAAGCCCTGTCTACTGCCCAATTATTCGGTCCCAGCCCAGTTTAAGTGGAGCCCGTCCGAATGGAACAGCTGCCTCTTTCCCCAGTACTGGTGCCAGTGCACCATGAACAGAAACCCCTTCCTCCCACACCACTGAGTCACGCATTTAAACCTCTAATCTGTTTGTCCCTATGCCAATTTGCGCGTGGCTCAGGTAACAATCCAGAGATTATTACCTTTAAGGTACTGCTTTTTAATTTGGATCCTAGCTCCTCAAACTCCCTCAGCAGAACCTCACTCCTAGCTCTATCTATGTCATTGGTTCCTACATGGACCACGACAACTGGATCCTCCCCCTCCCACTCCAAGTTCTTCTCCAGCCGCGAGAATATGTCTTTAACCCTGGCAGGCAACACAACCTTTGGAACTCTTGGTCGCGGTTGCAGAGAACAGTATCTATCCCCCTGACTATACTGTTCCCTACCACAACTATGTTCCCTTTCACTCCCCCCACATGAATGGCCTCCTGCACCATGGTGCCATGGTCAGCTTTCTCCTCCATCCCTTTTCCCTCATCCACACAGGCAGCAAGAACCTCATACCTGTTGGATAATGGCAAAGGCTGAGGCTCCTCCAGCACTGCACCTGGGGTCCCCTTGCCTGCCTGAGTTGCAGTCACACTCTCCTGTTCCTGACCACTAACCAGACCTGTACCACTACTTAACCTAAGGGGTGTGATTGACTCCTGGATCAAAGTCTCCAGGTAACTCTCCCCATCCCTGATGCCCCGCAATGTCTACCCCTCAGACTCCAGCTTAAAAATTCTGAGCTGAAGTTCCTCAAGGTGCAGGCACTTACTGCAAATGTGATTGTCCGGGATCACAATGCTCTCCACAGACTCCCACATGCTGCAGTTGCAGCACACCACCTGCACTGTCTTCCCTATAACACCTTGTTTTATTTAATTACATTTGCAATTAGGTAACTTAGTTTACAGTGTAGTTTCTTGACTACTTACTTGATCTAGATTAAGTTATGGGTGCTGAAATTAAATATCTAACTGTAACACAAAGCACTACAAGTAGTGTAGGCAAAAAGCAGAAACTCACAGAATCACACACACAGAATCCCCACAGTGCAGATAGAGGCCATTTCGGCCCATCGAGCCTGCACCAACACATAGCCCACCCTATCCCCGTAACCCCACGTATTTAATCCCCTAACACTAAGGGTCAATTTATCATAGCCAAATCAACCTAACCCGCACATCTTTGGACTGTGGGAGGAAACCGGAGCACCCGGAGGAAACCCACGCAGACACAGGGAGAATGTGCAAACTCCACACAGACAGTCACCCGAGGCCGGATTTGAACCCGGGTCCCTGGCGCTGTGAGGCAACAGTGCTAACCACTATGCCACCGTGCCCCCCTCTTTCCCCCTCTTCTCCTAATTCCCAAATGAAACACTTTGTTTCAGTAAACTGCACTTTAATCCCATTCTGTGCAGACCTCTCTGTGCTCTGCAGATCTGTTTACTCTTATGCCTTCTGACTTTATGATGGAGGGCAGGTCATTGATGAAGCAGCTGAAGACGGTTGGGCCCAGGACACTGCCCTGAGGAACTCCTGCAGCGATGTCCTGGGGCTGTGATGATTGATCTCCAACCACCACAACCATCTTCCTTTGAGCTAGGTATGACTCCAGCCAGTGGAGAGTTTTCCCCCCGATTCCCATTGACTTCAGTTTTGCTAGGGCTCCTTGGTGCCACACTCCGTCAAATGCTGCCTTGATGTCAAATGCAGTCACTCTCATCTCACCCCTGGAATTCAGCTCTTTCCTCCATGTTTGGACCAAGGCTGTAATGAGATCTGGAGCTGACTGGTCCTGGCAGAACCCAAACTGAGCATTAGTGAGCAGGTTATTGGTGAGCAAGTGCCGCTTGATAGCACTGTCGACGACACCTTCCATCGCTTTGTTGATGATTGAGAGTGGACTGATGGGCCGATAATTGGCCAGATTGGATTTCACCTGCTTTTTGTGGACAGGACATACCTGAGCAGTTTTCCACGTTGTCGGATAGATGCCAGTGTTATAGCTGTACTGGAATAGCTTGGCTAGAGGCACGGCTTGTTCTGAAGCACAAGTCTTCAGCACGACAGCCTTTGCTGTATCTGTTTTTACAAGCTGTATTACCTGCCTTCCCCTATGGAGAGAGAGAGCATAACCCACAGAGTGTCTTCTGACCTCGAAGCCTGTTCTCTACAACTTCAAGCTGTTTAATCTCTCTGCCTTAAAGCCAGCTTCTCACATAGGTTCTGTTTCTTCCCACAGCTGTTTATTTCTTGTATCATGTTCTCTAGACTCTGGAATGATTTGGGCCTCTTGTATCAAGGTCTGGACTTTCTCAGTGCTTCTCTATCTCGACAGCTCAAGGTTTCAAACATACTGCAGTGTAAACAGCTTGGTGTATTTTTTTAGCCAGGCCCTTCTGTATTATGGGTAGGTTCTAACTCAATCATTCCCTGGAGTTAGCTGTTTATATGTTAATGCTTAATCAAATTTCTATAAGCATGAGCTGGTTATATGAAGAATATCTAATCTGCTATAATTGTATGTTAACCACCTAATCTTACACCATGTAGTACTATCAAAGCCTCAGTTACTTGCTCATAAGCAGAACTTACTTTTAACTGAAAAAAAAATAATACTGCGGATGCTGTAGGTGTAGTGTATGTACCCGTCTATCTTTAAGGGAACTATTGAATGTAACCGTTCACCTTTAAGGGAACTACTTTAGGTGTGGCACTATTTGTTTGGCTTCTGTATACTGTAATACCGATAGTGACCACACCAGTACGTGTTGTGCCAGGAGTTATTGGGCAGATTCGCCCGGACCTTCGAATAGTAAAGACCTGTTTTGTTTGTTACTTCTGAAGTCTGTGTATTTATTAACTGCACAACCCACAGACTTTACAGTGGCGACGAGTCCGATCGTACCCTGCGGCAAGATTACCAAAGCAAGAAGAGCGTCGAAGAGAGGCAACCGCCCTCATCGTGCTGCTGGAAGAAAACACGAGGCTGCAGCAGGAGAGAGGTGGAAGACTTTAGCAACAAAAGCTTCCATTAGCAACAGGCACTGACTACCCTTCTACCATGGTGTGGAGTGAGCCGATCAGCAGGGAACAAGGCGGCCGAAGAGACTGTGAGTAGGGGAAGGTGTAGAGAATATGCGGAGGATAAGGGCAGAGCACTCGACCTCGGTCGAGGGGGAGCTGTGCCGGCCAAAAGTCGGGTCCAACGGCGTCGGGTGACAGCCGGACCGCGATCGGCGGGAAAAATCCGGGCAGCAACCGCAGCCACGAAGCGCTGAGCCTGCGAGTAGGCGCGGGGAGAGAAACCCAGCCGCAGCCGGGGAGGGAAACACCGGTCTGCGAGAGGGCTGGGGAGGCGAACGGGAACCGTGCGGGTGAGAGCCGGGTGCGGAGAGAGAGACTGCGAGGAGCCAGTCCAGCGGTTGAGCTGTTCTCCACCAACGGGGTATTCAGAGCCGGCAAAACCGAACGTGCGGGAGTGGGTGAGAGACACAGCCGAAAACGGGGTGAGAGACTGCGCGAGAGCCAGTCCAGCGGCTGAACTGTTCTCCACCAACGGGGTACCCAGGGCCGGTAGCACCGAATGTGCGGGTGAGAGAGCGACAGAGCCGGGTACGGAGAGAGAGACTGCGCGAGAGCCAGTCCAGCGGCTGAACTGTCCTCCGTTAACGGGGTGTACCCAGCGCCGGTTGGGCCGTGCGGGCGGGAGGAAAAGACATAGCCGAGTAAGGGGAGCTGTGCGGAAGCCAGCCAGCGGCTGAACCTGTCCGCTGTGGGGGAAGCGTACCCCTTCCACCGGGAAGAAACGCGGGAAGCCGCCATTAGGCGGAGAAGACGCCAGAAGCGGGAAACCGCCATTGAAGTGGGCGGGGCGAGAAAGAAAGAGCGGGAAACCGCCGATTTCGCGGGAAAACCGCCATCTTAGAAACAAACAAATAAATAAGAATACTTAAAGAAATACTGGTGCTGCTCCCAAGGGAAGAAAAATGCCTAAGCGAGGGAATATTAACGACTTTAATTCGGAAATAGAAGACTGGGCCACGTACGTGGAACACATAGAGATCTATTGCGAAGCCAACAAAATAGAGGAAGACGACAAGGCGATAACATTGCTAAACTCAATGGGGGCAAAAACATACGGGCTCTTGAAGCATCTAATAGCACCAAATAAACCAGCGGATCAGACCTTCGAAGAGATTGTGGCTGTGCTGAAGGACCATTTGAACCCCACACCGCTGATGCTGGCTGAACGATTCAAATTCTACGCAAGAACGCAGAAGAAAGACGAAAGCAATGCGGAATACTTGGTCGAACTGCGTAGGCTAGCGAAATACTGCCAGTTCGGAGGGAATCTGACAGAAGCGCTGCGGGACAAGTTCGTATGTGGATTGTCCAAAGAAGGGACGCAGAAGCGACTACTGGAAGAGAACGACCTCACACTGGACAGGGCTGTCCTTATAGCTGCATCGCACGAAGCCGCAGCGAAAGGAACGGCGGAAATGCAACTAAAGGCGGCGGCAGTTGGGGTGGACCAAATTACTTCAAGCACAACAAAATGCTACCGTTGTGGGAAGACAACGCATGACCAGAATCAATGCTGGTTTAAGAACCAAGAGTGTAGGAAATGTGGCAAACTGGGTCACATCGCGAAGGTATGCCGGTCCGGGAAAAAGACCAATAATCAAAGGAAGCCACCACAAGAAAAGTACAACAAGGTACACAAGGTGGCTGAGAAGAGTTCAGACGAACAGAATTCAGACTCAGACCCAAACAACCAGGAGCTGGGTAGGCTGAGAATCCACAATGTGGGTAAAGAAACGGATCTAGAGTCCATCTGGGTCATACTAAAAATAGCTGGAGTCCAAGTAAGAATGGAGCTGGACACTGGATCAGCTCTATCAGTCATCAACCGAAGGGACTACCACCGGCTATTCTCTCACATACCTTTAAGAAATACCAAGTTCGTATTACAGACATACACGGGGCATAACGTATACCCCGTGGGGAAAATAAGAGTCAAGGTGAGAGATAGGGGTAAAGAACACCCAAGAATGAACTTGAACGTATTACCTGAGGGAGGACCACCACTTCTAGGACGGGAGTGGATTAAGAAAGTAAACATGGAATGGCATTACCTAAAAGCCATAATGAGGGAGGACTCGGTGCAAGCTATTAGCTCAGATTCTGAAATGGATGATGATAAGACCAAGTCGAATATGGAAGACAAGGCTAAAAGGGACTTGCCGACGATGGGAAAGAAAACAAAGACATGCAGAAGGACTTATGGTACCAAGAAGAATAAAGCTGCAGAGCAGAACTTCAGGTTGACAGAGAATTCTGAGCCTGTTCAAGCAAAGGATTCATCCATGACGGAAGAACACCGAGCTCGGACGCAAACTTATGTCAAAGTACGACAACAATTAGAACAGTTGAGTGACCGTCTCGTACAAGAGATGAAAAATATGGAAAGGTTCTGGGACACCGAATGGGAGAACCTGGAAAGACTACAGAGACAGCTAGCTCAAGCAGAGAGCGACCATAGAGCCATCGTGGTCAAATACCAATCACATTCCCCTGATGCTGTTCAGGAACTAGAATATTTACAGAATGAACCAAAGGAAGAGGAATCTTCAGGGAGCCAGGATTTTATTCCAGTTCTTCTCTACGACTCCTTACAAGCAGAGTGTGAGAAGTTGAAAGAACAGTATGAACAGGCCCAGGCTACAATTCTGGAGGGGGTTAACTCGGCAGCCTCCGAAAAGCTAGTTTCAGTAGAAGCATATGAACAACTAAAGGTTGAACATGAGCAAGAAGTCCAAAGGCTGCAGGAAATTCTTGATGAGCTCAAGGCCAAGACAGACTCATCGGTAGGAGATCCATCCATAGATGAGAAATTAGAGGTGAAAATCATGGCAGAGCATGAAAGACAGGATGTCCAAGAACTTATAAAAACATTGAAGGACACCCAAGACAAATATGAGGCGGCAATGACCGAGGTTCAACAACTTGAAGAACAGATTCAACTGGGAATCCTTTCAGTGGAAGAACAGGACACTGTAAGAATGGTCCCTGAACATGAACTAGAGAGCATCAGGGCGCAACTTTTCCGAGCGCTGAAAGCCAAAGTTCAAGAGGAACGTAAGGTGGAAGTATTGGAGAAAGAGGTGGAGGAAATGGAGAAGACTCTGATCCACCATGTTCCCAGGGAAGAGTTAACGGTCAGCCAACTCCTTCATATGCTGAAGGACAAGACTCTGCAAGGGGAACAATCTGAACACGAGCTTCAATCTTCAGGGGGAACGAGTTCGGAGCTCTCAAAAGTCACGGAGATAGCTGAGGTGGCAACACAAATTTTACAAGGATGCCAAAAGTACGTTGAATCACGTCAAGGTGAACAGAAGAATGTGGAAACCGTTACTTCAGTAGAAGGGTTAAATAGCCTGATAACGCAATTACCGATGGAAAGGAAGGTATTGAACTCACAAATGAGGTCCGTCGTGAAGGAATGGCAGATGACCCAGGAAGAGCGGGATGAATGTGAATGCATGAAGAAGGCTTTTCAAGAAAGATGTTTAGGGAAGGAACCACCGTCAGCTAACGTCCAGACGGGTGAGGAGGAAGAAGAAGTCTCTCTCGCTGGCCTAACTCAGGACGAACCCGAATATTACCATGACCTGTTGAGTGACACTGAATATTACGAGGATGTGGTCTGCCCAGCTTGTGATGAAAACTCTCAAAGTGCTGAAATCCGGAGGAAGCACTTAAGGTCTAAGGAACATAGAGAGTTGGTGGCGCTACAGCTGGCAGCCGAGAAAGGAGCTCCGAGAGTTTCAAAAAGGCAGAAAAGAAAAAGAAGAAGCAGAAGATAATAACTGTCTAAAATATTAGCACTTCTACCATTCCAGGCGGGACATTACGAAAGGAGCTAAATTAGTTGAAAAACTGGAAAATGTCAAGACAGCCAGTTGGTTGTAAAAGTCCGCACTGCTGGTTCAACAGGACGAAGGTTCAAGCTGTTACGTCAAGAAAAAGGCTATGGAGGAGTCACGCTAGCCAGGTAATCCGGCTACACCAAAGAAATGTTGTTCGGAACGAGTCAAGATCAGAGACTGAATCTATGAACTGTTTCTGCAGAGACTGAACCTGTGAACTGTTTCCACCGAGATTATATTTGTAAATTGTTTTATATGACATTGACTCCACCGAGATTATATCTGTAATTTGTTTTATAGGAAGTTGAAGATATGTATGTTTAACGGGGACTCTGTAAGTAATAAGCTAAAAAGGGAGGATTGTAGTGTATGTACCCGTCTATCTTTAAGGGAACTATTGAATGTAACCGTTTACCTTTAAGGGAACTACTTTAGGTGTGGCACTATTTGTTTGGCTTCTGTATACTATAATACCGATAGTGACCACACCAGTATATAAGTGTTGTGCCACGAGTTATTGGGCAGATTCGCCCGGACCTTCGAATAGTAAAGACTTGTTTTGTTTGTTACTTCTGAAGTCTGTGTATTTATTAACTGCACAACCCACAGACTTTACAGTAGGATTCGCAAAATTGGACTTTATATTAATAAGGGTCAAATGGCAGAAGAGGCCATGATTTTAAAGACTGTTTTAAAAGAAGCCCAGAAAAAGGGGCATACAAAAAGGCTGCCATACCATGTGACCAGCTTATTGGGACACTTTAAAATGGTTCCTGCGCAACCTCAGACAGATTTGTGGATTCAACCCACAGTAAGTTCTGGAAGCCGTTTCTGAAAGAACGAAACCAGACCCACACGTATGCATATGGATTAGATGCAGATCTAGTCAAGATCGGCCTGGAGACAGAGGCCATCAAAATTTTGACGCAGACAAAAAGGGGACAATTTCATATTCATGAGAACAGCACCCAGGACTAGATAACGAGATCAACAGGACATTAAAAACAATGAAGGTAATTCCAGACCAGCGATGGGCCTCTTACCAGCCGTTTAAGGCATTTTAAAATATAATGATTACCCCACTGTGCTCCCAGCCTGCCAAAATTAAAACAAAGACTAACCTGATTTTGGGCGGGAGATGGAGGTTTCTGGAAGAAAGTATATCTGGAAGACTTTTCGGCAGTTGGGGAGAGCTTGAGCTTGAACGCAGGCACACAGGCAGACACGCAGAGTTGGAGAGCTGGAAACACGCAGCTTGAATCCGGACACCCAGAAGAAGAAGCAGGCAATCGCCAACGATCCTCGACCCCGCCGACATCCAGGCCCGCCGGTGTCCTGCCGCCCCCAACCCCCACCTCAGGAGAGAGGTGTGGCGCAGCTCGCAGGGGCTCCACGAGCCACGTGGAGACAAAAAGCCTGAAAGAACCAAACACAGACTCGATTTCAAAACCTTACACTTCATCGTGGGATTGGTGAGCATGTTTCTGGCCCTTCACAATCAGATCTAGATAGGTTTAATAAGGGGGTGGATTTAAGGGTACAATTAACATGAGTTTTTGTCCCTCAATGTTCTGTGTGTTTCCTTATATCATGATGATCTTTGTAGAGTATAAGATGCCTGTATTTGCCTTAGTTAGTACTGTGTCGTTATGATTTGTTTGTGTGTTTTTCCCTCCCATGTACTCCCTTATCTGCTTGCATTTGATTTGATATTTTCCCTTATGCAATAACTTTCATTTTGTTTCATCAAACTTGGTCTACAAGAGTTTTCTCCACATTGTAGTTCCTGCGCCTAAGTCCAGAGTATAGAATCTAAGGGGCGAGTGGGTCAAACCACTCAAGGTTTACTGTGCAAGAGAGAGAGGCTTCTAGAGAGAGAAACCTCAGGGAAATCTCTCAAGGAAGACCCCTTACAGAAAATGGTGACCACGGCAGGACTCTGGCAGCTGGATTGCAATGTAGTAGATCCAAGTTTTAATGGTCGAAATGCAATGGATGAGAGGATAGCGGATGGTGGCCTAGAAATTCAGTTGCGTGCGCCAGCCGTTAGCACCTTAAGAGGAGTAGACTTCGAGCGCTAGGCACTTAGCGGCCGGGCGCTGCGCGATCTGCGCCTACGCCCAACTTCAGTAGACATTTAGCGCCGGCGCAAAGTGTTTGCGCGCGCTCAGCTGCGCGCGCAGCTTATGACGTCATTTCGTCGTGCAACGCCCTTTGTGCGCCCCAAACCGGAAATTCAGTCGCGCCCGCCCAATGTGGGCGTGGCGGTGCTAAGAACTGTGAAGTGGAACGCAGCAGAGGCCCTGCGGGCCTCGGGGAGCGCTAATTAAAGGGCTCTTACACTGAACTATAAAGGCCAGCCATTTTGCTGCAATGACTTTTGTGCAACGGATTTCTGGACAGAGACCAAGGAAGAGACCTTACTGATTTGGCCCAACATAGGAGAGGTATTTTTGGCTTCTGGCCAGAGCTTGGAAATTTGCCTCATTGTGATTTCATTGTTTGCAGTATATTATGGGGGCTGCATGGGGTGCCAACCCTCAGTTCCAGCATTATGTGCGAAGGGCTCGCAGACGCTGTGTGAGAGGGGCAGCCATGCCTAGACACAGAGGGGGCATCAGGCGTCGGCAACGTAGGCCTTACCCACTCAGGGAATACCGCCAGCAGGTGTCCTATCTCACCATGACTGCCGTGCAGTGTGTTAAGAGGCTGCGCTTCAGAAGGGAGGTGGTTGCAGAGATCTGCCAGCTGCTTCACAGAGATCTGCGTCCACAGCTGATGTGCAGGACGTCTCTGTCGGTGGAAGTGAAGGTCACGGTGGCTCTGAACTTTTATGCAAGCGGCTCCTTCCAAGCCGCTGCTGGGGACATAGATAACATCTCCCAGTTCGCCGTGCATCGCTGCATCCGGCAGGTCACCGATGCCCTTTTCACAAGGAGACACCAATTCATCTCCTTCCCCATGACCCTGGAGAGGCAGGAGCAGCGTGCAGTCGGATTTGCGAGGATCGCGGACTTCCCCATGGTGCAGGGCGCCAATGACTGCACGCATGTGGCTTTGCGGGCACCTATCGACAATGCCGAGGATTACTGCAACCAGAAGGGCTACCATTCCCTCAATGTACAGCTGGTGTGTGACAACAGGCAGCGCATCCTAGCTGTCAATGCCCGCTTTCCAGGCAGCAGCCACGATGCATTTATCCTGCGCCAGACTACTGTGGCTGACATGTTCCAGGCACAGCCTCCCCCAAGAGGATGGCTTATCGGGGACAAAGGCTATCCTTTGTGTATATGGCTCATGACCCCGCTCCGCGCGCCCAGGACCCCTGCTGAGGAGGCATACAACGAAAGCCATCAAGCCACAAGGAACATCATAGAGCAAACGATTGGTGTCCTCAAGCAACGGTTCCGCTGCCTGGATCGCTCCGGCGGATCTCTGCAGTATTCGCCGGATAGAGTCTCCCAGTTCGTCGTCGTTTGCTGCATGCTGCACAACCTGGCTATCCGCAGGACTCAGGCACTGCCATCTCACGTTGGACCACCACCTCAGGAGGACGAGCAGGAGGACCATGAGGAGGAGGAGGAGGAGGAGGAGGAGTACCAGCCCAGGAGGGAGCCACAAGGTCCAAGGGCCGTCCGTCGGCGGCTTATTGAACGACACTTCTAGGCCCCCTGTCAGGGAATGGCTTGTGACATGAATGCAGCCGCTCCACAAGCCCTCAGCCGGTTAACGCAACAACCACTTCAAACATCAAACATGGACAAGCTGAATAAAGAAAAAGCTTTATTGAACAAACTCAGGGCCCTTCCCACATGAAACCCAAAAACAGACAACACCCCCAAAAAACAGTCAAACACATGACTCACTCCCACAACCTGGGGAGGAATAACAAAACTTTTCCATCCAAATGGCCTTCATCCTCGGCCTTACCAAAACAACCCCCCCCATAGATAACACAACCACCCCCATATAAAAAAACATTTGGCAACACCCTCTACTTTGTGTGCCGAGAGGGCGAGTCCTTGTCCAGCCTCTTCCGGCCCCTGGCCGACCTGCTGCTCCGCCTCAACCTGGGCCCTGTGGGTGCTGCAAGGCTGCGGGAAGGCTCCTGAGGGGCACATGGCGTGACGGCAGATGCCCTTGGGGGTCGGCCTAGACGAGCTCTGGCCCTCGAGGGGCCGGCTGTTGACTGCTTCAGCTGTGGCTGGGCAGCATCAGTCTCTCCAGCAGCTCGTGGCAGCTTCACTGGGGGAGTGGCACTGGCGGCTGCAGCAATGGGGGCAAGCTGGCTGATGCCAGGCGCTCGCTGCTCGCCTGAGACACTGGCTCTCGGCCGGGCTGGCACTGCAGCAAGCGCAGCAATCTGCTGAAGGCCAGACCGCTGTGCTGCTGCAGCGCGGCGGGTGCCCTGGCGATGCCTGGCTGACACAGCGAGTGTCGCAGCAGTGAGTGCCCGTACTGCCCTGGTCTGTGCCCGCATCAGACCAGCCAGTGACTGCACAGCACCACTGATCAACTGGCCACTCGCTGCCTGTGCCGCCCTGAAGTCATCCCGACTCGCGTCCTGTGCTGCCCCGAATTCGGCCCGACTCGCGTCCTGTGCTGCCCCGAATTGTTCGAAACCCCTGGCCTGTGCTGCCCCGAGTTGCTCGAAACCCCTGGCCTGTGAGGCCCCGAAATCGGACACACTATGAGCCAGGGACTCGATGGCCTCAGGCAACCGTGCCACAACCCCCATGAACTCGGTGTGCCGGCGATCCGAGTCTGCGGACATTTGATCGAGGAGGCGCACCTCCTGGGCGAGGACCGTCTCCGGACTGGAGGCCGGACTCTCCCTCTGGGGAGAAGGCCGCCGAGCTGCCTGACCCTTCCCGCGTGGCTGGACACCACTGGGCCCAGCAACTACACTCCCCTGCAACACTTCCCCCCTCTGGGGAGAAGGCTGCCGAGCTGCCCGACCCTTCCCGCGTGGCTGGACGCCACTGGGCACAGGAGCTACACTCCCCTGCAACACTTCCCCCCTCTGGGGAGAAGGCCGCCGAGCTGCCCGACCCTTCCTGCGTGGCTGGACGCCACTGGGCACAAGAGCTACACCCCCCTGCAACACTTCCCCCTGGCTCTCCTCCAGGGAAGACATGTCCCCTCCATTGCCATCCCCTGGCACGGATGTGGGTTCCCCCGATGGGCCGCCTTCCTCTTGTTCCTCCTCGTCCTCCTCTTCCGAGGGACTGTCACTGGCAGCTTCAGGGACCTCCTCCTCACCAGCTGAAAGCAGGAAGGCACAAGAGTAGCTTTAGAGTGAGGACAGGGCGTCAGCGAGGGAGGCATGAGTGGTGGCATTCAGCGCATTGGTCGGACAGTGGCAAAGGATGTAGATCTGAAGCGCAAGGGGAACGAGAGAGGTCCAAAAGGTGATGTCCTTACCATTGGGGCCCAGCACAGGGTCGGCATCTCCACATGCAACGGGGCCAATCAGCCGGCCACCCATGAGTCGACCCACGCGCTCCTCCAGGTCACTGAGCTGCTGGAACTGGGGACGGCCTCCCCCGGTGTCAGTCCAGCTCCTCAGATTCTGGGCCAGCTTGGCCTGCAAGAGAAAGGACGGCCTCTAAGTACAGTGTGGTGCCCTGCTGTTTTGTGCACTGCCTCCCATGGTCGAATAGCTTGGCCAGTGTGGTGCCCTGTTGTTGTGTGCACTGCCTCCCATGGTCGAATAGCTTGGCCAGTGTGGTGCCCTGTTGTTGTGTGCACTGCCTCCCATGGTCGAATGGCTTGGCCAGTGTGGTGCCCTGTTGTTGTGTGCACTGCCTCCCATGGTCGAATAGCTTGGCCAGTGTGGTGCCCTGTTGTTGTGTGCATTGCCTCCCATGGTCGAATAGCTTGGCCAGTGTGGTGCCCTGTTGCTGTATGCACTGCCTCCCATGGTCGAATAGCTTGGCCAGTGTGGTGCCCTGTTGTTGTATGCACTGCCTCCCATGGTCGAATAGCTTGGCCAGTGTGGTGCCCTGTTGTTGTATGCACTGCCTCCCATGGTCGAATAGCTTGGCCAGTGTGGTGCCCTGTTGTTGTATGCACTGCCTCCCATGGTCGAATAGCTTGGCCAGCGTGGTGCCCTGTTGCTGTATGCACTGCCTCTCATGGTCGAATAACTTGGCCAGTGTGGTGCCCTGTTGCTGTATGCACTGCCTCCCATGGTGGAATAGCTTGGCCAGTGTGTAAAGTGCAGAAAGTGCAATTGATGTTCATGCCAGTGCCATAGCTGCTGGATGAGGGCTGGCCATTAGGGCTTTGAGGTCCCTTTGCCCATAATGTGAGGTGCACATGCAAGGATGAGGAGGACACTGGAAAGGGTACTCACCCTGACAATCCGAGTGAGGTCGTTAAACTTTTTCCGGCATTGGACACCAGTCCTGGGGACATCACAGGTGGCTGTGACCCTCTGGGCGATATCCTTCCAGGCTCTCCTGTACACCCTGGTGGCAGGCTTCTTGCCACTGTCCAGGAACAAGATATGGCGTCTCCTCTCCAAAGCCCTAACCAGCACCTTTAAATCATGGGCAGAGAAGCGCTGCGCTCGCTCACGGGCCCTCTGCATCCTTCCTGGCGCTATTTCTCTCCAGCAGCAGTGTTTAGGCCTAGCTGGAGGGCTGCAGTATCCAGGGCGTGGCAGCAGACCAAGTCAACCCTTCCCCCTTTAAGGGCTCGCCGGCGCCAGTGTGTCTGCTGTCAATCAAGAAATGACCGCACCTGCGCTGCGCCCGGCCTCGGCGGTATCACTCTGCACCGCCGGCTTAGCACCTAAAGATAGCCGTGCATCGCCAGTTTTAGCGCTCGAGCAAACTCCTTGGCCAAAGCTACTGAATATCAGCGAAGTGGCCTCCACTTTGCGCCGGGCACAAACTTTAGCGGCTGCCCGACTTTACCGCCCCAAAAGTGGCTATACTGAATTTCTAGGCCTATGTCTTTGGCAAGGTAAATCTCACTAAACAGTGGATTTCCGATCTCTTGCTGGATGGGCGTCTGGTGGACGCAGCCATCAGGTGGACGGAGAGCAAAGAGCATAAGAAGTCAGTGGAAAAGGCAGTGTGGCTGATGTGTTACAAGAAGCAAGTCCAAATCTTGGACCGGGTCGTTGCAGCACAGGCAGCCTGGATCACAACCCAGGCAGCAGAGGTAGAGGAAAAGGCCATGGGTGGGGAAAAACTCATCACAGCACTTCACGCGCTGAATCAGGAACGCCAAGTGATAGCTAGTCAACATCAGGCTAGGATAGAGTACCTGGAGTGCCAGGTTACTGAGGCAAAGATTAATGAAACGAGGATACGGGAGAAAAACGCCCGCCTCGCACAACAGCTAAGAGCGCAGGAGGAGAGAGTAGTGGAGGTTAAGGCAGCTTACAAGCTAGCCCTCGAGCATGGGTTTGAGAGCACAGACCACGGACCCTGCCAAAAGACCATAGGGGACCTAAGAACGGCCCTGGTTAAGGCAAGAGGCATGGTGTGTCTCGTCAGCCCGAAAGCCAGTCACATGGACTTTTTAAAGGAATCAAAACAGCCGATTCCAGCTGAGGTAATTGTGGTACCAGCCACCGAGCCCTCAGCACCGCCGAGCTATAGTGAGACTTGGTCGGAAGAGGAGGGGGTAGCGAAAGAGGAGGTAGCTGAGGTGGAGTGTGTGGAAGAACTACTGGTAGCAAAGCCGGGACCGGCACCGATGTGTCCCGCTCGGCACCAGAGGTTCGGTCCCAACGCTGCCGATGGCAGTGTCGGACCCCACCAGAACCAGCTCATGGTGCCCTACGCTGGCCCGCAATTAAGGTCCATGGTGAGCCGCCTCACACGACTCACTGTAAAGGGAGATCCCTCGATTCATTTCAGGGAGATAGAGGAAACAGCAGCCATCAATGACTGTGATGAACAAGAACAGGTCAAACTGTTGCTTTTCTCCCTGGGTTCCACAATCCTTCAGTGCCTCTCAGAGGATGGTAAAAGGGGACGGAAAGGGTATGCGGATCTCAGGGAGGAAGTTTTAGAGGTAATGGGAGTGGACGACGGTAGTCCGTTCGACCGTGTAGAAGGGACCATGCAGTTATCTGGAGAACCCCCACGGGTTTTTGCAGAAAGGCTGTGGCCAGTATATCGACGCAGCTGTCCGGGTATGCCTGAATGGGCTTTAATGAGCAACAAACAGCGAGTTCATTGGCTCCGTTGCTTGGTCACCAACAGCTTGCCAGAGATACAGGCCCTAGCCAGATCTTGGTTTGATCCCCAAGGTCCCGGCGTCACGGAAGAGATGGTACTCCGTCAGTTAAATGTAGCGTACAAGAATTGAAGAGGTCAGGAAACACCTCCCCAGAAGGGAAAGGTGCATGAGGCAAAACCCGCAGCCCCAAGCAAGCAGGAGTGGCGTCAGGAGGGGAATCGCCCTGTCCAAGCCACTCAATTGCTACGGGTGTGGGAAGGATGGACATTGGCGCAAGGACATTTTCTCCGGGTGCTCCGGTTTCCTCCCACAGTCCAAAGATGTGCGGGTTAGGTTGATTGGCTATGATAAATTGACCCTTAGTGTTAGGGGGTTAAATACATGGGGTTACAGGGATAGGGTGGGATATGTGTTGGTGTAGGGGTTACGGGGATCGGGTGGGATATGTGTCGGTGCAGGCTCGATGGGCCGAAATGGCCTCTATCTGCACTGTGGGGTTTCTGTGATTCTGTGATTCTGTGACTGTAGAAATCCGTGGAAGGATAATAAAGGGAGATTTCCCGCAGCCCAAGCCCAAGCCCAGACCGCCGTCCCAGCACCAGCCAAAACCCAAGCCGTAGCTCCTGCCCCAGCACAAGCAGCTGGCGCTGTTATGAATCCCGCTGCGATTGAGTCGATCATAGAGACAATGCGGCCTCTGATGACCTCGCAGGGGAAAATAGCTGTCACCACCGGCCTTGTCGCTCCCGAAACCCCAACCACTGTGCCCAAATGACTAGAGCCGGCACAGCCCGTTTACTTGTGTGCGCTGCGATATGATATATGGAGGCGACCCCTCGTGGAGATGGAAGTGCAGGAGGTAAAAGGAACCTATTTGTTGGATACGGGGGCATCGTGCAATGTGGTCCACAAAGATAACCCCGCCACCTCGCCTCTGTCCACCGGGGTTCCATATGTTCTGTCGGGTTTCACAGGCAAGGAACAGGCTGGCGCACATTCCATTCCCCTCTCCATTCATTTAGGACCACTCCGCACCAAGTGGAGGTGTATACTGATGAAGTGGGAGGTGGAGAATGGGAAAGGGGTCCTCGGGTCTGATTTCTTGGTCGAACACGGGATCCTCGTGGACCTAAGAAACCATTGTCTTTGGGGAGCGGCTAAGGGCGAGCCGGGCAAGGTAGTGGTCATCCCAGGGGAAGGAGAAAGAGGGACCCTGTGTATCGTGAAGCCAAAAGAGGGCTATGACCTCGAGCTCATGGTCACGGGCGTCCCACAAGATTTGCAGGCATTCGTGTGCACCCACCTGGCGACGTTTGCCTCTCACAAGCACGATTGCGGGAGGGTCACCGGGTTTGAGGTTAGCGTAGACGGGGACCCCATAGCCCGACCCCAAAAACAGTACAACTTCCCATGGGAAGCGGAGCCCGACATGGAGACAGCAATATCTTCACTGGTGCAGCAGGGCGTGTTGAGACCGATAGTCACCCATGTGAACTCTCCGTTATGGCCGGTGAAGAAGCCGGACGATTACTGGAGAGCCACGGTGGACTACAGATTCCCCAATAGCAACATCCCAGCCTGCGCGCCGACAGTAGCAGCAGTTGCCGGCCTGATAGGAAGTATTCCAGCCTCCGCGACCACGTTCACGGTGCTGGATATTTCCAATGGATTTTGGTCCACCCCTTTACAGAGGGAGGATCAGTACAAGTTTGCCTTTACGTTTAAAGGGCAACAGTACACCTGGAACTGCTTGCCACAGGGTTTCCACAACAGCCCCAGCATTTTCCATCAATGCATGGCAGGGAGTTTAAAAGAGTTCAGCCAGCCCAATCAGCTAGTGCAGTATGTGGACGACCTGCTCCTGTTCACAGACTCGAGGGAGGAGCATGGCCCACTATTGGCCGAGTTATTGGAGCTGTTAGGAAGAAAGGGTTTCAAAGTAAATCCAAAGAAGGCACGGGTTGGCCAGCAGGAAGTGAAATTCCGGGGTCTGACCATCCGCGCCGGTGAGAGAGCCATAGATAAGGCCAGGCGGGAATCGGTACAAGATCTATCGATCCCCGCCACTGGAGCCCAGGAGTGGGAAGTTGGAGATAAGGTCCTGGGAGGAGACTCTGCCCGAGTGGGGAGTTCAGAACCACTGTACCGGGGACCCTACAAGATTGTAGGCAAAACCAGCCCCATGGTATATGCAGTGAAGTTGCCCCGGCGCACTAAATGGTTTCACATCAATCAGTGCAAACTGTTTAAACCGGGTGCAAGAACATCAGCAACCGAAGCCAGGTCTGAGGATAAAGATCTTCAGCCTGAGGCGCGCGATGAGTCACAGACCACACAAGCTGGCGTTGTAGCCTGCTTGGAAGGAGAAGAGGTCCCGCCCACCTGGGGGGAGCCTTCTCCGATGGCCTGGGATTCGGACGAGGAGGGGCACGAACAACAAGGTCCCGCCCTCGACACGATTCTGGAAGAGGTGGAGTCGGAGGACGGCGATCCCGCCCTCGACTCGAGCGTGGGGGAGGTAGAAATTGGGGGCAGAGATTCTCCACCTGTAGGGACAGGTGAGTAGGAGCCGTCTGCCACAGACCCAAATCCCGAAGGGGCGGAGCCTGAGGGAAGGGAGCCGAAGCCCACAGTTGTGGAAGAGCCACGGGCTGTGAGAGCTGAAGTCCCACCCGAAGGTCCATTTGCCAAGGGAGCCTGCCCAAATCCCAAAGGGGCGGAGCCTGAGGGAAGGGAGCCGAAGCCTACAGTCGTGGAAGAGCCACGGGCTGTGAGAGCTAAGATCCCACCCGAAGGTCCACTCGCTAAGGGAGCCACACCCAAAGTACCTTTTCGCAGGTCGACTCGAATGTCTCAGCCTGTAAAACCTTGGCCCGAGTCCCCCACTCCCAGTAAACGCCGACTTCAGAAATCCATGAAAAAACACAGTCCCCGATTAACAGCAAAAGGCTGCGGGGAACCAGAACCACAGGTCACTGCAGCCCATCCACAGGGAGCGGCGAGCTGCAGTCCCGAGTCACAGGTCACTGCAGCCCCGCCACAGGGAGCGGCAAGCTGCAGTCCAATCAGGGATTAGGCAAGCCACCCGGGGATGGGCGGCGCTTTACATAAGTTTAGGTGTGATGAAATATATTCCATTCATCACTGCCTGTGACTGTGGTCGGTTTCAGTGTCATTTCCCTTCCCCCAGTCCTCATTGTATTATGTATTGGAATGTGCTGGAATGTGCTGTGTGTAGGGCTCCGCCCATACCTGGCCCCTTTTGTAAGCAGGCTCAGTCTGGCCTCAGCCTCCAGAAGGAAGACATCTCTCTCTTTTACGTGTTACTTTCTAAGTTAATAAAAGCCTTGTTTTGTTTCGCTAACATCGAGTCTCGGAACTTATTGAGGCACATCAATTTTATTAACTTATTTTTCAACACTATGGACCAACTCCTGAAACCCGAACGTTTGGATTTGGATCAACATGCTCCGGACGCATCAGCACGCTTCGGACACTGGTTTGAGTGTATGGAATTCTTCCTGGACAATTCCGCAGCCGTCAAAGGCGCTACGGACGCTGCGAGGATGAGACTCGGAATTCTGCGGAATTGGGTAAGCCACCGGGTTTACCCCCTCATCCAAGACACCGATACGTACCTGGCCGCCTGCGACATCTTAAAGGCGCATTACCAGCAGCCTACGAATGAGGTGTATGCTAGGCATCTACTCGCTACTCGCGCACAGCGACCTGGGGAATCGGTGGAGGAGTTCCTAAGCATCCTGAAAATGCTTGGCAAAGACTGTAAGTGCCGAGATGTAAAAGCCGCAGTGTACACCGACGAGCTTGTTCGCGATGCCTTTATCACAGGCCTCAGCTCCACTTACATCCGGCAAAGACTGCTGGAAAAAACGGGGTTGGACCTGAAACAGGCTGCGGACACCGCGCGGTCCCTGGGTGTGGCCCAGAGAAACTCAGACGCCTACTCTTCAGCCCGCGCCGTCCACGCCGCCACGTGCGCACCGAGGGCGCCGCCATCTTGGAAGGCATCTTCCCCGCCCGGCAGCCCGACACCGGCGGGGCTCAGCTCTCCCCCCAGAAGCCCTACGACAGCCGCGACGCGTCAGGGACCCAACTGCTACTTCTGCGGGCAGCCAAAGCACACCAGAAACCTGTGCCCGGCGAAAGGCACCACCTGCTTTAAGTGCGGTAAGAAGGGGCACTTCGGGAAGGTGTGCAGAGGGAACCCCGCCGGAAAACCAACTGCCGGAAAACCCGCAAACGCCGCGTGTGCGCCGTGGGAGCGGCCATCTTGGACGCCATCTTGCCCGGCCACGTGGGGTCCGCCATCTTATGAGCAGACAGCGTGGACGCCATCTTGTATCGATCAGGGCCCTACAGTGGCATCGGTCACAGTGGACCAGACCAGGCCGCACCCGCTATCCAAATCAATGGTGGACATCGAGGTAAACGGGTGCCGGGTTAAATGCTTAATTGACAGTGGAAGCACGGAGAGTTTTATCCACCCTGAACTGGCACAGCAACTCTCCCTAAAGGTGGTCCCTATTCAGGGTACCATCTCTATGGCTGATAAAACCCAGACATCGACCATTCTGGGTTACTGCACGGTACAATTGGGCGTTAACGGAACTGTATACGATAATTTTAAAGTGTTAATCATGAAGAACCTATGTGCGAGCGTGATCTTGGGCCTGGATTTCCAGTGCAACCACCAAAGCATCACGCTCAAGTACGGTGGGTCCCAGCCGCCCCTCACAGTGTGCGGTCTGGCTACCCTGAAGGTAAAGCCACCTTCGCTATTCGCGAACCTTACCCCTAACTGCCGGCCAATAGCGACCAAAAGCAGGAGGTACAGCTGGGAGGATAGGCGGTTTATCGCGACCGAGGTAGACAGGCTCCTGAAAGAGTGCATTATTGAACGCAGCAATAGCCCGTGGCGCGCCCAAGTGGTAGTGGTAAGGGGTAGCGAGAAGAAACGGATGGTGATCGACTATAGTCAAACGATCAACAGGTACACCCAACTAGACGCCTACCCGCTACCCCGCATATCAGAAATGGTGAACCAAATCGCCCAATACCGGGTGTTCTCCACCATCGACCTCAAGTCAGCGTACCACCAGCTCCCTATCAGACCAGAGGACCGCCCGTACACCGCCTTCGAGGCGAACGGACGCCTCTACCAATTCCTCAGAGTCCCCTTTGCGGTGACGAATGGGGTCTCGGTCTTTCAGAGGGAGATGGACCGCATGGTCGATGACCACCACTTGCAGGCAACCTTCCCCTACCTCGACAACGTCACCATCTGCGGCCACAATCAGCAGGATCACGACTCGAACCTCAAGAGGTTCCTGGAAACCGCACAAAAACTCAACCTCACCTACAACAAGGACAAGTGCGTTTTCAACACCACGCGCCTCTGCATACTAGGCAGCGTGGTGGAGAATGGGGAAATCGGACCAGACCCCGACCGATTGCGCCCCCTACGGGAGCTGCCCCTGCCCAACACTCCCAAAGCCTTGAAAAGGTGCCTGGGGTTATTTTCTTATTATTCCCAATGGGTCCCCAACTACTCTGACAAAGCCCGCCCCCTCTTGAAAGCATCCTCTTTTCCGCTCTCTGCTGAGGCCCACGCTGCCTTCAAAAGCATTAAGCAGGATATTGAGCGGGCCACGCTACAGGCAGTGGACGAGAACACTCCATTTCAAGTGGAAAGTGATGCGTCTGACTTCGCCTTGGCGGCCACCCTCAACCAGGCGGGGCGGCCCGTAGCCTTTCTTCTCGAGGACCCTCCAAGGGCCCGAGATCAGACACTCCTCCGTGGAAAAGGAGGCCCAAGCCATCGTGGAGGCAGTGCGCCATTGGCGCCACTACCTAGCCGGCAAACGCTTCACCCTACTTACCGACCAGCGGTCGGTAGCGTTTATGTTCAACAATAAACAGAGGGGGAAGATTAAAAATGATAAGATTCTTAGGTGGCGGATCGAGCTCTCCACCTTCGAGTACGACATCATTTACCGGCCAGGGGCCCTTAACGAATCCCCTGACGCCCTCTCACGAGGGATGTGTGCCAGCGCCACCGGGGATTGGCTACAGACCCTCCACAACGACCTCTGCCACCCAGGGGTCACGCGGCTGTTCCACTTCATAAGGTCCCGTAACTTACCCTACTCGATTGAGGAAGTTCGGTCTCTGACCAGGAACTGCCGCACTTGCGCTGAGTGCAAGCCTCGGTTCTACCGCCCAGATAGAGCCCACTTAATCAAAGCTACACGGCCCTTTGAGCGGCTCAGCTTAGATTTCAAGGGCCCCCTCCCGTCCGTCGACCGCAATGTTTACTTCCTGAACATTGTGGACGAATACTCCCGGTTTCCATTCGCCTTCCCCTGCCCAGACATGACCAGCACCACGGTCATTAAATGCCTCAACAGCCTGTTCTGCCTGTTCGGTATGCCGAGCTACATCCATACGGATAGGGGGGCGTCCTTCATGAGTGAAGAGCTACGCCAGTACATGCTGTCCAAGGGGATCGCCACGAGCTGTACCACCAGCTACAACCCCCGGGGTAACAGCCAGGTGGAGCGAGAGAACGGGACAGTGTGGAAAGCAGTCACTCTAGCTCTAAGGACCAAGGGCCTCCCTATCTCCCGCTGGCAGGAAGTCCTCTCGGATGTGCTCCATTCGATACGGTCGCTATTGTGTACGGCCGCTAATGCCACGCCTCATGAACGTATGTTTGTCTTTCCCCGGAAATCCACCTCAGGTGTATCCATGCCGTCATGGCTCTCCACCCCAGGTCCGGTACTCGTGCGAAGGCATGTGAGGGGCCACAAGACGGACCCTCTCGTGGAGCCAGTACACCTACTCCACGCCAACCCCCAATACGCATATGTCCGGCACGCCAACGGAAGGGAGGACACCATGTCCATAAAAGACGTTGCCCCAGCCGGCATCGACAACAACCATGGCAATAGCAGCGACAACGATCACAGCAATTCTTACCCACCCACTACTCTTTTCAACGATCACAGCAACCCTTACCCACCCACTACTCTTTCATCACCCCCGGAAGAACATCGACCAACGGCACCCCCACCAACTACCCCTTCAACAACCCTGGCGGCACCCCCGGCAGAGACCCAGGAGGCTACCGGGGACACCCAGCCGACACCCGCGGCACCACGTCGGTCGCAGAGGACTATCAAACCCCCGAACAGACCAAATCTATAGAAGGGGTGAATGTGATGAAATATATTCCATTCATCACTGCCTGTGACTGTGGTCAGTTTCAGTGTCATTTCCCTTCCCCCAGTCCTCATTGTATTATGTATTGGAATGTGCTGGAATGTGCTGTGTGTAGGGCTCCGGCCATACCTGGCCCCTTTTGTAAGCTGGCTCAGTCTGGCCTCAGCCTCCAGAAGGAAGACATCTCTCTCTTTTACGTGTTACTTTCTAAGTTAATAAAAGCCTTGTTTTGTTTCGCTAACATCGAGTCTCGGAACTTATTGAGGCACATCATTAGGTTTAAGTTTAAGGTGTGTAAATATTAAAATGATTAGAGTTTAAGTAGTTTTAAATCTGCCCAGTATGTGTGTTGTTTTGGATCGAGGTCGAAAGACCAGGTCATGCCGTCACTTAAGCCAGGATCTCTCGGGAGCCTGGCTATATTGTTTGATATATCGCAGGAACCAGGAGAAAGATGAGAGGGATCCTTGTTGCGTTCGTGGTAATCGGATGGAGCTGGGCCTATCGGGGCCACACCAAGGACTCCACCATATACGGGTGCTCTGGAAATAGAGGCCCCATCGCGACTGACGGAACCGGCTCACAGGACGCTGAAGGGACTGCTGCCTACTTCCATGAAGGAAGATGGCCAGGCTGGCTGGGGTTGAACGCCACTGAATACTCCAGCCAGACGGGGTTTGCATACAGAGAAACGTCTCTGATGTGCCCCAGAGTGCGGATCATTGCGCCCAGGATCAGCGTCACCGTGGGCAAAAAGATTTGTCTTGTTTGCAACGGACATGTACCTTTGGACCGCTGGTGGTGGCTGCGCAAATTGAGCAGCACCATGAAGAACTCGACAGTCGAATGGGAAAGATTGGGTAATAACACCCATCGTACAATAACGGGAAAACACGGGGGGTTGAGTGTCTGTTGGGACAAATGGTGGGAACCAGATGAGGGGATCTACATCTGTATGTGGGGTTCAGAACGCGCTTGCCCCACAGGCACCTCCATCTTTTTCCAAAGACAGTGGCAGGATGCTGGGCAAGGAATGAGGTGGGACGTCAGCTCACGGGCGTGCGGACTCCCATACTCACAGATCCCAGTAAACGCCACGGAGCTCATCACCCGACCCCGTAAGCCCCTGCCCACAGTTCCGGTAGCTAAAGCCCTCAAGGAAGGGTGCCCCACCACGACAAAGGGACCCAGGAACGGATTGGTATTGGTACCCACAGATCAGGTACTGTACCAAGGGGTCCACTACGCGGTGGCTTCGGTGATTTTAAACCTCACCGAGGTACGATTGCCAGCGTGGTGCCCCAGGGAAACAGAGCAATTATACCAGGTCCTGTTAACAAACATGTTTAAACAGTTTTACGAATTCGACTTTGCCAATGTCGACAGAGCCGAATTGTACACCACACCACATGAGGTCTTGGACAGAGTAGGGAGACAAAGAAGGGGTGCAGTAAATGATATTTTCACAGCTTTTAATACAGGAACTTCCGTCATCAACACATTGGATGACGCGGAGTTGCAAACCCAGATCAATGGTTTAAAAACACAGCTAAGAAAGATACTGACTGATGAGAATAAGGTAGTGGGTTCTGAGTTACACGAGGACCAGGCCATGACACTACACTTAAAAGAGATAATAGCTGAGCTGGAGAAACATGCCAGAACGGTAAATGCTCTCATTAGGGAGGATCGGAATGCATCCGATCAGGCTGCGCAGAACGAAGCTTGTGTGCTATACGGGGCGTGGGTACTGGGCGAGGGCCGCAGTAATCTGGAGGATTTAAAGCAAGGTTTGGTCCCCTCCTGGATCAGCAACAAGCACCTCGCAGCCCTCCACCCTTTTGAGAATACATTGAGGCCGTGCCAGCTCAGACTAGCTGCAGAGGCCTACCCAGTCCCAGTGGACTGTGGACGGTCTAATCACACCATTATGGGTATAGTGGTAAGAATGCCGGTGATGGGAAAGACAGCTAAACCCGCCCCGGTATACAGGGTGGAGAACATTGGAGTCATTCAGGGGGGTGCGCACATTCGCTACACGGAGGTCCCACCTTACGTCATTCAATGGGAGCATGCAATGTCGGGTACTGACCTCTCGGGGTGCCGGAGCCAGGGAGCACACATCATCCTGTGTCCCCAGCACTTGAATGCCCATTCTAAACTACAGTGCGGGTTCAGAACTGCTGGCGCGAAGCCTATAAATTGCACCATGGAGGCAATGGCACCAGGCCATGTGCCCCCGCAGGTGGCATATATAGGAGGTGGGACATACTGTGTCACCACTGCAGCGCCCCACTACCAGCATGGACAGCACGGTTGGTGTCCGGTTAGTGGCAGCAGCTTCTGTTTCAAGCCCAGGGCAGAAGTTCAAGTGGCCCAAGAGCGAATTGTCCCCATTCCTGAACCTTCTACTGTTCACATCACTGTGAAAGAGAATTTCACCGATCTGCAGCCTTTCATTGCACGTTTTGGATATATCATTCCCCCTCTCCCTGAACACCTCACCAAGATATTAAAAGCCATTGTTGTTTCACAAAAACACTTCTACACACTGGAGCAGAAGACTTTAGAGATAGGGGCAGACATATTGAATATAGTGACCCCACCGTGGTGGGACCTGTTCACTAATATAGAAGTCCCTTCCTGGATTAGGATAGCCTCCCACATTCTTGTAGTGTGCCAGGTTGTCATTGTAGTTTATTTGCTGTTTGTACACTGCAAAAAGGTCAAACATTCGCAAAAGTATGAGAATAGAGGGGAATGGAGGGAGCATTATGTGCGGGTAGAAGAAGAGACACCCATTTAGTTTTTGCTGCTTTGTATAAAGTTAAAGTTTCCCCTCCCTCCTCCGTACTATTTTTGATATGTATTCATGTGCATTTTTAATTTTTCATGTATGTACTTTATTTTCTGATTGAAGTTTTATTAGATGTGATTTTATTATTAGAAGGTAATGTGTATGCACTAGGTGATGTAGGGGTTTAAGGACCCCCTCCACGCCTGGAAGTAAGTTGTTAGATTTTTTAATTCCAAGGTTTTGCCATTTATAGATGCTTAATGTACACTAGATTTTTCTGAATTGGGAAATGCATGTGTCGTGGGGTCATAGATAGGTAAATACTGAGGATGGTTGGATTGTGGAAAGTCAGAAAATTTTGCTCACCCAGAATTATGATACTTGAAGCAAGTTACAGTATCATCAGGGGGGAGTATAGGATTCGCAAAATTGGACTTTATATTAATAAGGTTCAAATGGCAGAAGAGGCCATGATTTTAAAGACTGTTTTAAAAGAAGCCCAGAAAAAGGGGCATACAAAATGGCCACCATACCATGTGACCAGCTTATTGGGACACTTTAAAATGGTTCCTGCGCAACCTCAGACAGATTTGTGGATTCAACCCACAGTAAGTTCTGGAAGCCATTTCTGAAAGAACAAAACCAGACCCACACGTATGCATATGGATTAGATGCAGATCTAGTCAAGATCGGCCTGGAGACAGAGGCCATCAAAATGTTGACCCAGACAAAAGGGGACAATTTCATATTCATGAGAACAGCACCCAGGACTAGATAACGAGATCAGCAGGACATTAAAAACAATGAAGGTAATTCCAGACCAGAGATGGGCCTCTTACCAGCCGTTTAAGACATAAAAAAATATAATGATTACCCCACTGTGCCCCCAGCCCGCCAAAATTAAAACAAAGACTAACCTGATTTTGGGCGGGAGACGGAGGTTTCTGGAAGAAAGTATATCTGGAAGAGTTTTCGGCAGTTGGGGAGAGCTTGAGCTTGAACGCAGGCACACAGGCAGACGCGCAGGGTTGGAGAGCTGGAAACACGCAGCTTGAATCCGGACACCCAGAAGAAGAAGCAGGCAATCGCAGGAAGTAGAAGAAAGCCAACATCGAAAAGGCCGTCTTGAAGCCGGCGTTCCACCCCGGGGAAGCACATCGGGAGATCACCGACCATCCCCAGGCCGTTGCCGTAACGAGAGGCCATCGACCCAACTTGGGAGAAGAAACAAAAAATAAAGGTCCCAAGAGAAGAAACCTTCCAGCCACCCCGGCTCGGGAGAAGAGAGAAAAGGAACCTGAAGAAGCGATGGGAGCCAGCCCAAGGCTCCTCTAACTAGGGTCGAGCCGACGATCCTCGACCCCGCCAACATCCAGGCTCGCCGGTGTCCAGCCGCCCCCGATCCCCACCTCAGGAGAGAGGTGTGGCGCAGCTCGCAGGGGCTCCACGATCCACGTGAAGACGAAATGCCTGAAGGGACCAAACACAGACTCAATTTCAAAATCTTGCACTTCATAGTGGGTTTGGTGAGCATGTTTCTGGCCCTTCACAATCAGATCTAGATAGGTTTAATAAGGGGGTGGATTTAAGGGTACAATTAACATGCGTTGTTGTCCCTCGATGTTCCGTGTGTTTCCTTATTTCATGATGACCTTTGTAGAGTATAAGATGCCTGTATTTGCCTTAGTTAGCACTGTGTCGTTATGATTTGTTTGTGTGTTTTTCCCTCCCATGTACTCCCTTATCTGCTTGCATTTGATTTGATATTTTTCCTTATGCAATAAATTTCATTTTGTTTAATCTAACTTAGTCTACAAGAGTTTTCTCTGCATTGTAGTTCCTGCGCCTAAGTCCAGAGTATCGAATCTAAGGGGCGAGTGGGTCGAACCACTCAAGGTTTTACTGTGCAAGAGAGAGAGGCCTCTAGAGAGAGAAACCTCAGGGAAATCTCTCAAGGAAAACCCCTTACAATGCTGGAAATCGGAAATAAAAACAGAAAATGCTGGAACTAATCCACAGGTCAGACAGCATCTGTGGCGAGAGAAACAGCGTTCACGTTTTAGATTGATGAACTTTCGTCAGAATCCTGAAACTCTGTTTCTCTCTCCACAGATGCTGCCTGGCCTGCTGAGTACTCCCAGCATTTTCTCTTTTTATTTTACTTTTATCTGAGTTGCTGTTGAGTGCGGTGGAGCCCTGTGTATTTCAACTCAAATCTGTAACAGCGAAACAGACAGTTATCTGTAAGTATAGCCATATACACATCACATAGCTCCAATGTAAGCATCTGTTTGAGTGGCAGGACAAAAGTAAGCTTGACCTGGTTTTGATTGACTGTGAAAATTGGCATTTGATTTCAACAGATGCACAAATTACTTGTTAGTCATTTAGTATTGAAATGACAGTAATCTGTTCTAAAGTTATATGCAGAGTGCCATTAGGAATTTGGAATATTTCAAAATGCTTTCTGACAGTGCATTAAGATGGAAAACTTTCAAACAGTACTTATTTTGTTAGAAGCTTAGGTTTCTCCCTTTGCAGTACTGCAACTGGGCTCTTATGTCTGATGTTAGTACTCATAAAATAATTTTTGCAGACGTAGGCTCAACTATTAAACTCGAAGAATGTTCCACTCAATGACAAACTGTAATATCTACTAACCAAATTCCCAGTTGACTCCTCAGTAAACACACAAGGCCACTCCCTCGATCTTGTTATTATATATTGCCTCCAGACTATCACTGACAGCTCTCCCTCTAATCACTCCCTCATCCCTTTCTCCTGTATATCCCCTTGCCTGCCCCGAACTCCTCTATTATCACATTACACCACCTCCAAACCTCTTCACACATGCCTTCTATCACTCCAGGCCTCCCTCAACTCTGGTCTATTACCTCTGGCACTCTGCTCCACACTGCCCCTTCTCTTCTTTGAATATCACTGACTCAGTTGGATCCCGGATAGTGAGGCGAAAATATCTTCTATCCTCGGAAGAGGATACTGTACCGTGTGAAGGATCGGGTTTACAGTCACCTTAAAGTCCCCACAGATGCAAATTTTTTTCTGTTCCTCAGAGTTATTTTTCAATGTTTTTTTCATGACTGGAACGATGGGTGTTGCCCATTCGCTCCAATCTATTTTGGATAATACGCCTGCCTTTTCCAAATTCATCAGCTCTGCCTCGACTGCCGGACGTATTGCGTATGGCACCGGTCTTGCCTTAAAAAATTTTGGAATTGCTGTATCTTCCACTTTTATTGAGGCGGTGATGCCTTTCAAGGTTTCTAGTTTCTCTTGAAACACTTCTTTGGCGTTGGCCAAGATGTCTTTTAATCGTTCAGGTATGATGTCATCATTGTTTTTTTCCTTACTGGTCACCATCAGTGCCTGAATGGAGTGCCAGTCTAAACGTATCTTCCTTATCCATTCACGTCCCAACAACGGTGGACTACCATCTTGTAGAATGTATAAATACAACTTTTGTATTTCTTTGCCGTTGTATACCACAGGCACCCTTATTTTTCCTTTGGGGTAGACTTTCTGCCCCGTATATGTTTTTAAGATAATGGATGTGTCTTTTAGAGGTATATGCGAAAATAGCCTCTCGTAATCTCGTCGATTTATTACGGTTAGAGCTGATCCTGTATCTAGCTCCATTTTAACTGGGGACCCTGCTATTGTGAGGGTAACCCAAATGGTTTGGTAATCCTCTTTGGCAAGTACATTATGTAATTTGAGACAGCTTAGTCTCTTGTTTCCGGAGTCGCTATCGCTATTCTGGTCTTCGGAGCTATTGTCCGTCATCATTTGTACCTTCCTGTACTTTTCTTTATTGATTTTTTGTTTTCTGTCAGTGGATTTATTTTGTCCAGATTGGCATACCCGTGCAATGTGTCCAATCTTACCACATTGCCTGCATGCTTTGCCCTTGAACCAGCAGTCCCTCTGGTTATGGGTGGATCTGCCGCAGCGATAACATCTTCCGAACTCCTGTGTCATTTTATGGGTGCCGAAGTCCTGTGTCTCTTGTTGTATCTCTGCAGCTCCTTTTGCTGCTGCTTCGTATGATACAGCCATACTGAAAGCTTTGTCCAATGTTAAATCTTTTTCAGAAAGCAGTCTTTTTTGTGTTCCTTCACTTAAGAGACCGCAAACAAATTTGTCTCGAAGATAATCCGATAGTCCTGCTCCGAATTGGCAGTACTTTGATAGCTTTCTTAATTCGGTTAGGTAATCAGCGTTACTTTCATTCTTGTGTTGATTTCTCTTGAAGAACTTGAATCGTTCCGCTATCAGCAGCGGTGTTGGGTTTAAATGCTCCTGCAGGGTATCAACAATTTCTTTAAAAGTCTTGTCCTTTGGTTTGGCTGGAGTGATTAAATTTCGTAACAGCCCGTATGTCTTGGCGCCCATTAAGTTCAGAAGTACTGAAGCTTTTTTTTCATCTGTTATTCCATTTGCAGTGCAATAAACCTCTACTCTTTCCACGTATGTGGTCCAATCTTCTATTTCGCCATCAAAAGCCTCAATATTACCAGATTTAGGCATTTCAGAAAAGATATGGCGCTTCCCGCGCTTTTTTTTTCTTTTTTTTTTCCTCTCTCTGTAGCAACGATATGGCGCTTCCCGCGCTTTCCCGCCGCTGCTACCGATAACAGCGCTGTTTTACTGTGGTTTCCGTTTATTCACTGTTGGAGACTCGTTCCCGACGGAGGTCTAAACGCTGACCTGCTTGCCGCGCCGGCTGTCACTCGAGTGCACCCTCCCAGTCCGTTATTGCTTGCCTCCGATTTCGCTGCCTGTCTCAGCTGTAGAGCCCGCTGCTGGAGCTCCAGCCTGATGCCCAGGAAGGATTAGCGCAGTACCTGTCACCAGCTTGGCCAGCTGGTGAAACCACAGTTTCTCTTACTTCCTTGAGTCTTCTGGACGCTGGAGGAATCGTTGTCCTTGAGGTGCTGCCGAATTGCAGGTAAGTCCGTTTCCACTTCGTCGCCACTGTAGTGTCCGTGTGTAGATAAAGACACTGAAGACAGGAGTTGGTTCATAGGTATTTACTAAGCAAGTCTGGGGGGGGTTTTCTAAAGGATATACACAATACACAAGCTTATATAGCCCAAGTGGCAATTACCGGCATTACGCACACCTGGGGCTCTTAAAGGCACATACACCATAATTGCTCTTAAAGGCACATACACCACAGTTTGGGCCTTGTAGTGCCCAAAAAGCAGGCACTGCCGAGACCAGTTTTGCCCCCAGCTACTCTTAAATGGCTGCTGATTTCCTTAAAATCATACCACTACTGAGAGGAAGGTGGGGTTTTCTGGCAAAGCCAAGTGGTAAACTCTTTGAAGTAGTGGTTCTGGACATCATGCTTCAGAAAGTGTTGGCCAGATGGGTGGTTCTTTTGGTGGTGAGAGACATCCTGCTGTGTCTAGATTTTTAGCATGGAGTCTGGTTCTTATTGGCCCAGTAATTCCGGGCACAACGCGTGAGTACGGATGGGGTACTCACGCGTGTGCCCGGAGAAATTGTCGGTTTTCAGCATGCACAGCGCATGCGCTGAAAACCGGCATTTCCTGTCCTCTGACCCAAGGGGTTAAGAGGCAGAATGCACGCGACTGCACAGGCAGCGCGTGCGCAGTAAAATTCCTTTTTTTTTTCAGAGTTGCGCGCGTGTAAAGGCCTCCGGTCTTTACGCGTGGAAAAACAAGACGTAAGTATTTCGTTTTTCAGGTAAGTGGGCTTTTAGTACAATGTAGAAATTTTTTTCCACAGGTTTGTTATTTTTAAAGAATTTACAGGATGGTAAGTTTAGTTTTAGACCCTATTTTTTTTAAATTTATTTTTTTCAAAAAATTGATTAATTGTTTAAAACATTTTTTTTAACTTATTTATCTATATATATAAAAGGATATGTCTATCTGTCTGTCTCTCTGTCTGTCTCTGTCTGTCTCTCTGTCTGTCTCTCTGTCTGTCTCTCTGTCTGTCTCTCTGGCCGGCTATACAATCAAAGGTTATAGAGCGTACCTACACATATGTTATATCAAAAGAAAGCTCATCATTAGGGGACTCTTGTAGGCATATTTACTTTTTGCTCGGACAAAAATTGTGCCGACGGTATCCAAAAAACTTTCAAAATTCCTCTCATTATCTGCTCATTTGCATCGAGTGGGGGTGGGTTCATTGTGTGTGCGGGCTACAGTTGAGTGACGTGATCATTGACCAATCCTATAGTTCAGTGACCTGACGGTTGACCAATCGGTGCATGTGTGGGCGGGCCTTATCATTCTGAACCGCGGTGAGTCGCCGCCATCTTGATTCCAAACTTTTCATTTCTTTTTCCCACTTTCTGCGTGTTTCTTTACAAATCTAAATTTCCAGCAAAAAAAAAGTTGCTTTTAAAACACAAATTGTTTTTAAAAAACGTTAATTAATTTGTAAATCTTTTCTCTAACATCTATAATTTTCCTACCTTTCACCGTTTCTCCAGGCCTGTAAGCCTGGGCCTCTGTTGCCCAGCCACGCCCGAGCTAGGCACCACCCGTCGCGCTCAACAAGCGGCTCGCAATCGCCGCCATCTTTGTGAAGGCTGGAGGGGGCGGGCCTGCACCGAGCGTCGCCACCGCCGCCATCTTAGTAAAGGCGGGTGGTGCAGGAGTCAGCGCGCGCAACTTGAGTCTGGCCGGGTGAAATAAAGAATAGATTTGCCTTTCTAATCTAGGCTTTATTATCTTTAAAAACCCAGTAGCACATCTTTCAACACCAGTCTCCAACAATGACTAGAGAGAACTGAATTTAAGATGGCCACCACAAATCACCTGACATCCACTACCAATGAGTTTACAACATATATCTCAAGGTAGAAACAAACAACCAATTACAATACTTCTTACTAATACAGAGAACAACCACCCCATTCACCAATCACAATACTTCTTATTAAACATAGGAAATAGTCACCACATTCACCCCTCCTTTTAAAACATGCTCCAACCTAAATAACCTTTACAATTTATAATTAATTTATTTACAACTAAAATACAAATATAATATTTCAACAACTTTAAAACATTACTATCAATTTAAAAGTCCATTTTCAATCGGTCGACCGGATATCTTGTTTGTGTCGACCTTCTTAACCTTGGTGAAATTCCTTGCCCTCCCACACCCGGAGGCACCGAAGTATCTTCTGCAGACAGGCTATCCATATCCCGATTATCAACGGTTTCCGGATTGGAAATCCCATCAGGAAGTAAACTAGGACGGTCATGAACATCCATCAAAGGCTGACTAATAGAAGTATAATTATCTGCAATAGGATTGGGAACATTCGTAGTATCTATAACAACATCCACATTATCTGACTCACGACTATTATTAGTATCCTCGGAAGAGGGCTGGCCACCACAAGGAGCCAAGTCTTTAATTGAAACAGTACTTTCTTTCCCATCTTGGAATCGAATATGAGCATATTGGGAATTTGCCTCCAACATCTCCACCTCCTCCACTAAAGGATCATATTTTGACAATCTAACATGGTGTCGAAGCAACACAGGTCCCTGCATAGTAAGCCATGAAGGTACCGAATATCCCGTAGTAGATCTCCGTGGGTAATTAAAGAGCCTTTCATGGGGGGTCACATTAGTAGCCGTTGAAAGCAATGATCTAATGGAATGCAGGGCATCAGGCAGTACCATTTCCCACTGTGTATTCTTAAGATTCCGGGATGTCAAAGCCAACATAACTGCCTTCCAGATCACCCCATTGTATCGTTCGCACTGTCCATTACCCTGGGGGTTATACGGGGTAGTTCCACTAGTAGAAATTCCCCGACTCTGAAGGTATTCCTTCAACTGGGAAGACATAAAAGAACTTCCTTGATCCGAATGGATATACGCAGGCATCCCGAAGATGACAAAAAGTTGAGTCAGACATTTGATAACTGTAGCAGCTGATACATCTGCGCAAGGAAAAGCAAAAGGAAACCTTGAAAACTCATCCACAACAGTAAATATGTATCGATTTTGAGTCGTTGAAGGAAGAGGCCCCTTAAAATCAATGCTCAAACGTTCAAAAGGAGAAGTAGCCTTTATAAGATGAGCTCGTTGAGGCTTAAAGAAATTCAGTTTACACCGAGCACAGATAGAACATGATGAAGTCATCCGCTTGACATCTTCAACTGAAAAGGGCAAATTCTTACTGCGTACGAAGTGTATCATCCTCGTAACCCCAGGATGACATAAGGCATTGTGAAGATTAATAAGTGTATCTCCGTGAATCACAGAACAATAAGCCCTTGACAGTGCATCAGCAGCAACATTATCCTTCCCCGGACGATAAACTATATCAAAATGGTAACATGCCAACTCAATCCTCCACCTCATTATTTTATCATTTTTGATCTTTCCAAAATGTTTAACATCAAACATAAAGGACACAGATTGTTGATCGGTTACCAACATGAAATGTCGCCCCGATAAATAATGTCTCCATTTACGCAGTGCTTCTACTATTGCATATGCCTCTTTCTCTATTGAAGAATGCCTTTTTTCACTATTGTTCAAAGTACGTGAGAAAAAGGCCACAGGTCTTCCATTTTGGTTCAGAGTAGCCCCAATTGCAAAATCAGAAGCATCCGTCTCAATCACAAAGGGAACCTACTCATCAATAGAATGCACAACTGCTCCTAGGATATCCTTTTTAAATTTATCAAAACATGTCCTGGCCTCCCATGATAGAGGATATGTCATAACCCATATAAGGGGCCGGATCTTCTGCGAAAAGTTTGCAATCCAATTAGAATAGTAAGAAAACAGTCCAACAACTCGTTGCAAAGCCTTAGAATTAGTAGGATAAGGTAAATCGATCAATGGTCGCAGACTTTCTGGATCTGGTTTAATCTTATTTCCCGAGATAATATACCCCAGTAGATTTACCTCAGTAGTCGAAAAGATACACTTCTCTTTATTAAAAGTTAAACCAACTTTTTCCGCAGCTTGAAGGAATCTTTCTAAATTAGAATCATGCTCCACCCTTGATTTACCACACACCGTGATATCATCTAAATATGAAAAGGTGTCAGAGAGAGAGTTATCACTTATAAAAGCATCCATTGCCCGTTGAAAACAAGCAACACCATTAGTAACACCAAATGGTATTTGGCAAAACTGATACAGCTTTCCACCAGCCTCAAAGGCTGTATATGGTTGATCCCTCTTAACAATAGGAATCTGATGATAAGCACTCTTTAAATGAATAGTGCTAAAAAACTTATACTGAGATACTTTGTTGATAAGCTCATCAATCTTAGGCAAAGGGTACGCATCTAATTGAGTATACCTATTAATAGTTTGAGAGTAGTCTATCACCATTCGTTTCTTATGCCTCTCGTTAGTGGTGACAACTACCTGAGCCCGCCAAGGCGAACAACTAGGTTCAATGATTCCTTCCAATAAAAGACGTTGGACTTCAGAATTAATAAATTCTCTATCCTGACTGCTATACCTTCTTGACTTGGTAGCAATTGGCTTACATTCCGGCATCAAATTGGAAAAAAGTGATAATGGAGAAATGGATAAAGAAGTTCATCCACAAATGGATAAGGGTGGCTTAGTCCCTCCAAACAAAAGACTAAGACTTTCGTGTAATTTAAGCACATCATGACCAATCAAAATATCCGCACAAAGATTAGGCAAAACAGATAGGCATATATCAGTATACGTATTACCTAGAAGAATCAATTTCACAAGGCAACAACCAGCTACTTGTGAAGTAAGGGTCGTGTGAGCCATACACACCTGATAAGTAACAGGCATGATTTTCAAACACTTTTCCTTCACAAACTGAAGACTTATAAAACTCTCGGTACTGCCCGTATCTATGAGAGCCTTCACTTCTAACCCATTAACTTGGGCCATAACTATAGCTTTGTTTAGGCCATGAGCAAATGCAGCAGAAATTGATGCAATAAATGCCCTCTCTACAGGTTGAATAGTCGCAGAAGAGGAGGTAATTGAACCTAATGATTTACAAACACGTGCATAATGACCTCTCTTGCCGCATTTACTACATACAGCCTCCCGGGCAGGACACTTCAAACGAGGATGCCGGACGTTCCCACAAAAATAACACTTCTGAATCCTAGAGGCAACAGCCGCCGAAGTAAAAGGTGGAGCTGTTGGAGTAGAAACTATTTCAGAATCTAGTAAACCACTCCCATTAAGTCCACCTAATTCCTTTTCATCCGGAACTGCCGAAACCACAGTCACAGGCCGATTAGAAAGAGCATTACAATCCGAACTTCTCTGAGCCATATCCAATGTAGAAGCTTGCTCAAAAGCACTCTTGAGATCCAAAGTCTTATTTTCTAACAACCGCTGACGAATTGATCTAGACAGTAGTCCATTAATAAAAGCATCCCGTACCGATTCTTCCTTATATTCTTCGGCCGTCACGGCTTTATAATTACAGTTAGCACCAAGGTGCCGAAGTGTTTGTAAATAAGTATCCAAAGATTCTCCCACCTGCTGCCTACGGGCAGATAGAAGGTAACGTGCAAATACCTCATTCTTTGGTTTAACAAAAATCTTCTCCAATGTAGAAATAGCCAATTCGTAAGTTTTACAGTCCAAAATATACTTATACACATCCGGAGCAATGTAGTTGATCAGCATATTCAGCTTATTCAGAGACTCTTGTTCCAACACACCCAAAAAGTTTGTAAATGTACAATACCAATGTTTCCATTTATCATCCACTCCTGCAGAATTAGGGTCAGCATTGAATCGTTCCAGTTGAAGATATCGCTCCATTCTGATAAAAAGTTAATAAATTGAAATAAAGAATAGATTTGCCTTTCTAATCTAGGCTTTATTAACTTTAAAAACCCAGTAGCACATCTTTCAACACCAGTCTCCAACAATGACTAGAGAGAACTGAATTTAAGATGGCCACCACAAATCACCTGACATCCACTACCAATGAGTTTACAACATATATCTCAAGGTAGAAACAAACAACCAATTACAATACTTCTTACTAATACAGAGAACAACCACCCCATTCACCAATCACAATACTTCTTATTAAACATAGGAAATAATCACCACACCGGGCCTCACACGGTAGGTTGCACGGCGGCAGCTCTTTCTCTGCTCTTGAAGCCGTCTCGGGTGGGGGGCGGGGCTCGGGAGATCGGGGGTCGGCAGATCGGGGCTGGGGGGGGGCGGCGGGGACTCGTCAGCACAGGCCTCGGGAGATCGGGGGGGCAAGCCTCGGGAGATGGGGGGGGCGGGGCTCGGGAGATCGGAGATCGGGCCTCGGGAGATTGGCGCTCGGGGAGATCGGGGGGCGGGGCTCGGGAGATCAGGCCTCATGAGATCAGGCCTCGGGAGGTCAGGGGGGCGGGGCTCTAGACATTGGGGGCATGGCTCGGGACATCGGGAGATCGGGGCGGGAGATCGGGGGCGGGACATCGGGAGATTGGGGGGCGGGACATCGGGAGATCGGGGGCGGGACATCGGGAGATCGGAGGGCGGGGCTCGGGGACTCCCCCCTTCCCCCCCTCCCCCTTCCCCCCCTCCTTCCCCCTTCCCCCCCTCCTTCCCCCTTCCCCCCCCATCACTGGCAGAGGGGAGAGGGTCTGCTGGCTCCCCCCTCCCTTTCTCCCCCCCTCCATCCCCCACCTCCCCCCCTCCCCATCCCTCCTCTCCCCCACCCCTTCCTCTCCCCCTCCCCTCCCTTTCCTCTCCCTCCCCTCCACCCTCTCCCTCCCCTCCTCCCTCTCCCTCCCCTCCCCTCCTCCCTCCCCCTCTCCTCCCCCCTCCTCCCCCCTCCCCCCTCCTCCCCCCTCCTCCCCCCTTCCATCCCCCTCCTCCCCCCTCCCCCTCCTCCCCTTCCTCACACCCTCCTCCCCCCTCCCCTTCCCCTCCCTTCCCCTCCCTTCCCCCCTTCCTCCCAGTCGTGCTCTCTCTTCCCCCGTCGCTCTCTCTCTTCCCCCCAGTCGCGCTCTCAATTCCCCCCAGTCGCTCTCTCTCTCTCTCTCTTCCAACAACAACATGCCCTCAAAAATCCCTCGGCACCGCCGGGCACTTCAGCTGGTAGTTAATATAATCAGTGGGATGTTTTTTAAAATTTTATTTAAAGTTAAAGTAGTGTTTTGGCAGCCCATACTTTTCATGAGTTTGACAGCTCTTACTGTCAAACTCATGAATGCGTTTCCCCTCCCCTGATTGGCTGCAGAGTGCTCACCTGATCCCAGCCGGCACATCGCACTAACTACGCCGCTGGATCAGGTAAGCACAGCGCGCCGACATCTGAACCGGGCCAGTGACAAGAAATGCGAGCAGGCCCGGGCTTCGGATGTCGGCGCGCAGGGTGAGTGCACATCGGGGGCTTGCACGCGCGGCAAGCCCCTGATCCTAATTTCAGGGCCAATATCTGTTTATCGTTCACACTGAGAGGACAATGTTAATACCTATTACAAAGAATTGGAATTTGCAATCAACATTTCATCGCTAAGCTATGGAGATATTTATAAAGTGCATTAATAATGCATACATTCCGCCTTCTGTGCTGCTGATTTCTCAGGGCATACTTTAAAGCTTGACTCAAAAAGAATCAAGTATATGTTTTCTGGTATGAAAATCAACCAGATTTCTCTTTTCTCTGCAGGAGTGAACATTTCCACTAGTGCTAGCTAAAGCATAGTTTACTCTTATTTGTACTGACAATTGATGTAATCAGCAAAGCTTTTATGTAGTGTGCAGAATATCACATTCAAGCAAAATTCAAACTGTTCCATCCGATAATTAATGTCTTGTAAACTGCTTACATGGTAGAAGTTAAACGTGGAATTAGTCATTTTCAACAAAATATCCAGACATTTGTCATTGAGTTGTCGTAGCAGTAAAGGCGATAATTACTCTTTGCTCTTCTGTGCTTTTGGCATGTTGCTGCAAATAAATTTTAGGTTTTAGGTGCTTTGCTATATGTAATTGTGACAGTTAGTTTAGCTTTGAATGACAGATTTCCATACCTGTTTTCCAAGAATAAGAACGCATAAGTAGGAAACTCAGTGGCATTATATAGTTGCTGGAATATACATACATCACCAGAACAAACGCTTGCAATTGGAAAGAGTTGTGTTTGTGACTTCATCCCTCTCCCTGGCAACTGTCTGATGCAGAACCTGAACATTCACAACCTTGGTGTCGTATTTAACCTCGAGATGAGCTTCCGACTGTATATCCGCTCAAACACCAAGGCCGCCTACTTCCATCTCTATAACATCGCACGTCTCCGCCCTAGCCTCAGCTCATCAGCTGCTGAAACCCTCAACCATGACTTTGTTACCTCTAGGCTTGACTATTCCAATGCACTCCTGACCGGCCTTCCATGTTCCAACCTACATAAACTTGAACTCATTCAAAACTCTGCTGCCCGTATCCTTACTCATACCATCATCCATCACCCCTGCGCTCATTGACCTACATTGGCTCCTAGTCCGGCAACACCTCAATTTTAAGATTCTCGGGCTAAAAGTTCGACAGCCCCTGAAAAGGAATGCAGGGGTCTCGGTGCATGATTAACCCGTGCCCATTCAAAGTAAGGCAGGCAGCACGCAAACTTGGTGCTGCCTGCTAATTTAAATGATAGCAGCATGCAGCCCAGTGCTAAATGCGCTGCTGAGTGGCTGCACGCTCAGCAGGCAGCCCAAGTTCGTGCGAGGTTAGCACCAATTAAAGCTAGCCTGCACTTCTTAAAGGGGAGGTGCAGTTTAACGAGACCAGGTGCTAGAAGTCATTCCAGAAGGCAGTTTCAACTGGGAAATATTCAGCAAAAGTGCAACACGCCAGAGAGAGGGCTCTAAAATTCTCAGACAGAGCACTGGAGGCCTTAGTACAGGAAGTGGAGAGGTCGAGAGAAGTCATGTTTCCACAGGGGACAGGGGGCCCTCAAGACACACAATGAGAAGGCAGTGGGAACAGATAGCCACAGAGGTTAATGACAGGAGTGCAGCCCCAAGGACCTGGATGCTGTGCTGGAAGAAGTTTAATGTCCTCACACGGGTGGTCAAGGTCAGTGAATGCATCTTCAAATACCATATCCTACCAACTGCACCACTAGCCTCACACACTCCTCAATTCATCACACCCCCATTACTCACCTATCAACAATCTCTATCAATCACGACTCATACCTCACATTCATATGCTCCATCTTACCCTCACACACTTACCACTGCTCCAAGCCTCACACCCACAACTCACAGCTTGCACACACTGCCAGCTATTCAACCATGACAGCCACATCAGCCAAACACGTTGAAGCACACTCACTGACACACTTCTCTCTCTCTTGCAGCACAATGTGGCACACAACCATAGGCAGCGGCAGTTAACCAGAGGGGGACAGGCGTACCTCCATATTCTGACCCCGTTCGAGGAGACAGTGCTTGGCATAACTGAAGTGGCTGTGACTGAGGCCGTGGACAGCGGCAGAGCTGAAACCATTGAAGATGAACGTATGCTCAGACCGAATCCTCCTTCTCACATCCCACTTCCCCCTCATCCCACTACCTCTTGTGACTACACGCCCCCGCCAGTCACCACAACCCTACACTTGTGCATTTCTCCTTTCAGGGACCCAAGAAATCCAACATGGCCAGGTAGTGGTAGAAGAGGAAGAGGAGAGTGGTGATGAAGAAGAGACACCATCACTCGATCTTACACTCGCAGCCACCAGCTCAGATAATGGCACTGAGGGTAGCTTAGAGGTGGGATCTGCACGTGGTGAGTCACCGGGCACGAGTGGGCTGCAGCCATGGCAGGGGGAAAGGATAGCGCAGATGCCAGCTCCCCGGAGGGTGAGGTTGCACAGTAGTTCTGCTGCACAGGACTCAGATGAGGACTCTGATGGGGCGGCCTACAGAACAAAGCTGATGGGTTTGCACAACGAATTGCTTGGTGCATTGCCAGGCCTGTCAGAAAGCCTGAATGCAATGTCAAGGAGCATGCAGGATTCCGGCTCCAACCTTGCACAGGGCTTTGCACAGAGCTTGGACCCCATCCTATCCAGCGTGGAAGGGGTGGGCAGATCCTGCACTTGTGGATCCATCCGTGATGCAGCATCTGTTGGCTGATGTCTCAGCTTCCATTGGAGCATAAGCAGAAGCCACCCAACATCTGAGTGCTGCAGTGGAAGTCATCCAAGTTCAGTTTGCTGCCATCATAGCTACAGTTAGCATTGTTGAAAAAGGCTTGCAGGGTCTCACAGCAGTCCAGCAGTCTGTCCTCCAGCAGATTACTAGGATTGCTGAGGCGCTACCCCAGGGGAGGTGCAGTGGCTCCATGGAAAACCATCCTGTTGCCCTCTCTCAGGATGACAGCATTCATCCTCCCACCCCTGCCACTCCGCTAGTGGCCTTGCTGTTCCTGTCAGCCAGCCACCCCAGACTGCTGCTGCCCATACTGAGGTGGTGCAGTACAAAGCCGGGCCAACTCGGCCCAGAGCTGCTCAAGGCTGTATTGCAAAGCCATCTGCATTCTCCCCCATTGTGGCAAGAGGACACTGTGATAGTCAGTAAAAGAGGGAAGGTAAGGTGTGGGACTATTGGTGAATGGGGAATTGGGGTTGCGTTCACTGGTACCGCAATCAGATGAGTCGATCACGGACAGCTCGGGCAGAAAGGGTTTCCTCCTCCATTCCTCCTCCTCTTCTTCCACATCCTCCTCCTCCTCCTCCTCATCATCTGGTCACCGTATGCCTGGTGGCAAGGTCTATGCCCTCAAGATGGAGAGGTTGTGGAGCATGCAGCAGGCCATGACGAATCTTGAAACACACTGTGGCAAGTAATACAGAGCCCCTCCAGAGTGGTCCAAGCAGCGGAAACATTGTTTAAGGATGCCAATGATCTGCTCTATCAGATTCCATACGACAGCGCAGTAGAGTCATGAACCAGGTGGTCAGCGGATAGCCCTTGTCACCCTGTAGCTACCCTATGTTTTGTCATGGTGGTTCAAATGCTGATGGTACAGCGGACTGCTGCAAAATGAAGACATCATGACTGCTGCCAGGACACCGATTATTGACTTGTTTGATACGCTGAGTATGGTAGCTCACTAGCTGGACATTGAGGGAGTGGAATCCCCTCTGGTTGCGGTACATCTCTGAATTGAGATGCAGCGCCCGCAAAGCAACGTGTGTACAATCAATGACACTCTGCACCATGGGGAAGCCTGTTTTCCTGGTAAAGCTGCATGCTTGTTCCACCTGCTTCTCTCTGGCAAGAGAGAATTAAATGTATTCAGCTCTCCTTGCATACAGAGCCTCACTCACCTCTCTTATACAGGAGTGGACGATGAACTGGGAGATGTTGGATGCTGACAAAATAACAGTAGAAGTGGAAGTGGAAAAGGTAGAAGCAATGGAAGGGGTGAAAATTGATAGAAAGGATGCACTAGAAAGGCTGGGTATGCTTAGAGTGAACAAGTCGCCTGGTCCAGATGGCTTGCATCCCAGGTTGCTAAAATAAACGGGCATTTGGAGAGGTTTAAGCTAATTAAAGAGAGCCAACACGGGTTTGTAAAAGGAAAATCGTGTTTGACTAATCTAATTGAATTTTTTGATCAATTAACAGAGAGGATTGATGAAGGGAATGCAATGGGTGCTGTCTACATGGATTTTTGGAAGGCTTTTGACAAAGTACCACTGGAGGAAGGTAGACAGTAGTGTTCCCCAATGGTCAGTGCTGGGGCCACTGCTTTTTTTGATATATATAAATGACCTGGATATTGGAATACAGAGTAGACTTTCTAAATTTGCCGATGACACCAAACTTGGGGGTGTGGCAAACAGTGATGATGATACCAATCGACTGCAACAGAACATAGAAAGGCTAGCAGAATAGGCAGACAAGTGGCAGATGGAATTTAATACAGAGAAGTGTGAGGTGATGCATTTTGGCAGAAGGAACAGGGAGAGGCAATATAAACTTAATGGCACAGTTTTAAAGAGTGTGCAAGGACAGAGGGACCTGGGAGTTAATGTGCATAGGTCCCTGAAGGTGGCGGGACATATTGAAAGAGTGGTTAACAAAGCATATAGGATCTTGGGCTTCATAAATAGAGGTATTGAGTACAAAAGTAGAGAAGTTATGCTGAACCTTTATAAAGCGCTGGTTAGGCCACAACTGGAGCATTGCGTCCAGTTATGGGCACCACTCTTTAGGAAGGCCCTTGAGAGGGTGCAGAGGAGATTTACCAGAATGGTTCCGGGGATGGGGGATCTTAGCTACAAGGACAGGTTGGAGAAGCTGGATTTGTTTTCATTAGAGCAAAGGAGGTTGGGGGGTGATTGATAGAAGTGTACAAGATTATGACGGGTTTGGATAGGCTAGATGGGGAAAGGTTGTTCCCACTCGTTGATGGTACAAGGACTAGGGGACACAGATTTAAGGTTTTA
Source organism: Somniosus microcephalus (assembly GCF_052327205.1). NCBI lineage: Eukaryota > Metazoa > Chordata > Chondrichthyes > Squaliformes > Somniosidae > Somniosus > Somniosus microcephalus. The sequence goes on along the minus strand of NC_140993.1, from coordinate 225,141,550 downwards.
GGCAAGAGATACAGGGGGGATGTGAGGAAAAACTTTCTTACACAGTGAGTGGTGATGACCTGGAATTCGCTGCCAACGGAAGTGGTGGAAGCGGAGCCATTCAATGTTTTCAAGGGGAGACTGGATAGGCACTTGAGGGAAATAAACTTGTAGGGTTACGGGAATAGAGCGGGGGAATGGGACTGACTGGATTGCTCTACAGAGAGTTGGCACGGACTCGATGGGCCAAATGGCCTCCTTCTGTGCCGTTATGACTCTATGGCCTAGAATTTCAGTTGTTTGCGCCACCAGTTTGCGCCCAAAGAGGCCACTCAGAGGCTTTAGCGCCTCTGGCCACAACCACTGCGATATTTAGTGGGGCGCTAATGGCGGCGTTAGCCTGTAGCGCTGCGCCACCACTGATGACATCATCGGTGTGCGCAGCGCCCCGCTACCGCCCCGAGCGCCATATTAGGTTGCGCCCGCCTCTTCCGCGCCGGCCGCAAATAGCGACCGGTACACAGGGGCCTACCTGTGGCGGTAGTGGGGCGAGTTAAGGTGGAGGTGCGGCCGGCCGCTTTTTCGGCGGCCGCCTGCCCGCACCTCCATCCCCGGCCTCCTACACCCACCCCCCCGCGGCATTGCCGGCTGTTTCCCGAGAGCCCGGCACTTCTCCTTGGTGCCGGGCTCATTTGCCGGCACTCGCGAGCGGGGATCGCGCTGTTGCAGGCACCTCCCCCTTAACAGTGGGAGGAAGGCCTGCAGCCTGCCGTGCCGCAGCGGGTGGCGCTGCGGCAATTTGCGCGCCGATATTCTGTTTCAGCGCCCCAAGCGGGGCGCCGAAAGCCTTGTTTAGCGGCCGGCTTCCACTTGGGGCGCTGAAACTGAATATCCCGATGGCGCAAGTGGCTCCGCGCGCAGCGGTAATTCCGGCGCCCAGGCGAGCTTGGCGCCCCAAACTGAATTTTTAGCCCTATGACTCTATGTTATAAATGTCACCTATTCCAGCCTGGAAGGAGCCCAATGCGAAGGAGTTTAAGGCCACGGTCACCTTTACAGCCATTGGCAATGCCGTCTTCGTCCTCGACTGAGGGCTGCAGGTCTGCCTGCAGCAGGTGGCAGATTTCTGTGAGCACCTCCTTAGTTAAAATGGAGACATCGCACACACTGTCGCTGAGTTTGAGGTCGGAGAATTACTCCCTGAAGACTCTGAGTGGACATGGTCTCCTGCTGAGAGCCCTTCTCCCACTCCTCCTCCTCCCTCTTCGAGCAGCTTTTCCTCCTCTGTGTCGCCTCTGCTCATTCTCCTGGTCATGCTGCAGACCAAGGGGATACAAAATACTGCACGCTCCCACCTCCGATGCTAACGCCCTCACAAAAATGGTGTCTGGCATGGCCCGCACCAGAAATGTGTGCACATTGCGCATGCGTGATTTTCAACCCAAAACTTCCTCCTACTAAGGCATACCCAACTGAAGAATGTTTCTTAATATTGTTCAGCATTGCACATTTTGTCCTTATATAAGCAGATAATTTTGAGGCCATTTTGGATTGTGAGCAATGAACCATACAGTCAAATAAGTGGGTGAGCCTCAATACAATAATTACTTCCATACCAATCATTTCTTTTGTCGTCAGTTGTATAAGCACGGGCTCTGTAGTATCACAAATGAATGTATATAGTAAGTGAATCTATAGTGTTAGTTATGTCTTGTATTTCTGTATGTAACATGATAATATTTTAGGCAAGCTCTCTCATCATGGTTTGCCTAAATATACAATATCCCAAATATGTCACTAAGCAAGTATGTATGACACAAGATGTGGCATTTGTTAAGTTATGTGGGGTTATTCACTTTGGTAGGAAGAATAGAAAAATAGAATATTTTTTAGTATGGTTTAGCTGAGTATGGTTGCTCACCAGCTGGACATTGAGGGAGTGGAATCCTTTCTGGTTGTGGTACATCTCTGAATTGAGATGCAGCGCCCACAAAGTGACGTGTGTGCAGTCACTGGCACCATGGGGAAGCCTGCTATCCTGGTGAAGCCGTGTGCTCACTTCACCTGCTTCTCTCTGGCGAGAGAGAATGGAATGTATTCAGCTTTCTTTGCAGACAGAGCCTCACCCACCTCACATACACAGGAGTGGATGGCGAACTAGGAGATGTTACAGCTGTCACCTGCTCCAGCCTGGAAGGAGCCCGACGTGAAGGAGTTCAAGGCCACGGTCACCTTTACAGCCAATGGCAATGTTGTCCTCTCCTGAACTGAGATGGCAGGTCTGCCTATAGCAGGTGAGAAACTACTAAATGTCGGTATTCAGACAGATTTAGGTGTCCTCATACAGGAAACACAGAGAATAAGCTTGTCACTTTAATTCTCTGCTCCACTCCCACTCTGACCTTTCTGTCCTCGACCTTTTACATTGTTACAATGAAGCTCAACATTGTAATGTATATACCTTTAAGGGGGGAACTACTTTTTACAGCTCATGTATACTGTAGTACCAGCAGTGACCACACCTGTATATTACACTGAGTAGTAATCTGTACAGTCAGTTCCAGTGTGAGCCACGTTGAGTAAACACCTGTTATACCGTTCTCCTGCAGTCTGTGTCTTATTATACACGGACACAACATTGGTGACAAGGCATGTTCGAACCTACCTGCAACTCTGCATCACCTCCCGGGGATTCGTTCCTGGAGATCAGTGGATTGGAGGTCAAGGCCAGAGACTCGGGCGTCGACCACGGGCAACCGCCAGTCATCCAGCAGAGACTCGAGAATTGCGGGGGAGGCTGTCGAGAGCCAGGCTTGGCTTTCAAGTCGAGGTGGTCCAGCGAAACGGGCTGGCAACGGGTAGTGCGCAGACCCTTCCTGGACAGCGGCGGGCTAGAGCCCGACCGAGCGGCACAGCAAAGGGCCGAGCAGCGTCGATAGGGGAGAGAGAGAGAGAGGGCAGAGCGCACAGGGCGCAGCCGGTGTTCAGGGGCCGAGCAGCATCGGAGAGAGGGAGAGAGAGACACGAAGAAACCCGCGAGGCGCCGCCATTGCCACGAGGACCACCGAGAGTGGCGTTGGCAGCAGCACAGGAGAAGCACGTGAAACCTACAGGGTGCCGAAATTGCCACGAGAACCGCCGGGAGCGGCGTTGGCAGCAGCGGAGGAGGAAGGAAAGCGCGGGAGACGCCATTTTAAGCCATTGGGAGACGCCATTTTAAACCACACCCAAAATGCCGAAGAGTGGCAGTATCACCGCATTTGACAATGAAGTCGAAGATTGGACTACATATGTCGAACGAATAGAGGTATACTGCAAGGCAAATGAGGTGTCAGATGACAAGAAAGCGTCGGTATTGTTAAATTTAATGGGTGCAAAGACGTATGGTTTATTACAAAATCTAGTAACCCCAACGAAGCCAATGGAAAAGAGTTTTGAAGACATAGTAATGATACTACAGGAACATTTAAACCCCACACCACTGCTGATAGCAGAAAGATTCAAGTTTCACAAACGGAACCAGCATAAGGATGAAAGCAATGCTGATTATTTAACAGAACTGTGCAAACTATCGAAACACTGCCAGTTTGGATCGGGACTGGCAGATACCTTAAGGGACAAGTTTGTGTGTGGGCTTCAAAGTGAAGGAACCCAGAAATGGCTTTTATCTGAAAAGGACCTTAAGCTGGAAAAGGCTTTCAGCATTGCGGTATCATATGAAGCAGCTGCAGAGATACAACAGAGACCGCAAGAATATGGCACAAACGAAATGTCATATGGAACAGAGAAGTGCTATCGCTGCGGCAGAACAACACATGACCAGAATGATTGCTGGTTCAAAGACAAAGTGTGCAGACAGTGTGGAAAAGTAGGACATATAGCATGAGTCTGCAGGTCGGGAAAGAAAACCAGCAATAAGAAACCTACCAAAGAAAAGTACAAGAAGGTACATAAGATGACAGAGAATAGTTCAGACGAACAAAAGAGTGATAACGACTCCGAAAGCAGGGAACTGAGTTGTCTGAAACTACATAATGTGATCACAACGGAGGATCACGGAAACATTTGGGTCACTCTCAAGATAGCAGGAGTCCAGGTAAAGATGGAATTGGACACAGGATCAGCCCTAACAGTCATAAACTGACGGGACTATGAGCGGCTATTCTCACACATGCCCTTGAGAGACACAAAAATTATTTTGAAGACGTACACAGGGCAAAAAGTCTACCCCAAAGGAAAAATAAGGGTCACCGTTATATATAATGGTAAGGAAACACCAAAACTAGACCTGTATGTATTACAAGATGGAGGAACACCATTACTGGGACATGAATGGATCTGGAAAATACAACTGGATTGGCATTCCATACAGGCACTGACTGTGGCTGACAAAAAGGATGACGACGTCACCCCTGGGCGACTGTCAAAGATCCTAACTGATGCGAAAGAAGTGTTCCAGCAAGGACTCAGAACACTAAAAGGCATGACAGCGACGATTAAAATTGAAGAAAACGCAAGCCCAAAATTTTTTAAGGCCAGACCGGTACCTTATGCGATCCGCCCAGCCGTCGAAGCAGAGCTGGAGAGTCTGGAACGTTCAGTTGTACTGTCCAAGGTAGACTGGAGCGAGTGGGCTTCGCCCATCATCCCTGTGATGAAAAAGTCATTGAGCAGCACACCTGGGGAACCAAGGAAGGTTCGCATCTGTGGGGAGTTTAAGGTAACAATGAACCCGTTCCTTCACACCGTACAATATCCACTTCCACGGATTGAAGATATTTTCGCCTCGCTATCTGGAGGGAAATGCTTCACTAAGATTGATCTGGCCCAGGCGTATCTGCAAATGGAGGTAGAAGAAGCATCAAAAAAATACCTCACAATCAACACCCATAAAGGTCTCTACCAATATAACCGGCTGGTATTTGGGGTAGCATCAGCTCCGGCTATTTGGCAGAGGGCAATGGAACAAGTCCTGCAAGGGATCCCAGGGACCCAGTGTTATTTGGATGACATCCTGGTCACGGGCGAAAATGACAGTGATCACCTTGCCAACCTGGAGCAGGTGCTCACTAGATTGCAGGAATATGGGCTCTGAGCTAACCGCCCCAAATGCGAGTTTTTTAGAAAACAGATCTCGTATTGTGGCCACGTTATCGATAAAGAGGGGTTACATAAGTCCCCAGAGAAGATTGAGGCAGTAGTCAAGGCTCCAGCACCAGAAAATGTGTCACAACTGAGGTCGTTCCTCGGGCTGGTAAACTACTACCATAAGTTCTTGCCAAATTTGTCGACAATACTACACCCACTGAACACCCTACTGCAAACTGGGGTGCCATGGAAGTGGAGTGACGAATGTAGATGAGCTTTCCAGAAGAACAAAACACTAATCACATCGAAAGAGGTATTGGCCCATTACAACCCAGCATTACCAATTCGGTTGGCATGTGATGCGTCACCCTATGGCATTGGAGCGGTGCTGTCGCACAAATTCTCGGACGGCTCAGAGAGGCCAATAGCCTTTGCGTCACGATGACTAACCTCAGCCGAGCGTAACTACGCCCAGATTGACAGGGAGGCCCTCAGCCTAGTGTGGGGAGTGAAAAAGTTCAATCACTATCTGCACGGGCAGAAAGTCACCTTGCTGACGGATCACCAGCCTCTTGTCTCCATTTTTAATCTGAAGAAGGGCGTTCCGATGATGACTGCGCAACAACTACAAAGATGATCACTTTTTCTAGGGGCGCACCACTATGAGATTGAATATAAGGGCACGAAACAGCATGGAAATGCTGATGGGCTATCATGCCTGCCACTGCCTACTGCGGAGGAAGCACCAGCAGTGGATCCTGTCAAAATATTCCATTCGACTATAGTTGAATACCTACCAGTAACTAACGCTTGTATCGAAAAGGAAACCCGAAATGACCCGACACTGTCTCGGGTATATGATTTGACGGTGAAGGGATGGCCAGCACATGGCGACTCACTGTTGCCAGCATTCTCGACAAGGAGAGAACAGCTGTCAGTGTGCTGGGGGACCTTGATGTGTGGATCCCGAATGGTAATTCCACCCAAGTTAAGGGATAGAGTGCTCAATGAGCTTCATGAGGGACATCTGGGAGGGGTAAAAATGAAAAGCCTAGCCAGGGCTTATGTGTGGTGGCCGGGAATCGATAAACAAATTGAGGACCTGACCAAGAGTTGCTCAGGATGCCAGAAAGTCCAAAATGCACCACCACAGGCCCCTCTACACCCATGGGAGTGGCCCTCATCTCCATGGCAACGGGTGCATATTGATTTTGCTGGTCCATTCATGGACGCAATGTTTTTAATAGCCATGGATGCGCACTCGAAATAGCCTGAGGTCATCAAAATGTCCTCCACCACCACGGAGAAAATTATTGCAGTCCTACGGACCATTTTTGCCAGGAATGGCTTGCCAGAACAGATTTGCTCCGACAATGGATCACAGTTTGTGTCCGAAGAGTTCTGGAGGTTCTTGAAAAAGAATGGGGTAAGGCATTACACATCCGCCCCATATCATCCAGCCACAAATGGATTGGCTGAGAGGTTCATACAAACCTTTAAGAAGGCAATAAAGGCTATGTACAATGACAACATTCCACTGCAGCACAAGGTGGACAATTTCCTGTTCGCCTACCGGAATGCGACACATGCAGTCACCAACCAGGCCCCAGCCATGATGTTCTTTAACCGAAGGTTAAGATCTCGCCTGGATTTGCTCAGACCAAACGTACGAAGAGATGTTGAAAGTAAACAATTCCAGCACATCCATGAGAAGCCAACAAGGAGCTTCAATGTAGGGCAACCAATCTTGGCCCGCGACTGCCGAACAGAAAAATGGCAGCCAGGAATGATATGCACACGGCAGGGCCCACTAATGTACACAGTGGACGTTGGGGAGAGCATCGTGAGATGCCATGCTGACCAGATCCTAGAGTCACAGGAACAAGTCAACCCCATGCCTCACCCATACGTACCTGGTGATGAACCCGATGTACAGGCCGCATCTACCCCAGAAACAGTAGCATCGGAAGCTGATGAACCAACCGACGACAGGGGGCCAGAATCGCCTCCGCACCAAAAGCAAGACACTCAGGAAAGGCGCTATCCAGAAAGGATCAGGACGCCCCCCCAAAGACTGAATATATAAATAGACTATTTTCAGCTAATGTTGCATATTAAAAGTGTTAATTGTAATTAGTTTGATATTTAATTGTTAAATGAGTGTTATGGTACTGTTAATCTAAAAGGGGAGGAATTGTAATGTATATACCTTTAAGGGGGGAACTACTTTTTACAGCTCATGTATACTGTAGTACCGGCAGTGACCACACCTGTATATAGCATTGAGTAGTAATCTGCACAGTCAGTTCCAGTGTGAGCCACATTGAGTAAACACCTGTTATACTGTTCTCCTACAGTCTGTGTCTTATTATACACGGACACAACAAACATAAGCTCAAGGAACAGCACCACATCTTTCTATTAGGCACTTTACAGCCTTCTGAACTCAACATTGAGTTCAACAGTTTCAGACTTTAACTTCTGCCCTTATTTTTTCAGGCAGCAGCTATTGATGATTCTGCCATCCCCATGGCAACATTTAACCACTCCTGCCTTCCACTCTAGCACAGACCATCCCTTTTGTTCTTTCCTCCCCTCTCCTCTTTCCCAGCCTCTACACCTGCTTAAAATCTGTTATATCTCTAACCTTTTCCAGTTCTGATGAAGGGTCACAGACCTGAAACATTGGGGGTGATTTTCATTCAGAAGTCGGGGAGGAGGCGGGACTACAGCTTTCGGGGTTGTAGTCCCGCCTCCATTGAGATGCGGCCAATCCACGCAATTTTAACTTGATTGACCTTGTTGAGCCCGCCCAGCAGGCTCAGCAGGCCAATTAATGGCCACCCGACAACAGGTGACGTCACAGATTGACATTTCATCTGTCAAGGCGTGCTGACAGATGAAATATCAGCGTTTCACAGCTGTTTTAAGCTGTCAAACACTGGCAGTCTTACTTCTAACATGAGTCCTTCTACGCAGACTCAGTTAGAAATCTCACCAGTACTGAAAGCTGCAGGCTGTCACTTTTGACAGATCGCAGCCATTCTGCTTTCTGTGCCGGCTGAATGATGGACTCCTGAAACCTAGAGGAAGGAAGGCTGTAAAGGTAAGTACGGGTAACTTAAACTTCTTTACACACTTTATACACACCAAACACACTTACCTTTGCACTCATGCACCCATCACTCACCTGAACACTGACATCTCGACCCCTCCAAGTCCTTCAACCCGACGGCCCGCCTCGCAAACTTGGCGTGGTTTGGAACCATCGGGAATCCCACACTTCAGCATTAAAAATAGGGATTAGGCTAAAAACTGCTTGTTAACTACCTGTTAACAGGCAGTTAATTGGCACTAATCCCTTCCCACCTCGGGTCGGCGGGTCCCAGTGCGGGGCAGGTACCCGCCTCCTTTGAAACTTACATGGAGGCGGGTTTTGGGCGGGATGGTGTCGGGACCCCCGAATTCGGGAATTTAACCCCCCGCACGCCTCCAATCCCGACTCCACGGCACGCTGAAAATCGACCCCATTAACTCTGTTTCTCTCTCCATGGATGCTGCCTGACCTGCTGAGTTTTTCGAGCATTTCCTGTTGTTATTTTAGATTTCCAGCATCTGCAGTGTTTTGCTATTGTACAGAGAATAAGCATGCAGGTACAGCAATTAGGAAGGCAAATGGCATGTTGGTCTTTATTGCAAGGGGATTGAAGTACAAGAGTTAGGAAGTCTTATTACAATTGTACAGGGCTCTGGTGAGACCACACCTGGAGTACTGTGCACAGTTTTGGTCTCTTTATCTGAGGAAGGACATACATGCCTTAGAGGTGGTGCAACAAAGGTTCACTAGATTGATCCCTGGGATGAGAGGGGTGTTCTATGAAGAGATATTGAGTAGATTGAGCCAATACTCTCTGGAGTTTAGAAGAATGAAAGGTGATCTCATTGAAACATATGATACTGAAGGGGATTGACAGGATAGATGCTGAGAGGTAGTTTCCCCTGGATGGAGAGTCTAGAAATAGGGGGCATAGTCTCAGGATAAGGGGTCGGCCATTTAAAACTGAGGAGGAGCTTCTTCACTCAGAGGGTTGTGAATCTGTGGAATTCTCGACCCCAAAGGACGGTGGATGCTCAGTCGTTAGTTATATTCAAGGCTGAGATAGATAGATTTTTGGACTCTAGGGGAATCAAGGGATATGGGGATTGGGCGGGAAAGTGGAGTTGAGGTCGAAGATCTGTTATGATCTTATTGAATGGCGGAGCAGGCTCGAAAGACTGTATGGCCTACTGCTGCTCCTAATTCTTATGTTCTTTTATTCTTATGTCTCCGTCACATGTAGCCTGGTAATGGGTGAAGGGTTGGACAGCCTCCTGCTCTGTTTTTATCCTGATACTTGGGCCACTGATTTTGTCCTTCATGGAGCACATCACTTTAGCCAGCTTCATCTTGATACATTATCATCAACAAAATGGTAGGTAATTTGAAAGGACAGTGGCACATTTTCAATTTCCTCTCATACAAGGCTTGTCTGTTTTTTTCTTTCAGATGACAGATTCTCCTTGGAGCCTAATCAATGAGCAACTGAAGGATAACATTTCCAACTCAGCCCACGATTTACTGTGCCTTCAAACTAACATGGACTGGAGGGGTCCAATTTCATGATATAGTGGGGTTTTCCAAACAGTATGCCTGTGTTGCCATGCTACATTACATCCCTGTTACATTACTCAGGAATCCCCGCTGATTCTTATGTTGCTCGAAGGAATGCATCAAATATATGATGCATAATACTGTTAGTTACTCCTTAACTAGTAATTATGACAGTACTAATTGCCTTAGATTTTAATTCTGGTGTGCACTGGGAGGGGAAAAGTGGATTTTTTATCCCTCCTAGTCCAGAAAACATTTTGCAAGTGGTAATTTGGATAGAAGCGGCTGCAAAATTTGGAGTGTGACTGATTATTGTGCTCCATATGGCTAGCAACAGGATACAGATTCTTCATGCTAAATGCGAGCAGCAGACCAATTATCACAGAAACAGAAACCCCACAGTGCAGATAGAGGCCATTTCGGCCCATCGAGCCTGCACTGTGGGGCAATTAATACTGCCATAATTACTGGTTAATGAGGAACTAACAGTATTGCTGGGTTTTCACATCTTCCATGCAGTGAATTCTTTCTGACATCATTTGAAGTGGGGACTGCTGAGTAATAATCTGGTTTTGACAGATTATTACTCAGGTGTTCACAATGGCCCATTGGATTTAGATGGAAGGATGTTCCATATCCACAATGGGCTTTGCATTAAGTGCTCTCCTGGCACAAGATTTAGCCAAGGAAGACACACAGAAGCATATACAGGGATGGGCTGAAGAGATGTGCTTTTGATGTCTGGACGGATCAGGAGGCTCATAACAGTACAGGCCTCATGGTCTCCAAGGTTCTGGTTGTCTGTGGTGTGCTCCACTACTTTGATCTGCAAAGAGGTCAAACCATGGAGGAAGAAAAAGAAGAATCCAGATGGCAAACTACCACCAGAGGGAAGCAGTCACAATGAGGAAATCGCTCGAGAAACATTAGCGCAGAATGATAGACAATGGACTGGGCAATAACACAAGATATAATTAGTTAAATGCAGAAGCTGCGCCTTTAAGGAACTTTGCTGTTGTAACAGTTCGGTTCTGACACCAAATATGGTTTGCAACATTCTCTGTTTATTTGTATTCGACCAAGTTCAGGTACACACAATATATTTAAGCAGTAGACATAGAGTGAAATAAACAATACCACCGCGTGTCTTTCCCCGGGTAGAGACGCAACATTGTCATTGTACTTTTCCAATCCTGACTCCACAACTTTTTAAGAAAAGCTTGAGATCTTTACAGTCTGTTTCTCAGGAATACTGTCATTGATAATTAATTATGGCATGGCAAGTGTTATTGTGAGCAAGACCCCCAGAAAGGATGTATTTCCTTCAAAACAACAGATGCCATCTTGTTTTCCATCCTGTTCTTCCATTTCTTACCTCAAAACTGATTGGCTAATTTTCCCTGCATCTCCTGGGACTACAAGAATAAAAAGTGGGGCATTTCCAGGGATGTTCCTTGAGCATTGTCCGGCGATCCCTTTAGGGATTGGTACAATGAGGTGGATGCTCTGCTCACCTGTACCTGAACTTTGCAATCAGGATCCTACATCAACAGTCGGACCCCAATTTGCATTTATAAACAGCCTTACCCCGTTTCAGGTGGGTTGGTTGCTCAGTCATTTGCATGCCCGCCTGAATATTGCAGCAAGTAGGCCGTGGGCATCAAAAGGACAGACGAGATGCCCAGTCTCCCTCGACTTTTCAACTGCTCACCTCCCCTTTTTTTTCAGGAGCAAAATGGACGGCAGTTGAATTTCTGCCCTGGTATGTTTTATTAAGATGCTGCCCCCTAAGTTCTTGTGCTTCATTTCAATAAATGTGACACCTAACCTATCACTCCTCCTAACTGATTTAGTACAGACAGAGTAAGTATACTGGCTGGCTTCAGGGATTCTGGACTCCCTGGTTCTGCCTGTCTTTGGATTGTGAGGGATCTGCATACGAGTCAGCCACACCCAAGATTGTGGTAGCTGATTTGTGGTGCATGCTGTAAGCTGCCTCTTTCCATGCAGGCACTTTTGGAGGAGGGCATCAGAATCTACAATTGTGTGCCTTTTCTACCTGAGTCACTGTAGAAGGGACTGCAGTTCCTGATCTGTCAAGCGATCTTTTCTTAACCTGCAGCAATTTGATGAGTAGATATCCCAGTACGATTCAGGGACTTAACGGGTTCCTAATTTCAGTTTGTGACTGATTTAGATTCAATAATAACTTTCAACAGGGAATTGGATAAATAGAATCATAGGGACTAATCTTAACCCACAAAAACAGGTGGGTTTGGGTCAGGTGAGAAGTTCAAGTGCAAAGAATTTCTAACATGACACCAACACACCACAAACCTGCCCACTTTCGGTTTTAACGGAGGTGAGATGGGGGCGGGGGACCAATCCACTCCCAGGAGGAGGCTCAGTCATTGAAATGGTTTATAGAGGCTGCGTGCCACCATTTTAACAAGGTTTCTATTTTTAACTACTGTTGGCGAGATTCCCTGACCTCAGGAAACCCGGCAGGTAAAAGGAGGCGAGAGGGGCTAGATCCAGTGCCTTTACAGCACGGCCTGTGAGATTGGAGGAGTGGGAGTGTTTCCTCCAGGTCCACAAGCTAACCCAATAAATTGTCCTCCCCCATCTCAATGACCCCTCCCCGCCCCCCTAGCGAAAAACTGACCCCACCATCACTGCCGACACCCCCGTGACCACCGACCCCCATCTCCCCCGAACCCCCACAATCAGTGATCCCCATCTCCCCCGAAGCCGCACAATCAGTGATCACCAGCTCCCCCGAAGCCCCGCAATCAGTGACCCACTTCTCCCCCGAATCCCCGCAATCACTGATCCCCAACTAAACCCAAACCACCGCATTCAGTGACCCCCCATCTCCCCCGAAGCCGCACAATCAGTGATCAACAACTCCCCCGAAGCCCCGCAATCAGTGACCCAATTCTCCCCCGAATCCCCGCAATCACTGATCCCCAACTCACCCAAACCACCGCATTCAGTGACCCCCCATCTCCCCCGAAGCCGCACAATCAGTGAGCCCCCATCTCCCCCGAACCCCCGCAATCAGTGATCCCCCATCTCCCCCGAACCCCCGCAATCAATGATCACCATCTCCCCCGAACCCCCGCAATCATTGATCCCCATCTCCCCTGAACCCCCGCAATCAGTGACCTCCCTCTCCCCCTGAACCCCCGCAATCAGTGACCCCCCTCTCCCTGAACCACCGCAATCAGTGACCTCCCTCTCCCCCGAACCCCCGCAATCAGTGATCCCCCATCTCCCCCGAACCCCATCAATCAGTGATCCCCAACTCCCCCAAACCACCGCAATCAGTGATCCCATCTCCCGTGAACCATCGCAATCAGTGACCCCCATCTCCCCTGAACCCCCGCAATCAGTGACCCCCATCTCCCTCGAACCCGCGCAATCAGTGACCCCCCATCTCCCCTGAACCACTGCAATCAGTGACCCCCATCTCCACCGAACCCTCACAATCAGTGCCACCATCTCCCCTGAACTCCCGCAATCAGTGATCCCCATCTCCCCCGAACCCCCTCAATCAGTGATCCCCATCTCCCTGAACCACCGCAATCAGTAACCCCCATCTCCCCCGAACCCCCTCAATCAGTGATCCCCATCTCCCCGAACCACTGCAATCAGTAACCCCCATCTCCCCCAAACCCCCGCAATCAGTGATCCCCATCTTCCCCGAACCCCCTCAATCAGGGATCCCCATCTCCCCGAACCACCGCAATCAGTGACCCCCATCTCCCCTGAACCACTGCAATCAGTGATCACCATCTCCCCCGAACCCCCGCAATCAGTGATCACCATCTCCCCCGAACCCCCGCAATCATTGATCCCCATCTCCCGCGAACCCCCGCAATCAGTGACCTCCCTCTCCGCCGAACCACCGCAATCAGTAAGCCCCCATCTCCCCCGAACCCCCGCAATCAGTGATCCCCCATCTCCCCCGAACCCCATCAATCAGTGATCCCCAACTCCCCCAAACCACCGCAATCAGTGATCCCATCTCCCGTGAACCATCGCAATCAGTGACCCCCATCTCCCCTGAACCCCCGCAATCAGTGACCCCCATCTCCCTCGAACCCGCGCAATCAGTGACCCCCCATCTCCCCTGAACCACTGCAATCAGTGACCCCCATCTCCACCGAACCCTTGCAATCAGTGACACCATCTCCCCTGAACTCCCGCAATCAGTGATCCCCATCTCCCCCGAACCCCCTCAATCAGTTATCCCCATCTCCCCAAACCACCGCAATCAGTGACCCCCATCTCCCCCGAACCCCCTCAATCAGTGATCCCCATCTTCCCCGAACCCCCTCAATCAGTGATCCCCATCTCCCCGAACCACCGCAATCAGTGACCCCCATCTCCCCCGAATCCCCGCAATCAGTGATCCCCATCTCCCCTGAACCCCCGCAATCAGTGACCCCCATCTCCCCCGAATCCCCGCAATCAGTGATCCCCATCTCCCCTGAACCACTGCAATCAGTGACCCCCATCTCCCCCGAACCCCCACAATCAGTGACCCCCATCTCCCCCAAACCCCCGCAATCAGTGATCCCCATCTTCCCCGAACCCCCTCAATCAGTGATCCCCATCTCCCCGAACCACCGCAATCAGTGACCCCCATCTCCCCCGAACCCCCTCAATCAGTGATCCCCATCTTCCCCGAACCCCCTCAATCAGTGATCCCCATCTCCCCGAACCACCGCAATCAGTGACCCCCATCTCCCCCGAATCCCCGCAATCAGTGATCCCCATCTCCCCTGAACCCCCGCAATCAGTGACCCCCATCTCCCCCGAATCCCCGCAATCAGTGATCCCCATCTCCCCTGAACCACTGCAATCAGTGACCCCCATCTCCCCCGAACCCCCACAATCAGTGACCCCCATCTCCCCCAAACCCCCGCAATCAGTGATCCCCATCTTCCCCGAACCCCCTCAATCAGTGATCCCCATCTCCCCGAACCACCGCAATCAGTGACCCCATCTCCCCCGAATCCCCGCAATCAGTGATCCCCATCTCCCCTGAACCCCCGCAATCAGTGACCCCCATCTCCCCCGAATCCCCGCAATCAGTGATCCCCATCTCCCCTGAACCACTGCAATCAGTGACCCCCATCTCCCCCGAACCCCCACAATCAGTGACCCCCATCTCCCCCAAACCCCCGCAATCAGTGATCCCCATCTCCCCCGAACCACTGCAATCAGTGACCCCCATCTCCCCCGAACCCCCACAATCAGTGACCACCATCTCCCCCGAACGCCCACAATCAGTGACCCCCATCTCCCCCAAACCACTGCAATCAGTCATCACCATCTCCCCCGAACCCCCGCAATCGGTGACACCCATCTCCCCCGAATCCCCGCAATCAGTGAACCCCATCTCCCCCGAACCACTGCAATCAGTGATCCCCATCTCCCCCAAACCCCCGCAATCAGTGATCCCCATCTCCCCTGAAACCCCGCAATCAGTAATCCCCAGCTCCCCCGAACCACTGCAATCAGTGACCCCCATCTCCCCCGAACCCCCACAATCAATGATCCCCTTCTCCCCCGAACCACCGCAATCAGTGATCCCCATCTCCCCCGAAACCCCACAATCAGTGACCCCCATCTCCCCCGAACCCCCGCAATCAGTGACCCCCATCTCCCCCGAACCCCCGCAATCATTGACCCCCATCTCCCCCAAATCCCTGCAATCGGTGACCCCCATCTCCCCCAAATCCCCACAATCAGTGATCCCCATCTCCCCCGAACCACTGCAATCAGTGATCCACATCTCCCCCGAACCACCACAATCAGTGACCCCCATCTCCCCCGAACCCCCGCAATCGGTGACCCCATCTCCCCCGAATCCCTGCAATCAGTGATCCTCATCTCCCCTGAACCACCGCAAACAGTGACCC
This sequence comes from Somniosus microcephalus, assembly GCF_052327205.1. Taxonomy (NCBI): domain Eukaryota; kingdom Metazoa; phylum Chordata; class Chondrichthyes; order Squaliformes; family Somniosidae; genus Somniosus; species Somniosus microcephalus. Next base: position 225,125,899 of record NC_140993.1, on the reverse strand, counting down.
CCATCTCCCCCGAACCTCCGCACTCAGTGACCCCCCATCTCCCCCGAACCACCGCATTCAGTGATCCCCATCTCCCCCGAACCCCCGCAATCTGTGATCCCCATCTCCCCCGAACCACCGCATTCAGTGATCCCCATCTCCCCCGAACCCTCACAATCTGTGATCCCCATCTCCCCCGAACCACTGCAATCACTGATCCCCATCTCCCCCGAACCCCCGCAATCAGTGTCCCCCCATCTCCCCTGAACCATTGCAATCAGTGACCCCCCGTCTTTCACTACCCCGCCATCTCTCCGCCGTGATCCCCCCGTGAGCTCGCCCCACAATTTGTCAGTTTCCCCCCTCCCGCGTGATCACCAACCCCCCAACCATGCTCTACCCACCCCGCCTCCCCTCCGCGATCTCTCCCACCCACCAGCACTTGCATAACACGAGGAATTGTAAGATTCGCAAAATTAAATATTATCCTATAAGGGTCTATTGGCAGAAAAGGCCTTAATTTTAAAGACTGTTTTAAAAGAAGCCCAGAAAAAGGGGCACACAAAATGGCAGCCAGACCCCGTGACCAGCTTTTTGGGACATTTTAAAATGGTTCTTGCAGTCCGCAGACAGCTTTTGTGGATTCAGCCCACAGTAAGTTCTGGAAAGCAGTTTCGGAGAAAACGAAACCAGACAGAACCCCATACATATAGATTAGATGCAGATCCGATCAGATTGGCCTGTAGATAAAGGCCATCTAAATGTTTACCCAGACAAAGGGGAACAGCTTCAAATTCAAAGGGGGACATCAAGACCCATTAAAGGCCATACAAGGTCATTCCAGACCAGAGATGGCAGTTACTGGCCATCCCGAAGGTACTTTAAACACAAAAACTACCCCGCTGTGCTACAAGCCCGCCAAAAGTTAAACAAAGACTAACCTTGATATGGCGGGAGATAAGGGCCTCAATGAGAAGTATAATTGGGGACCTGGGATAGCTATCGGGAGCCTTTTGGTAGCCGTTGGAGAGCGACGAGCCTTTAGGTAGCCTTGGGAAGGCTGGACATCCAAGAAGGTAGTTCGAGAGGGAAGATCAAGTCCAGACCCAGGGTAACTATCGGGAGATCATCGACCGACCCCGGGCCATAGAGGAGATGGAAAAAAAAAATGTTCGAAGAGGAAGAAGAGGTGAAATGCCCTATAGAACAGGTAGCCAGCATCGAGTGCAGGAGCACAGAGAAATTGGGACTCTGACTACCATCGTGGTGTGAAGGAGCACCGAGAAAATGGCCTGTGGACGAAACGATGGTCAGCGCGTCTTGCTGAAATAAAGAAGCCATCAGCTTGAGCAGCCCGCTGCTCCTACAGCCCAACGACCACGTGGAGACAGGACGCCTGAGAGGACCAAAACGCAGACTTTCAAAACCCTATGATTTCTAACTGGATTGGTGAGCATGTTTCTGGCCCCTCATAATCTGATCTAGCTAGGTTTAGGGGGTGGGCATTTTAGGGGATAGTTAACAATGAGTTGTTGTCCCTCGATGTTCCGTGTGTTTCCCCAATTCATGGTAACCACTGTAAAGTATAATATGCCTGTATATGTATTGGTTAGTACTGTATTATGATTTGTTTTTCCCTCCCATGTACCTTATTTGGCTTACATTCAATTTTTCCTTTATGCAATAAAATTTCATTTCGTTTCATTAAACTTGGTCTATAGAGTATTCTCTGCATTGTAGTTCCTGCCTCAATTCCAGTGTATAGAACCTAAGGGGTGAGTGGGTCGAACCACTCGGTAAATTACTGTGCAAGAGAGCGAGGCCTCTAGAGCGAGAGAGACCTCGACGATCAAAACCCCTTACAGAATGGAGGGTCTAGGCTGTGGTTGGCATTTCCTTAATGATCATAAATTCTGGTAACATGACTCAATTGACAAACATAGACAATGAGAAGCAATTTGGCTTAAGAAACCAATAACTTCATGAGATAATGGCCAGATAATGTTTCAGGCGTTGGTTGAGGGATAAATATTGGCCAGGACACAGGGGCGAACGCCCCTGCTCTTCTTTAAATAGTGTCATGGGCTCTTTTACATCAATATGTTCTTATGTTCTTATGTAATATGAGAGGGCAGACAGGACCTTGGTTTAACATCTCATCTGAAAGACGACGGGCTGGATTTTCATTGAGGAGGCGGGTAGGAGGCGGGACTACAACTTTTGGGGTTGTAGTCCCGCCTCCATCGAGTTCTAGCCAACTCACGCGATTTAGGCTTGATTGACCTTGTTGAGCCCGCCCAGCGGGCTCAGCAGGCCAATTAAGGGCCACCCGGCAACAGGTGACATCTGACCTTTTGACAGATGAAATATCAGCGTTTCAAAGCTGTTTGAAGCTGTCAAACACTGACAATCTGTACTCCAGGTTAATTCCTTCATCTCAGGATGATTTAGAGATCTCCCCGGAACAGAAAGCAAAGGCTGCAGATTTTGACAGTGGGCGGCCATTCTGCTTTCTGTGCCGGTGAGATGAGGGACTCCCGAGACCTGAAGGAAGGAAGGCTGTAAAGGTAAGTAAAGGTTAGTAGAACTTCTTTAAACACTTTACACAGACCAAACAAACTTACCTCTGCACTCATGCACCCATCACTCACCTGAACACCGGACATCTCGACCACTCCAAGCCCTTCATCCCGACGGCCCACCTCGCTAACTTGGTGTGGATTGGAGCCGTCGGGAATCCCACATTTCAACAATGAAAATAGGGATTAGGCTAAAAACTGCCTGTTAACTACCTGTTAACAGGCAGTTCATTGGCACTAATCACCTTCCCGCCTCGGGGAGGCGGGTCCCAGTGCGGAGCGGGTACCCGTCACTTTTGAAACTGGCATGGAGGTGGGTTGGGGGCGGGATGGGGTTGGGACCCCCGATTTCGGGATTTTAAACCCCCACACGCCTCCAATCCCAACTCCACGGCACAATGAAAATCCTGCCCGACATCTCCAACCATGCAGCACTCTCTCAGTACTGCACAGAAGCACCAGTCTAGATTTTGTGCTCAAAATTTTGGGCTGGAACCCACAACATTCGGACTCAGAGGTGAGAGTGCTACCGCTGAGCCAAGGCTGACACTACATGCAGTAAACTTGTACAACTGCAGAATTACTTGTTCTGGCAGGTTTGTTGTTTTAATCGAATTTTGCTTCATGATTTTAGTTATAGATTCTTCTTCTTTTGTATTTGGATTGTTAGAAATTTCTTCAAATAAAAGTTGGAAAAAGAATTAATTTTGCCAGTAATCTCATTTGCAGCACTCCTTTGTGGAGTGCCACACTTACTTCACAGGAGCAGATGTGCTAACATATGGCAAGGAGGCGTTAGCATGTCCACTTGGAATTCCTAGTGACATTGAGGTGGCAGTGTTTGTGGTCTGTTTACCAATTGGAGGTCTCTTTTGTTGTTCCCTGCAGAGTATTTGTTCTATTTTAGCATCAGCAAAGAGATCAAGGGGAGGAGCTAAGTAGACAGCAGGCATGTTCCCACAGGCAAGGGAAGAATATCAAGAGAGCTCGGCCTCAAGTCAGTCTTCAGCTTTGGGCAAAATGGCGATAGTGAATCAGCAGCCCGTTGTGCACAGCGCACGGTTTCCTTTTCCTTTGCCTTCAATAGAAAGAAAATCAGGCATGGTGTAAAATGGGCAGCTGATGGTTAACTAAGGAAGTTAAGGATGGTATCAAATTGAAAGCAAAGGCATACAATGATGCAAAAATTAGTGGTAGGCCAGAGGATTAGAAACCAGCAACGGACGACTAAAAAAGTAATAAAGAGAGAGAAGATAGATTATGAGAGTAAACTAGCAAGAAATATAAAAACAGATAGTAAGAGCTTCCACAGGTATATAAAAAGAAAGAGAGTAACAAAAGAAAACATTGGTGCCTTAGAGGATGAGACTGGGGAATTAATAATGGGAAACAAGGAAATGGCAGAGCCCGGAATTTTGCCAGCACTCAGGGGGCGGTTTTGAAGGTGGGACATCCGGCAAAATCACAAAGATTGACTGCGGGTCAGATACCCGCTGTCAACCCGTTGTCAACCTGCTGTCAACCCATCTCCAATCAATCTTCCCAAGTGTCGGATCCCCAATTTGTGCATGGACCTGACACCTAGTGGCGGGAAGAGGATTATAGCCACTTAACTGTTTGTTAACAGGTTGTTAACAGGCAGTTAATAGGCTTTTTCCAATTTTGACACATTTACTGTGGGCTTCCCAACATCTGGACACCACGCCAGGAAAGTGTGGCATGTTGTAAGTATGCTGTAATGTTTCTGGATTGATGACAGCTGTAGAAGTGGGGTGAAGGATCAAATGGTGCACTGGTGAGTTTCAGAGGTAAGAAAATGTTGGGACATTCATTTTTAATGCATTTAGACTTTTCTGTAGGTAACAAGTTTTGAATTGTATGTGCAGTCCCACCTCATTGGCAGAACCTCTCTCACCAGTGGCAGATCGCTTCTGTAAACTCACCTGCAGCTGCCATCTGTTCTAGCCTAAGGAGGGATCACTGGAGAGCCTGGGTGCAAGAACTCACCTGTGAACAGTCATTGTCAGTGTTTGCAGCACCTCAATGCTGTCAAACACTGAAAAATCAACTGTCAAAAAAAATTGTGCGTGGTTCCTTTAAGAAAACCAGCAGATGACGCGTCATCAAATGACGTCATCTGACAGCGGCTTCCTCTTAATTGGCCGGCAAGCCCACAGGGTGGGCTGAACAAGGCCAATTGATGTAAAATTACGTCTGTGGGCCGGATGTAGTTGGGGGCGGGACTGGAACCCGGAAGGCAGCTGACCTGCTCCCAATCCACCTCGAAGCATAAAATCGCGGCCAGAGACTTTGAACAAATATTTTGTATCGGTCTTCATGGTAGAAGACATTAAAAGCATCCCAGTAACAATTGATAATCAAGGGGCTATAGGGATAGCGGAACTTAAAACAATCGCCATCACTAGAGAAAAAGTACTAGGCAAACTTATGGGACTAAAGGTGGACAAGGCCCCTGGACCTGGTGGCCTGCATCCTAGGGTCTTAAAAGAAGTGACTGCAGAGATAGTGGATGCATTGGTTGTAATCTACCAAAAATCCCTGGATTCTGGAGAGTTCCCAGAGGATTGGAAAACCGCAAATGTAACACCCCTATTCAAGAAAGGAGGGAAACAGAAAGCAGGAAATTATGGACCAGTTAGCCTAACATCTGTTATTGGGAAAATGCTGGAGTCCATTATTAAGGAAGTGGTAGCAGGACATTTAGGAAATCATAATGCAGTCAAGCAGAGTCAGCATGGTTTTATGAAAGGGAAATCATGTTTGACAAATTTGCTAGAGATCTTTAAGGATGTAATGAGCAGGGTGAATAAAGGGGAATCAGTAGATGTCGTGAATTTGGATTTCCAGAAAGCATTCGATAAGGTGCTACATAAAAGGTTACTGCACAAGATAAGAGTTCGTGGGGTTGGGGGTAATATATTAGCATGGATAGAGGATTGGCTAACTAACAGGAAACAGAGAGTCGGGATAAATGGGTCATTTTAAGGTTGGCAAACTGTAACTAGTGGGGTGCCACAGGGATCAGTGCTGGGGCCTCAACTATTTACATCTATATTAATGACTTGGATGAAGGGACCGTGTGTAATGTAGCCAAGTTTGCTGATGATACAACGATAGGGGGGAAGCAAGTTGTGAAGAGGATACAAAGAATCTGCAAACGGATCTAGACAGGTGAAGTGAGTGGGCAAACATTTGACAGATGGATTTTAATGTGCGAAAATATGAGGTTATCCACTTTGGTAGGAAAAATAAAAAAGCAAATTATTATTTAAATGGAGCGAGACTACAAAATGCTGCGGTACAGAGTAATCTGGGGTCCTTGTACATGAAACACAAAAAGTTAGCTTGCAGGTACAGCAAGTAATTAGGAAGGCAAATGGAATGTTGGCCTTTATTGTAAGGGGGATGGAGTATAAAAGTAGGGAAGTCTTGCTACAACTGTACAGGGCATTGGTGAGACCACTCCTGGAGTACTGCTTACAGATTTGGTCTCCTTATTTAAGCAGGGATATACTTGCATTGGAGGCAGTTCAGAGAATGTTCACTAGGTTGATTCCTGAGATGAAGGGGTGAAGAATGTTGAGCAGTTTGGGCCTATACTTATTGGAGGTTAGAAGAATGAGATGTGAACTTATTGAAATGTATAAGATTCTGTGGGGGCTTGACAGGGTAGATGCAGAGAGGATGTTTCCCCTCATGGGGGAATCTAGAACTAGGGGGCATAGTTTTAGAATAAGGGTCGCCCATTTAAAACGGCGATGAGGAAGAATTTCTTCTCTCAGAAATGTTCTACCCCAGAGAGCTGTGGAGGCTGGGCCATTGAATATATTTAAGTTGGATAGACAGATTTTTGAATGATAAGGGAGTCAAGTGTTATGGGGAACGGACAGGAAAGTGGAGTTGAGGCCAAGACCAAATCAGCCATGATCTTAACGAATGGTGGAGCAGGCTCGAGGGGACAAATGGCCTACTCCTGCTCCTATTTCTTATGTTCTTATGTTCTCGAACGCAATCAATGAGCACCATGGCACAGATAATTTATGTTGGTTGCACTACCATTTGTCTTTAACCAATTAAATGTGAAATTTCATGTGCTTTTCACAATCTAAAGTTGTATTTTCCTGGTCTACTTCATTCGAGTAGAAGGCCCCGATTTTTAATTGGGGGTGAGGGACGAGCATGCGGCATGTGGAGCAAGTATTAGGCTCGGCCTGGCTTGCCGACATGAGGCCTAGGCCATTTTAACTCCCGGGCATTATTTAAATTAGCTAGGCCTAATTCTCTCCCAAACCCAGCCTCAATGATGTTAGGCCGGTGGACAGGGGTTAGGCAAGTGCGGCAGGCACCATGGCCAATAGCCCGAGGGAATGGTCCCTGACAGTCAGGTAAGTGGTGGTGGGAGATAAGCAATTGCATCAGAGGAGAGAAAGGCCTATATTTCTTTGTAGGGCCCGATGGAGCGCTTCGGCTCACAAGAAAATCTTTTATATAAATATAAAATGTACTTACCTTTTCAGCTGTCTTCTGGGCTTACTATTCCTTCATGCCTGGCGCTCCTGGCAAGTTTGGCCCATTTGCCAAATGCGGCTGTCGAGTGCCAAATGGGAGTTAAAGTATAGAATGACATCATCAAACTCTGATTTTTGAATTTTAATGAGTTCCTCGCCTGTCTGGAGTGAGGACCTTTCTGGCTGTTCCGAATGCGCCTGTCAAAATGGCGTGCAGCACGAAGCTGACAATGATTGAGTGAGTACAGCGCTGCAAGCATTTTGGCCATCATATTTATGGGAAGGTGGGGAGGGAGCGGAGTCTGGAGGGTGGGGGGAGATTGTAGCAGTCGAGAAACCTTGAAATGTGGGTAATGTGGTGGTTCTGCCGAATTTAATGGCAGGGCCCCATTTGAATTTTTTCTTTCTGTTGCCTGGCTGGCAGTCAACCGGGTTGAGGGGCTGGCTGGCTATCAGTTGGGAAGGCCTGCACTAGCAGGCCACAGCCGGAGAATGGAGAGGAGGGAGGGTTGGGAGGGAGATCATGTGGGTGTGGTGGAATTTAAGAGATTGTGGGGGCGTTGAAGAGATCGTCGGTCAGTTGGGAGATCTCTGGGCAGTGGGGAGACTGTGGAGGGGTTGAAGAGATCGGGGGTCGGTGGTGGAGATCGCGTGCCGGTGTCGCTGGATCATGGGGAGGGAAGCAGGTTTGCTTGGGGGGCTGGGGGAAGCACTCCTGCCCTTCCTGACCCACAAGCAGTGCTGGAAAGGCACTTACCTGCTGGATCTGGCTGTTCTCGCTTCCCTTCAGCTGTCAGGTTTCCTATGCACTGGGAAACCCATGTTGGAGGCATTGGGCTCGATTTTGTCAATGGGGACGTGATGGAGGCAGGACGTCCACTTTTTGGGTTGTAGTCCCGCCTCCATCGAGTTGTGGCCAACCCATGTGATTTTCCCTTGATTGACCTTGTTGAGCCTGCCCAGCGGGCTCAGCAGGCCAATTAAGGGACACCCGGTTACAGGTGACGTCAGGGATTGACATTTCATCTGTCAAGAGCTTTTGACAGATGAAATATGAGCATTTGACAGCTCTGTGAAGCTGTCAAACACTGACAATCTGACTTCTAACTTGAGTCCTTCTCCACAGACTCAGTTAGAGACCTCCCCAGAACAGAAAGCAGAGGCTGCAACTTTTGACAGCTCGTGGCCATTCTGCTTTCTGTGCCGGTGAGATGAGGGACTCCCGAGACCTGAAGGAAGGAAGCCTGCATTAGTAAGTAAACATAAGTAAAACTTATTTAAACACTTTACACACACCAAACACACTTACCTCTGCACTCATGCACCCATCACTCACCTGAACACCAGACATCTCGAACCCTCCAAGCCCTTCAGCCCGACGGTCTGCCTTGCTAACTTGGCGTGGTTTGGAGCCGTCGGGAAGCCCACACTTCAGGGATAAAAATAGGGATTAGGCCAAAAACTGCCTGTTAACTACCTGTTAACAGGCAGTTAATTGGCACTAATCCCCTTCCCGCCTCGGGGAGGCGGCTCCCAGCCCAGGTCGGGCACCCACCTCCGGGGAAATGGGCATGGAGGCGGCTTGGGGGCGGGAAGGGTTCGTGCCCCCCAATTCTGCAATTTTAACACCCCACACGCCTCCATTCCCGTCTCCATGGCACTGGGAAATACGAGCCAATTAAATTTAATAGTCTGTTAAAATTTGAGACAAGCAGCATCATTAGCATATTTAAATAACTGACCCACCTCTGGAGAGCACGTTAGCGCCCACTCCACAACCCGCCTCCGTTAAAACCAGATGTCGTAGCTTTTGAGGTGGGTTAGGGTTAGTTTTCAGTTTTTTGAAATTTAAATCCTGGGGGGTTAAAATTACCCCCTTTAACTCCTTGCACGCCCCATTCTCGTCAGACACAGTGTGAGGTTGAGGGTGGGGGGAGGGGTTGTGGTTAGATTGGCGGTTGACTGTAAATCACTGTCATAAATGACACTCAACTGATCTAATTGGTGAAGGGCTATGTAGACAGACATTAGCAAAAATTCAGTGTAAAGATGTTAATGGGGAAAATAAACAATGAATTGGGACTTGGTTCAAATGTGTAAACAGAGAGTGTTTTTTTTAACAGAAATGGTTCCGACTGGGTTTTTGTAACAATGGGCTCTCTGCTTGGTCCCTTACTGCTCATTATTTTTATCACTGCTCCTGAAACGGGCATAAACAGCACTATTATTCAGTTTTTAGAAGGCATAAAAAGTGTGACAGTGTAGGAGTCTCTGCACTCCTAGCAAAGAATCTATAAACTCACTGGAAGTTAACAAACTGAGTTTAATGTATTAAAACTTTACAAAACAAGAAAATGCAGGAGAAGCTCTAAACAGGTCTTTTCTCTATCACTCCACACGAGGACTGGCTGGCCACGCCCTCTACCTCTGACGTCATGACATCATCACGTTTCCCGCCGTTGGGGACGTCACATGACCCATGTGATGACATCATCGCGTCAGATCGCGATTTTGTCGATCTAGCTCTGTTTAACCAGAGCCAACATTGAAAGGTAATAAACATGATTAAAGGCAATTATACAAGTCCCTGTGAGAGTCTGTTAGTGGCTTTGCCACAACAGTAAAGAGCAGATTAGTAGGTTGGAAGCTGATTAGATAAATTAAGTGAAACAGCCAATAAATAGTAACCATCATTTAACGTGGAGAAGAGCTGTATTATTTAAATAGGGGCAGGAAACAGAAAGCTTGCCTTCTCCATACATAGTGTAAGATCCGCAAAATTGAACATTGTATTATAAGGGTCTATTGGCAGAAGAGGCCTTGTTTTAAAGACTGTTTTAAAAGAAGCCCAGGAAAAAGGGGCATATAAAATGGCCGCCAGACCCCGTGACTAGCTTTTTGGACACTTTAAAATGGTTCCTGCAGTCCCCAGACAGCCTTTGTGGATTCAACCCACAGTAAGTTCTGGAAGCCGTTTCTGAGTAAACGAAACCAGACACAAACACATACATATGGATTGGATGCAGATCCAGTCAGATCGGCCTGTAGATAAAGGCCATCTAAATGTTTACCCAGACAAAGGGAAACAGTTTTATATTCATAACGGGAGCATCAAAGACCCATTAAAGACATCAAGAAGACATTCAAAACAATGCAGGGTCATTCCAGAGCAGAGATGGCCATCACCGGCCATCCCGAAAGCAGTTTAAATATAATAACTACCCCGTTGTGATACAAGCCCGCCAAAAGTTAAACAAAGACTAACCTTGATTTGGCGGGAGGTAAAGGCTTCTCTTGAGAAGTATATTTGGCGTCCCGGGGTAGCCATCGGTAGCTATCAGGAGGCTCATCATCCTCCTTCACAGATCACCAGCTTGGAAGGATTGAACAAGAAGAAGAAAAAGGCAGCCATCAAGAAGGTGATTCGAGCCTGCGTCCCGCCCCGGGGTAACCATCGGGAGATCGTCGACAAACCCCGGGCCGCTGATGAGACAAAAGGGCAGCAGCCCTACAGAAGAAACCCATATGAAAATGGTAACCAGCTAGAGACCTCTCCAACCGTGGTCAAACAGATGGTCTCCGTCCCCGCCGACATCCAGGCCTACCAGTGTCCAGCCTGCCCATGACCTGCACCTCGAGAGAGAGAGAGAGAGAGAGAGAGAGAGAGAGAGAGAGAGAAGTGTGGCGCAGCTCACTGTGGCTCCACTGACCACGCGGAAACAGGACACAGACTTGTGTCAAAACTATAATTTTTCCAACTGGATTGGTGAGCATGTTTCTGACCTTTCATAATCAGATCTAGATAGGTTTAAGGGGGTGGGCATTTTGTGTATAATTAACAAGAGTTGTTGTCCCTCGATATTCTGTGTGTTTCCCCATTTCATGATGACGTTTGTAAAGTATAATATGCCTGTATCTATTTTAGTTGGTACTGTATTTTGATTTGTTTTTCCCTCCCATGTACCCTCTTATTTGCTTGCATTTGATTTGTTTTTCCTTATGCAATAAAATTTCATTTTGTTTCATTAAACTTGGTCTATAAGAGTATTCTCTGCATTGTAGTTTCTGCATCTAAGTCCAGTGTCTAGAACCTAAGGGGTGAGTGGGTCGAACCACTCAAGGTTTTACTGTGCAAGAGGGTGAGCGAGGCCTCTAGAGAGAGAAACCTCTGCGAACCAAAGAGGAGAACCACTTACAGAAAATGGTGACCCCGGCAGGACACTGGCAGCAGGATTGCAATGTATTAGACCCAGGTTTGAATGGTCGAAATGTTATGGATGAGAGGATAGCGGATTATGTCTTTGGCAAGATAAATCTCACTAAGCAGTGGATTTCCGATCTATTACTGGATGGGCGTCCGGTAGACGCAGCCATCAGGTGGACAGAGAGCAAAGAGCATAAAAAGTCAGTGGAAAAGGCAGTGTGGCTGATGTGCTACAAGAAACAAGTCCAGATTTTGGACAGAGTCGTTGCAGCAGAGGCAGCCAAGATCACTGCCCAGGAAGAAGAAATAGAGGAAAAGGCCATGGGTGGGGAAAAACTCATCACAGCGCTTCACGCGCTGGATCAGGTGCGCCAAGTTGTAGCCAGCCAACACCAGGCTAGAATAGAGTACCTGGAATGCCAGGTTACTGAGGCAAAGATCCATGAAGTGAGAATACGGGAGAAAAACGCCCGCCTCGCACAACAGCTAAGAGTGCAGGAGGAGAGAGTAGTGGAAGTTAAGTCAGCTTACAAGCTGGCTCTCGAGCACGGGTTTGAGAGCACAGACCTGTAGGATTCGCAAAATTGAACTTTATATTAAAAAGGGTCGAATGGCAGAAGAGGCCATGATTTTAAAGACTATTTTAAAAGAAGCCCAGAAAAAGGGGCATTCAAAATGGCTGCCAGACCCCTTGATCAACTTATTGGGACACTTTAAAATCGTTCCTGCAAATCCTCAGACAGCTTTGTGAATTGAGCCCAAAGTAAGTTCTGGAAGCCTTTTCTGAGAGAACGAAACCCGACACCCACATATATACATATAGATTGGATACAGATCAAGTCAAGATCGGCCTGTAGAAAAAGGCCATCTAAATGTTGACCCAGACAAAACGGAACAGTTTCATATTCATGAGAAGAGCATCAAGGGCCCGTTAAGGACATCACCAGGACATTAAAAGCAATGAAGGTCATTCCAGACCAGAGATGGGCCGTTACCAGCCATCCAAGAACAGTTTAAAATATAATAACTACTCTGTTGTGCAACAAGCCCGCCAAAAGTTAAACAAAGACTAACCTGCTTTGGCGCGAGATAAGGGCTTCTGGAAAAGAAGTATAATTGTGAGAACACATGGGTAGGGGTAGAACAGACGAAAAAGAAGACACAGGAGACACGCTCGTCAGCTTTCCAGCTTGCAGGCCTGTCCAGCTTTTGAGCTGGGTAAAGAGGAGTCACTTCGGGAGAAGATCAGTGAGACTCCTCTCCATCGACGGAGAGGAAGGAGAAGAAGTCCAAACCGCCATCAAGAAGACCGTTCGGGCCAGCTTCCCGCCCCGGGGTCAAACATCGGGAGATCATCGACCAACCCCGGGCCGTTGACAAAAATGAGAGGTCATCGACCCGCTCTGGCTCGGGAGAAGAGACAAAATAAAATGACAGAAGCAGCCGGTGTCCAGCCGCCCCCGACCCCCACCTCAGGAGAGAGGTGTGGCGCAGCTCGCTGGGGCTCCACGATCCAAGTGGAAACGGGACGCCTGAAAGGATCAAACGCAGACTGGTTCAAAACCTTGCACTTCCTAGTTGGATTGGTGAGCATGTTTCTAGCCCTCCATAACCAGATCTAGATATGTTTAAGGGGGTGGATATTTAAGGGTATAATTAACACGAGTTGTTATCCCTCGATGCTCCGTGTGTTTCCCTATTTCATAATGATTTTTGTAGAGTATAATATGCCTGTATTTGCCTTAGTTAGTATTGTGCCGTTATGATTTGTTTGTGTTTTTCCCTCCCATGTACTCTCTTATTTGCTTGCATTTGATTTGTGTTTCCATATGCAATAAAATTTCATTTCGTTTCATCAAACTTGGTCTATAAGAGTTTTCTCTACATTGTAGTTCCTGCCCCAAAGTCCAGAGTATAGAATCTAAGGGGCGAGTGGGTCGAACCACTCAAGGTTTTACTGTGCAAGAGAGAGAGGCCTCTAGAGAGAGAAACCTCTGCGGTCTAAAACCCCTTACAGAAAATGGCGACCGCGGCAGGACTCTGGCAGCAGGATTGCAATGTAATAGATCCAAGTTTGAATGGTTGAAATGCAATGGATGAGAGGATAGCAGATTATGTCTTTGGCAAGGTAAATCTCACTAAGCAGTGGATTTCCGATCTCTTACTGGATGGGCGTTCGGTGGACACAGCCATCAGGTGGGCAGATAGCAAAGAGCATAAGAAGTCAGTGGAGAAGGCAGTGTGGCTGATGTGTTACAAGAAGCAGGTGCAGATCTTGGACCGAGTCATTGCAGCACAGGCAGCCAGGATCACAACCCAGGCAGCAGAGATAGAGGAAAAGGCCATGGGTGGGGAAAAACTCATCACAGCGCTTCAAGCGCTGAATCAGGAATGCCAAGTGGTAGCTAGTCAACATCAGGCTAGGATAGAGTACCTGGAGTGCCAGGTTACTGAGGCAAAGATCAATGAAACGAGGATACGGGAGAAAAACACCCGCCTCGCACAGCAGCTAAGAGCGCAGGAGGAGAGAGTAGTGGAGGTTAAGGCAGCTTACAAGCTAACCCTTGAGCACGGGTTTGAGAGCACAGACCACGGCCCCTGCTAAAAGACCATAGAGGACCTAAGAACGGCCCTGCTTAAGGCAAAAGGCACGGTGTGTCTTGTCAGCCCGAAAGCCAGTCACATGGACTTTTTAAAGGTATCGAAACAGCCGATTCCAGCTGGAGTTGTTGTGGTACCAGCCACTGAGCCCTCAGCACCGCCGAGCTATAGTGAGACCTGGCTGGAAAAACAGGGGGCGTTAAAAGAGGAGGTAGCCGAGGTGGAATGTGAGGAAGTACAGCCACTGGTAGCGAAGCCGGGACCGGCACCAATGTGTCCCACTCGGCACCAGAGGTTCGGTCCAAACACCGCCAATGGTGATGTCGGGCCCCACCAGAACCAGCTCGTGGTGCCATACGCTGCCCCGCAATTAAGGTCCATGGTGAGCCACCTCACATGACTCACAGTAAAGGGAGATCCCTCGATTCATTTCAGGGAGAAAGAGGAAACAGCAGCCATTAATGACTGTGATGAACAAGAACAGGTGAAACTGTTGCTTTTCTCCCTGGATTACACAATCCTTCAGTGCCTCTCAGATGAGAGTAAGAGGGGACAGAAAGGGTATACGGATCTCAAGGAGGAAGTCTCAGACGTAATGGGAGTGGACGACGCTAGTCCGTTCGACCGTGTGGAAGGGACGTTGCAGCTATCTGGAGAACCCCCACGGGTTTTCGCAGAAAGGCTGTGGCCAGTGTATCGACGCAGCTGTCCGGGCATGCCTGAACGGGTTGCAATGAACGACGAACAGTGGGTTCATTGGCTCCGTTGCTTGGTTACCAACAGCTTGCCGCAGATACAGGCCCTAGCCAGATCTTGGTTTGATCCCCAAGGTCCCGGTGTCACAGAGGAGACGGTGCTCCGCCAGCTCAACGTTGCGTATAAGAATTGTAGAGGCCAGGAAACACCTCCCCAGAAGGGGAAGGTGCATGAGGCAAAACCCGCAGCCCCAAGCAAGAAGGAGTGGCGTCAGGAGGGGAATCGCCCTACCCAAGCCAAGCTCAATTGTTACGGGTGTGGGAAGGATGGACATTGGCGCAAGCACTGTAGAAATCCGTGGAAGGATAATAAGGGAAAATTTCACGCAGCCCAAGCCCAAGCCCAGACCGCCGCCCCAGCACCAGCCCAAACCCAAGCCGTAGCTCCTGCCCCAGCACAAAGAGCTGGTGCAGTTATGGATCCCGCTGCGATTGAATCAATCAGAGACAATGCGGTCTCTGATGATTTTGCAGGGGAAGATAGCCGTCACCACTGGTCTTGTCGCTGCCGAAACCCCGACCGCTGTGCCCACATGACTAGAGCTGGCGCAGCCCGTTTACTTGTGTGCGCTGCGATATGATGTATGGAGATGACCTCTCGTGGAGATGGAGGTGGAAGAGGTGAAAGGGACCTATTTGCTGGATACGGGGGCATCGTGCACCGTGATGCACGCAGATAATCCCACTGCCTCGCCTCTATCCACCGGGATTCCATACCTTCTATCGGGCTTCACGGGCGAGGAACGGACTGGCGCGCATTCCCTTCCCCTCTCCATTCATTTAGGACCACTCCGCACCACGTGGAGATGTACACTAATGAAGTGGGAGGCGGGGGATGGAACGGGGGTTCTTGGATCTGATTTCTTGGTAGCCCACGGGATCCACGTGGACCTAAGAAATCATTGTCTCTGGGGAGCGGGTACAAGTGTGAAAGGGATAGAGAGTGTCAAGGAAAACCCAACGAAAGCACAGGTCGGCCGGCGGGAAGTCAAATACCTGGGTCTGACCCTCCGCGCTGGCGAGAGAGGCACAGACCAGGATAGACAGGAATCGGTGCAAAATCCACCGGCCCCCGCCAGTCGCGCAGTGGAG
Source organism: Somniosus microcephalus (assembly GCF_052327205.1). Taxonomy (NCBI): domain Eukaryota; kingdom Metazoa; phylum Chordata; class Chondrichthyes; order Squaliformes; family Somniosidae; genus Somniosus; species Somniosus microcephalus. The sequence goes on along the minus strand of NC_140993.1, from coordinate 225,110,160 downwards.
GTGTCCCGACGCAACAAGTGGTTTCACATAAAATGGTGCAAACTGTTTAAACCGGGTGCTAGAGTATCAGCAACTGAAGCCAGGTCTGAGGGTAAAGATCCTCAGCCTGAGGCGTGCGATGTGTCACAGACCACACAAGCTGGCGGTGTAGCCTGCTTGGAAGGAGAAGCTGCCCCGCCCACCTGGGGGGAGGCTTCCCCTATGGCCTGGGACTCGGACGAGGAGGAGCCCGAACAACAAGGCCCCACCCTCGACACGATTCTGGAGGAGGTGGAGTCGGAGGACGGAGGTCCCGCCCTCGACTCAAGCGTGGGGGAGGTAGAAAGTGGGGGCAGAGATCCTCCACCTGTAGGGACAGGTGAGGAGGAGCCGTCTGCCACAGGCCCAAATCCCGAAGGGGTGGAGCCTGAGGGGAGCTAGCCGAAGCCCACAGTCGTGGAGGAGCCACGGGCTGTGAGAACTAAATTCCCACCCGAAGGCCCACTCGCCAAGGGAGCCGACCCAAATCCCAAAGGGGCGGAGCCTGAAGGAAGGGAGCCGAAGCCGGCAGCCGTGGAGATGCCACGGGCTGTGAGGGCTAAAGTCCCAACCGAAGGTCCGCTCACTAAGGGAGCCACGCCCAAAGTACCTCTTCGCAGGTCGACTCGAACGCCTCAGCCGGTAAAACCTTGGCCCGAGTCCCCCGTTCTCAGCAAACGCCGACTTGAGAAATCCCTGACAAAACGCAGTCCCCGATCGACAGCAAAAGGCTGCGGGGAACCCAAGCCACAGGTCACTGCAGCCCCACCACAGGGAGCGGCGAGCTGCAGTCCAATCAGGGATTAGGCAAGCCGCCCGGGGACAGGCGGCGCTGTACATAAGTTAAGTTTAAGTTTTAAGTTTAAGGTGTGTAAATATTAAAATGATAAGAGTTATAAGTAGTTTGGGAATCTGCTCAGTATGTGTGCTATTTTGGATCGAGGTCAAAAGACCCGATCATGCCTTCACCTAAGCCAGAATCTCTCGGGAGCCTGGCGGCATTGTTTGGTTTGTTGCAGGAACCAGGAGAAAGATGAGAGGGATCCTCGTCGCGTTCATGCTGGTCGGATGGAGCTGGGCCTATCGGGGCCGCACTAAAGACTCCACCATCTATGGGTGCTCTGGCAGCAGAGACCACGTCGCGACTGATGGAACTGGCCCACGGGACGCTGAAGAGACTGCTGTCTACTTCCATGAAGGGAGATGGCCAAGCTGGCTGGGGTCGAACTCTACTGAATACTCCAGCCAGACGGGGTTGCATACAGAGAAACGTCTCTGATGTGCCCCAGGGTGAGGATCATCGCACAAAGAATCAGCGTCACCGTGGGAAAAAGGATTTGTTTGAACTGTCTGGGACATGTACCTTTGAGTCGCTGGCGGTGGATCAGGAAGCTGAGTAAGACCATAAACAATTCCACGGTAGAATGGGAAAGACTGGGTAACAACACCCATCTGACTATTATGGGGACTCATGGGGGGTTGAGTGTCTGTTGGGACAAATGGTGGGAACCAGATGAGGGGATCTACATCTGTATGTGGGGTTCAGAACGCGCTTGCCCCACAGGCTTCTCCATCTTTTTCCAAAGGCAGTGGCAGGATGCTGGATAAGGAATGAGGTGGGACGTCAGCACACGGGCGTGTGGAGTCCCATACTCTCAGATCCCAGTAAACGCCACTGAGCTCAACACCCGACCCCGCAAGCCCCTGCCCACAATTCCGGTAGCTAAAGCCCTCAAGGAAGGGTGCCCCATCACAACAAAGGGACCCGGGAACGGATTGGTATTGGTGCCCACAGGTCAGGTGCTGTACCAAGGGGTGCGCTACGTGGTGGCTTCGGTGATTTTAAGCCTCACCGAGGTATGGTTGCCAGAGTGGTGCCCCAAGGAAATGGAGCAATTATACCAGGTCCTGTTAACAAACATGTTTAAACAGTTTTATGAATTCGACTTTGCCGATGTCGACAGAGCCGAATTGTACACCACACCACATGAGGTCTTGGACAGGATAGGGAGGCAAAGAAGGGGTGCTGTAAATGATATTTTCAGAGCTTTTAATACAGGAACTTCCGTCATCAACACACTGGATGATGTGGAGCTGCAAACCCAAATCAATGGTTTGAAAACACAGTTAAGAAAGATACTGACTGACGAGAATAAGGTAGTGGGTTCTGAGTTACATGAGGACCAGGCCATGACACTACACTTAAAAGAGATAATAGCTGAGCTGGAGAAACACGCCAAAACGGTAAATGCCCTCATCAGGGAGGATCGGAACGCGTCCAATCAGGCTGCGCAGAATGAAGCTTGTGTGCTATACGGGGCGTGATTACTGGGCGAGGGCCGCAGTAACCTGGAGGATTTGAAACAAGGTTTAGTCCCCTCCTGGATCAGCAACAAGCACCTCGCAGCCCTCCACCCTTTTGAGAATGCATTGAGTCCGTGCCAGCTCAGACTAGCTTCAGAGGCCTACCCAGTCCCAGTGGACTGTGGACGGTCTTATCACACCATTATGGGTATAGTGGTAAGAATGCCGGTGATGGGAAAGACAGCAAAACCCGCCCCGGTATACAGGGTGGAGAACATTGGAGTCATTCAGGGGGGTGCGCACATTTACTACACAGGGGGTCCCACCTCCCAACAGACAAAAAAGAAGACACAGGAGACACGCTCATCAGTTTTCCAGCTTGCAGGCCTGTCCAGCTTTTGAGCTGGGTAAAGAGGAGTCGCTTCGGGAGAAGTTCAGATAGACTCCTCTCCATCGACGGAGAGGAAGGAGAAGAAGACCAAACTGCCATTAAGAAGACCATTCGAGCCGACGTCCCACCCCGGGGTCAAACATCGGGAGATCATCGACCAACCCCGGGCCGTTGACGAAAACGAGAGGCCATCGACCCGCTCCGGCTCGGGAGAAGAGACAAAATAAAACGACAGAAGCAGCCGGTGTCCAGCCGCCCCCGGCCCCCACCTCAGGAGAGAGGTGAGGCGCAGCTCGCTGGGGCTCCACGATCCACGTGGAGGCGGGACGCCTGAAAGGATCAAACGCAGACTGGTTCAAAACCTTGCACTTCCTAGTTGGATTGGTGAGCATGTTTCTGGCCTTCCATAATCAGATCTAGATAGGTTTAAGGGGGTGGATACTTAAGGGTATAATTAACATGAGTTGTTATCCCTCGATGTTCCGTGTGTTTCCCTATTTCATGATGATTTTTGTAGAGTATAATATGCCTGTATTTGCCTTAGTTAGTATTGTGTCATTATGATTTGTTTGTGTTTTTCCCTCCCATGTACTCTCTTATTTGCTTGCATTTGATTTGTGTTTCCGTATGCAATAAAATTTCATTTTGTTTCATCAAACTTGGCCTACAAGAGTTTTCTCTACATTGTAGTTCCTGCCCCAAAGTCCAGAGTATAGAATCTAAGGGGCGAGTGGGTCGAACCACTCAAGGTTTTACTGTGCGAGAGAGAGAGGCCTCTAAAGAGAGAAACCTCTGCGATCTGAAACCCCTTACAGATCATGGCCCCTGCCAAAAGACCATAGAAGACCTGAGAACAGCTTTGGTTAAGGCAAAAGGCATGGTATGCCTCGTAATCCCAAAATCCAGTCACATGGACTTTTTAAAGGAATCAAAAGAACCGATTCCATATGAAGTAGTTGTGCCACCAGCCATTGAGCCCTAAGCATCGCCGAGCTATAGCGAGGCTTGGCCCGAAAAAGGGGGGGTGGTAGAAGTGGAGGTAGCCGAGGTGGAGCGGGAGGAAGAACAGCCCCTGTTAGTAAAGCCGGAGCCGGCACCAATGTGTCCTACTCGGCACCAGAGGTTCGTTCCCAACGCCGACGATGGCACGGACGGACCCCACCTGAACCAGCTCGTGGTGCCCTACGGTGACCAACAACTAAGATCCATGGTGAGCCACCTCCCAAGACTCACAGTAAAGTGAGATCCCTCAGTTGATTTCAGGGAGATAGAGGAGACAGCTGCCATTAATGATTGTGACGATCAAGAACGGGTGAAGATGCTGCTCTTCTCCCTGGACAGCACAATCCTTCAGTGCCTCTCAGACGAGAGTAAGAGGGGGCGGAAAGGGTATATGGATCTCAGGGATGAGGTCTTGGAAGTTATGGGAGTGGACGACGGTAATCCGTTCCAATGGGTGGATGGGACTGTGCAGCCAACTGGAGAACCCCCATGGGTTTTCGCAGAAAGGCTGTGGCCAGTGTATCGACGCAGTTGTCTGGGCATGCCTGAACGGGCTGCAATGAGTGCCGAACAGCAGGTTCATTGGCTCCGTTGCTTGGTCGCTAACAGCTTGCCACAGATACAGGCCCAAGGTCCCGGTGTCACGGAGGAAATGGTGCTCCGCCAGCTCACCATTGCATACAAGAATTGTAGAAGTCAGGAGTTACCTCCCTCTAAGGGAAAGGTGCATGAGGTAAAAGCCGCAGCCCCAAGTAAGAAGGAGTGGCATCAGGAGGGGAATCGCCCTGCCCAAGCCAAGCTCAATTGCTACGGGTGTGGGAAGGATGGACATTGGCGCAAGGACTGTAAAAATCCGTGGAAGGATAATAAGGGAAAATCTCCCACAGCCCAAGCCCAAGCCCAGACCACCGCCCCAGCACCAGCCCAAGCACAAGCTGCAGCTCCTGTCCCAGCAAAAGGAGCCGGTGCAGCTATGGACCCCGCTGCGATAGAATCCATTTTAGAGACAATGCCGTCTCTTATGATCTCGCAGGGGAAGATAGCAGCCACCACCGGTCCCGTTGTTCCCGCAGCTCCGACCGCTGCACCAAATGACTAGAGCCGGCGCAGCCCGTTTACTTGTGTGCGCTGCGATATGATGTATGGAGGCGACCCCTCGTGGAGATGGAGGTGGAGGAGGTAAAAGGGATCTATCTGTTGGATGCGGGGGCATCGTGCACCGTGATCCACACAGATGACTCTGCCACCTCACCTCTGTCCACCGGGGTTCCATATATTCTGTCGGGCTTCACAGGCAAGGAACAGGCTGGCGCATTTTCCATTCCCCTCTCCGTTCATCTAGGACCACTCCGCACCAAGTGGAAGTGTATACTGATGAAGTGGGAGGTGGAGAGTGGAAAGGGGATTCTCGGATCCGATTTCTTGGCTGAACACGGAATCCCCATGGATCTAAGAAATCATTGGCTTTGGGGAGCGGGCAAGGATAAACAGGGTGAAGTAGTCATCATCCCAGGGAAAGGAGAAAGAGGGACCCTGTGCACCGTGAAGCCAAAAGAGGGCTACGACCTTGAGCTCATGGTCACAGGCGTCCCACAAGATCTGCAGGCATTCGTGTCAGACCACCTGACTACATTTGCCACTCACAAACACGATTGCGGGAGGGTCACCGGGTTTGAGGTCAGAGTAGACGGGGACCCCATGGCCCGACCCCAAAAACAGTACAACTTCCCCAGGGAAGCGGAGCCCGATATGGAGACAGCAATGTCTTCACTGGTGCAGCAGGGCGTGTTGAGATCAATAGTCACCCATGTAAACTCTCCTTTGTGGCCGGTGAAGAAGCCAGACAATTCTTGGAGAGCCACGGTGGACTACAGAGTCTTCAATAGCAACATCCCAGCCTGCGCGCCGACGGTAGCAGCAGTTGCTGACCTGATAGGGAGTATCCCAGCATCCGCGACCACGTTCACGGTGCTGGATATTTCCAATGGGTTTTGGTCCATCCCTTTAAGGAGGGAGGATCAGTACAAGTTTGCCTTTACTTTTAAAGGGCAACAGTACACCTGGAACTGCTTGCCACAGGGTTTGCATAACAGCCCCAGCATTTTCCATCAATGCATGGCAGGGAGTTTAAAAGAGTTCAGCCAGCTCAATCAGCTAGTGCAGTATGTGGACGACCTGCTCCTGTTCACAGATTCCAGAGAGGAGCATGGCCCACTATTGGCCGAGTTATTGGAGCTGTTAGGCAGAAAGGGTTTCAAAGTGAACCCAAAGAAGGCACGGATCGGCCAGCAGGAAGTAAAATTCCTGGGTCTGACCATCCGCGCCGGTGTAAGAGCTATAGATAAGGCCAGATGGGAAACAGTACAAGATCTACCGATCCCCACCACCGTATCCGGTGTGAGGTCCTTTCTGGAACTGATCGGGTACTGCAGAGACTTCATTGAGGATTATGCAGCCACAGCAGCCCCGCTGCTCCGACTCCTACACAAAGGATTGGAGTGGTCCTGGGATGAGGGTTGTCAGGCAGCATTTGAAAAACTCAAGAGGGACTTGCAGACCACGCCAGCTCTGGGGGCCATAGACGGGGAGGAGGAGTTTTTCCTGGAGGTAGCGGCTAGCGGGGATAGCTTGGGCGCTGTACTGCTTCAAGAGCGACACGGCAAGCTGAGGCTGGTGGTTTATTCCTCCAGGGTGCTCACCGATGTGGAAAGGAATTTTTCCAATTGCGAGCGGCATCTCTTGGCCACGCATTGGGCTGTGAAAAGGTCTTTGATCTTCACAGGCACCTCTCCCATCACTCTCCTCACCCATCACGCACCCCCTCGGATGCTTCTGGATGGAAGGATTAAGGATGGGACAGTAAGCAGTGCACGCATTGCGCGATGGACCCTCCTCCTTTCACAGATGGAGCTGAAGGTAAAGGGTCTCTGCGAGCCTAGGCTCGCGGCCAACATGGTATATCCCGGAACAGCCCATCGGTGTTCTGTAGAGGGGGTATGGGAAGTGAACGTAGGATTATGGGCTGGGATACATCCCACGGGCTGTGAGACCTACGTAGACGGTTCCAGCATGGTATCCACTGGCGAGCGACTCACGGGGTGTGGAGTTTATGACCCCACGGCAGACATTGCCCTGGCGATTAAGCTCCCCAGCACTATGAGCGCCCAGCAGGCTGAACTGTCCGCGGTAGTGTACGTCGTTACACACCCCGAAATCTTCTCCATGCCATACACGATTTGCTCGGACAGCATGTTCACATGCAACTCGTGTATGGAGTACCTAGCCATCTGGTCCCGCCGCAGATATACCTCTGCGGACAGGTGACCCTTGACCGTAAAGCCCCTTTTAGAAAAGATCCTGGCCACAGTGGGGGAGTAAGGGGAAGTCTTTATCCACATGGTGGCATAGTGGTTAGCACTGTTGCCTCACAGCGCCAGGGACCCGGGTTCAAATCCAGCCTTGGGTGACTGTCTGTGTGGAGTTTGCACATTCTCCCCGTGTTTGCGTGGGTTTCCTCCAGGTGCTCCGGTTTCCTCCCACAGTCCAAAGATGTGCGGGTTAGGTTGATTGGCTATGATAAATTGACCCTTAGTGTTAGGGGGATTAAATACGTGGGGTTACGGGGATAGGGTGGGATATGTGTTGGTGTAGGGGTTACGGGGATCGGGTGGGATATGTGTCGGTGCAGGCTCGATGGGCCGAAATGGCCTCTATCTGCACTGTGGGGTTTCTGTGATTTCTGTGATTTCTGTGACAAGGTAAAGGCCCATTCCTCCACGGAACCCCGCAACCAGGGTAACAAGCAAGCGGATACGCTAGCCAGGGAAGGTGCCCGCACCGGCACTTTCTGGGATCCCTGTGGGTCCAAACCCGTGGCAGTAATCAAAGGCAGGGATGGGACTCAGGGGACCACAGTGGTAACACTGCCCCCAGACCTCAAGACCGTCCAAACCCTAGCTCCCGCCCTAAAAACAGTCCTCAATGCCATCACTGAGGGCAAGGAAGTAGAGGGTCCGTACGGTACAGCAGCCCTCTCCATCAAGGAAGGCATGCTGTTCCAAGGGGAACAGTGGGTTGTGCCGCAGCAGCACCGGAGGGAATTCCTTCATCTGGCCCATGAGGGTCCAGGAGCGGGACACCCCGGGCCTGAGGTCACCTGGCAATGGATAGAACAGGCAGGATGGTGGCCGAGACTTCGGGACGATGTCCGCAAGTTCTGCGCTAATTGTCTTGTGTGCGCTGCAAACAACCCAGACCCCCAGATAAGGAAGGTGCCCTTGGGACACAGCAGGAGAGTAGAGGGACCATGGCAGTCGATACAGGTCGACTACATCGGGCCCCTGCCCACCGCCCAGGGAGGCTATAAGTATTGCCTCGTCCCGGTGGATGTGTTCACCAAATGGGTAGAAGCATTCCCATGTAGAACAGCCACGGCACTTAGTACTGCCAGGAGGTGTTCTCGCGGTGGGGACTACCACGATTCGTGGAGTTCGACCGAGGGAGTCATTTCACTGGCCAAGTGATGCAGGACACCCTCATGCTCCTAGGCATCGAAGGGAAGTGGCACATGGCCCACAATCCTCAGTCATCCGGGATTGTGGAACGCATGAACCACACCTTAAAAGAAAAGTTGAGGAAAGAGACGATGGGCTCGCCCCAGAAATGGGCGGAAGCCTTCCCTCTGGTCCTCATGGTGATCCGGGCTAGCCAGTCTAAAAGTATGGGGTACACCCCGCACAAATTAATGACTGGGAGAGTCATGCGAACCCCCACCCATGTACTAGCCCCGGTGCTCACTGAGGGTCAGCTCCGAGAGGTGAATCGGGACAAGTTTGCCCGGACCCTCTTGGAGCGCCTGAAACAGGTTTATGGGAAGCGGCTGGGAACATGGGAAGGCAGCATCAGGGCAACCGACTGCTGCTCGAACCCCGTAAGACACAGGAGTGGGAAATTGGAGATCAGGTCATGGTGAGAAACTATGCCTGAGTGGGGAGTTTAGAACCACTGTACATGGGGCCCTACAGTATTGTAGACAAAGCCAACCCCATGGTTTACGCAGTGAAGTTGCACCGGCGCACTAAATGGTTTCACATCAATCAGTGCAAACTGTTTAAGCCGGGTGCAAAAGAACCAGCAACTGAAGCCGGGTCTGAGGGTAAAATTCCTCAGCCTGAGGCGTGCAACAAGTCACAGACCACACAGGCTGGAACCGCAGCCTGCTTGGAGGGAGTAGCTGTCCCGCCCACCTGGGAGGTTTCCCCAATGGCCTGGGACTCGAACGAGGAGGAGCCCGAAGACCAAGGCCCTCCTCCTGATCTGAACGCCATCGGGGGGGAGCCCGAACAGCAAGGCCCTGCCCTTGACACGATTCTGGAGGAGGTGGAGTCAGAGGACGGAGATCCCGCCCTCGACTCAAGCTTAGGGGAGGTAGAAATTGGGGGCGGAGATCCTCCACCTGTAGAGACAGGTGAGGAGGAGTCGTCTGCCACAGACCCAAATCCGAAAGGGGCGGAGCCTGAAGGAAGGGAGCCGAAGCCGGCAGCCGTGGAGGTGCCACGGGCTGTGAGGGCTAAAGTCGCAACCGAAGGTCCACTCGCTAAGGGAGCCACGGCCAAAGTACCTCTTCGCAGGTCGTCTCGAATGCCTCAGCCGGTAAAACCATGGCCCGATTCCCCCGATTTCAGTAAACGCCGACTTGGGAAATCCCGGGCAAAACGCAGTCCCCAATTGACAGCAAAGGGCTGCGGGTGACCCAAGCCACAGGTCAGTGCAGCCCCGCCACAAGGAGCGGCGAGCTGCAGTCCAACAGGGATTAGGCAAGCCGCCCGGGGATGGGCGGCGCTGTACATAAGTTAAGTTTAAGTTTAATTAAGTTTAAGGTGTGTAAATATTAAAGTGATTAGTGTTATAAGTAGTTTTGGAATCTGCCCAGCATGTGTGTTGTTTGGGATCGAGGTCGAAAGACCCGATCGTGCCTTCACCTAGGCCAGAATCTCTCGGGAGCCTGGCTGTATCGTTTAATTTGTTACAGGAACCAAAGAGATAATGAGAGGAATTCTCATCGCGTTTACGGTGATCGGGTGTAGCGGGGCCTATCAGGGCCGCACCAAGGACTCCACGATTTACGGGTGCTCTGGAGACACAGCCTCCATCGCGACGGATGGGTCGGGCGCGCGTGACGTTGAGGAGACAGCCACCTATTTTCACGAAGGGAGGTGGCCAGGATGGCTGGGGTTGAACTCTACGGAATACTCCAGCCAGTTCGGGTTTAAGTACAGAGAGACTTCTCTAATGTGTCCCCAAGTGAGGATCATCGCACCCAGAGTCAGCGTTACTGTCGGGAAAAGGATTTGTTTGCAATGTACGGGCCATGTTCCTTTGAACCGATGGTGGTGGTTGCGCAAGTTGAGCAAAACCATGAAGAACTCCACGGTCGAGTGGGAGAGGCTGGGTAACAATACCCATTGGACTATTATGGGGACTCATGGGGGATTGAGTGTCCGTTAGGACAAATGGTGGGAACCAGATGAGAGGATTTACATCTGTATGTGGGGTTCAGAATGCGCCTGCCCCACAGGCGTCTCCATCTTTTTCCAAAGGCAGTGGCGGGATGCTGGAAAAGGGATGAGGTGGGACGTCAGCACACGGGCGTGCGGAGTCCCATACTCTCAGATCCCAGTAAACGCCACTGAGCTCATCACCCGCCCCCGCAAGCCCATGCCCACGATTCCGGTAGCCAAAGCCCGCAAGGAAGGGTGCCCCACCACTACCAAGGCACCCGGGAACAGATTGGTATTAGTGCCCACAGGTCAGGTGCTGTACCAAGGGGTGCACTACGCGGTGGCCTCGGTGACTTTAAACCTCACCGAGGTACGATTGCCAGAGTGGTGCCCCAAGGAAATGGAGCAATTGTAACAGGTCCTGTTAACAAACATGTTCAGACAGTTTTACGAATTCGACTTTGCTGATGTAGACAGAGCCGGATTGTACACCACACCACATGAGGTCTTGGACAGGGTAGGGAGACAAAGAAGGGGTACAGTAAATGGTATTTTTACAGCTTTTAACACAGGGACTCCCATCATCTACACTCTGGATGACGTGGAGCTGCAGACCCAGATCAATGTTTTGAAAACACAGTTAAGAAAGATACTGACGGATGAGAATAAGGTAGTGGATTCTGAGTTACATGAGGACCAGGCCATGACACTACACTTAAAAGAAATCATTGCTGAGCTGGAGAAACACGCTATCTCGAGGATTTAAAACAAGGTTTGGTCCCCTTCTGGATCAACAACAAGCACCTCACAGCCCTCCACCCTTTTGAGAACGCATTGAGTCCATGCCAGCTCAGACTAGCTTCAGAGGCCTACCCAGTCCCAGTGGACTGTGGGCGGTCTAATCACACCATTATGGGTATAGTGGTAAGAATGCCGGTGATGGGAAAGACAGCTAAACCCGCCCCGGTATAGAGGGTGGAAAACATTGGAGACATTCAAGGGGGTGCACACATTTGCTATACAGCAGTCCCACCGTACATCATTCGATGGGAGCATGCAATGACGGGTACCGACCTTTCGGGGTGCCGGAGCCGGGCAGCACACATCATCCTGTGTCCCCAGCACTTGAATGCTTATTCGAAACCACAGTGCGGGTTCAGAACTGCTGGCGCAAAGCCTATAAATTGCACCATGGAGGCAATGGCACAAGGTCATGTGCCCCCGCAGGTGGCATATATAGGAGGTGGGACATACTGTGTCACCACTGCAGCGCCCCACTACCAACATGGACAGCACGGCTGGTGTCCGGTGAGTGACAGCAGTTTCTGCTTCAAACCCAAGGCAGAAGTTCAAGTGGCCCAAGAGCGAATTGTCCCCATTCCTGAACCTTCCACTGTTCACCTCACTGTCAAAGAAAATTTCACCGATCTGTAACGATTCGTTGCACATTTTGGCTATATCATTCCCCCTCTCCCTGAGCACCTCACCAAGATATTAAAAGCCATTGTCATTTCACAGAAACATTTTTACACACTGGAGCAGAAGACTTTAGAAATAGTGGCAAACATATTAGGTATAGTTATCCCACCATGGTGGGATCTGTTCACTAATATAGAAGTCCCTTCTTGGATTAGGATAGCCTCTCACATCCTTGTAGTGTGTCAGGTTTTTATTGTGATTTATTTACTCTTTGTACACTGTAAAAAGGTCAGACATTTGCAGAAGTATGAGAACAGAGGAGAATGGAGAGAGCATTATGTGCGGGCAGGCGAGGAGGCACCCGTTTAGATTTTTGCTGCTATGTATAAAGTTAAAGTTTTCCCTCCCTCCTCTATGTTTGATGTTTATTCATGTGCAATTTTGTGTGTGTGCTTTATTTTTGTTATTGAAGTTTTATTAAGCGAGTTGTTGTTAATAAAAGATAATGGCCTAGAAATTCAGTATAGCCACGTTTGGGGCGCTACAGCCGGGCGGCCGCTAAAGTTTGCGCCCGGCGCAACTTCGCGCCACCTTCGCCGATATTCAGTGGCATCGCCCCAAGAGGTTGCTGCTGCGCTAAAACAGGCAATGCACGACTATCATTAGGCACTAAGCCGGCCGCCCGGGGCGATACCCCTGAGGGCGGGCGCAGCGCAGGTTCGGCGAATTGCTGATTGATGGCAGACACTCTGGCGCCGGTGAGCTCTTAAAGGGGGAGGGTGGATTTGTTTGCCTGCCACGCCCTGCACACTGCAGCCCTGAAGCAAGGCCTGACCACTGCTGCTTGATCTGTACAACGCCCAGGACTATGGAGAAGGCCAACGTTTGCACCCATTGCAGCCCCCATTATATGTTTCCAATCAATGCTATGGCTCTGAAGTTAAAGACAAGTGCAAAGCTGTGGCCTGAAGCCACAAGTACCTGTGCGAGTGTTCAGCCAAACCAGAAAGCTCTCTACCTTTGTCTCTCTGCAAAGATCCGTCTCTCACAAAGAAGGAGTGTTGCAAAATGGCTGCCATTTCTACTGCAGGAGGAGTGCCCTTTAATTTGCGCCCCCCGCACCCCGCAGCGACTTGGAACCGTTCCCCTCTACCAGTCGCTAGGGGCGCCAGGCGCACAATAGGCCGGCGCCACTGAATTTCCGGTTTGGGGCGCACAAAGAGCGTTGCACGATGAAATGACATCAGGATCTGCGCGCGCAGCTGAGCGCGCGCAAAGGCTTTGCGCCACCGCTAAATCTTTACTGAAGTTGGGGAGAGGCGCAGATCGCGCTGCGCCCGGCCGCTAGCCGCCTAGCGCCCCACATCTCCTCCTCCTAAGGCGATAGCGGCTGCCGCAAACAACTGAATTTCTAGGCCAATGTGTATGAACCAGCTGGAGTAGGGGTAATAAGCCCCCCTCCATGCCTGGAAATGAGTGTGTCAGATTTTAAATCCAATGTATTGCCATCTATAGATGCTTAATGTACACTATAGGTCTTCTGAAATGGGAAATACATGTGTCGTGCGGTCATAGATAGGTAAATACAGGGGATGGTTTAATTATGGAGAGTCAGAAAATTTTGCTCACCCAGAATTATGATACTTCAAGCAAGTTATAGTATCATCAGGGGGGACAGTCAGATCTGCAAAATTGAACATTGTATTATAAGGGTCTACTGGCAGAAGAGGCATTGTTTTAAAGACTGTTTTAAAAAGAAGCCCAGGAAAAAGGGGCATATAAAATGGCCGCCAGACCCCGTGACTAGCTTTTTGGACACTTTAAAATGGTTCCTGCAGTCCCCAGACAGCCTTTGTGGATTCAACCCACTGTAAGTTCTGGAAGCCGTTTCTGAGTAAATGAAACCAGACACAAATACATACATATGGATTGGACGCAGATCCAGTCAGATCAGCCTGTAGATAAAGGCCATCTAAATGTTTACCCAGACAAAGGGAAACAGTTTTATATTCATAAGGGAAGTATCAAAGGCCCATTAAAGACATCAAGAAGACATTCAAAACAATGTAGGGTCATTCCAGACCAGAGATGGCCATCACCGGCCATCCCGAAAGCAGTTTAAATATAATAACTACCCCGTTGTGATACAAGCCCGCCAAAAGTTAAACAAAGACTAACCTTGATTTGGCAGGAGATAAAGGCTTCTCTTGAGAAGTATATTTGGGGTTCCGGGGTAGCCATCGGAGGCTATCAGGAAGCGATCAGGAGGCTCATCATCCTCCTTCACAGATCACCAGCTCGGAAGGATTGAAGAAGAAGAAGAACGAGGCAGCCAGCAAGAAGGTGATTCGAGTCTGCGTCCCGCCCCGGGGTAACCATCGGGAGATCGTCGACAAACCCCAGGCCGCTGACGAGACAAAAGGGCAGCAGCCCTACAGAAGAAACCCATATGAAAATGGTAACCAGCTAGAGACCTCTCCAACCGTGGTCAAACAGATGGTCTCCGTCCCCGCCGACGTCCAGGCCTGCCAGTGTCCAGCATGCCCGTGACCTTCACCTCGAGAGAAAGAGAGAAGTGTGGCGCAGCTCACTGTGGCTCCACTGACCACGTGGAAACAGGACGCTTGAGGGGATCAAAACGCAGACTTGTTTCAAAACTCTAAATTTTTCCAACTGGATTGGTGAGCATGTTTCTGGCCCTTCATAATTGGATCTAGATAGGTTTAAGGGGGTGGGCATTTTGGGTATAATTAACATGAGTTGTTGTCCCTCGATGTTCTGTGTGTTTCCCTATTTCATGATGACGTTTGTAAAGTATAATATGCCTGTATCTATTTTAGTTGGTACTGTATTTTGATTTGTTTTTCCCTCCCATGTACTCTCTTATTTGCTTGCATTTGATTTGTTTTTCCTTATGCAATAAAATTTCATTTCGTTTCATTAAACTTGGTCTATAAGAGTATTCTCTGCATTGTAGTTCCTGCATCTAAGTCCAGTGTCTAGAACCTAAGGGGTGAGTGGGTCGAACCACTCAAGGTTTTACTGTGCAAGAGGGAGAGAGAGGCCTCTAGAGAGAGAAACCTCTGCGATCCAAATGGGAGAACCCCTTACAGAAACTTCCTATTAAAAGAAGCACGGCAGGAAAAATACTTGGGGCTGTCCAGTCACAGCAGGCTCAAAGGGCCAAATGGATCATATTTCTTATGTCACTAAGGATTCACAAGAAATTTGAGATAGCTATAGGGAAAGCAAATGAGGTTCTTGGAAATAATTGTTCGATCAAAGAATGAAATTGAAAATCTATAAAGCTTTGGTCCAGTCACACATAGGAGTACAGCATCCAGTTTTAGTGTTATTCATTGACTATTATCCATAATTTGTGTATCCTTTACTCTCTTGAAATGCCTCCCTGGAATGAAGGATAGATTCTGTTTTCTTGATTATATCGAGAACTCAAGTTAACCTCTAATACATCTCTGACTTTGATGCAAACCATGTTTGGCTGTGCATCAGTGTGAAAGCGGCAGTATAACTCCAGAGCCAGATCCCAACTAGACTCTGGAATGCATTAAAACCAAGCAGGGCTGGGTTGTCTCACAGTATCTGGGTTTGACAAGATGTGGATTATAACTGCAATATGGTATTAAAAACAGACCCCAGGCGCTCTTCATTCCTGCTCGTCAATTTATAACCATATTCTGCAGTGTCTGTTTAAATGTTATGAGTGAGGCTGTTCCTGCTGCTCTCTCAAAACATTAAAAATTTATTGCTGGGGGATGAAGCCTTGCTTACATGTAAACATGCCTATACAGATAGCGCAGTGTGTCGCAGCCTACAGTGTATCAAGAATCTTGCTGGCTGCCCCTTGCAGGATCAGACCAGCAGTACACTGTAACTATAACCTAAATACTTTGATCTAAAACTGAACTGATAGGACATTTCAATCAGAATCAATCTGAATTGGGATGATTGTGGAATTTTCTGAATGAATTAAAGTGGAATTAATTGGAATTTGAAAGTAACTGATATAAGAATTGTAAAATATAAACAGGAAATGCTGGAAATACTGAACAGGTATTGAGCAGCACCTGTGGAGAGAGAAAGATTTAACGTTTTAGGTCAATGACCTTTTGTCAGAATTGTATGGAATTAGTGATACAATGCACCATATCTTGGGGTTCTGTGCATCTGTGAGACTTCTTTGGGAATTACATTCTTGTGTAAGCTATGTGGCTACCCATGCAAGGCATCTGCTGCCCACAGCATTTAAATAGGCTCCTCACTAATTTCTTACAATGAAATCTAAATTTACAATTTCAGCATTCATATCACCACTGAAACTAGTTTGAAGCACTTCAGGATATTTCTGACCATGATGGTGATAAGGAGTGTAAAGTGTCTTGGCATGTCAATATTGTGAAAAGTCAATGGAGGTAAAATTGTTCCTGGGCGAAAACACAAAACCGGCAATAGCGAATCAGCAGCCATTTTACATCCCGTCCGATTTTCATTTCAGGTATCTTCTTTTTCTTAGGCAGTCCCTCAGAACCGAGGATGACTTGCTTCCACATTAAAAATGAGTTCGCAGGTGACTGCTGAGTCCAATGCGGGACCTACAGTCTCTGTCACAGGTGGGGCAGACGGTGGTTGAAGGGGCGGGTGGGTGGGGTGCTTGGGTTGACGCGCGCTCCTTGCGCCGCCTGCGCTTGGCTTCTGCTTGTGCTCGGCGAAGAGACTTGAGGTGTTCGGCGCCTTCCCAGATGCTTCTCCTCCACTTTGTGCAGACTTGGGCCAGGGATTCCCAGGTGTCGGTGGGGATGTTACAATTTTTCAAGGCGGCTTTGAGGGTTGTACGGGTTCGCAAAAATCCCCTCAGTCCCCGAAGATCGGGAAATATTAATCTACATCGTGGAAATTGGCTCTGGGTTGGACAATGATTTAAACATACCCAGAATTGCAGGGGGGCTGCATTGAGTTGGGCAACACGTGGACAACACCGGAATCGAGGAACTTCATGGAAAAATTCACACACTTTAAGACAGTGTGGCAGAGCCATCAAGGGTCTCAGAACAATTAGTAATAATCCCTTTAACTACAGTGTAGTGCAACCGCGGACTGCACCTTTAAACTGCCTGTTAACTGTACTGTATTGTGTTTTCCTGCACTCCACGTGATGACATCATGACGCCGATCACGTGACCACCAGTGGCGCGAAGAACGCGATGACGTCATGACGTCAGCTTCCAGAATCTTCCAGTAGTCGCCATGTGCCCAGCAAGCTGAATAGACCTGTGTACCGTTTCTCCTGTAGTTTCCCTGTTAACTTCGTTGTTCATTAAAACCTGTTGATTTGATTCATCGAGTCGAATACCTTATTCAGATAGGAACCTCCGTTCCTACATTGGTGACCCCGATCTCGTCGGACAACTTTTGTCGAGGATGAACACGAACGCCGTCGCCCTTAAACTGCCGCAGTTCTGGGAACAGCAGCCAGCAGCATGGTTTTTCCAGGCAGAAGCACAGTTCGCTCTCCGGGAGGTCACAGCGGATGCGACCCGTTATTATTACGTGGTTGCCGCTCTCGACAGTGCCACGGCCTCGCGGGTCGTCAGCATCCTTGGAAGCCCACCTGAGGAGGGCAAGTACGAAGCGCTTAAAGCCCGTTTGCTACAGGTATTTGATCTTAATAAGTCGGAGCGGGCACGCAAGCTCATTTCCATGCCCGGCCTCGGGGACTCAAAACAATCAGAGCTGATGAATCAAATGCTCACGCTGTTGGGCGCGGAACCCCAATGCTTTTTATTCCGTGAGCTTTTCCTCTGCCAGCTACCCGAACTGGTTCAGGCGGCCTTGGCCAACACTGCCATCACAGACGGTGCTGAACTCACTGCAGAGGCAGACAAGATATTTACTGTTACTCAGCAATGTTGTGCAGCCACGAGGCGCCTTTCCCCCACGCGAGCGAAGCCCAGCCCTCCCCCAGCAGGGTAGTGCACGTACCACGCCCGTTTTGGCGCCAAAGCTCGATGCTGCCGGCCTCCTTGCAGTTTCCCTCAAGAAAAAAAAACTCCAACAAGCCCGCGTCCTACCGGATGGATGACAAGGTCTAAAAAGCACAGCAAGTTAGCTATGGCGGCGGGCTCAGCGGGCAAACTCATTTACGTTACGGATTCCGTTATGGGCCGATGATTCCTGTGTGACACTGGTTCCCAGTGCAGCATCCTCCCAGCTTCAAAGCTGGACCTACTATCCGGCGGCCAGGGGCCTTCCCTCATGGCAGTAAATGGCGCTGCCATGCGTACGTTCGGGAAACGGACGGTAAACTTAACCATCGCTGGTCAGCGTTTTGTCTGCGACTTCATTACGGCTAAGGTCGCACAGGCCATCCTGGGTGCTGATTTTATCTGTGCAAACGGTCTGCTGGTCGACGTTCAACACTGCCGACTCATTAATGCGTCCACTTTCCACGCAGTGCCATGCCACCGCAGCACCGCCGTGTCCTGGTCGGTGGCCTGTGCGGTTCCGTCACAAGACGGGTTTACGCGCCTGCTCGCCGAAATACCGGAGCTCACCAGGCCTACTTTTTCAGCTACAAGCACACGGCACAGGGTGGAGCACCACATCTCCATGACCGGAGCACCCGTTTACGCTCTGGCGCGGCGACTAGAAGCCGGCAAGCTGGCAGCCGCAAAGGCTGAGTTCCAGACCATGGAGCGCCTCGGGATCATCCGACGTTTGGACAGCCCTTGGTCCTCCCCACTGCATATAGTACCCAAACCAGGCAGTGGATGGCGACCTTGCGGGGATTACAGACGCTTAAACGACGCCACGACACCGGACAGGTATCCTATTCCCCACATCCAAGATTTTTCGGCACATCTGGCTGGCAAAGCTATATTTTCTAAAGTGGATCTCGTTCGTGGATATCATCAAGTTCCGGTGCACCCTCCAGACGTCCCCAAAACGGCAGTCATCACTCCGTTCGGCCTTTTTGAGTTCCTCCGCATGCCATTCGGTCTAAAAAATGCAGCGCAAGCATTCCAACGGTTGATGGACTCTGTCTTACGGGACCTGCCCTTCATTTTTGTATATTTGGATGACATCCTAATAGCCAGCAAGGATACGACAGCTCACATGGCCCATTTACGTACACTTTTCACGCGACTCAGCCAACACGGCCTTAGTATCAATCCGGCTAAATGCACATTAGGAGTATCCAGCATTGATTTCCTGGGACACAGGATTACCCCAGAAGGCGCCGTCCCGCTAGCCACCAAGGTAGAGGCAGTTACCACATTCCCGCGGCCTCACACAGTCAAACCCCTGCAAGAGTTCTTGGGGATGGTAAATTTTTATCATCGTTTTGTCCCCAAGGCGGCCCGGTTAATGCAACCTCTGTACGAAGCACTAAAAGGGAAGTCGGGCAAGGATGTTCTCACTTGGACACCGCAAATGGACCAGGCATTCCGCGATACCAAGGCGGCGTTGGCGGATGCAACTATGCTAGCACACCCACTCCCGGGCGCGACTGTTGCCCTCACTACGGATGCCTCCGACTATGCCATCGGAGCGGTTCAAGAGCAGTGGGTCGACGGGGGTTGGCAGCCGTTAGCCTTTTTCAGCTGCCAACTGTGCAAGAACGAGCAAAAGTGTAGCACTTTTGACAGAGAGTTGCTAGCCCTGTTTTTGGCCATCCGGCATTTCCGTTTCCTACTAGAAGGCCATCCGTTCACTGCATTCGTGGACCACAAGCCGCTCACCTTTGCCATGGCCAAA
The DNA here is from genome assembly GCF_052327205.1 of Somniosus microcephalus. Classification (NCBI taxonomy): domain Eukaryota; kingdom Metazoa; phylum Chordata; class Chondrichthyes; order Squaliformes; family Somniosidae; genus Somniosus; species Somniosus microcephalus. The sequence continues at coordinate 225,090,750 of NC_140993.1, read as the reverse complement.
ACGGCAGAACCTTGGTCAGCTCGGCAGCAGCGCCACCTCACGTTTATATCCGAATTCACAACGGATTTGCGGCACGTGTCAGGCAAGGATAATCTCGTGGCAGATTGCCTTTCCCGGGTTCCAGTCCAGGCAGTCCACCTGGGCATCGATTTCGTCGGACTGGCAGAGGATCAACTGGCAGACCCAGAGATACAAGCATTTAGGACCACGCCTTCCAGTTGGCAGGTTGCAGACGTGCCGTTTCAAGCGGCAGGAACCACGCTCTTATGCGACACATCCATGGGAGTGCCCCGGCCCATTGTGCCGGTCGACTGGCGCAAGATAGTATTCCAGGCAATCCACGGGTTATCTCACCCGGGGATGCGGGCTTCTCAATGGCTACTGTCCCACAAATTCGTTTGGAAAGGCATGCATTTGGACGTCCGGGACTGCACAAACAATTGCGTCAATTGTCAAAAATCCAAAGTCCACCGTCACGTCAAGGCTCCGGTGGCCAACTTCCCGGTGCCTGAGCGCCGTTTCGACCACGTTCATGTGGATTTAGTAGGTCTCCTTCCCGGGTCGCGTGGATTCACACACCTCCTGATGGTGGTAGACCGGACCACCAGGTGGCCAGAAGCGATTCCCTTGGCCACTGCCACCGCAGCAGACGTCGCCAGGGCATTTCTTTCGTCATGGGTGGCTCGGTTCGGGGTGCCATCGGGCATCTCCTCGGACCGCGGTCCGCAATTCACATCAGAGCTGTGGAACGCAGTGGCACAAGACCTGGGTACCAAGCTGCACCGTACCACCGCGTATCATCCGCAGGCGAATGGCCTGTGCGAAAGGTTCCATCGGTCTCTCAAAGCGTCCCTCCGTGACAGCTTGAGGGGGCCCAACTGGGTGGACAGGCTCCCATGGGTGATGCTAGGCCTCCGGACAGCACCAAAGGAGGACCTTCAGTCTTCATCGGCTGAGCTGGTTTATGGCCAGACACTCAGAGTACCAGGTGACTTTCTCCCTCCACACACCGAACCATGGTCTGCAGCTCAACAGCTCCTACTTCATCAGGAGGCGGCTAGGAATATCCTGCCCATCCCAACCTCGCACCATGACCTGCAGAGGCCTCACGTCCCGACAGAGATCATGAGTTCGGACTATGTCTTTATTCGACAAGATGGTCACAGAGACCCACTCAAGCCACCGTATACCGGACCTTTTCGTGTCATCTCATCAGGGGAAAAGTTTTTCACAGTCGAAGTCGGTGGAAAGTCTGATACCGTCTCTATCACAGATCACAGAAACCCCACAGTGCAGATAGGGGCCATTTTGGCCCATCGAGCCTGCACCGACACATATCCCACCCGATCCCCGTAACCCCTACACCAACACATGTCCCACCCTATCCCCACGTATTTAATCCCCCTAACACTAAGGGTCAATTTATCATAGCCAATCAACCTAACCGCACATCTTTGGACTGTGGGAGGAAACCGGAGCACCCGGAGGAAACCCACGCAAACACGGGGAGAATGTGCAAACTCCACACAGACGGTCACCCGAGGCCGGATTCGAACCCGGGTCCCTGGCGCTGTGAGGCAACAGTGCTAACCACTATGCCACCGTGCTCAAACCGGCTCAAACCAGCCCACCTGGATCGGAGTGAGCCTGTCGTGGTTGCCCAACCGCCTCGCCGCGGCCGACCGCCATTAGCCGCCAGACCAGCCGTGCACCAGCCCACCGTCGAACAGCCCAATTCGGCCTCTGACGTGCCTGCACCTCTGACTACCGTTTCTGCCTCGCCCGAGACGCCGCTTCTGCCGCAATCCGGCACTGGTTCTTCTACTAATACCCCGTTTCCGCTGCCTGAATTTCATCGCCGTTCGGCCAGGATCATTAAGCCTCCTACTCGGTTGACAATGTCCGTTAAAGTGGATTCTGGGGGGGCGCCTGTGGCGGAGCCACCAAGGGTCTCAGAACAATTGGTAATAATCCCTTTAACTACAGTGTAGTGCAACCGCGGACTGCACCTTTAAACTGCCTGTTAACTGTACTGTATTGTGTTTTCCTGCACTCCACGTGATGACGTCATGACGCTGATCACGTGACCGCCAGTGGCGCGAAGAACGCGATGATGTCATGACGTCAGCTTCCAGAATCTTCCAGTAGTCGTCGAGTGCCCAGCAAGCTGAATAGACCTGTGTACCATTTCTCCTGTAGTTTCCCTGTTAACTTCGTTGTTCATTAAAACCTGTTGATTTGATTCTTCGAGTCAAATACCTTATTCAGATAGGAACCTCCATTCCTACAACAGCACATTTAATTAAAAAAATGTACTCTTGAGTTTTGAACTGTGTAAATTGCAAAGGGATAAAAATGGCCGTCAGAGAGCATGGCCAAGGAGAAAGGCGTGTATATCTGTGAAAAGGGGAGGATCAAGCAATGGCAGTCAGATTCTGTCAATCAAAAAGGGAGTTTCCATTCCCTTCAGCGGTAACCTAAAAGCTGTTTGTTTACAGAAAATGCTGCAGAATGTTGACACAAAGAATTATCCACTTAGGCTGTGGTTTCAGTGACAGCAGGACAAAGGGCTTCTGTTTACCTAGTAATCCAACTCCATTCAAAATCCATCACACACCATGAGACACACCTAAACTACGGAAGAGACTTTTTAAACTAAGAAAAGGAACAGTTTAAGAATTAATGGGTTTGAATCACCCATTACCCAGACAATAGGGCAGTTGGATCCCTTTTGTTTTAGCCAGATGAACTTGCATTTGGGCGGGAACATTTCGGCCCCAGAATGAAGACACATTCAAACCACCCCAAGCTTTATTCGAAACCCATTCCAGACAATGGGAGCAGTTTGGCCACTGGGAAATAGCCCATTTGAATCAGCCAATCATGGCTTTTCTCTTGTGTATTCAAACTTTTCGGCGCGAATTTGCTCACAGACCTTTTCAGAGCCAAAACAGCAGGAGCTCCCAGGATATAAAGATAGCTTCTCAGAAGCATATCTCTCTCTTACTCTTTGGACCATAGGTGAGCAGGTTTCTGACTCCTCAACAAGGCAATCTAGTAAGGAGTTGGAGGGGTGGTAATTTAAGGGAAATTGCTAAGATTGTAAGACTTACATTGTAGCCATTTATCCCTCGTTTTTGCCGTCTGCCTTCCCCGTTAAGCAATTTTACATTGATCGTGTGGCATCGTTTCTTTATTACTTTGATCGTGTGGTGTAGTTTTCTTTAGTTAATAAAGTACGATTTTCTCACATCCAGACCAGTTTGTCCATTTTAATATATCATTAATTATAAGTTCCTCCAGTCAGAACTGGAAGGGTGGGTTTAGCGATTCGAAACTGCTGTTTGGTATTGGTCTCAGTGCAGTGGAAAAAAGGGCTGCTTGACCAGGTAAGTTACCGTAAACCAGGTAAAGGAAGGTAAATTACGGTAAACCAGGTAAAGATGCCCCCCTACAGGGTGTCCTTGATGTGTTTCCTCTGCCCACCTGGGGCTCTCTTGCCGTGCCGGCGCTCCGAGTAGAGCACTTGTTTTGGGAGTTTCATATCGGGCATGCGGACAATGTGACCCATCCATCGGAGCTGATTGAGCGTGGTCAGAGCTTCGATGCTGGGGATGTTGGCCTGAGCAAGAACACTGATGTTGGTGCGCCTATCCTGCCAATGGATTTGCAGGATCTTGCGGAGACAGCGTTGGTGGTACCTCTCCAGTGCTTTGAGGTGCCTGCTGTACATGGTCCATGTCTCTGAGGCATACAGCAGGGCAGGTATCACTGCTGCCCTGTAGACCATGAGCTTAGTGCCGGGTTTGAGGTCCTGGTCTTCAAACACTCTCTTCCTCAGGCGACCGAAGGCTGCACTGGCACACTGAAGGCGGTGTTGGACTTCGTCATCAACGTCTGCCCTTGTTGACAGTAGGCTCCCGAGGTATGGAAAGTGGTCCATGTTGTCCAAGGCCTTGTTGTGGATTTTCAGCAGCTAGCCGACAACCACGACATGCGTGGATTCTTTAGCGCAGTCAAGACCATCTATGGCCCAAGCACCCAAGGCCCTTCCCCACTGCAGGCCAAGAATGGAGAGGTATGGTGTAACAGAGGTTCCTAATTATTATCTCCCGCTTTGCACAACTGCCAAAGACCAATTTCACCCCCAATGAAGCAAAGCTTAATAAATATATTGGTTACTAATGTTGAATAATCCATTGAGGGCTAAATTTGGTTGATTTGCACTTTCCGTTAGCACCATAAGAGGGCGCTAATGGGGTGCAAATCAACTAGCGTCTGGGCGCGGTGCCTCTAACGCCTGTCAAATATATGAATGGAGATCAGCCCCAAAACATAGTAGAACTTAAAATATTTTTTTTTAAATCATCACATTTTTAAAATGACTTGAAATTACATAAATTAACTATTATAAACAAAAATTTAACATTTTTGAAAAAAATAATTAAAGTTTTTAACGGGGCTAAAAATAAACTTACCTTTTTTTTAAAGTATTTTTAAATGATAAATCAGTGGAATTTTTTTAATAACTTTATTCAACTCTTATCCTAGTAAAAGCAGGCCTTATGCCTGCTTTTGACAGGTGCAAGAATTGTAAGTGTTTTCTGCGCACGGAGGGTCTCCAAAAAGTGGAACTATCCGCCCGCAGAGGCCTTTCTCCAGGGCAGCTGGAGGGTCTGTCAAGAACTTTCTTGACAGATCGGAAATGCCAGTTTTCAGCACATGCACAGTGCATGCCTGAAACCGACATTTCCGATGTCCCTACGGGTGGGTACACAGCGCGTACCCACCCGTAGGGATCAGAATATCTGGCCCAATACACATAAACTCTAAATACTAAAGGTCAGCAATTTGATTTTCTTGGGTTTCATCCTCCTTTTAATTATTAATTTTCAGGCTGTGGGCATTGCTGGCAAGGCCGACATTTATTGTCCAACATAACAACAGAAAATGCTGGGAAAACTCAGCAGGCCAAACAACATCCGTGGAGAGAAATTAGAGTCGACGTTTCGGGTCAAAACCCTTTGTCAAGACTAAAGAGACACAGGAAATGAAATAGATTAAGAGGCCAGGCTGGGAGAGAACAAAAGAGAAGAAGAGACATTGGGGCAGTAATTCCTCCCCAAACGCGTGAGTACGGAAGGGGTACTCACGCGTCTGGCCGGGGGAAATGCCGGTTTTCAGCATGCACAGCGCATGCGCTGAAAACCGGCATTTCCTCTCCTCTAACCCAAGAGGTGAAGAGGCTAGCGCGTGCGCTGTAGGGGGCAGCGCGTGCGTCTTGGATTTCCTCTGTTTTGGGGGCTTTGCGCATGTCTAAATGCCTCCGGTCTTTACGCTTGTAAAAAGCACACGTAAGTATTTATTTTTACAGGTAAGTGGTGTTTTAGTGTAATTTAGAATTTTTTTTCCCACAGGTTTATTATTTTAAAGTATCTACAATAAGGTAAGTTTAGATTTAGACTCTTTTTATTAAAAATTTAGATTTTTTTCAAAAAATAAATTATTGTTTAAATTATTTTTTTTAACTTATTTATACTTAATTTAATGATTGGGATGTTTTTTAAATTTTTATTTAAAGTTTAAATAGTGTTTTGGGCCCCCGTAGTTTTCATGAGTTTGACAGTTCTTACTCTCAAACTCATGAATGAACCTTCCCCTCCCCTGATTGGTTGTACAGTGCTCACCTGATCCCAGCCGGCACATCGCACTAACTACGCCGCTGGATCAGGTAAGCACTGCGCGCTGACATCTGAACCGGGCCTGTGACAGGAAATGCAAGCAGGCCCGGGCTTCAGATGTCAGCGCGCAGGGTGAGTGCAGATCAGGGGCTTGCACGCGCGGCAAGCCCCCGACACCAAGTTCTGGTCCATTAAGAGGTATTCAAAATGAGATGAGATGGTGATAGGGCTAGTGGAGACAAAAGACAGCTCTAGATAGGTTGAAATGCGCTGGCAGAATGGGAGACAGCTGCCATGTGGGAGAGAGAAAAAAAAGAAGAAAGGGGGGGAGGAAAGGCCAAAACAAAGGAGTGGATAAAAAATATAAGTAAGAATGTAATAGGGGCTGAGGTTATGATCTGAAATTGTTGAACTTGATATTGAGTCCAGAAGGCTGCAAAGTGCCTAATCGGAAGATGAGGTGCTGTTCCTCGAGTTTACGTTGAGCTTCCGTGGAACAATGCAAGAGGCCGAGGACAGTGAGGTCCGAGTGGGAATGGGGCGGTGAATTAAAATGACAGGCGACCGGAAGTTCGGGGTCAACCTTACGGACTGAACGGAGGTGTTCTGCAAAGCGGTCACCCAATCTGCGTTATTTCAGATTTCCAGCATCTGCTGTATTTTGCTATCGTACATTTATTGTCCATCCCTAGTTGCCCTTTAGAAGTTGGTGGTGAGCTGCCTTCTTGAACCGCTGCAGTCCGTGAGGTGAAGGTACTCCCATAGTGCTGGTAACATAAGAATATAACATAATAAATAGGAGCAGGAGTAGGCCATTCGGCTCTTGGAGCCTGCTCTGCCATTCAATGAGATATTCTACCTTATCTGTACTATCCCCATATCCCTTGATTCCCTTAATATTCAAAAATCTATCGATCTCTGTCTTGAATATACTCAATGACTGAGCCTCAACAGCCCTCTGGGATAGAGTATTCCAAAGATTCACAGCCCTCTGAGTGAAGTTAGGGAGGGAGTTCCAGGATTTTGACCCAGCGACGATGAAGGAACCGTGATTTTTGCCCAAGTCTGGATGGTGTGTGACTTGGAGGGGAACTTGGAGGTGATGGTGTTCTCTTGCATCAAGGACCTTGTCCTTCTGGGTGGTTGTAAGATTCTGTGTTAGAGAGATGTTTGTACCAATTCTTATCTTATCTTAGACATACCATGTATTGGTTCTGAAGGCATAATCTCTCTCAGCAGAAAATGAATATATTCAACGACAAAGCCGTATTGTCATGAGATGCAAGTTTTCAGTTTTTCAGAAGCTGTGCTGGCAGATTCAAACCCATGAGACTTTTGTGGTAAACCACTTTTATCGTTCACTATCGTTACACTATAGTTATCACTGTTATATCGTTACTCTATGGTTATCACTGTTCACACTGTTGTATCACTATACGAGGTCGCCTCTTGTCACGCTGCTATACCTGGGCTGACCACTGCTGACTCCGCCTTATTGGCTAAATTTTAAAATGTCGACACCTGAGCAGTCAAACGACCAGCCAAGCGACCAGCCAGACGCCCAGCTACAACAGCCACAGCAGCCGGCCTGGCTGCGAGCCCTCAGACCACCGTACCTGGATCTAAACCCACAGGCAGCAAACTCAGCCCTCGACTTCGAACACTGGCTGAGCTGCTTCGAAGCCTACCTGGGAGAATCCGGCGTGCCTCAGAAATCCATGCTAAGAGTTCTGAACACCCAAGTGAGCCCTAAAGTATTCGCACTCATCCGGGACCTTAAAACATACGAGGACGCCATCAACCGGCTGAAAAGACAGTACCAAACCCCGGTAAATTCCATGTATGCCAGACACCTCCTGAGATCCCACCCGCAACAGCCAGGAGAGCCCGTGGAGGAATTTTTACGGGTGCTACAAGCACTCGGCAGAGACTGTAACTTTAAAGCGGTAACGGCGGCAGAAAATACTGAAGACAATGTCCGCGATGCCTTCGTGAAAGGCCTGCAGTCCGACTACTCACGGCAAAGACTACTGGAAGCAAGGGACCTCGACCTGGACAAAGCTGCAGCCCTCGCTCTCTCTCTAGAGGTGGCCCATCGGGACCTCGAGGCATACTCAAGGTACTGTAACTCGCGACCCTGGGACTTGGGACCGACCCCGACCGCGATACCCCCCGCAGCAACCCCCCTGGGACCTACCTCAGCGTCGGCGTCCCGGACCCGATCGAGACCGCCACCCCCGGTACCGGCTCCGACATCGGACCCCCACGATCGGGCCGCCGGCTGCTTCTTCTGCGACCAGGCGAAACACCCGAGGTCGCGCTGCCCAGCCAGGAACTCTACCTGCTCTAACTGCATGAAGAAAGGCCACTTCGCTAAGGCCTGCAGAGGTGGATCATCAGAGGCCAGCAGTGCCTCATGCGAGCTGTGGGGGCGGCCATCTTCCTTCAAGGCAACAGAGGCCAGCATCCCCACATGTGAGTCATGGGGGCGGCCATCTTTGATACAGGCAACCGACACCAGCAGTGCCTCATGTGAGTTATGGGGGCAGCCATCTTCTCCGCCATTTTGTCCAACCTCGTGGGAGACGCCATTTTACCCACCACGCCCGACCGCCACCGTGCCTCTAGACCCGGCTACCGCCTCAACCGCAGACTACAACAACTCGCTCAGCTATACACTAGCCTCCGTCACACTGGACCAGGCCCGCCCGCATCACCTGTCCAAGTCGATGATGGACATCAAAGTAAACGGCCACGCCACGACCTGCCTGTTCGACAGCGGAAGCACGGAGAGCTTCATCCACCCAGACACGGTGAGCCACTACTCCCTCCCTGTCCTGCCAACGCGCAACCGGATCTCGATGGCATCGAGGTCACACGCCACAGACATCAGCGGCTACTGTGTTGTGACCCTGTCGGTTAAGGGTACGGAGTATAAAAATTTTAAACTCCTCGTCCTGCCCCAGCTATGCGCTGCCGTCCTACTAGGCCTAGACTTCCAATCCCACCTCCAAAGCGTCACGCTAGCGTACGGCGGACCCCTCCCCCCACTCACAGTCGACAACCAGCAGATTTTAAACCGCCCACCGCGTAACACCTGCGGCCTATCCACCCTCAAGGTCCCGCCACCTTCCCTGTTCGCTAACCTCACCCCCGACTGCAAACCCGTCGCTACCAAGAGCAGGCGGTACAGCGCCGGGGACAGAGCTTTCATTAGCTCTGAGGTGCAGCGTCTCCTGAAGGAGGGCATCATCGAGGGGAGCACCAGCCCCTGGCGTGCCCAGGTCGTGGTCGTTAAGACCGGCAATAAAAACCACCTGGTCATCGACTACAGCCAGACCATAAACAGGTACACCCAGCTGGACGCATACCCCCTTCCCCGCATATCTGATATGGTCAATCAGATTGCGCAGTACCGGGTATTCTCCACCATCGACCTTAAGTCGGCCTATCACCAACTCCCTATCCGCCCTGAGGACCGCCAGTATACAGCCTTCGAGGTGAACGGCCGCCTCTACCACTTCCTTAGGGTTCCCTTCGGCATCACCAATGGGGTTTCGGTCTTCCAAAGGGAGATGGACCGGATGGTTGACCAGAACAGGCTGCACGCCACGTTCCCCTATCTGGATAACGTCACCACCTGCAGCCGCGACCGGCAGGACCACGATGTTAATCTGGAGAGATTCCTCCGTACGGCCCAACGGCTGAACCTCACCTACAATAAGGATAAATGTGTGTTTAACACCTCGCGCCTTGCCATCCTCGGCTGTGTAGTAGAGAACGGAGTCATCGGCCCCGACCCCGAAAGAATGCGCCCCCTCATGGAGCTACCCCTCCCCCACTGTCCAAAGGCACTGAAGAGAACCCTGGGGCTCTTCGCCTACCATGCCCAATGGGTGCCCAATTATGCGGACAAAGCCAGACCCCTCATGAAGTCCACATCCTTCCCCCTTACGGAGGAAGCGTGCGCAGCCTTCTCCCTCATTAAGGGAGACATTGCCAAGGCCACTATGCACGCAGTGGATGAGTCCATCCCCTTCCAAGTCGAGAGCGATGCATCCGACTTCGCCCTAGCCGCCACCCTTAACCAGGAGGGGAGACTGGTGGCCTTCTTCTCAAGGACCCTACAGGGCCCTGAGATCCGACACTCGTCGGTCGAGAAGGAGGCCCAGGCGATTGTGGAGGCGGTACGACGCTGGAGGCACTACCTGGCAAGCAAACGATTTACCCTCCTTACCGACCAACGTTCGGTCGCTTTTATGTTTAATAACAAGCTGAGGGGCAAAATCAAGAATGACAAGATCTTGAGGTGGAGAATCGAGCTCTCCACCTACGATTATGATATCTTGTACCGGCCAGGTAAGCTGAACGAACCCCCCGATGCTCTGTCACGAATTACATGCGCCAGCGCGCAAAGTGATAGACTTCAGACCCTCCACAACGACCTCTGCCACCCCGGGGTCACCAGACTTTACCACTTCATTAAGGCCCGCAACCTGCCCTACTCCATCGAGGAGGTCAGGACCATGACCAGGAACTGCCAGACCTGTGCCGAGTGCAAACCGCACTTCTTTAGGCCGGACAGAGCAAGCCTGATCAAGGCCACCCGCCCCTTCGAGCGCCTGAGCATCGACTTTAAGGGGCCACTCCCGTCCTCTGACCGTAATGTGTACTTCCTCAACATTGTTGATGAGTACTCCCGTTTCCCCTTTGCCTTCCCCTGCCCAGACATGACCAGTACCACGGTCATTAAATGCCTGAACGACCTCTTCGCCTTGTTCGGGTTCCCAAACTATATACATAGTGACCGGGGCTCCTCCTTCATGAGCGAGGAACTCCGTCAGTTCCTACTAGCGAGAGGTATTGCTGCAAGCAGGACCACCAGCTACAACCCCCGAGGGAACGGCCAGGTAGAAAGAGAGAACGCGACGGTATGGAAGGCCGTCCTCTTAGCCTTAAAGTCTAAGGGCCTCCCAACCTCCCGCTGGCAGGAAGTCCTCCCGGCAGCGCTGCATTCCACCCGGTCACTACTTTGCACTGCCATCAACGCCACCCCCCATGAACGAATGTTTGCTTTCCCCAGGAAGTCGACTACGGGAACCACGCTACCAACCTGGCTGACCTCTCCGGGGCCCGTCTTGCTGTGAAAGCACGTGAGGGCCCATAAAATGGACCCCCTGGTCGAGAGGGTGGACCTCCTGCACGCCAACCCCCAGTACGCCTATGTGGCATACCCAGACGGGCGGGAGGACACAGTCTCCTTACGAGACCTCGCACCCTCGGGCACTCCGGAGACACCACCTTCACCCCCCCCCCACCACCCCCCCAATTCCAGACCAGGTAGACGGCATGCCGGAACCCCACGAGCCTTCGCCGACCACGCAGACACCAGCATTAACACCGGATAATGCAACACCGCCGCTGCGACGATCAGAAAGGCTTACGAGGCCTCCGGACAGACTGACATACCAGAACTGGTAGTACACTTCACCCCACCGGACTCAAATCTAAACAAGGGGTGAATGTGGTAAACCACTTTTATCGTTCACTATCGTTACACTATAGTTATCACTGTTATATCGTTACTCTATGGTTATCACTGTTCACACTGTTGTATCACTATACGAGGTCGCCTCTTGTCACGCTGCTATACCTGGGCTGACCACTGCTGACTCCGCCCATGACTCCACCTACCTGCCCAGGTATAAAGGTAGTCGACTGGCTGGCATTCCTCCTTGTTGTATCCGATCACCCACGAGGGTGGGCTCTGTTATTTAGCCAATAAAAACCTATAGTTACTTTCTTAACTCGTCGCTTTTCATTGGATGAATTGATAGGTATATCAACTTTGCTGTCCTTAGTTAGCCTACAAGATACTGGATTCCTTTCTCACATTCCCCCTTCGTGGGTGCTATGCTCTATCACTAATCCACCCATTATAAACATCTTATTCCTTTTCATATCATTGTTTCATATGCATGTCAGTCTTTCAATATTGGGGTTTTTAAACTACAGAAGTAATTCAAGAAAATAGTTTCCTTTACCACGTCTCAGTCTCAATCTCCAAAAGCCCCTGGTTACCCTGCACGTCCTTAGCAAAGGTTCTTATCTTGTTAGCATCACATACCTTTCTCAAGCCATTAATCTAAGTTTAATTTGGCCAATATTACACATCATGATAAAGATTTTAAAAAATCATAATACATTGTACAGAAAGCTACAGTGTTCCATATAATCAAAAAATCATGAGCTTAAAAGATTCCCCAGCTCTCCTTTTACCCTTATCCATCTTGTGGATAATTCTTGCTAAGTATTATTTCTCCCTGGCCCTCAGTTGTCCCAATTTCATTGTTAACTCAAAGGAACCCAACCCTGAATTTTGGAAATCCAAATTCTATGTCCCCCTGTACTTTAATTGCAACCCCTCTGATGGGTACTAGTGTGTTTACCTCTACCCTAATTAGAGTCATAGAGTCATAGAGTTATACAGCACAGAAAGAGGCCCTTCGGCCCATCGTGTCTGCGCCGTCCACCAAGCCCTGTCCAATCTAATCCCATTTTCCAGCATTTGGTCCATAGCCTTATATGCAATGGCATTTGAAGTGCTCATCCAAATGCTTCTTGAATGTTGTGAGGGTTCCTGCCTCTACCGTCCTTTCAGGCAGTGAGTTCCAGACTCCAACCACCCTCTGGGTGAAAAAGTTCCTCCTCAAATCCCCTCTAAACCTCCGGCCCCTTACCTTGAATCTATGCCCCCTTGTTATTGACCCCCCTACTAAGGGGAAAAGTTCCTCTTTATCTACCCTATCTATGCCCCTCATCATTTTGTACACCTCAATCAGGTCCCCCCTCAGCCTTCTTTGCTCCAAGGAAAACAACCCCAGCCTGTTTAGTCTTTCTTCATAGCTGAGGCGCTCCATCCTAGGTAACATCCTGGTGAATCTTCTCTGCACCCTCTCCAAAGCAATCACATCCTTCCTATAGTGAGGCAACCAGAACTGCACACAGTACTCCAGCTATGGCCTTAACAGCGTTTTGTACAGCTCCATCATAACCTCCCTGCTCTTATATTCTATGCCTCGGCTAATGAAGGCAAGTATCCCATATGCCTTTTTAACCACCTTATCTACCTGTTCCGCTGCCTTCAGGGATCTATGTACATGTACACCAAGGTCCCTCTGACCCTCTGTACTTCCTAGGGTCCTACCACTCATTGTGTATTCCCTTGCCTTATTTGTCCGTCCAAAATGGATCACCTCGCACTTTTCAGGGTTAAATTCCATTTGCTACTTTTCCGCCCATCTGACCAACCTGCTTATATCGTCCTGTAGCCTGAGGCTTTCCTCCTCGCAATTTACCACCCCACCAATTTTCGTGTCGTCTGCGAACTTACTGATCATACCTTTTACATTCTCATCCAAATCATTTATGTAGATCACAAACAGCAAGGGACCCAGCACCGATCCCTGAGGTACCCCACTGGACACAGGCTTCCAGTCACAAAAGCAACCTTCGACCATCAACCTCTGCCTCCTGCCACTCAGCCAGTTTAGGATCCAACGTGCCAAGGCACCCTGGATCCCATGGGCTCTTACCTTCTTGACCAGTCTCCTATGCGGGACTTTGTCAAAAGCCTTACTGAAGTCCATGTATACCACATCCACAGCATTTCCCTCATCCACACACCTAGTCACCCCCTCGAAAAATTCAATCAGATTGGTCAGACATGATTTACCCTTGACAAAGCCATGCTGACTATCCCCGATTAATCCTTGCCTCTCCAAGTGGCGACTAATTTTGTCCCTCAGAATCTTTTCCAATAATTTCCCTACCACATGTGTTAGGCTCACTGGCCTGTAATTCCCTGGTTTATCCCTGCTACCCTTCTTGAATAATGGTACTACGTTAGCTGTTCTCCAGTCCTCTGGTACATCCCCTGTGGCCAGAGAGGTTCTCTATGCAGCGTGCGTCAATGCCTTGTTTAAAATGTTTCCCACTCTCCTGAGCCACATTAACCATTTCATGTCATGCTGTTGTCAAGTAACTGAGCATGTCTGAGACCCGTTCCTCAGTGCATCTTCACCATGCATTCTGCGCAACGTATCATTTGCACACACTCACCGGTATTCTAAGATCATGCCACGCTTGACATAAGATACAAGCCAATCCTGCTCTTTCAGGTTATCATATTTAAAGATTGAGGTGTGTCTGGAAGTCTTTGCTTATCTCGCTCTGCATGGTCCCAAAGTCTCGGGTAGTGGCCAGGCTATCAAATGCAGTTTTCTTATCGGCAAAGACACAGACAACTCCAAAAGAAAGCTATCAATTAACTATTCCCACCGACACTTTCCTGACTTTCACTAGAATGTACATTGATGCCAGATTGATACATTTTGGTTGTGCCAAGGTGATTTATGTTACTCATGGGTGCACTCACACATCTTTCCCTAACACCTTTGGATTGATTCCAATTCATCCATAATCACCTAAAAAAAATATTTTAGAAAAATTCCCATTTTTTGGTGTAATTTTCCTGTTTCGATCTCATCTCCTCAATCGATTCCTCTCATCAATTTTACATATCCCAGTAAATACCATTTCATCTCATTCATGAGCCCTGAATCAACTTTACTGTCCAATGCCATATTATCATTAACCCTTAAAACATAGATTAAAGTTCCCAATTTGGTCCAAGTTATCAACAAATTCTGTTTGTTTATTTTACTTAATCAATCCTCTTTTTGGTCCTTTTATTTCACAAAATAACCCGCTATATTGCGCCTGAGTCCATTTTATCATTTCAAAATTATCCCAAATCCAAATAGCAGTATTGTTGGACTGACAGGACTTGTTATTGTTTAATTTTGTTTCCCCAAAAAACTTTCTTCCTTGACATACAGCATTGGGCAGAAACCGCCTAGACTTCACTCCTCTTTTTTTTATTTATCCCCTTAAACTTCAGGTAAATTTTCTCTTCTCGAGTGCTTGAAACAGCAACTCACATCAATTTATCTTATCAATTCTAATTTCAGAAACAAATGATGCCTAGGCTTCATAGTAGAGACAGAAGTGCTTACAATTACATTTGGAGGTATCTCCCAAAATTCACCCCCACCAACCCCAAGCACTCTGTCTCGGAAGATAACAAATAACTCTGAATGTCCCAGTCTAATTGTTAGGGGATGGAGTATAAAAGTAGGGATGTCTTGCTATGACTGTACAGGGCATTGGTGAGACCACACCTGGAGTACTGCTTACAGTTTTGGTCTCCTTATTTAGGGACTGATATACTTGCATTGGAGGCAGTTCAGAGAAGGATCACTAGGTTGATTCCTGAGATGAAGGAGCAGTCTTATGAGGAAAGGTTGAACAGGTTGGGTCTAAATTCAGTGGATTTTAGAAGAATGAGAGGTGATCTTATTGAAATATAAGATTCTAAGGGGGCTTGACTGCATTGGAGGCAGTTCAGAGAAGGTTCACTAGGTTAATTCCTGAGATGACGGGGTTGTCTTATGAGGAAATGTTGAGCAGGTTGGGTCTAAATTCATTGGAGTTTAGAAGAATGAAAGGTGATCTTATTGAAACGTATAAGATTCTGAGGGAGCTTGACTGGGTAGATGCTGAGAGGATGTTTCCCCTCATAGGGGAATCTAGAACAAGGATAAGGGGGTCACCCATTTAAGACGGAGATGAGGAGGAATTTCTTCTCTCAGAGGGTCGTGAATCTTTGGAATTCTCTACCCCAAAGAGCTCTGGAAGCTGAGTCAGTGAATATATTTAAGGTGGAGATAGACAGATATTTGAGCTACTGGGAAGTCAAGAGTTATGGGGAACAGGCAGGAAGGTGGAGTTGAGGCCAAGATCAGATCAGCCATGATCTTATTGAATGGTGGAGCAGGCTCAAGGGGCTGAATGGCCTACTCCTGCTCCTATTTCTTATGTTCTTATGTCACCACGCTGTGGCATTTCATATCTGTCAATGTCTGCAGATAATGCCTTAAATTCTTAACACCACTGGATCTCTTCCTGTACAAACACGTTTCCAGCTTGGTACATCTGTGGAGTCATTTTTACATCAAAGAACTACTCTCCGTAATCCTGTGGCATCAACATTCATACAGTCCAGAAAATCATGGTCCCCTGTTTATAAGAAGCAAAAGACAGAAAATCCATCGTGGCTCTGCTTGAGAGCACAAGGGGTTAATTTGTCAATTCATGATTTCCTTCTGTCACTGTGTGGAAATATCCACTCAAATTAAGAAAGATAACATTTAAAATTTAATAATGCCCAACATGTGTTTACATTCAGCAATACAAAAGTTGCTGCTTACATAAGAACATAAGAAATAGGAGCAGGGGTAGGTCATTTGGAAATTCGAGCCTTCGACCATTCAATAAGATCATGGTTGATTTTCTACCTCAACTCCACTTTCCTGAACTATCCCCATATCCCTTGATTCCCTTAATATTCAAACATCTATCGCTCTCTGTCTTGAATATACTCAACAACTGAGCCTCCACAGCCCTCTGGGATAGAGAATTCCAAAGATTCACCACCCTCTGAGTGAAGAAATTCCTCCTCATCTCAGTCCTAAATGACTGACCCCTTATTCTGAGACTGTGACCCCTGGTTCTAGATGCCCCGGCCAGGGGAAACATCCTCCCTGCATCTACCCTGTCAAGCCCTATAAGAATTTTGTATGTTTCAATGAGATCAGCTCTCATTCTTTTAACCCTAGAGAATATCGGCCTAATCTACTCAATGTCTCCTCATAGGACAATCCCCCCATCCCAGGAACCAGTCTGGTGAACCTTCGTTGCACTCCCCCTATGGCAAGTATATCCTTCCTTAGGTACGAGACCAAAACTGTACACAGTACTCCAGGTGTGGTCTCACCAGGGCCATATATAATTGCAGTAAGACATCTTGGCCTAGAAATTCAGTTGCGTGCGCCAGCCGTTAGCGCCTTAGGAGGAGTAGATCTCGAGCGCTAGGCACTTAGCGGCCGGGCGCAGCGCGATCTGCGCCTACGCCCAACTTCAGTAGACATTTAGCGCCGGCGCAAAGTGTTTGCGCGCGCTCAGCTGCGCGCGCAGATTATGACGTCATTTCCTCGTGCAACGCCCTTTGTGCACCCCAATCCGGAACTTCAGTCGCGCCCGCCCAATGTGGGCGTGGCGGTCCTAAGAACTGTGAAATGGAACGCAGCAGAGGCCATGCGGGCCGCGGGGAGCGCAAATTAAAGAGCACTTACCCTGAACTGTAAAGGCCAGCCATTTTGCAGCAATCACTCTTGTGCAACGGATTTATGGACAGAGACCAAGGAAGAGAGCTTACTGATTTGGCCCAACATAGGAGAGGTATTTTTGGCTTCAAGCCAGAGCTTGGCAATTCGCCTTCATTGTGAGGTCATTGTTTGCCAGTATATTATGGGGGCTGCATGGGGTGCCAACCCTCAGTTTCAGCATTATGTGCGAAGGGCTCGCAGACGCTGTGTGAGAGGGGCAGCCCTGGCTAGACGCAGAGGGGGCAACAGGCGTCGGCAACGTAGGCCTTACCCACTCAGGGAATACCGCCAGCAGGTGTCCTATCTCACCATGACTGCCGCGCACTGTGTTAGGAGGCTGCGCTTCAGAAGGGAGGTGGTTGCAGAGATCTGCCAGCTGCTTCACAGAGATCTGCGTCCACAGCTGAGGTGCAGGACGTCTCTGTCGGTGGAAGTGAAGGTCACGGTGGCTCTGAACTTCTATGCAAGCGGCTCCTTCCAAGCCGCTGCTGGGGACATTGCTAACATATCCCAGTTCGCCGTGCATTGCTGCATCCGCCAGGTGACCAATGCCCTTTTCAGAAGGAGACACCAATTCATCTCCTTCCCCATGACCCTGGAGAGGCAGCAGCAGCGTGCAGTCGGATTTGTAAGGATCGCGGACTTCCCCATGGTGCAGGGCGCCATTGACTGCACGCATGTGGCTTTGCGGGCACCTATCGACAATGCCGAGGATTACCGCAACCGGAAGGGCTACCATTCCCTCAATGTACAGCTGGTGTGTGACCACAGGCAGCGCATCCTAGCTGTCAATGCCCGCTTTCCAGGCAGCAGCCACGATGCATTTATCCTGCGACAGACTACTGTGGCTGACATGTTCCAGGCACAGCCTCCCCCAAGAGGGTGGCTTATCGGGGACAAAGGCTATCCTTTGTGTACCTGGCTCATGACCCCGCTCCGCGCGCCCAGGACCCCTGCTGAGGAGGCATACAACGAAAGCCATCAAGCCACTAGGAACATCATAGAACAAACGATTGGCGTCCTCAAGCAATGGTTCCGCTGCCTGGATCGTTCCGGCGGATCTCTGCAGTATTCGCCGGAGAGAGTCTCCCAGGTCATGGTCGTTTGCTGCATGCTGCACAACCTGGCTATCCGCAGGACTCAGGCACTGCCACCTCACGCTGGAGCACCACCTCAGGAGGAGGAGCAGGAGGAGCATGAGGAGGAGGAGGAGGAGAAGGAGGAGTACCAGCCCAGGGGGGAGGCACAAGGTCCAAGGGCCGCCCGTCGGCGGCTTATTGAACGTCACTTCTAGGCCCCCTGTCAGGGAATGGCTTGTGGCAATGAAGGGACCTGAATGCAGTCACTCCGCAAGCCCTCAGCCGGTTAAGGCAACAACCACTTCAAACATCAAACATGGACAAGCTGAATAAATAAAATGCTTTATTGAACAAACTCAGGGCCCTTCCCACATGAAACCCAAAAACAGACAACACCCCCAAAAAACAGTCACACACATGACTCACTCCCACAACCTGGGGAGGAATAACAAAACATTTCCACAAAAATGGCCTTCATCCTCGGCCTTACAAAAACAACCATCCCCATAAACAAAACAACCATCCCCATATAAAAACAACCATCCCCATATAAAAACAACCATCCCCATATAAAAACACATTTGCCCACACCCTCTACTTTGTGGCCCGCAAGGGCGATTCCTTGTCCAGCCTTTTGCGGCCCCTGGCCGCCCTGCTGCTCCTCCTCAAAGTGTGCCCAGTGGCTGCTGCAAGGCTGGGGGAAGGCTCCTGAGGGGCACATGGCATGACGGCAGATGCCCTTGGGGGTCGGCCTAGACAAGCTCTGGCCCTCGAGGGGCCGGCTGGTGACTGCTGCAGCTGTGGCTGGGCAGCAGCAGTCTCTCCAGCAGCTCGTCGCAGCTCCACTGGGGGAGTGGCAGTGGCGGCTGCAGGAATGGGGGCAAGCTGGCTGATGGCAGGCGCTCGCTGCTCGCCTGAGACACTGGCACTCGCCCGGGCCAGCACTGCAGCATGCGCAGCACTCTGCTGAAGGACAGACCGCTGTGCTGCTGCAGCGCGGCGGGTGCCCTGGCGATGCCTGGCTGACACAGCGAGTGTGGCAACAGTGGGTGCCCGTACTGCCCTGGTCTGTGCCCACATCAGACCAGCCAGTGACTGCATGGCACCACTGATCACCTGGCCACTCGCTGCGTGAGCTGCCCCGAATTCTGCCCAACTCGCTGCCTGTGCTGCCGCGAATTCGGCCTGACTCGCGGCCTGTGCTGCCCCGAATTCGGCCCGACTCGCGGTGTGTGCTGCTTCGAATTGCTCGAAACTCCTGGCCTGTGAGGCGCCAAAATCGGCCACACTATGAGCCAGGGACTCGATGGCCTCAGGCAACCGTGCCACAACCCCCATGAACTCGGTGTGCCGGCGATCCGAGTCCACGGACATTTGATTGAGGAGGCGCACCTCCTTGGCGAGGACCGTCTCCGGACTGGAGGCCGGTCTCTCCCTCTGGGGAGAAGGCCTCCGAGCTGCCCGACACTTCCCGCGTTGCTGGGTGCCACTGGGCCCAGC
Source organism: Somniosus microcephalus (assembly GCF_052327205.1). Taxonomy (NCBI): domain Eukaryota; kingdom Metazoa; phylum Chordata; class Chondrichthyes; order Squaliformes; family Somniosidae; genus Somniosus; species Somniosus microcephalus. The sequence continues at coordinate 225,071,202 of NC_140993.1, read as the reverse complement.
AACTACACTCCCCTGCGACCCTTCCCCCCTCTGGGAAGAAGGCCGCCGAGCTGCCCGACCCTTCCCGCATTGCTGCACGCCACTGGGCACAGGAGCTACACTCCCCTCCGTCACTTCCCCCTGGCTCTCCTCCAGGGAAGACGTGTCCCCTCCATTGGCATCCCCTGGCGCGGCTGAGGGTTCCCCTGATGGGCCGCCTTCCTCTTCCTCCTCCTCCTCCTCCTCTTCCGAGGGGCTGTCACTGGCAGCTTCAGGGACCTCCTCCTCACCATCTGAAAGCAGGAAGGCACAAGAGTAGCTTTAGAGTGAGGAGAGGGCGTCAGTGAGGGAGGCATGAGTGGTGGCATTCAGCGCATTGGTCGGACAGTGGCAAAGGATGTTGATCTGAAGTGCAAGTGGGACGAGAGAGGTCCAAAAGGTGATGTCCTTACCATTGGTGCCCAGAACAGGGTCGGCATCTCCAGATGCAACGGGGCCAATCACCCGGGCACCCATGAGGCTACCCACGCGCTCTTCCAGGTCAGTGAGCTGCTGGATCTGGGGACGGCCTCCCCCGGTCACAGTCCGGCTCTTCTGATTGTGTGCCAGCTTGGCCTGCAAGAGAAAGGACAGCCTCTAAGTACAGTGTGGTGCCCTGATCTTGTGTGCACTGCCTCCCATGGTCGAATAGCTTGGCCAGTGTGGTGCCCTGATCTTGTGTGCACTGCCTCCCATGGTCGAATAGCTTGGCCAGTGTGGTGCCCTGATCTTGTGTGCACTGCCTCCCATGGTCAAATAGCTTGGCCAGTGTGTAAAGTGCAGAATGTGCAATTGATGTTCATGCCAGTCCCATAGCTGCTGGATGAGGGCTGGCCATTAGGGCTTTTAGGTCCCTTTGCCCATAATGTGAGGTGCACATGCAAGGATGAGGAGGACACTGGAAAGGGGACTCACCCTGACAATCCCTGTGAGGTCATTGAACTTTTTCCGGCATTGGACAGCGTTCCTGGGGACCTCGCTGTTGGATGTGACCCTGTGGGCGACCTCCCTCCAGGCTTTCCTGTAGACGCTGGTGGCAGGCTTCTTGCCACTGTCCGGGAACAAGAGTTTGCGTCTCCTCTCCAAAGCCCTAACCAGCATCCTCAAATCATGGCCAGTGAAGCGCTGCGCTCGTTCACGGGCCTTCTGCATCTTTCCCGGCGCTATTTCGGTTCAGCAGCAGTGTTTAGGCCTAGCTGGAGGGCTGCAGTGTCCAGGGCATGGCAGCAGACGAACTCGACCCTTCCCCCTTTAAGAGCTGGCCGGCGCCAGGGTGTCTGCTGTCAATCAAGAAATGACCGCACCTGCGCTGCGCCCGGCCTCGGCGGTTTAGCTCAGCACCGCCGGCTTTGCGCCTAAAGATAGTTGTGTAACGCCAGTTTTAGCGCTCGAGCAAACTCTTTGGGCGAAGCTACTGAATATCGGCGAAGTGGCCTCGACTTTGCGCCGGGCGCAAACTTTAGCGGCCGCCCGACTTCTCCGCCCCAAAAGTGGCTATACTGAATTTCTAGGCCCTTTATTCTTGTACTCAAATCCTCTTGTAATAAAGGTCAACATACCATTTGCTTTCTTAATTGCTTGCTGTACCTGCATGTTAACTTTCAGTGATTCGTGTACAAGGACACCCAGGTCCCTCTGAACACCAACATTTCCCAATCTTTCACCATTTAAAAAATACCCTGCTTTTCCATTTTTCCTACCAAAGTGGCTAACTTCACATTTCCCCACATTATATTCCATTTGTCATGTTCTTGCCCACTCACTTAGCCTGACTATATCCCCTTGAAGCCTCCTTGCATCCTCCTCATAACTTAGATTCCCACCCAGCTTTGTATTATCAGCAAACTTGAATATGTTATATTTGGTCCCCTCATCCAAATCATTGATGTAGATTGTGAATAGCTGAGGCCCAAGAACTGATCCTTGCAGTACCCCACTAGTTAAAGCCTGCCAACCCGAAAATGACCCGTTTATTCCTACTCTCTGTTTTCTGTCTGTTAACCAATCCTCAATCCATGCTAGTATTTTACCCCCAATCTCATGAGCACTAACTTTGTTTAAAAGCCTCTTGTGTGACACGTAATCGAATGCCTTCTGAAAATCCAAATAAACCACATCCACTGGTTTGCCCCTTATCTATTTTGCTGGTTACAACCTCAAAAAACTCTAACAGATTTGTCAAACACGATTTCCCTTTCATAAATCCATGTTGACTCTGCCCAATCCTATCATTATTTTCTAAGTGCCCTGTTACCACGTCCTTAATAATAGATTCTAGCATTTTCCATCGTCCTGATGTCAGGCTAACTGCTCTGTAGTTCCCCGTTTTCTCTCTCCCTCCTTTCTTAAATAGTGGGGTTACAATTGCCACCTTCCAATCCACAGGAACCATTCTAGAATCTACAGAATTTTGGAAAGTGACAACCAGTGCATCCACTATCTCTATAGCCACATCTTTCAAAACGCTAGGATGTAGGCCATCAGGTCCAGGGGATTTATTGGCTTTCAGTCCCATTAATTTCTCCTGTATTATTTTTCTACTAATACTAATTTCTTTCAGTTCCTCATTCTTGCTACAGCCTTGGTTTTCCACTATTCCCAGGAAGTTTTTTACATCTTCTTCCATGAAGGCAGACACAGTGGCCACAGTGAATTTAATGGAGGAGGCGGGATGGAGATGGGACAGTTGATTTCCTGGTTCCGGTCCCGCTCCCAGCTGCATCCACTCTGCAGACGTGGTTTTCCCTTGAATGGCCTTGTTAAGCCTGCCCGGCGGGCTTACCGGCCAATTAACAGGAAGCAGGTCTGATGACGTCATTTGATAACATGTCATCAGCCGCTTTCTTTAAAGGGACCATGTCCACATTGACTTTGACAGTTGTTCTGTCAGCGTTTGACAGCAGTGATGTGCTGCAAACACTGACAAGCACTGCACAAAGGTGAACGCTTGCACCCAGGCTCTCCAATGACTCCCTCCATATGCTTATGGAGGGAGTCACATCATGCAGGGAGGTTCTCTTCCTTTCCAAGGGTGGAAGAGACCTCCCCAGGACACCATCTTACCTTGCACCTCCACCCAACCCTCTCTATCTACTTTATCACTTCCCCATCTCACTAGCCACCCCTCACACTCACCCTCATCCTACTGCAAGCATACCAACTAAAGCATACAAGGGTAGGCACTTAGAGCTTTAGCCAATGTCCATGTGAAGTTTCTGGTAATGAGTTGTCATACAGTGAAATCTCTTTTTCCAAAAGTGACCCTTATTGGACAGATCTGAATGCACCTTGAGAAGTGTCTTACTGAGTTTCAGTGATTGGTCAGTCATAACTTCTCCCATGCACACCCCAACCCCCACTATAGTGATGAGTGTGCATGGAATGGCTTGGATATTAAAGGGATGCTTCACGGTGCTGGAGTGGGATGGTGTCAACCTGGCACATCATGTGGCAGCCAGGGTTTACAGCATCATGTGAAGATATTCTGGCCATTGTTATGCCATCGCTGGCCTCCCGGCCAGCAATTTTGTTTAGGGTTGATGCCCTTTGTCCAGTGCAACATCAGGTATTTGCGGAGAAGGTTGGTGATGTTGTTGGTGATGTTGGTGTGTCAGCTGATGTTGGTGTTGGGGCTGATCATGGAAGGATTTGGAAGACCAATGTCTGATTGTTCCATCGGCTCTGATGTTGCTGTAATAGATGGTAGCTGCAGGTGAGAGGACAGAAGCGATCTGTCAATGGTGAGAGAGGTTGACCCAATGAGGTGGCACTGGACATGCATTTGGATCTAAAAACTTGTAAGCTAAAGAAATCTCTATATGTATTAAAAATGCAGTAACCAACATTTTCTGCACTCTGAAACTCACCATCTGCAACATGGCATCCTTTACACCATGTCTGCAGCTGTCAGCTTTTCACAGATATCAGAGCACACTCAAAACACACCAGGTTGAGCTGCTGTGTTCCCCGAACAGTGGGTAACCCGTGGGAGAGAAGGTAAAATTAGAAGTTAGCCTCAAAATAGTCTTAAATTGGCTCTGAACAAGCCATTTAAGTAGCTGAATTGTATCACCTGCCACTTGGTGTCAGGTCAGTTCTCCGCTGACAGGCCTGACACCTGGGAGACTCGCTATTTTGACAGCGGACCTGAAGGGGTAATTACCCTTTTCGGGCTACTCTAGATCAGGCATATTCCCCAGACATTCACCTTCAACTAAAGTTAGAGATAGCCGAATTCTATAAGACGCTTAAATGGGTCTAAATGTGCAGGCTATCTCTCCCTAAAGGAAAGGAACGACTGAAGATGTTACCATCCTCCGGATAGCACTTTTAATAAGTTTAACTAGACTGTAACCTTCCGGATATTACACGGGTCCGGAATACCCCCCAGAATTCTGCAACTCCTTACAAAAGTGTGTACAGAAATTGGTTTCACGAGATTGATACAGAAATACTCTGAGACAATTCTAAAAATATATAGATTTATTTAAGAGCCAACATTCATTTAACAGCTTTTGGGTAGTCGCAACATTAACAGTTCAAAAACAATTAGATTACACAATCTTATTCTCAGAGATCCTTATTCTCAAATCTTAACTTTGTTACATTTACACACTTCTACTTATTCTTAATCCAGAATATCCACCAAAATCAAATACCTTGATTACCCGAGACTCAAAGTTGTAGGCTTACAGAGTGGTTCTGAAGCTGAGAATCACTTGCCCGTCTCCAGCGACTTCTGTTTTCCCATTTGAAAAGGTCTATTTTTATATCCTTTTTGCAGTAGTATATCCTTTGAAGTTTTCTGCTGATGTAAGCTAATTATCTCTAAGTCATTCTTTCTGTTGATTTCTTTCTATTCTTACTGTCAATTTAGCTGCTGCATGCATAATTATGTCTCTACATTTAGGTGTTCCAAAAATTTATCATAAAACACTATGACAGTTGTCTTTATTTGATGCCATTCTTATCGAAGGCCTTTCATTCAATTCTTAATATTGGCTTAACTGGTTATAACCACAGATATTGTGACTCCGTGGTGTTCCAAGTTCAATACAAAAACAATGTAATTGCTTGGTGCATCTATTGAAGTCATATCTTCAAAGTGTTCTGCAGGTATCATATTTACATTATGTAAATTGAAACCACTTTAACCAGGGTGTTTCATGCATTTCTAGCTATCTCAATTGGTTGCATATTTAATCTTATGTTTCCTGTCTTCCAAGTTTAACATAAAAACTATTTGACCAGCAGGTGTTTCTTTTACTTGATGTCATCTTTTCAAAGGCACATGCCTCTTTAAATATTCTGTTTTTGTTTCCCTGAGTGTTAGCTTTTAACACTTTACTTGGGTCATTCCATCGTGTTTCTCCCAAACTCCAGACCTTTTGGAAGCGCCAAACTGCTATTTCAATGGATCCATTGCATTAGCATTAACAATCAATTCCCATTTCAAAGCTTGTGTGGTTTTTACAGCTTGTGTTATCAAACCACCCCATCTCAGAAGCCTGTTTTCTGTTTGCAGCCTGTGTCTCTAAGGCTTTCCAGACTTTTAAACCCAGTATATCATGTGTTAATAATATCAGAAATCTGTTCATATTATGGTGTACTTCTTGGAATATGGCTTATTCTGTCACAGACCCACCTGCAAACCCACCCCCTCAGCACTATTAAATTCGCTGACAAAGTATTTGTTTAATTTCTCAGCCATTTCCTTATTCCCCATTATAATTTCTCCTGTCTCAGCCTGTAAGGGACCTACATTTATTTTGCTAATCTTTTCCTTTTTACATACCTATAGAAGCTTTTACAGTCTGTTTATATGTCTCTCACTAGTTTACTCCCATTCTATTTTCCCTTTATCAATTTCTTGGTCCTCCTTTGCTGAATTCTAAAATCCTCCCAATCCTCAGGCAACATTATAAGCCTCTTCCTTTGATCTAATACTATCTTTAACTTCTCTTGTTAACCACAGTTGAACCACTTTTCCTGTGGGTTTTTTGTGCCTTAAAGGAATATGTATTTGTTGTAAATTATTGTTGTGTATTTTGAATGTGTATTAGAATTGTCCCACATGGGATACCGTAGTGGTGATTTGCAATGCACTATGGGAAATGTAGTGCATTGAGTGAAGAAGCACATTGTAAATAAAATGGCCGTTAACTAAACTCTCCACCCCGGAGTCCTTCTTAATTGTTATATAGGTAAGGGTATAAAACCCCTTGAGACGCAACAAAACTGGCGACGAGGACGATGGACTTGTGCATCACTTTGCACTGGAATCGGCGATGTTTAAAGTAAGAAGTTCCTGTCTTTTCTTAATGGCGCGCCCGCAGTTTAGTGCTGATGCAATCGCCTCGTAAAGGTGGCGGTTCGTGTGTTACACAAATAAGAAGGGGGAGAGTAATGATACAGTGAAACGAAGTGGAGGAAAAGGACTGTAAAGAAAAAAAAAATAACAAAATGGCTATGCTAACTGGAGCGTTTGGACCATTTGATGAAGCGGCGGAGCAATGGAGTGCTTATACAGAGCGTTTCGGATTTTTCATGACTGCAAATGGCATTAAAGATGATGTGAAAGTGGCGACATTCCTCAGTGTGATCGGAGCAAAAACATTTGGCTTGTTACGGAGTTTGATGCACCCGGATAAGCCCGGCGCTAAGATATATGTTCAGATTGTGGAAATTTTGGAAACACATTTTGCACCCAAGCTGCTGCTGATTGCCGAGAGGTTCAGGTTTCACAAACGAAACCAAAGGGAGGGTGAGTCCATAGCCGAATATGTTGCAGTGCTAAAGAAGCTAACTGAGCATTGTGAGTCTGATGAAACTCTAAATGACACTGTCCATGATAGGTTTGTGTGTGGATTAAGATGTGAAACAACACAGAAGCGCTTGCTCACGACTGACAAACTGACGATTAAATCAGCAGTGGAGCTCGCTGTGTCTATGGAGTTAGCAGCGAAAGGTGCACAGCTGTTGGGGGCTGCAACAAGAGTGCACAGGATAGCAGCTACACCGGATAAGCATGCAAGGGGCACCAGAGAGTGTTCCAGATGTGGAAGGTCAGGTCATCAGCCATCTGACTGCTGGTGTAAAGACCTGACCTGTCGGAAATGTGAAAAGAAAGGACACATTGAACGTGTGTGTAAAGGGCAAAGCAAACAATCCTACACAGAGACACACAAAACCAAACAAGGAAACGCATCCAACTGGCGTTCTAAAAAGAAAAACCTACACATGGTGAAACAAGAACAGGAAGACAGTGACACAGACTCTGATGGGGAGCTGAATCTCTATGTGTTAACAGTGAATGGAGGCTCATCAGGCTATGGTGTCACTCCACTACTAGAGGGAATACCGGTCAAAATGGAGCTGGATATGGGGGCCACTGTTTCCTTGATTTCAGAGAAGCTATTCAAAGAAAAACCGAACCACCTATCACTGATGCTGGCCAAGCTCATCTTAAAGACATACACTGGGGAAACAGTCCCAATGCTGGGTAAGATGGAGGTCAAGGTGGAGCTTAATGGACAAACCGTGATGCTGCCAGTTTACGTGGTCAAGGGTGACTATCCATCCTTGATGGGCAGGCCACGGTTGGAGAAAATTCATCTGGATTGGAAAAAAGCGAATGCGGTGTCAGTCGAAGAGGCGGGGCTAGCGGCAGTGTTGACAAAGCACGCGGCTGTCTTTGACAGAGAATTGGGGAGTGTGAAGGGGATTACGGTCAAACTCAAGGTGAAGCCTGACAGCCAGCCACGATTCCTGAAGGCCAGGAACGTGCCCTACACCCTCAGACCAAAGGTGGAGGCTGACCTGGAGCGTCTGGTCAAGATAGGGGTCCTGGTGCTGGTTTCGCACAGTGAGTGGGCCATGCCCATGGTACCAGTGATGAAGAGTGACGGCGCGGTTCGCTTATGTGGAGATTTCAAAGTAACAGTGAATCCTGTGCTCTCAGTTGAACAGTACCCCCTCCCCATCATTGAAGATCTTTTTGCGGGTCTAGCAAGCGGTCAGCAGTTTATCAAGATTGATCTATGCCAAGCCTACTTGCAGATGCATGTAGAAGAGGACTCACAGAAGTACCTCATCATCACCACCCACAAGGGCCTCTACAGGTACTGTCGCCTACCCTTTGGTATAACATCAGCACCAGCATTGTTTCAGCGGGCTATGGACCAGATCTTAAGCGGCATTCCAGGGGTACAATGTTATCTCGATGATATTCTTGTCACAGGAAAGGACGAAAACGAGCATCTGCAGAACCTGACAAAGACACTGGGAAGACTTGAAGAATATGGCTTACGCGTTCGCAAGGACAAATGCGATTTTTCAAGCCATCAGTGGAGTACCTAGGCCATGTTATCGACGCGGACGGCCTACACACAGCACCGTCGAAAGTGAAAGCCATTGCCGACGCTCCTGCACCTACAAATATCGGCCAGCTGCGTTCATTCTTAGGTCTCCTGAACTATTACGGAAAGTTTATTCCACAGCTGGCATCACTGTTGAAGCCATTACATGAGTTGCTGTGTCAGGGCAAGGCCTGGGCGTGGATGAAGGAGTGCGAAGCTGCATTCAAGAAAGCCAAAGCAGCTTTGACTGACCCCAGAGTGTTGACGCACTTTGACCCGTCGTTGCAGATTCAGCTGGCCTGTGACGCGTTGCATTATGGCGTCGGCGCGGTCGTGTCCCACATCTTTCCCTCAGGCGAAGAGAAGCCGATTGCATTCGCGTCAAGGTACCTGAGCAAGGCGGAGGTGAAATACCCGCAGATCGAAAAAGAGGCTTTGGGCATCATCTTTCGAATCAAAAAGTTCCATCCCTACTTGTTCGGAAGGAAATTCACCTTGCTGACGGATCATCGTCCTCTGACATCGATCTTTGGTCCACACACAGGAATACCCTCCCTGGCAGCATGCAGGATGCAGCGCTGGGCGCTGATGTTAAGCGCTCACAATTACAACATCAAATACCGGAGGTCAGCAGCACATGGCAATGCAGACGGATTGTCAAGACTTCCGCTGCCTGTGCCCTCTGAAGGCTGTGAGCAGAAGATTTTCTACTTTGACATGGTGAGCAATGCCCCTGTCATGGCGCAGCAGGTCAAGAAAGAGACCAGAGTGGACCCTACACTATTCAAGGTGCTGGATCGGGTGATGCGAGGAGAATAGCCTGGAGTTGACTGTCTGTTTGTATATACACCTGTAACTGTGATGTGATTGTTGCATAAAGTGTGAGATACACGACGCTGGGGTAAAATTTGATGTACGATTTGGTTGGGATATACAGTGCGCCTCCCGCAGCGGAAGACGACAGAACTTTTGATGATATTTCTGTTTGGGAAAAGTTGAATTATCAAAGAGGGTCCTGTAGCAGTCGACGCAGACTTCATGGATTTTTGGATTTTTATCCCCTATTAAAAACTGGACAGGCTGTTTGGGGGGGGAGCAGTGCAAAACCCACTCAAGCTGGAGATGACTCATTCCTTTGGAAACAAACTGTCCTGGGAACAATGGCCCGAGAGGCCCACTCCCAAGTCTTGATTAACAAGGCTGACGACTCATTGTTCTAGTCAAGATTAACTCATTAAGTTAATTGGCAGGAAGATCGAAAAGAGATCAAAAACCATTTCAAACCATTCAAGAGATCGAAAACCCATTCCCCAGGCCATGTGTCCATTAAAACCACAGACAACAGTTTGTGTATTGGAGGGGTATAAAAAGAACAGTTTGGAAAGCTCTCTCTCTCTCTCTCCTGCCCTCCACACAATGTAACATCAAGAAGAGCTGAGCCTTGCTCGTCCAACCGAGATGAACGTCGACAAAGGCTAGGACTCGCATGCCGCAAGGCCGGTATGGAACCAGGTAGCCGAGACGCACGGGAGGAAGCTGCAAGCAAGATAAAAGGGGCAATCTAGGTGAGCATTGCCAAGCCTACACACCCACAAGATCACTTAGCTGTGTGAGGGGGTGCCTGTATGTTCCTACCAAACCAGAGGGGGTTTAGCGTTGGAAGGGTCCTGTGTTAGTTTAGTTCACGGGAGGATGTTTTTTGGCCGTGGTAAGTCAGCACGGCAGGGGCTTGTTGGACAAGTCAGGGTTGTACTGTTTTAAACTGTACTGTTGTGTTCACACTGCTTGTACTGTATGCGAGTGGAGTGGTTTTTGTTAACCTTAATAAACACTGTACGGGTGAGCCCGAAAACGCTGTCTGTGTTTAAATCTGTCCTCAGTAATCCCCATCGTCCAGAACTTGTAGTAGGGGGGTTTGTGTGCTCGCTATGGGCGGGGCAAAACCACTTACAATAATTGGCGATTGCGGCAGGGGCCATAGGAAATTGGCCACCGCAAAAACCGGTTACACTAGTCTAGCAACATAACTATTACGTTACCATGCCTGTATGATGCCAGACTCTCCTGGCTTCCATCCTCTCCTTCATATTCTCATCATCCTCTTCGTCAAAGCACAGGAACAACAGAATCCTCAATAGAAAATCCATTAATTCGATAACATTATGTTCGCTTTTTAAAAATTCTGTACAGAATCTGAATATTCCATTTGAATACCTTAATTTCAGAGGGTCAGATAGATAGTGCCAGTTGCCTCCATACTTTAAAGTCCTACAGGATCGCTGATAAGTGTCAGCAATGGTACACCATTATGCTTGCCCGCCTCTGCAACACTGCAGTGGTCCCAACACTGGCACTTTGATAGTAGTGGTGTTTCCTGGGGGTGAGAACTGGGCAGAAACTAAGGGAAGTCCCAGGAAGAAGTAATTTATGACTTCTGCCTTCATTTACTTATGGCCGTGTGGACTCACGGTGGGCGGCCAGAGTAAAATGCTAACGGCCATTTATTGGGGCGGGTTTTTGGGTGTGAGGCCTCCCCATCCCATTATTTTCTTTCACAACACCTCCATACCGCCCACAATTTGAAGGCTTCACCAGTGAAATCCAGACCGATATGACCTGGTCTAGGTGGAATTGCGGATTCCACTACACAGTTGGGCACATTTGTGTAGCAAGAGCTGTTTGCTGTGCAGACTGGGAATAAGCAGAATTCAGCACTAACAACATCTGCAGGCGAGACTTCAGGTGCATAGACAGCAGCGCAGCAGCTTCCAGGAACGCTAGGCAATGATGGTAAGACCTTGAAGTTCACTGGCCAAATTACAATAAAGGCCTTACACACTTAGAGAAACACACCAGGGATAGCCAATAAGGTGGGAGTGAGAGACCCTGAAGTAGTGGAGCAGCAATTCTGAAATTCCAGTTCAGTGACCTCAAACCTCCCAGGCTGTCATCTCTTGCTATTGTTGCTCTTGGCATTGACAGGTTTTATGCAACATTTATGAAATTTTTAGCTGAGACAGTAAACTTTGTGAGGCATTGTGCCACTGGCAGGACCTCAGACGCAGCTAGCGTGTATGGGAAAGTCATGGACAACACGCTAGAGACTTTTTGATATGTGCTGCCCGTGTGAGAGGCCCCGCCAGTGGCAGAGAGCCTCGTGCAGTTTACCCCAGTATCTCCAGCTTTGCTCACTAGTGAAACTTTGCCAGCTCCTTCCAATGCTTTAGAGCAAGCTTTAAATGTAGACATGAACACAATATGGGAATGAAGTGAATCCTGAGTAATTCTTTGGTTCCACATTAAATCCTGCTGAAGAAAAGAAAGACTTGCATTTATATAGCACCTTTCACGACCACCGGACGTCACAAAGCGCTTTACAGCCAATTAAGTACTATTTTTGGAGTGTGGTCACTGTTGTAATGTGGGAAATGCGGCAGCCAATTTGCGCACAGCAAGCTCCCACAAACAGCAATGTGATAATGACCAGGTAATCTGTTTTTGTTATGTTGATTGAGAGATAAATATTGGCCAGGACACCAGGGATAACTCGCCTGCTCTTCTTCGAAATAGTGCCATGGGATCTTTTACGTCCTCCTGAGTGAGCCTCGGTTTAATGTCTCATCTGAAAGACAGTACCTCCGACAGTGCAGCACTCTCTCAGCACTGCACTGGAGTGTCAGCCTAGCAGTTATGTGCTCAAGTCCCTGGAGTGGGACTTGAAACGCATGACCTATTTGACTCAGAGACGAGGGTGCTACCCACTGAGCCACAGCTGCCAGGAGCTGTTAGGAGGCAATTTTTTTAATACCAAGCCTATGTGTGAACGTTAAATTAGAAATGTTTACTCTCAAGAGGAAATTTAGAAGTATGGGTAAACGTTAACAGCTGCACAATTAATGAAAAATCACAAAATTACTGCACCTTAACACACAATTAGCATTCACAGCCAATATGCAGATAACTAAATTATACACTTAGGTATTAATCCTTTTCCAACATCTGAGGACCTCTTCCTGAGATGCAGGATTTAGAGTGGAAATGTCTTTTCCAACACAGCTACAATAGTTCTGCCAAATGTGGATGGTGTACGTGAGTAAACCAACAGAGTGATAATGCATTCTGGAGGGGATTGTCCCTTTTCTGATTCCACACAGAAATCATTGTCAGATAATGAGAGCAGGCTTCCTTCATCAGAGACCCAATAAAGACATCCACAATGCATACGATTAAAACGGCCTTTGAAAAAATAAAGAGCAGTAGTAAATCAGTTTACACAAGATGCCTTACAGTTGTTTGGCTATGGTAATTGCTCTATTCATTTGTGGCTCCAACACAGCCTGTAGTTATCTACAGGCATATCAGTATTTTTAATCATTTTTTTGTGGAGGAGGGGAAATAAACTCATGACCAATCTCTCTTGGGAAGCGTTCCAATGTATGCAGATTTGAGTGATAAACATTAAAGATGTTTTTTGTTATTAGGTTCATTAACAAGCCCTTACTGCCCTCAATAGTATTAATTACAGCTGCTGTTTAAAGATTCTGTGGTCTTACAGGAAGCAGTTTGCCATTTCTTTCTATACACTCTAACGCTCCTGCCGAGGATGCAATGGAGTTCTTTTTTCCACAGAGAGATGAGGTTACTGAGATCATAATATGCATGTAAAAGTTCCTGCTGGGTCTCTGTTGCTGGGCATTGCACCTGGTGTCGTTCTAGCACCAGATAGTCCACCTCTTATTTCAGTTCATGTCTTAGCCTTGAAAGAAGTAGACTGAGTGAGGCCTTTGTCAAGGCATAGAAGGCAGTAAGCAGTATAGGAAAGTAAATCTGTAACACTACTTACAATAAACCAAGGTTCGAATTGGTACAAACTGATAGCAGGAAGGATTGCTTCATATATACAATATTCAACACTTGGAACACTCAGTCCTCTGCATTTGGAGTAGATTGCTGAGTAGTGTACTGGAATCCTTAGTGGCGGACTGTAGGTTTTCTTTCTGGATAGCTGAGCTGAGATGGGCCGAAAGCTTTCTTCTTCTGTACTTACCTTGTTATTTTACTTTTAAATTAGTTCTTTTTATTTTACCGCTCCCTCTTTAGTCTTTCTATCATGCTCCATATAAGAGGGTGGGGGAGATGACCTCCTCTCAGGCCTTTTTGTAACCAGCTACTAGAAGGTGCAGTAAAACAGATCCAGATTTATTAACCCTTTGATAACCCTTTGATGGCGGCAGTTACACCGGCGGCAGTGAGTCAGGAGCAGCATACCAGTTCAACAGCAGGGGAGAGGGGTAAAAAGTAATCAAAGTGTGACGTCACCAGGAAGCAGGTAAGTGATTGGTTGGTGAGTATTTGGTTGGTGAGTATTTCTCTTTTTTTTTAAACTTTAACTCTGGTTTATATTTTCTAAGGTCTCTCTGGTGTAGCAGGGACTGTTGGTAAACCAGTTAACTGTAGTGTAATTAGTGGGATTGATTGATTTAATTTAAATTCAATTAATTAAAGGGTAAGTCATGGCAGGACAGCCGGGCCCCGTGATCTGCTCCTCCTGCGATATGTGGGAAATCAGGGACACTTCCTGTGTCCCTGACAACTACATGTGCAGGAAGTGCATCCAGCTGCAGCTACTGACAGACCGTATTGCAGCACTGGAGCTGCAATTGGACACATACTGGAGCGTTCATGATGCTCAGGACATCGTGAATAGCACATTTACAGAGTTGGACATACCGCAGGTAGAGGTTGGACAGGAAGAAAGGGAATGGGTGACCAACAGGCAGAGTACTAGGCACAGGCAGGTAGTGCAGGGGTCCCCTGTGGCCATCCCCCTCTCCAACAGATACACCACTTTGAGTACTGTTGGGGGGGATGGCTTATCAGAGGAAGGCAGCAGCAGCCAACTTCCTGGCACCAGGTGGCTCTGCTGCACAGAATGGGAGGAAAAAGAGGGGTAGAGCTATAGTAATAGGGGATTCAATTGTAAGGGGAATAGATAGGTGTTTCTGCGGCAGCAAAAAAGACTCCAGGATGGTGTGTTGCCTCCCTGGTGCAAGGGTCAAGGATGTCTCCGAGCGACTCCAGAACATCTTGGAAGGGGAGGGTGAACAGCCAGTTGTCGTGGTGCATATAGGCACCAACGATATAGGTAAAAAGTGGGATGAGGTCCTAAAAGCGGAGTATAGGGAGTTAGGAGATAAATTAAAAAACAGGACCTCAAAGGTACTAATTTCAGGATTGCTACCAGTGCCACGTGCTAGTCAGAGTAGAAATAGAAGGATACTTCAGATGAATACGTGGCTAGAGGAATGGTGCCAGGGGGAGGGATTCAAGTTCCTGGGACATTGGAACCGGTTCTGGGGGAGGTGGGACCAGTTCAAACCGGACGGTTTGCACCTGGGCAGGGCTGGAACCAATGTCCTAGGGGGAGTGTTTGCTAGTGCTGTGGGGGAGGGTTTAAACTAAAATGGCAGGGGGTTGGGAACCTGAGCAGGGAGACAGAGGAAAGGGAAACAAGGATAAATGCAAAAGATAGGAAGGAGAAAAACAAAAGCGGCAGTCAGAGAAATCAACGGTTTAAATCAAACATGGACACAGTAAATAATAATTCTAATAGGTCTAAGAGCGTTAAAAAAACAAGCCTGAAGGCTTTGTGTCTTAATGCGAGGAGCATTTGTAATAAGGTGGATGAATTGGCTGCGCAAATAGAAGTAAACAAATACGATTTGGTTGGGATTACGGAAACGTGGCTCAAGGAATGCCAGGACTGGGAACTCAACATCCAGGGGTATTCGATATTCAGGAAAGATAGGCAAAAAGGAAAGGGAGGTGGGGTAGCATTACTGGTTAAAGAAGGGATTAACACAATTGTAATGAAGGATATTAGCTCTGATGAGGTGGAATCTGTATGGGTGGAATTGAGAAATACTAAGGGGAAAAAAACATTAGCGGGAGTGGTTTATAGACCTCCAAACAGTAAGGCGGAGGTTGGGGATGGCGTTAAAAGAGAAATTAAAGAAGCGTGCAATAAGGGCACAGCAGTCATCATGGGTGACTTTAATCTACATATAGATTGGGCCAACCAAATGAGTAACAATACTGTGGAGGAGGAATTCCTGGAGTGTTTACGGGATGGTTTCCTGGACCAATATGTCGAGGAACCAACCAGAGATCAGGCAATCTTAGGCTGGGTATTATGTAACGAGAAAGGATTAATAAGCAATCTTGTTTTAAGAGGCCCCTTGGGTCGGAGCGTTCATAATATGATCGAATTCTTCATTAAGATGGAGAATGAAGTAGTTGACTCGGAGACTAGGGTCCGCAATTTAAATAAAGGAAACTGTGATGGTCTGAGTAGCGTGTTGGGTAGGATTGATTGGGGAATGGCACTCAAAGGGTTGACGGTGGATAGGCAATGGCAAACATTCAAAGGCTGAATGGATGAACTACAGAATTTGTTCATCCCAGTTTGGCATAAAAATAAAACAAAAAAGGTGACCCAACCGTGGCTAACAAGGGAAATTAGGGATAGCATAAGGTCCAAGGAGAGGGCATATAAATTGGCCAGAAAAAGCAATAATCCTGAGGATTGGGAGCAGTTTAGGATTCAACAAAGGAGGACAAAGGGATTAATTAAGAAAGGGAAAATAGAATATGAGAGTAAGCTTGCAGAGAACATAAAAACTGACTGTAAAAGCTTTTATAGATATGTGAAGAGTAAAAGATTGGTGAAGTCAAGCGTAGGTCCCTTGCAGTCAGAATCAGGGGAATTTATAATGGGGAACAAAGAAATGGCATCCCAACTAAATACATATTTTGGTTCTGTCTTCACAAAGGAGGACACAAATAACCTCACAGAGATGCCGGGGAAAATAGGGTCTGATGAAAGGGTGGAACTGAAAGAAATCAGTATTTGTAGGGAAATGGTGTTAGGAAAATTGATGACACTGAAGGCCGATAAATCCCCAGGGCCTGATAATCTACATCCCAGGGTACTTAAGGAAGTGGCCCTAGAAATAGTAGATGCATTGCTGGTCATCTTCCAGAACTCGATAGACTCTGGAACGGTACCCATGGATTGGCGGGTAGCTAACGTTACCCCACTATTCAAAAAAGGTGGTAGAGAAAAGGCGGGGAATTATAGACCGGTAAGCTTGACATCGGTAGTGGGGAAAATGCTAGAGTCCATTATAAAAGATGTAATAGCAGAGCACTTGGAAGGCAGTGACAGGATCGGACAAAGTCAACATGGATTTACAAAAGGTAAATCATGCTTGACTAATCTACTGGAATTTTTTGAGGATGTAACTGGTAAAATAGATAAGGGAGAACCAGTAGATGTGGTGTATTTGGACTTTCAGAAGGCTTTCGATAAGGTCCCGCATAAGAGATTAGCATGCAAAATTAAGGCACATGGGATTGGGGGCAAGGTATTGACTTGGATAGAGAACTGGTTGGCGGACAGAAAGCAAAGTGTTGGAATAAACGGGTCGTTTTCCGAGTGGCAGGCAGTGACTAGTGGGGTACCGCAAGGATCGGTCCTAGGACCCCAGCTGTTCACAATATATATTAATGATCTGGACGAGGGAATTGGATGTAATATCTCCAAATTTGCAGATGACACAAAGCTGAGTGGGAGGGTATGCTGTGAGGAGGATGTCGTGAAACTCCAGTATGATTTGGACAGGTTGGGTGATTGGGCAGAAACATGGCAAATGCACTATAATGTGGATAAATGTGAGGTTATCCACTTTGGTGGCAAAAACAGGAAGGCAGATTATTATTTGAATGGCAATAGATTGGGAGAAGGGGAAGTGCAAAGAGACCTGGGTGTTCTTGTGCACCAGTCACTGAAGGTAAGCATGCAGGTGCAGCTGGTGGTTAAGAAGGCAAATGGTATGTTGGCCTTCGTAGCAAGAGGGTTCGAGTACAAGAACAAGGATGTCTTGCTGCAGTTGTACAGGGCCTTGGTGAGAATGCACCTTGAGTATTGTGTGCAGTTTTGGTCGCCTTACCTGAGGAAGGACCTTCTTGCCATGGAAGGAGTGCAGCGAAGATTCACCAGGCTGATACCTGGGATGGCAGGAATGACGTATGAGGAGAGATTGTGTCGATTGGGCTTATACTCACTGGAGTTTAGAAGATTGAGAGGGGATCTCATCGAAACCTATAAAATTCTGTCAGACCTGGACAGACTAGATGCAGGAAGGATGTTTCTGTTGGCCGGGGAGTCCAGAACCAGGGGTCACAGTCTAAGGATAAGGGGTAAGCCATTTAGGACTGAAATGAGGAGGAATTTCTTCACCCAGAGAGTGGTGAACCTGTGGAATTCTCTGCCACAGAGGGCGGTGGAGGCCAGTTCATTAGGTATATTCAAGAAAGAGTTCGATGTATTTCTTAAGGCTAAAGGGATCAAGGGATATGGGGAGAAGGCAGGGACCGGGTACTGAATTTGGATGATCAGCTATGATCTCATTGAATGGGGGAGCAGGCTCGAAGGGCCGAATGGCCTACTCCTGCTCCTATCTTCTGTTTCTATGTTTCTATGTTTCTATGATTTTCCCTTGGCACACTAACCCATTGCACTATTGAGACATTTATTTAGATTAATATTCATGATAAGAAAAATGGCCAAAGACTCTTTTCAGCGTTCTTACAACATAATTTCCATTGCAGCGACTGCATTTTTCTCTGAGGTTCAGAGACTCTCGCTTGTGGGATTAGTTTGTGCCACTGGCCTCAAGGGAAGTATAAGGGCCGATGTTCCTGGGTGGGCACGATTGGGGGTCAGCTTGTGCACTGCTGCACCCCAGGAAGAACTTGTAGTGTATGTACCTTTAAGAGAGAACTACTTTTACAGCTCCTGTATACTGTAGTACCGGCAGTGACCACACCTGTATATAAGCCTTGAGAATGCCTCTGTACCCCCAGTCTTGTGACTACCCTACTCCAGTAAATACCTGTTGATTGTTAAGTTACAGCATCCGTGTGGTTATTGAAAAACATCATACTCTCAGAATCACGGATCTAACAGTGGCGACGAGTGTCGATTCTAATCTACCTGCAACTCTGCATTTCCCTTCGAGGATTCGCTCCGGGAAGGCGGTGGAAGAAAGTCGAGGCCAGAAACACGGGCGTCGACCACGAGCAACCGCCCAGTCGTCCGGCAGAGAGTGAACATCGCAGGGGAGGCTGTGGAGAGCCGGGCTTGGTTCCCCCGCCACGACGATCAGCAACAGACTGACGACAGGTACCAGGTACAGCACAGACCCTTCCCGGACAGCAGCGGCTGGAGCCGACCGACGGCAGAGAAAAAGCCGAGCAGCGTCGGTGGGGTAAGATAGAGGGTGAAGCGCACAGGGCGCAGCCGGGGGCTGAAAACCGAGCGGCGTCGAGGAAAAACAAAACGGAGAGAGAGAGGGTAAAGCAGCAGCCGGGTTCAGGACCGAGCGGCGGAAACGGGAAAGGCGCACAAAAAATAAAAATGTGCAGAGCGCAGCCAGGGCTCAAGGGCTGAACAGTGTCCGCGGGGAGCAGAAGGGAGAGCGCGGGAGACGCCATTGAGTCACGGAGAAGAAGGAAGAGCGCGGGAGACGCCATTTTTCAAAACCGCAGCGGAGAAGAAGGGCAAGCGCAGGAAGAAAGGAAAGCGCGGGAGACGCCATTTTGTGCCAGCAGAGAAGAAGGGAAAGCGCGGGAGACGCCATTTTTGACAGTTAAATCACACCCAGGGATGCCGAAGAGTGGCAGTATCTCTACGTTCGACAATGAAGTCGAAGATTGGGCGGCATATGTGGAACGTATTGAGGTTTACTGCAGGGCGAATGAAGTGCCAGATGCTAGGAAAGCACTGGTTTTGTTAAATTCCATGGGTGCAAAAACTTATGGGTTACTGCGAAACCTATTAACCCCAGAGAAGCCTGTGAATAAGAATTTCAAAAGCATAGTAGAAATCGTACATGACCACTTAAACCCCACACCGCTGCTGATAGCAGAATGATTTAAGTTCCATAAAAGGAACCAACATGAAGACGAAAGCAATGCTGAGTACCTAACAGAACTGCGCAAGCTATCGAAATACTGCCAGTTTGGAGTGGGACTAGCAGATACGTTAAGGGACAAGTTTGTGTGTGGGCTTCAAAGTGAAGGATCCCAGAAACGGCTTCTATCAGAAAAGGATCTTACGCTGGACAAGGCTTTCAGTGTGGCAGTATCACACAAAGCAGCCGCAAGGGGCGCTGCAGAGATACAACGAAGACCGCAAGAATATGGCACCAATGAAATGTCCTATGGAACAGGGAAGTGTTATCGCTGCGGCAGAACAACACACGACCAGAAGGATTGTTGGTTCAAGGACCAATTGTGCAGACAGTGTGGAAAAGCAGGACACATAGCAAGAGTCTGCAGGTCTGGGAAGAAAACCAACAGCAAGAAATCTCCACAGGAGAAGTACAAAAAGGTACACAAGGTGATGGACAGTAGTTCAGATGAACAGAAAAGTGACACAGACTCCGGAAGCAAGGAGCTGGGTTGTCTGAAACTACATAAGGTAACCAAAATGGAGGATCACCAGACTATTTGGGTTACACTCAAGATAGACGGAGTCCAAGTGAAAATGGAATTGGACACAGGATCAGCCCTAACAGTCATAAACCAAAGGGACTACAAGCGGCTATTTTCACATATACCCTTGAAAGCTACAGAGATTGTCTTGAAGACGTACATGGGGCAAAAAGTCTACCCCAAAGGAAAAATAAGAGTGAAAGTGATATACAAAGGCCAGGAAATACCTAAAATGGACTTATATGTATTGCCAGATGGAGGACCACCACTGCTAGGACGTGAATGGATCCGGAAGATACAATTAGACTGGCATTCCATACAGGCACTGAAGGTTGAGGCCAAAAAGAATGACGACGTCGCACCTGGACGACTGTCAAAAATGCTAACTGACGCAAAAGAAGTGTTCCAGGAGGGACTCGGAACACTAAAAGGCATAACAGCAACGATTAAAATAGAGGAAAATGCAAGCCCAAAGTTTCTGAAGGCCAGACCAGTGCCTAATGCGATCAGGCCAGCCGTCGAAGCAGAGCTGGAAGGGTTGGAACGTTCAGGAGTACTGTCCAAAGTAGACTGGAGCGAGTGGGCTACACCCATCGTTCCTGTAATGAAGAGGTTGTTGAGTAATACGCCTGGGGAACCAAAGAAGGTCCGCATCTGTGGGGATTTTAAGGTGACAGTGAACCCAGTCCTTCACACGGTACAATATCCGCTTCCACGAATTGAGGATATTTTCGCCTCACTATCAGGAGGTAAACGCTTCACCAAAATTGATCTAGCCCAGGCGTACTTGCAAATGGAGGTAGAAGAAGCCTCGAAACAATACCTCACGATCAACACTCATAAAGGTCTCTATCAATACAACCGGCTGGTGTTCGGGGTAGCATCGGCTCCGACTATTTGGCAAAGGGCGATGGATCAAGTCCTGCAAGGGATTCCAGGGACCCAGTGTTATTTGGACGACATCCTGGTTACGGGCGAAAATGACAGTGATCACCTCGCCAACTTGGAGAAGGTGCTCACCAGATTAAAGGAATATGGGCTACGAGCTAATTGCCACAAGTGCGAGTTTTTCCAGAAGCAGATCTCGTATTGTGGCCACGTCATCGATGAAGAGGTGTTACATAAGTCCCCTGAAAAGATTGAGGCAGTAGTCAAGGCTCCATCACCGGAAAATGTGTCACAACTGAGGTCGTTCCTCGGGCTGGTAAACTACTTCCATAAGTTCTTACCAAATTTGTCCACGGTATTACACCCACTGAACGCCCTAATGCAAACAGGGGTACCACGGAAGTGGAATGACAAACGTAGACGAGCTTTCCAGAAGTGTAAAGAATTGATCACATCAAAAGAGGTGTTGGCCCATTTCAACCCAGCACTACCAATTCGTTTGGCATGTGATGCATCACCCTATGGTATTGAAGCAGTGCTGTCGCACAAATTCCCAGACGGGTTGGAGAGGCCAGTAGCCTTTGCGTCTCAGTCACTAACCTCAGCCGAGCGCAACTGCGCCCAGATTGACAGGGAGGCCCTCAGCCTAGTATGGGGAGTTAAAAAATTCAACCACTATCTGCATGGGCAGAAGTTCACCTTGCTGACTGACCACCAACCACTTGTCTCCATCTTTAATCCTAAGAAGGGCGTTCCAGTGATGACTGCACAACGGTTACAAAGATGGTCCCTGCTCCTAGGGGCGAATCAATATGAAATAGAATATAAAGGCACGAAACAGCATGGAAACGCTGATGGGCTATCATGCTTGCCACTGCCTACTGTGGAGGAAGCACCAGCAGTGGACCCTATCGAGATATTTTATTCGTCAATAATTGAACGATTGCCAGTAATGAACGCGGATATAGAGAAGGAGACCCGCAATGATCCGACACTGCCTCGGGTATATGATTTGACGGTGAGGGGATGGCCAACACATGGTGACTCACTGTTGCCAACATTCTCATCCAGAATAGAACAGCTGTCAGTATGCCAGGGTACAGTGATGTGTGGATCCCGAGTGGTGATTCCACCCAAGTTCAGTGAGAGAGTGCTAAATGAGCTTCATGAAGGTCATCTTGGAGGGGTGAAAATGAAAAGCCTTGCTAGGGCTTATGTGTGGTGGCCGGGAATCGATCAACAAATCGAGGACCTAACCAACAGCTGCTCAGGATGCCAGAAGGTCCAAAATGCACCACCACATGCCCCTCTACACCCATGGGAGTGGCCCTCCTCTCCATGGCAGCGGGTGCACATTGATTTTGCTCGTCCATTCATGGACTCAATGTTCTTAATAGCAGTGGATGCTCACTCGAAATGGCCTGAGGTGATAAAAATGTCCTCAACCACTACAGAGAAAACGATTGCAGTCCTACGGACCGTATTTGCCAGGAACGACTTGCCAGAGCAGATTTGCTCTGATAATGGACCACAGTTTGTGTCCGAAGAGTTTTGGAAATTTATGAGAAGGAATGGAGTCAGGCATTACACATCTGCCCCGTATCATCCAGCCACAAATGGATTGGCTGAGAGGTTCGTACAAACCTTTAAAAAGGCGATAAAGGCCATGTGCAACGATGAAATTCCACTACAGCATAAGGTGGACAATTTCCTATTAGCCTACAGAAATGCAACACATGCAGTCACCAACCAGACCCCGGCCATGATCTTGTTTAACCGAAGGTTGAGATCTCGTCTGGATTTGCTCAGACCAAATGTGCGAAGAAATGTTGAGGATAAACAATTCCAGCACATCAATGAGAAGCCGACAAGGAGCTTCAATGTAGGACAACCAGTCTTGGCCCGTGACTACCGAACAGAGAAATGGCAACCCGGAACGATATGCACAAGGCAGGGGCCAATAATGTACACAGTGGATGTCGGGGAGAACATTGTGAGACGCCACGTCGATCAGATTTTAGCGTCACAGGAACGAGTCAACCCCATGTCTCGAGTACCTGGGGATGAACCCAACATACCAGTAGCATCTACCTCAGAACCAGTAGCAGTGGAAACCGATGAAGTAACCGACGAAAAGGGGCCAGAATCGCCTCCGCACCAAGAACAAGAACCTCAGGAATGGCGCTATCCCGAAAGGATCAGGAAAACGCCCCAAAGACTGAATATATAAATGGACTATTGTTGTTTAATGTACATGTTAAAGTGTTAATTGTTATTTGAATATTATGGGTACTGCTAATCTAAAAGGGGAGGAATTGTAGTGCATGTACCTTTAAGAGAGAACTACTTTTACAGCTCCTGTATACTGTAGTACTGGCAGTGACCACACCTGTATATAAGCCTTGAGCATGCCTCTGTACCCCCAGTCTTGAGACTACCCTACTCCAGTAAATACCTGTTGATTGTTATGTTACAGCATCCGTGTGGTTATTGAAAAACATCATACTTTCAGAATCACGGATCTAACAGAACTGAGGCTCCTAGATTTCCTGGAGGTGCTCATTAAAATAGAAAGGGCAGTGGCCACTCAGAAGACAAGAAGGTCAGACACCACTTGGGTCTTAAAGGCACAAGCCTGATTAAAGGGACATGAGACAAGAGGAGACAGGAGTGAGGGAGTTTAACAGAACAATCATAATTGACTGACCCTGAGGTTCTTAGAAGCAGATAACTGACTGTTTTGGCTACTCATGAGAGTCTGAAAGTGTAAAGCATTGAAGCTAGCTGATTTAGTATAAAATGCTTTTCAATGTACGACTGACTGAAGTTTTCCCTGGAATGTTAGTGTTAGTTTTTCAAGTTCCATCTCTTGATACTGTTTTTCAGGCAGGATAGAATGGCTGTAACACAGAGGAAGGCAAAGTGCTCTGCAGTTTAATGAGGTGAGCACAAACGTGCTACTACGGGCTGTAGAGAGATGGAAGGTAGTACTGTATCTCACATTGGGTAATGAAATCTCAAAAAGCAACTGTATGTAATGCACGACAGCAAATAGCACAGGACCTGGTTTCCAGCTGTACTGCCCAAAGGACGTGGATGAAGTTCACTGACCTTGCCAGAAAGGGCAAGGCAGGACACTGACTGGCTCTCTTTCTCACAAGGAGAGGGTCACTGCTGTGTGCAACTCAATACATTTTGTCCCTCACATTTTGCACAGGTCCTGAAAGCCTCCTGTCTTCGTTCCTCTAAATCTTCTTTTATTATCACTCATTTTCACAACACAAGTATGCCAACTTATAGAAGATCCCAAGCTTGAACACCTTCTCATCTGCACGGAATAGCTTGCTCTCTTACCAGCCCTCCCTTCTGACCTGGGCTTCTTTAATGTCACTGCTCAGTATGTAATATCCCTCATCCCTGTTTCAGGTCTTAGAGGAGAAAGCAGGTCACAATAGAAGGCAGTGCTTGACAACAAAATAAGAGGAAGTATCCATAAGAGACCTTGAGGATTGGGCCATCTCCACCCAGGGACACCAAATCCTGGAGGTTGTGGGAGATGAAGAAACAGAAGGGCAAGTCACAGCAAGGGGTTAGTGTAGTTTATGTGCTTTAAGTCAGAACTACTTTTTACAGCTCCTGTATACTGTAGTACCGGCAGTGACCACACCGGTATATAAGCTGTGCGCATGCCTCTGTACCCCAGTCTAGAGATTGCCCTCCTCCAGTAAAGACCTGTTATTTGTTTATGTACAGCATCCGTGTAATTATTTATCCACTGAACCACGGATCTAACAGTGGCGACGAGTGTTGATGCGAATCTACCTGCAACATAAAAAAATATTTAAAAATAGTCGAGTCCAGGAACACGGGCGTCGACCGCGAGCAACCGCCCAGCAGTCAGGCAGAGATCCAACTTCGCTGGGGAGGTTGTGGAGAGCCGGGCTTGGTTCCCCAGCCACAACGAGCAGTAAGAGACCGACGAAAGGTCCAGAGCAGACCCTTCCCGAGCAGCGGCGGCTGGAGCCGACCGACGGCAGAGAGAGAGAGCCGGGCAGCGTCGACGGGGTAACAAAGAGGGTGAAGAGAGCAGGGCGCAGCCGGGGGTTGATCACTGAGCGGCGTCAAGGAAAAATACTGCAAACCGGAGAGAGAGAGGGTAAGAAACAGCTGGGTTCTAGACATGACCGGCGTTGACAAATATCAAGAGAAGAACACGCAGAGCACAGCCAGGGATCACGGGCTGATCAGGGTCCACGGGGCGAAGCAAGGGGAGATGCCATTGAGTCGCGGAGAAGCAGGGAGAGCGCGGGAGATGCCATTGAGCCTCGGAGAAGCAGGGAGAGCACGGGAGGCGCCATTGAGCCGCGGAGAAGAAGGAAGAGCGCGGGAGATGCCATTTTGCAAAGCCGCAGCGGAGAAGACGGGTGAGCGCGGGAAGGAAGGAAAGTGCGGGAGACGCCATTTTGTGCCAGCGGAGAAGAAGGGAAAGCGCGGGAGATGCCATTTTTGACAGTTAAATCACACCCAGGGATGCCGAAGAGTGGCAGTATCTCTATGTTCGACAATGAAGTCGAAGATTGGGCGACATATGTGGAACGTATTGAGGTGTACTGAAGGGCGAATGAAGTGCCAGATGCTAATAAAGCACTGGTTCTGTTAAATTCCATGGGTGCAAAAACTTATGGGTTACTGCGAAATCTAATAACCCCAGAGAAGCTGGTAAACAAGAATTTTGAAAGCATAGTAGAAATCCTACAGGACCACTTAAACCCCACACCGCTGCTGACAGCAGAACGATTTAAGTTCCATAAACGGAACCAACACAAAGACGAAAGCAATGCTGAGTACTTAACGGAACTGCGCAAGCTATCGAAATACTGCCAGTTCGGAGCGGGACTAGCAGACACGTTAAGGGACAAGTTTGTGTGTGGGCTACAAAGTGAAGGAACCCAGAAACGGCTTCTATCAGAAAAGGACCTTACGCTGGACAAAGCTTTCAGTATGGCAGTATCACACGAAGCAGCCGCAAGGGGCGCTGCAGAGATACAACGGAGACTGCAAGAATATGGCACCAACGAAATGATATATGGAACAGGGAAGTGCTATCGCTGCAGCAGAACAACACATGACCAGAAAGATTGTTGGTTCAAGGACCAAGTGTGCAGACAGTGTGGGAAAGCAGGACACATGGCAAGAGTCTGCAGGTCTGGGAAGAAAACCAACAGTAACAAATCTCCACAGGAGAAGTACAAAAAGGTACACCAGGTGATGGACAGTGGTTCAGACGAACAGAAAAGTGACACAGACTCCGGAAGCAAGGAGCTGGGTTGTCTGAAACTACATAATGTAACCGAAATGGAGGATCACTAGACTATCTGGGTTACACTCAAGATAGACGGAGTCCAAGTGGAAATGGAATTGGACACAGGGTCAGCTCTAACAGTCATTAATCAAAGAGACTACAAGCGGCTATTTTCACACATACCCTTGCAAGCTACAGAGATTGTTTTGAAGACGTATACGGGGCAAAAAGTCTACCCCAAAGGAAAAATAAGGGTGAAAGTGACAGATAAAGGTCAAGAAATACCTAAAATGGATATATATGTATTGCCAAATGGAGGACCACCACTGCTAGGACGTGAATGGATCCAGAAGATACATTTAGATTGGCATTCCATACAGGCACTGAAGGTGGAGGCCAAAAAGGATGACGACGTCACACCTGGACGACTGTCAAAAATGCTAACTGACGCAAAAGAAGTGTTCCAGGAGGGACTAGGAACACTAAAAGGAATAACAGCAACAATTAAAATAGAGGATAATGCAAGCCCAAAGTTTCTGAAGGCCAGACCAGTGCCTTATGCGATCAGACCAGCGGTTGAAGCAGAGCTGGAAGGGTTGGAAATTTCAGAAGTACTGTCCAAAGTGGACTGGAGTGAGTGGGCTACGCCCATCGTTCCTGTAATGAAGAGGTCGTTGAGTAATACGCCTGGGGAACCAAAGAAGGTCCGCATCCGTGGGGATTTTAAGGTGACAGTGAACCCAGTCCTTCACACGGTGCAATATCCGCTTCCTCGAATTGAGGATATTTTCGTCTCGCTATCTGGTGGTAAATGCTTCACCAAAATTGATCTAGCCCAGGCGTACTTGCAAATGGAGGTAGAAGAAGCTTCGAAACATTACCTTACAATCAACACCCATAAAGGTCTCTATCAATACAACCGGCTGGTGTTTGGAGTAGCCTCGGCTCCGGCTATCTGGCAAAGGGCGATGGATCAGGTCCTGCAAGGGATTCCAGGGACCCAGTGTTATTTGGACGACATCTTGGTCACGGGTGAAAATGACGGTGATCACCTCACTAACTTGGAGAAGGTGCTCGCCAGATTAAAGAAATATGGGCTACGAGCTAATCGCCACAAGTGCGAGTTTTTCCAGAAACAGATCTCGTATTGCGGCCACGTCATTGATGAAGAGGGGTTACATAAGTCCCCTGACAAGATAGAGGCAGTAATCAAGGCTCCAGCACCGGAAAATGTGTCACAACTGAGGTCGTTCCTCGGGCTGGTAAACTATTACCACAAGTTCTTACCAAATTTGTCTACGGTATTACACCCGCTGAACACCCTGCTGCAAACAGGGGTACCATGGAAGTGGGATGATGAACGTAGATGAGCTTTCCAGAAGTGTAAAGAATTGATCACAGCAAAAGAGGTGTTGGCCCATTTCAACCCAGCACTACCAATTCGTTTGGCATGTGATGCATCACCCTACGGCATTGGAGCGGTGCTGTCGCACAAATTCCCAGACGGGTTGGAGAGGCCAGTAGTCTTTGCGTCTCGGTCACTAACCTCAGCCGAGCGCAACTACACCCAGATTGACAGGGAGTCCCTCAGCCTAGTATGGGGAGTAAAAAAATTCAATCACTATCTGCATGGACAGAAGTTCACCTTGCTGACTGACCACCAACCACTTGTCTCCATCTTTAATCCTAAGAAGGGCGTGCCAGTAATGACTGCACAGCGGTTACAAAGATGGTCCCTGTTTCTAGGGGCGAATCAATGTGAAATAGAATATAAAGGCACGAGACAGCATGGGAACGCTGATGGGCTATCGCGCCTGCCACTGCCTACTGTGGAGGAAGCACCAGAAGTGGACCCTATCGAGATATTTTAATCGTCGATAATTGAACGATTGCCAGTAACAAACGCGGATATAGAGAAGGAGACGCGCAATGATCCGACGCTGTCACGGGTATATGAATTGACGGTGAGGGGATGGCTAACACATGGCGATTCACTGTTGCCAGCATTCTCATCCAGAAGAGAACAGCTGTCAGTATGCTAGGGGACAGTGATGTGTGGATCCAAAGTGGTGATTCCACCCAAGTTAAGGGAGAGAGTGCTAAATGAGCTACATGAAGGTCATCTGAGGGGAGTGAAAATGAAAAGCCTAGCTAGGGCTTATGTGTGGTGGCCGGGAATCGATCAACAAATCAAAGACCTAACTAAGAGCTGCTTAGGATGCCAGAAGGTCCAAAATGCACCACCACATGCCCCTCTACACCCATGGGAGTGGCCCTCCTCTCCATGGCAACGGGTGCATATTGATTTCACTGGTCCATTCATGGACTCAATGTTCTTAATATCAGTGGATGCTCATTCAAAGTGGCCTGAGGTGATAATAATGTCTTCAACCACTACAGAGAAAACGATTGCAGTCCTACGGACCATATTTGCCAGAAACGGGTTGCCAGAGCAGATTTGCTCTGATAATGGACCACAGTTTGTGTCCGACGAGTTCCAAAAATTTATGAAAAGGAATGGGGTAAGGCATTACAGATCTGCCCCGTATCATCCAGCCACAAATGGATTGGCTGAGAGGTTCGTACAAACCTTTAAGAAGGCGATAAAGGCCATGTGTGACGATGAAATTCCACTACAGCATAAGATGGACAATTTCTTATTAGCCTACCGAAACGCGACACATGCAGTTGCCAACCAGACCCCGGCCATGATGTTCTTTAACCGAAGGTTGAGATCTCGTCTGGACTTGCTCAGACCAAATGTGCGAAGAAATGTTGAGGACAAACAATTCCAGCACATCAACGAGAAGCCGACAAGGAGCTTCAATGTAGGGCAATCAGTCTTGGCCCGGGACTATCGGACAGAGAAGTGGCAACCTGGAACGATATGTACCAGGCAGGGGCCATTAATGTACACAGTGGATGTCGGGGAGAACATTGTGAGATGCCACGTCGATCAGATCTTAGCATCACAGGAATGCGTCAACCCCATGTCTCAAGTACCTGGGGATGAACCCAACATACCGGTAGCATCTACTTCAGACCCAGTAGCAGTGGAACCCGATGAACTACCCGATGAAAGGGGGTCAGAATCGCCTCTGCACCAAGAACAAGAACCTCCGGAAAGGCGCTATCCCGAAAGGGTCAGGAAGCCGCCCCAAAGACTGAATCTATAAATGGACTTTTGTTATTGAATGTACATGTAAAAATGTAATTGTTATTTGAATATCAAGGGGGTATTATTAATCTAAAAAGGGAGGAATTGTAGTGTATGTGCTTTAAGTCAGAACTACTTTTTACAGCTCCTGTATACTGTAGTACCGGCAGTGACCACACCGGTATATAAGCTGTGCGCATGCCGCTGTATCCCAGTCTAGAGATTACCCTCCTCCAGTAAAGACCTGTTATTTGTTTATGTACAGCATCCGTGTAATTATTTATCACTGAACCACGCATCTAACAGTTAGTATCCGAAGGCTGTTTCCAGAACACTGCAATATAATATTCTATCAGAAGGAGTCTTGTACAATCTTTCCAGAAGCACTAGAACCATATGAAATGCTCACCTATGTCACATTAAGATTACCCTTCTAAGTTCCTTTTTGTCACTATGTCCTTTTTGAGTCTTTGCAGGATCTCCTGAAGTTCCAGAGCTGGCCCTTCCTAGGACTCATCTGAAAAAAGCTGCAGAAGTAGCAGTACCCTATCATTACATTTACGCTACCCATTCGCCAGCTCAGAAACATTCATCCTGGAAGACTTAGATAGACAGCAGGAGGACATTACTGATCATGGGTGAACAGGATCTGGAGAAGGTGGAAGAAAAGGTGCAAGGAACTCCTTGCCACAGAAGGAGATACTCTCCCTCTTCAGTTGTGCTGTTCAGGAAACCAGAAATTTGTGCCCAACCTTTTAGAGAAAGATGCTTTCTGAGCATGACAATTTGTTGGGGTCATTGGTGGATCTGCCTAGATGCTTCTAACAAATGGCAGCTAGTATGGAATCCAGCAGTTATAATTGTATTCCTGAGGGGTGGAAAAGATGTAGTCATGGAAGGTGAAGCTCACGCTCAGGATAGCAGCACTTCCACACCACTTCGTCACCAACCACCTATCACTATCCAAGAGCTAGAAGGCTCTCTGTGGAGATTTCACAGTGCATAGTGGGACCATCCAGGATCCATGTTCAAGGAGATCGAGGGCTACCATATTCCCAGCACCAAGTTCAGGAAAGACAGTCTAGATCCCTCTCCCAGTCATCTGGCAGTAAGATTTAGGAACATAGGAACATAGGGGGTAATTTTAACTCCGCCGCCCCATCCCCCAAAATGGGTAGGTTTGGATCAGGTGGGAGATTAAAAAGTTAAAAATTTGAAACATGAATCCAACTTGCCTCGAACCCGCTCACTTCCAGTTTTAATGGAGGTGGGACGGGGGTGGGGGCCGGTCATTGAACCCTTTCAAGGATGCTACGTGCCTTCATTTTAACTGTGTTTTTATTTTTAACTCATGCTGGCCGGGTTTCCCAGGCCTCAGGATACCCGGCAGGTAAAAGGAGGAGAGAAGGGCTAGAGCCATAAGGTAAAGTACCTTCACATCACTGCTTGTGGACTAGGAGTAGCAAAAGTGTTTCCTCCAGGCTCAGCAAGTGAACCCTATGAACCCCCGCGATCTGTCTGCTTCCCAAGCCGCGATTGGACCCCTCCAACCATCTTCTCCACCATCCCCCCAACCCCGCGATCTCTCCCCCGACCAGCATCTTGCTCCCCCCGACCACTATCTCGCTCTCCCCCATGATCTCTCCCCTCTCCCACTAGATCCCCCCGTCTGCGATCTCTCCCTGCCTCCCTACCTGCTCCTCCGCTGCGTTCTTCTGTTGCAGGCTTTCCCGCCCAACATGCAGCTTGCAGGAAACCTGGAGAATAAATGTAAAAGATGTACCACAGTTAAAAACTACAGGACTTTCGGAAAACCAATACTTCCGGGTTACCCATTCATAGCCCCTCTTCCTCGCTCTGAACATGCAGCCCTCTAAATATCGGGGCCTTCAGAACAGGAGTAGGCAATTTAGCTCCTCGAACTTGTTCCGCCATTAAATGAAACCTAACTCCACCTGCCTTTGGCCCATATCCCTTAAAACCTATAGTTAACAAAAATTTATCAATCTCAGATTTAAAATTAACAATTGATCTAGCATCAATTGCCATTTGCGGAGGAGAGTTCCAAACGTCTATCACCCTTTGTGTGTAGAAGTATTTCCTAATTTCAGTCCTGAATGGCCTGGCTCTATTTTTTTAGGCTATATCCCCTAGTTCTAGACTCCCCAAACAGCAGAAATAGTTTCTCTCTATCTACCCTCAGTTCCCCTTAATTTCTTGAAAACTTCGATCAAATCACCCGTTAACCTTCTAAATTCCAGGGAATACAACCCTAGTTTGTGTAATTTCTCCTCATAATTTAAGTAATTGGAGTCCAGATATCATTCTGGTAAATCTACGCTGCACTCCCTCCATACCCTTCCTATGGTGTGGTGCTCAGAACTTAACACAGTACTTCAGGTGTGGTTTAAGCTGGGCTTTGTATAGCTGTAGCATAACTTCTAACCCGTTGTATTCTAGTCCTCTAGATATAAAGCCAACCATTCCATTAGCCTTTTTGATTAATTTCTGTACCTGTGCATTTTATTCTAATGATATATGTACATGGGCCCCTAAGTCTCTTTGGACCTCCACTGTTTCTAGGTTTTAACCATTTAGAAAGTACTCTGATCTATCCTTGCTAGGACCAAAGTGGATGACCTCACACTTGCCTACATTGAAATCCATTTGCCACAGTGTTGCCCATTCACTTATTCTATTAATATCTCATTGTAATATTATGCTTCCATCTACACTGCTTACAATGCCGCCTATCTTTGTGTCATTGGCAAGCTTGGATATGTGGCTCTCTATCCCATCATAAAAGTTGTTAATAAATACGGCAAAGGTTTGAGGCCCCAATACAGATCCCTGTGGGACACCATGGGCAGAATTTTCATTGGGCCGTGGAGGCGGGATTGGAGGCATGTGGGGGGTTAAAAATGCAAAAACTGGCGGGCGGGTCCAACCCCGCCTCCATCCCGCCTCCAAGCAATATTCATGAATTCATGTCTAATGGTCCCGTCTCCGTCCCGCCTCCAAGAGGCGGGATAGGCTGTTAAGGCCCTTAACAAGCACTAAATTGCCTCTATAATGCCATTTTGAAAGGCCTTTGCGATTTTAACCCTTTTCCCATGTGAAACATGCCTGTTCTGAAACATGACGGTGAAACCTGGCGGGAGCACGATTGGATTGCTGACTGTCAGCTGCAGCTCAATCATTAAAGAGGAGATTTGATCAGCCATCATTTGCAGGTGGCAGGACTTTGTAGTCTCAGGTCTGGGGGAACTTTTAGAAGGCATAATCACAGCTGTGGAAGTTTGGAGCCTGACACCCATCTCCAGTGTGACCTCCTGGGAAACCCCTCTCGCCACCTTCACTGAGCGCTTCCTCAACTGAGGCATATACCAGAAGCATGGGAGCCATTTATTTCCTTCCCTTCTGGACATTAAATGAGGACGAAGACCAGCTGTGGCACCAGCAGAACCAGGAACAGCAGCAGCACCAACAGCAGCAGCAACAACAGGAGCGCCAAGCTGCTGCTCACCCACCTGAAGCTGCACAGGCCAGAAGGGGCCAGCGCATGGAAGCCCGTTGGCGCAAGAGATACCCCCCAAACAGGGTCTACAGACACAGAGTCAGCTACCTCAACATGTCTGAGCAGCAGTGCCAAAGGCGGCTCTGACTTTCGCGAGAGGTAGTGGGTGACATCTGCGCAATGCTGCAACAAGACTTGCAGGCCAGAGGACCAGGTGGACAACCCTTACCAGTGGCCGTCAATGTCATCACCGCACTCAACTTTTTTGCCTCAGGCTCATTCCAGGAGCAGACATCAGCGGCATCTCCCAGGCGGCCGCACACACTTGCATCACGTAGGTAACCGATGCTCTCTTTGACATCGCGCACAATCACATCCATTTCACCAAGGATCAAGCAAGTGTCACGGCGCGTGCGGATGGATTAGCTAATCTGGCAGGCTTTCCAAGGGTGCAGGGCGTCATTGACTGCACACATATGCCCCTTAAGGCACCCCATCGCAATCCAGGTATTTTTGTCAACCGCAAGGGCATCCACTCCCTTAACGTTCAGCTGGTGTGTGACCATAAGAAGGACATTTTGCATATTTGTGCCAAGTACTTTGGCAGTTGCTATGACTCCTTCATACTGTGCCAGTCTAGTGTGCCTCCGCTATTCAGTCTGCCAGACCAACTTAACGGATGGCTACTTGGAGACAAGGGCTGTCCCCTGAAGATGTGGCTAATGATGTCATTGAGGAGCCCATCCAATGAAGCTGAGGAGAGCTACAACTCCAGCCACATTTCCACCAGAGCCATAATCGAGCAAACCATCGGTTTGCTGAAGATGCGCTTCAGATGCCTGGATAGATCAGGTGGAGCCCTGCAGTACTCAGCAGCCAGGGTCTCCAGAATCGTTGTGGTTTGCTGTGCACTTCACAACATGGCATAGCATCGTGGCTTGCAGATTCCTGAGGACCAAGTGACTCGTCACATATCCTCCTCAGATGAGGAGGAGGAGGAGGAGGAGGAAAGCGAAAACTAAATTCTTGCAGAGGCCCATCACCCAGCGGCAGCAGTACGTGAGAATATTGCTGCCCGGGATGCAAGGAACGCATTCATCTTGGCCAGATTTGCTTAGCCTAGCCAATGAAGCACTTTTGTCTCCCAGCTTCTTACCTGAGCATCGACAATGGCCAAGGACCAGCGGATTCCTAGCAATTTGACCACCATACTGACAATTGCAAGTAATCCTAAGCCCTCAATGTGAAAGTCCCATTCGCGAAATGACACAGGCCACAACTACATCAGTAGCCATCAGATTTTTTATTTACATTACTCATCTGATAGCTTCTTCACAGAAAACATCAAATTTCACCCTTGTGACTATTTGTGCAGTATCTTTCTCTTACGCATGCTCCTACGTGGTGCTTCCCCGTCGCTTCAGCAGATGTGGAGGCCCCTTGCTCACTTTCCTGCTGCTCCTATCTCGACACCTTTGGCGGGTGTCCTCTGGGGTTGCAAACCTGTGAGGGCTCGGCAACAGTCTGCTGCTCCTGCGGCTGTGCAGGGGTTGTGTAGGATTCGCAAAATTGAACATTGTCCTATAAGGGTCTATTGGCAGAAAAGGCCTTAATTTTAAAGACTGTTTTAAAAGAAGCCCAGAAAAAGGTGCACACAAAATGGCCACCAGACCCTGTGACCAGCTTTTTGGGACATTTGAAAATGGTTCCTGCAGTCTACAGACAG
Organism: Somniosus microcephalus; assembly: GCF_052327205.1. Taxonomy (NCBI): domain Eukaryota; kingdom Metazoa; phylum Chordata; class Chondrichthyes; order Squaliformes; family Somniosidae; genus Somniosus; species Somniosus microcephalus. Next base: position 225,036,678 of record NC_140993.1, on the reverse strand, counting down.
CTTTTGTGGATTCAGCCCACAGTAAGTTCTGGAACACAGTTTCAGAGAAAACGAAACCAGACAGAACCCCATACATATGGATTGGATGCAGATCCAATCAGATCGGCCTGTAGATAAAGGCCGTCAAAATGTTTACCCAGACAAAGGGGAACAGCTTCAAATTCAAAGGGGAGCATCAAGACCCATTAAAGACAATACAAGGTCATTCCAGACCAGAGATGGCAGTTACCGGCCATCCCGAAGGTGCTTTAAACACAAAAACTACCCCGCTGTGCTACAAGCCCGCCAAAAGTTAAACAAAGACTAACCTTGATATGGCGGGAGATAAGGGCCTCTATGAGAAGTATAATTGGGGACCCGGGATAACTATCGGTTGCCTTTTGGTAACCGTTGGAGAGCGAAAAGCCTTTCGAGCTTCCTGGAGAGCCAGTCGATGTTGTTGATTGAGAAAGCGAAGATTATTCGATCTTGAACATTCGAGCCGTTCAGGCCGTTCAGGAGAAGAAGACGAGACCCGGGGTCGTTATCAGGAGATCATCGACAAACCCCGGGCCGGTGACGAGACGAGGAGAACGGTTGAAGAAGAAGAAGAGACGAAATGCCCTACAGAACGGGTGGCCATCGTTGTATGCAGGAGCACGGAGAAATTGGGACTGTGACCACCATCGTGGTGTGAAGGAGCACTGAGAAAACGGCCTGTGGGCGAAACGATGGTCGGCACGTCTTGCTGAAATGAACAAGCCATCAGCTTGAGCAGCCTGCTGCTCGTACAGCCCAATGACCACGTGGAGACAGGATGCCTGAGAGGACCAAAACGCAGACTTTCAAAACCCTATACTTTATAACTGGATTGGTGAGCATGTTTCTGGCCCCTCATAGTCTCATCTGGTTAGGTTTAGGGGGTGGGCATTTTAGGGGATAGTTAACAATGAGTTGTTGTCCCTCGATGTTCCGTGTGTTTCCCCAATTCATGGTGACCATTGTAAAGTATAATATGCCTGTATATATATTGGTTAGTACTGTATTATGATTTGTTTTTCCCTCCCATGTACCTTATTTGTCTTACATTCAATTTTTCCTTTATGCAATAAAATTTCATTTTGTTTCATTAAACTTGGTCTATAGAGTATTCTCTGCATTGTAGTTCCTGCCTCAAAGTCCAGTGTATAGAACCTAAGGGGTGAGTGGGTCGAACCACTCAGTGAATTACTGTGCAAGAGAGAGAGGCCTCTAGAGCGAGAGAGAGAGACCTCGACGATCAAAACCCCTTACAGTTGAGACACCGATCTCAGTTGCGTGTGGACTCTGGTGGGGCTCTAACTGAGGGCTCTGCAGTGGCATGGAAGTATGAGCGCTTGGAGAGGAGCCCCCATTTCCTTGATGTCTGCTACCAACTTCCCTCTCATGGGTCAGGTCCCCCTCAGCGCTTGCAAGTGGCTTGAGAGCACCTTGCTGCACATCAGGGGGGCCATGGGGACATGTATCTTCACTGGCAGTCCTCCTCAGATGGACTTCCATGAAGGTCTGGTTTCTCTGTTCAATAGATGACCATTGCTCCTCCAGAGATGTCATTCTATTCAGAACACTCACCATGTTTTCTGCACTCTGGCAACTTATCACCTCCATGGAGGTTGCCATCCTTTCCATGGTGATGCGTTCATTTGCCAATGACTCCACAAAGGCTCTGCTCATGTTCGCTATGGACTCCTCCATTCGCTCCACACTCGCAGTGACCCTGGAGACAAAACATGCCAGAGACTCCTGCATCTGTTCCAGGACTTCCAGCACCACTGATCTTATGAATGGACCCAGAGGCAGAGGGTCGACATGCAGCTGAGCCGAACTGGCAGAGTCCTGCGCCCTCCGACTAGGATACTCCACTACTGTCCCTGTCTCCACAATCTGCTGATGTTCACTTGTGAGCTGTGATATACCAGGTGACAACACTACTCTATGCCCCGAAGGTCCCACCGAGGTGTGAGTGTCTGCGCTGGTGCTGGGTGCGCTGAATTCTGCTGACGCTGCGCCCTCAGAGGTTGCAGCTTCCTCTGAGGAGTCTTCAGGCTCATGCTCTTCCTCCTGACTAGTCGGGATGGGTGCTTGCGATGGTCCTGTGGGGGAGTAAAGGAAAGAGTCAGAGATGTGATGCCAAGGTTACATGCACATTGCATATTGCAGATGATCATAAGTCCATCTGTTAGAGCTTCAGAATCACTATCAGCGACTCTTGCAATGTCAATGAGAGAGATGGAAAACTATTCTGTCACCAGCTTGCTGTGATGCACCCCTCTGTCCGTCCCCCACTTGCACATCTTCCTCCACTCATGTGATCTCCAGGACCGCCTCCTCCCAGGGGGTGAGGTGGGCTACTGAGGGTGGCCCTCCTGCTGTCCTCGCTCTTTCTTGCTTATTGTGTGCTCTCTTTTCCTGCAATGAGGGAAACAAGTGGAACTTGAGTCAGAATGAAGGAGTGTGTGTAGAGATTCCATAGCATAGATACTTAGAAGGAGACAAAGATGGAGTGAGGTGGCAAGACCAAGGGCCCTCCCTGTGTGTTGTCAGTTGTTTTCATAGCATCACAGTGATAGGGAGTGTGAGGGCTGCATAGTTGAATAGTTAGGTGAATGTGACCATAGAGAGAGAGGGAATGGGTAAGGGTGCATGGATGTCAGTGTCAAGTGGGATGTGGAGGAAGAGATTGCTAAAGCTGAGTGCTGGTGAGGAAAGGCAATGGGGATCAGATTGAGGGTGATGGGAAATTCATACTCACTTTTCCAGTGCGCAGAAGGTCATGACATCTCTTCCTGCACTGAATTCAGGTTTTGCAGGTTACTGATAATGAGTTGACCTCCTCTGCCACCTGGATCCACACAGCCTTGGTCTGCTGGGGAGGCTTCTTCCTCCCTGAAGAAGGGAAGAGCACCGCTTTATGTGCTCTTGCTCCCTCAACTAAAGCCTGCAAGGCAACGTCATCAAACCTGGGAGCAGACCTAGGTCTCTCGCTGGTCATTCTGCCTCCAGGTCCCTGTAGCATGAAAGGCTAAAAGGTTGGCAGCCTGCAGAAGAAGCAAGGCTTGCTGTAGATCTTAAATGCAGCAGCAATGATGACATCATCGAAGGCGACATTCAGACTGGAAAAACTCATTTGCCATGGGTTCTCATAAATTGGAACTCAATTGGCCAATTAAGTTAAAATCACATCAATCTCCCACATTGATTTAGATTCGGGTGGATAACACAAAATGCGGATTACAAGGCCCCAACCCGCACCTGAATTAAAATCCAGCCCCACAAGTCAAACCATGCCAATTAGAGTACCTGCCCATTATCCCTACACTCTGTCTCTGACCACTCAGCCAATTTCCTAACCAGGTCAATAATTTGCCTTCAATTCCATGGGCTTCAACCTTAGTTAACAGTCTCTTATGAGGGACTTCATCAAATGCCTTCTGGAAGTCCATATAAATAAAATCGACAGACATCCCCCTGTCCACTATTTTAGTTCCCTCTTCACAAAATCCAATCAGGTTTGTCAGGCATGACCTACCTTTTACAAATTCATGCTGGCTCTCTCTGATCAGCTGAAAATGTTCATGGTACTCACATCTTTCTCCAGTTTCTCTCCGACCTCCCCTCATGACCTCTCCGTGCTCATCTTGTCCATGAGACCCACTTCGTGCTCCCTCGACTCTATTCCCACCAAACTGCTGACCACCCAACTTCCTTTTCTGGCTCCCACGTTAGCTGATATTGTTAACGGTTCTCTATCCTGAGGTACTGTCCCCCTCTGCCTCAAATCTGCCGTCATCACCCCTCTCATCAAAAAGCCAACGCTTGATCCCTCTGTCCTTGCAAACTACCGCCCTATCTCCAACCTCCCTTTCCTCTCCAAAGTCCTTGAACGTGTTGTCACCTCCCAAATCTGTGCCCATCTTTCCCGCAATTCCATATTTGAATCCCTCCAATCAGGTTTTCGCCTTTGCCACAGTACTGAAACGACTCTCATCAAGGTCACAAATGACATCCTTTGTGACTGTGACAAAGGTAAGCTATCCCTCCTCATCCTTCTTGACTTGTCCGCAGCCCTTGACACGTTTGACCACTCTATCCTTCTGCAGCACCTCTCTACTGTCATCCAGCCGGGTAGGACTGCACTCGCCTGGTTCCATTCTTATTTATCAAATCATAGCCAGAGAATCACCTGCAACGGCTTCTCTTCCCACTCCCGCATTGTTACCTCCTATTCCTCAACTACATGTTGCCCCTTGGTGACATCATCTGAAAATACAGCATCAGTTTCCACATGTACGCTGACGACACCCAGTTCTACCTCACTTACACTTCTCTCGACCACCACTCCATGGTCTCTAAATTGTCAGACTGCTTGTCCGACATCCAGTTCTGGATGAGCATAAATTTTCTCCAATTAAATATTGGGAAGACTGAAGCCATTGTTTTCGGTCTTCGCCACAAACTCCGTTCCCTAGCCACCGACTCCATCCCTCTCCCTAACATCTGCCTGAGGCTGAACCACATTGTTCGCAACCTTGGTGTCATATTTGACCCTGAAATAAGCTTCCGACCACATATCCGCAGCATAACTAAGACCGCCTATTTCCACCTCCGTAACATCGCCTGTCTGCGCCCTTGCCTCAGTTCATCTGCTGCTGATACCCTCATCCATGCCTTTGTTACCTCTAGACTTGACTTTTCCAACACACTTCTGGCTGGCCTCCCACATTCTACCCTAAGAAAACTTGAGCTTATCCAAAACTCGGCTGCCCGTATCCTAATTCGCACCAAGTTTCGTTCACCCGTCACCCCTGTGCTCGCTGACCTACATTGGCTCCTGGTTAAGCAACGCCTCGATATCAAAATTCTCATCCTTGTTTTCAAATCCCTTCATGGCCTCGTCCCTCCCTATCTCTGTAATCTCCTACAGCCCCACAACCCCCCGAGATATCTGCACTCCTCTAATTCTGCCCTCTTGTGCATCCCTGATTATAATCGCTCAACCATTGGTGGCCATGCCTTCTGTTGCCTAGGCCCTAAGCTCTGGAATTCCCTGCCTAAACCTCTCCGCCTCTCTACCTTTCTTTCCTCCTTTAAGATGTTCCTTAAAAACTACCTTTTCAACCAAGCATTTGGTCACCTGCCCTAATTTCTCCTTATGTGGCACTGTGTCAATTTTTTTGTCGTATAATACTCCTGTGCAGCACCTTGGGATGTTTTACTACGTTAAAGGCGCTATATAAATACAAGTTGTTGTTATTCAATCATTCTGTCTTTAATTATAGACAATAGTAATTTCCCGACAACTGATGTTAGACAAACTGGGCTATAATTCCCTGTTTTCCCTCTCTCACCTTTTTAAATAGCGGAGTGACATGTGCAAATTTCCAATCTAAAGGAACAGTTCCTGAATCGAGGGAACTTTGGAAGATTATAGTTACGGCATCTGCAATGTTCTCGCCTACTTCCTTTAAAACCCTATGGGGGAAAAATTTGTGTTCGCCAGCAAACTTGCCGGTGGAGTTAACGGCTGCTGAAAATTTCAGCACGCTAACGGAGCAAAATTGGTCTGGGGGGCCATGGAGATTGGTGGTGCAGCATGTACCTTCCATGCATCGCCATCCTGGCGGCTTTGCTGGAGGCATCCGAGGTGAAGCTTGTGTCCAGGATCAGCATTCGAGCTTCGCACAGCCTCTGGAAGCAAGGCTGTGGAACTCGCAGGAAATTGGGGGCAATGAAGAGGTCTGAGAATTAAAGGGGCCATGCACACTGAAGCAATACAAAATAAAATGACGTGAAACAATGCAGTTTGCAGCCCATTCTGCCTTTTAAAGAATTCAACATTAAAAAGAAGTCCCAAATGTGAATATTCAGCTCTTACAGCTGAATTACCTTCCTAACCTCAACAAATGGAAAAACTGCCTCAGTACCAACGCAAATGGCTCAGCAAGCCAGGGAAGGGGCACCCAGGGTCTTGCAAGCATCACTCCAGCTTTGTGCAGGGGGTCAACACTGCAAGATAGGCCCTCCTGCCATAGGGGCCAGGAGGCCCTCCAGAAAGAAAGATGTGGGAGTACATCACCGAAGCCATCACTGCCAGCAGTGTCACCCCCACCATCTGGCTCCAGTGCCCAAAGAAGCTTCATGACCTCAGACCACTGGTCAAGGTCAATGAATGCATCTTCAAAAGCCATCTCCTACCAACTGCACCACTAGCATCACACCCTGCTCATTGCCCGACCACGCCACCCCCAACCCCATCACTCATCAACCAACAATCTGTACCAAACACGAGGCACACCTCCCATTTCTAGCCTCACCTCACCCCCCTTGGAGGAGATGGTGCAGGCCATTCTTGGAAGGGGCATGACTGAACCATTGGCCAGCGGCGGGGCTGAAAGGATACAAGATACTGGTATCCTCATACATTATCCTCCTTCTGACATGCGCCTCCTGCCCTCCCGCCCTCCTGTTACCATAACTCCACCCTTGTGCCTTCCTCATTTTACACACCCAAGAAATGCAGCCTTCCCAGCCAGTGGGTGAATAAGAAGAGGGAGAGGAGAGTGAAGAAGAACAAGAACAGAAGAAGATTGATTTGACACTCCCAGCCACCAGCTCCTCAAGTTCAACCAGCAAGGCCATTTGCCTTGCCCCCCACTAAAAGTCAGTAGCCTTCCACCAGCCATGGGGTAGCACTGCTTGACATCAGTAGGATAAGCAAAGACACACACAAAACAGTCACTAAGAGAATGCATACAGGTGATGAGTTGATTTCTTGATGTCACATTGGATGGATAGACATATACAGGTGGATTGGAAAGTTTGCTTTGTGGGGGCTTTTATTTCAGCATCGTGACCAAGAGGACATTGTGATGGTCAATAACAGATAGAAGGTAAGATGTGGGACTAATGTTGGGGTTGTGGTCACTGGGACCAGAGGCAGACGAATCCAGCCCGGGTATCCCAGCCGGAACGGGACTGCCTGGGATGCATCCTTCCGTCTGATTCCTCCTCTTCAGCTTGCTCTTCTTCTGCTTCCTCCTCTTCTGTGTCTTCCTCTTCACTCTGCAAGTAGATGCTGTAAATGCGAAATTACAGCATAAAATGCTGGAAATACTCAGCTGGTCAGGCAGTATCTCGACCTGAGACATGAACTCTTTTTCTCTCCACGGATGTTGCGTGACCTGCTGAGTACTCGCAGCATGTTCTGTCTTCACAAAAGGCCTTCATTTACCATCCGAGCCCTTGCAAGTGTCCAGCAGCACTCCCTACATACTTAAAAAACTTTACACATCTATTGCAATGTAATGAAATCTGTTTGTCTTGATCCTGTATTCGTTTTGCACTCATGTATATTACCCTCCCCCACTGTGTATAGTTTCACTTCCTCTTTCCCGACTAACCTGGGAGGTTCCAGGTCTTGGCTCTTGGCTCCGCCCCTGACTTCTCTTACATAAAGATCCCAGGATCTGTATGACTCATTCCTGTGAACCAGTCGGCGTGTTGAGATGTTAGCTCTGATCTTAGTGATTAAAAGCCAACTTGTTTAAGTCTATAACTTCTAGTTTTGTGGTTATTGAAGGCCCATCAATTTTAATCACTAAAGAATACTAGGATGGATCGACTCCTAAAACCAGAGCGTCTGGACTTGGATCCACATTCTGCTGAAGCATCAAATCAATTTGGACACTGGCTCAAATGCTTCGAACTCTTCGCGGGGGCCTCATCCACTAGCGAGGTAGATAAGCTGAGTCAACTGACTACTCGCGTAAGTCATCGGATTTATTCGTTCATCCGGGACACCACCTCTTACACGGAGGCCATCACTATCCTGAAGGCCCAATACCAGAGGCCGGTAAACGAAGTGTACGCCAGACATCTGCTGGCTACACGCAGGCAGCGACCAGAGGAATCAATGGACGATTTATAACAGGGCCTAAAGGACGTGGTCCGGGACTGTAACTGCAAGGCCGTGACGGCCAACGCGTACTCTGACGAATTGGTCCGCGATTCCTTCATCACGGGCCTCAAATCGAATTATATCCGGCAGAGACTGCTGGAGAAGGAGGTCCTGGACTTAAAAAAGGCAGTGGCCACTGCGCGATCGCTGGACGTGGCCCAGAGAAACTCTGACTCTTATTCTTCCGGCCATGTGGCCCGCACCACCTCGTGCGCGCCGAGGGGGCCGCCATCTTGGAATCAGCCATCTTCCCCATCCAGGTCTCAGACCAGCTCTACGCCGCCGGAGTCCCCGCACAGAAGTTTACCCAGGAGTCCTACTACAGCGGCAATGTCTCGATGCCCAAAATGCTACTTCTGCGGCCAGGCCAAGCACCCCAGACAACGATGCCCAGCGAAGGACGCTACATGCTTCAAATGTAAGGAAAAGGGGTATTTTAGCAAAGTCTGCAGGGGGAATCCGATTTCCAACTCCGTCACCGCCTCATGCGTGCTGTGCGGGCTGCCATCTTGGGATCCGCCATCTTTTCCCGACTCAACGGCCGCCCAGGGCCCAACAGTGGCTTCGATCACGGTGGATCAATCCAGGCCACACCCGTTGACAAAATCCATGATGGACATACAGGTAAACGGGAATTTAATGAAATGTTTAATTGATTGTGGGAGTACCGAGAGTTTTACCCACCCTAGCCTGGTACGGCGGCACTCATTAACGGTAACCCCTACACGGAGCAGAATTGCTATGGCTGCTAAGCCCCACACTTCGGACATTTTGGGCTACTGTGTGGTAACACTGACTGTAAAAGGCACGGACTACAAGGATTTTAAACTCCTCGTGATGCCAGAACTCTGTGTTAATGTAATCTTGGGCCTGGACTTCCAGTGCCACCACGAAAGTGCCACGCTAGCATATGGCAGGTCCCAGCCGCCACTCACAGTCTGTGGCCTATCAACCTTAAAAATCAGCCCACCCTCTTAATTCACTAATCTCGCTCCGAACTGTAGGCCCATAGCGACCAAAAGTAGACGGTACAGTCTGGAAGACAGACACTTTATCAAGGCGGAAGTGGACAGACTCCTGCGGGAAGGCATTATTGAATGCAGTACCAGCCCGTGGCGTGCCCAAGTAGTCATAGTTAAAAATAGCAAAAAGAAATGGATGGTAATTGACTACAGCCAGACTGTTAATATTTATACCCAGCTGGACGCCTACCCTTTACCACGCATATCAGAAATGGTCAACCAGATTGCGCAATACCGAGTCTTCTCGACTATCGACCTCAAATCCGCGTATCACCAGCTCCCCATTAGAACGGAGGACCGCCCATACACCGCCTTCGAGGCGAACGGGCACCTCTACCTTTTTCTCAGAGTGCCCTTCGGGGTAACAAATGGGGTCTCGGTCTTCCAACGTGAGATGGACCGCATGGTTGACGAGAATAAACTACAAGCTACCTACCCCTATCTGGACAATGTCACTATCTGCGGGCACAGCCAGCAAGACCACGATCTAAATCTTGCGAGATTTTTAAAAACTGCCCTAAAGCTGAATCTAACCTACAACGAAGACAAATGTGTCTTCAACACAACCCGTCTCTGTATCCTCAGCTGTGTGGTGGAAGATGGGGTAATTGGACTGGACCCTGACCGATTACGCCCCCTAAAGGAACTGCCCCGCCACACAATCCCAAAGCTTTAAAAGGATGCCTGGGATTTTTTTCGTATTATGACCAATGGGTGCCCAATTACTCTGATAAGGCCCGACCCCTCATTAAATCGACGTCCTTCCCACTATCAGCTGAAGCTCGGGAGGCTTTCACCAGTATTAAACAGGACATTGAAAGGGCTGCAGTGTGTGCAGTGGACGAATGCATTCCCTTTCAAGTCGAAAGCGATGCGTCAGACTTTGCCTTAGCTGCGACCCTCAATCAGGCTGGGAGACCTGTGGCCTTCTTCTCCCGAACCCTTCAGGGACCTGAAATCAGGCACTCTTCTGTCGAGAAGGAAGCACAGGCTATAGTGGAGGCAGTGCGGCACTGGAGACACTACCTAGCCGGCAAACGTTTCACCCTGCTCACCGACCAGTGGTCGGTGGCTTTCATGTTTAACAACAAACAAAGGGGGAAAATCAAGAATGACAAAATACTCAGGTGGAGGTTCGAACTATCCACGTTCGACTATGATATTATGTACAGGCCGGGAGCCCTTAATGAACCCCCAGACGCCCTATCCCGGGGAATGTGTGCCAGCATTCATACGGACAAATTACAGGGTCTCCACAACGACCTCTGTCACCCAGGGGTCACCCGACTATACCATTTTATAAAGTCCCGTAATCTGCCCCACTCCATCGAGGAGGTCAGGGCAATGACCAGAGCCTGCCGCATCTGTGCGGAATGCAAGCCTAGTTTCTACAGGCCTGACCGTGCACACCTTATCAAAGCCTCACGGCCATTCGAGCGCCTAAGTCTGGAGTTCAAGGGACCCCTTTCCTCTGCCGACCGTAACGTATACTTCCTCAATATCATTGATGAATATTCCCGCTTCCCCTTCGCCATTCCCTGCCCAGACATGACCAGTGCCACGGTCATCAAGTGTCTCTGTAATCTATTCTGCATGTTTGGCATGCCGAACTACATACACAGCGATCGGGGGACGTCATTCATGAGTGACGAGCTGCGCCAGTTCTTGCTCTCGAAGGGGCTAGCCACTAGCAGAACCACTAACTACAACCCCCGGGGTAATGGGCAAGTGGAAAGGGAGAATGCTACTGTTTGGAAGGCTGTCACGTTAGCCTTAAAGTCAAAAGGCCTTCCGACCTCCCGCTGGCAGGAAGTCCTCCCAGACGTGCTCCACTCCATAAGGCCTCTGTTATGTACTGCCACTAACGCTACCCCTCACGATAAGATGTTCGTTTTCCCCCGGAAATCCACCTCGGGCATATCTCTACCCACGTGGCTGACATCTCTGGGGACAGTACTATTGCGGAAGCACGTGAGAGGCCATAAAACGGACCCCCTTGTGGAAAAGGTACAGCTCCTCCATGCAAACCCTCAGTACGCCTATATCGAATACTCTGACGGGCGAGAGGACACTGTTTCCATAAAAGACCTCAGCCCTCGGGGAGCGGAGAGAACAATGGGAGACGACCCGATGAAGACCTACACTACAAAGAGACAGGACGCCCAGAGGTATCAATACCCAACTTTAACCTGGAGAACACTGCAGATAACCTGGAAGACACTGCGGAGGCCCGGACAGCGGAGGAACCAGAATCCACTCCCCTAGAAGCACCCCAACCGGCTTTGCGCCGATCACTGAGAACTGCAAAACCTCCTGACAGACTCGCTTATACCAACTTTTAAGAAACATCACCCCGATGGACTAAATCTATAGAAGGGGTGAATGTAATGAAATCTGTTTGTCTTGATCCTGTATTCGTTTTGCACTCATGTATATTACCCTCCCCCACTGTGTATAGTTTCACTTCCTCTTTCCTGACTAACCTGGGAGGTTCCAGGTCTTGGCTCTTGGCTCCGCCCCTGACTTCTCTTACATAAAGATCCCAGGATCTGTATAACTCATTCCTGTGAACCAGTCGGCGTGTTGAGATGTTAGCTCTGATCTTAGTGATTAAAAGTCAACTTGTTTAAGTCTATAACTTTTGGTTTTGTGGTTATTGAGGCCCATCATGCAGCAAGCCACCATTTCAATAAAATCAAAAAAACTCAGTCTAAAACCTTAAATCCAAACTTACCTTAATGAATTGTGTGCCCCTTTAAGAGGTGCAGACATCGCCACTGTCAGCCCGCTTGTACACCAGGTTAACCTGGTGTGCTTAGGACTCAGCGCTGAATTCTGCGCTAGGGCCGAATTTCGCGTTGGTAACGTTAAGTCGGCTTTGTACACCGAATGACATCACCAGGCCACCATTTTATTCCAGAGCCCTGCCAGCTTCCGGTAGCACAAAGGGGAAGAGGAATATGGCGGCCGCCGTGGGACCCAACACTAGCTTGCGAAAGAGCAGTGGCTGCCATTTTATCGCCATTTCATGGCGCTATGGAGTGGTGGTGAGGACATGAATTTCTAGCCCTAAAAAACCTTTCGTTCCTTTAGGAGGAGCAATAGGTTAGGTAGGCATTTTCCCAGAACACCACAATAGAAAAGTGGGAAAGTAGGAAACATTGTGGTGGTAAAGAGTAGATAGTAATATAAACACTGGCCTAGGAACTGGTTCGCACTGGCCTGCCAGCATTTGGAGGAGGGAGTGCGGCAGCAGCAGGAGTCCTTAGCAGACAAAGTAGTCCTGGAGGAAGAGGAGGAAGCAGCAGCCTGAGATGTCAGAGATCAGCTCATTTCTCAGTGATTCTGCTGAGCTTCTCACCCTCCAGCTCTGGGAACTTAGACAGAATCTCTCTGCCTAACAGCCCTTATTACATTCTTCCTACCCTCTTCATCCTGCATTGAAAAACATGCAAACCATTCAGACAACTTCTATATCAATGACATTGTGGCAATGCAGACTTAGCTGCTGTTAAACCACACGACAGACTGTAAGGGGTTTTCCTTGAGAGGTTTCCCTGAGGTTTCTCTCTCTAGAGGCCTCTCTCTCTTGCACAGTAAACCTTGAGTGGTTCGACCCACTCGCCCCTTAGATTCTGTATTCTGGACTTATGGGCAGGAACTACAATGTAGAGCAAACTCTTGTAGACCAAGTTTGATGAAACAAAAATGAAATTTTATTGCATAAGGAAAAATGTCAAATCAAATGCAAGCAGATAAGGGAGTACATGGGAGGGAAAAACACACAAACAAATCATAACGACACAGTACTAACTAAGGCAAATACAGGCATCTTATACTCTACAAAGATCATCATGAAATAAGGAAACACACGGAACATCGAGGGACAACAACTCATGTTAATTGTACCCTTAAATCCACCCCCTTATTAAACCTATCTAGATCTGATTGTGAAGGGCCAGAAACATGCTCACCAATCCCACTAGGAAGTGCAAGGTTTTGAAATCGAGTCTGTGTTTGGTCCTTTCAGGCGTTTCGTCCCCACGTGGATTGTGGTGCCCCTGCGAGCTGCGCCACACTTCTCTCCTGAGGTGGGGGTCGGAGGCGGCTGGACACCGGCGGGCCTGGATGTCGGCGGGGTCGAGGATCGTCGGCTCGACCCTGGTCAGAGGAGCCTTGGGCTGGCTCCCATCACTTCTTCAGTTTTTTATCTCTTCTCCCGAGCCGGGGTGGCTGGAAGGTTTCTTCTCTTGGGACCTTTATTTTTTTGTCTCTTCTCCCAAGTTGGGTCGATGGCCTCTCGTTCAGGCAATGGCCCGGGGATGGTCGATGATCTCCCGATGTGATTCCCCGGGGCGGGACGCCGGCTTCGAGACGGCCTTCTCGATGTTGGCTTTCTTCTTCCTCCTGCGAGTGCCTGCTTCTTCTTCTGAGTGTCCAGATTCAAACTCGACTGCTGTCCAGCTCCAACTGTCTCCAAGCTTGCAACAGTAACCCCCTCCAACTGTAACTCCAGTTATACCTTTTCTTCAGTGGCTTCACTTCCCGCCCAAAATCAGGTTAGTCTTTGTTTTACTTTTGGCGGGCTGGGAGCACAGCAGGGTAGTTATTATATTTTTTAATGTTTTCGATGGCCGGTAAAGGCCCATCTCTGGTCTGGAATGACCTTCATTGTTTTTAATGTCCTGCTGATCTCGTTATCTAGTCCTGGGTGCTGTTCTCATGAATATGAAATTGTCCCCTTTTGTCTGGGGCAACATTTTGATGGCCTCTGTCTCCAGGCCAATCTTGACTGGATCTGCATCTAATCCATATGCATATGTGTGGGTCTGGTTCCAGAACTTGCTGTGGGTTGAATCCACAAAGCTGTCTGAGGTTGCGCAGGAACCATTTTAAAGTATCCCAATAAGCTGGTCACATGGTATGGTGGCCATTTTGTATGCCCCTTTTTCTGGGCTTCTTTTAAAACAGTCTTTAAAATCATGGCCTCTTCTGCCATTTGACCCTTATTAATATAAAGTCCAATTTTGCGAATCCTACAAGACCAAAGTGCCAAATGTGATAAAGGTGATTAATTAAATACCAAAAATATTAAATGCCTTCTATTGATCACCTACATGATCAATCATTAGTGCTTTTAAAAAAAAAATGGTTTCTTAACTCTACCACTCCTACAGGGTGTTCTCCTAGTGGCCAGAGCAGAGCCGGTGAAAGGCCACTGTTCTTGGGACCCATGAGATGCTCATGGCCAGTGACCTCTGGATGCTCTAGCCTGTGAGGCCCAGGCCACAGACTGCTGCAACGCGGCTGTTATACTTGTTAGGTCTTAGCCTAAAGCTGTGTCTAAGTGATCCGTGAAAGGAAGGAGCAATTGTGATGCCAGGTTGCTGTTGGAATGCTGTGGCCCTTTTGCATCAGTCATGGCCACGAACCTCCAGGTGCAAGGTTACAAGATGTCCATGCAACTGTTGGAGCCAGAGCCCACTTGCTCTTGGGCACTTCCTCAGTCTTTACTGAAACTTACTCCTGAAATTCTCCAGGATTCCAGTCTCATAAAATCAGGGCAAAATATCAAAAATAAATTTGCTCAGACTATCATCTACAAAATAAATGAGTCCACTGAACAAAAATCATTCAAACAGACTTTAATTAGGTGTCAGCCACGGCTCAGTGGTACCACTTTTGCCTCTGAGTCATGAAGGTCCTGAGTTTCAAGCCCTACTCCAGAGACTTGAGCACAAAATCTAGGCTGTCACTCCAGTGCAGTACTGAGGGAGTGCAGGGCTGTTGGAAGTGTCATCTTTTAGATGAGACATTGGCCCAGAAATTCGGGTCGGGGGCTTCCCGCGGGTGTAAGCCCCCGACGTGCACTTACCTTGCGCGCCGACAGTTGAGCTGTAGGGCCCCGTGGAATTCCGCTCCGGGGCCTGGCCCAGCTGCCGGCGCACTGCGCTTGCGTGTCCCAGGGGCGTAGTTAGTGCGATGTGTCCCCTGGGATCACGTGGGCCATGGGCTGCCAATCGGCGCAGGGAAAAGCCCATTCATAAGTAGTGACAGGAAGACCTGTCAAAACTTATAAATACTACGGCCCCAAAGTAATAGTAAACCTTCAAATAAATTTTTAAAAATCATCACACTTTTTAAATAAACTATGAATTACATTAAATAACTATTTTAAACAATAATTTAAATTTTTGAAAAAATAATTTTATATTCAAACGGGGCTAAAAATAAACTTGCCTTGCTTTAAAGTATTTAAAAATAATAAACATGTGGAAAAAATGTTTTAATTTTAATTAATTGACCACTTACCTTTTAAAATGCAGGCCTTACGCCTGGTTTTTATATTTCTAAAATCTAAAGACTTACCCTCACGGAAAACCTGTAAAAAAAACATAAGTTCAAAGCGCACGCGCAGACTCCCGCGCACACGCGTTCGACCTCTGAACCCCTTCGTTCAGAGGAACGGAAGTGCCGGTTTCCCGCACATGCGCAGTGCATGCAAGAAACCGGCACTTCCATCGGGCCCACGCGTGAGTACCCCGTGCGTACTCACCCGTGGAGACCCGAATTTCTGGGCCATTAAACCAGGCCCAGTCTGCCCTCTCAGGTGGACATAACATACACCGTGGCACTATTTTCAGAGGAGTCGGTGAGTTTTCTCCGGTGTCCTGGCCAATATTTATACCTCAACCAACAGGTATATAATCCACTTAAAGAAGCAGATTATCCGGTTATTATCTCATTGCTGTTTGTGGGACCTTGCTGTGCGCAAATTGGCTGCCGCGTTTCCTACATTACAACAGTGACTACACTTCAAAAGAACGTAATTGGCTTTAAAGCACTTTGGGACATCCTGAGGTTGTGAAAGGCTCAATATTAATGCAAGTCTTTCTTTTTTTAACCTTAATGCAATGCGGATTAATTACTTTGTGGACTGGCCTTGCCCTGTAAATTCTACACGTGGTTATATTGTGAACAGAGTTTAAACAATCATATTTAAATAATCACTGTTGTCTTTCTTAGAAGATATAGATATGCAAAAATCTGCTGCTATTGATGGAAAAGTTAAAGGGGGAAAAGTTCAGTTGATTGCGCCTCCCGTTAGCGCCTTAAGAGGGCGCTAACAGGACGCAAAGCAACTAGCGCCCACGCCTCCCGCAAAATTCAGCAGGAGGTTAGTGGTGGTGCTAACCGGTAGCGCCCTGCGGCGCTGCACCGCTGGCGATGACGCCATTGGCGTGCACAGCGCCCCACTCACGCCCCGGCCACGATCTTTGGGAGCGCCCCCTGACTTACCGCTGGGTGCTATGTCCGACGGGGTCAGGGGGGCGTACCTACGGCTGGGGAGGCGCAATTTAAAGGCGAGGTGCGGGGCGGCCATTTTTGTTGCAGGCCGCCTGTCAGCACCTGCCTGTGCTCCCGTCCCAGACCTCCTGAAATGCCCTCCCACCACGGAGTGCTGGCTGCGCTCCAAGAGCCCGGCACTTCTCTTGAGTGCCGGGCTCTTTTGCCTGCACTCCCGATCCCCGGGGGCCCAGCTCGGCCCCAGGTTGCACTGCACAAGGCCTCTCCCCTTTAAGAAGGGGAGGAAGGCCTGCAATACCCGCGGCATGACGTGCCGCAGCGTGTGGTGCTGCGGCACATAACAGCGCAATATTGACTCACAGCACCCCAAGAGGGATGCGGGGCGCTTCCAGTAGCGCCCCGCTTCCCTCTTGGGGTGCAACCACTCAATTTCCGGCGCGGGAGCGCTAATTTTTCCAGGGCGCTACTTTTAGCGCCCCGGCGAAGTTAGCGCCCCAGGGCGCTACACAATTTTTAACCTAAAGCCTTTTAATGAGGGGGTTGTTTGGGTATTTTGTTAAAATTCCTGTTTGCTTGTTAAAATTCCTATATTTTAATCAATGGCTGTAGCTGAAATAGAATACATTTGGGACACATTGGGCTAGTCAAGCAGTATAATGCTAGTAAATTTAAACCACGTTTTAAACAATGGTGTCCTATACATGTCTTCAGCACATGCAAGCATAAATCCAGAATCTCATGTACAATATAAACTGTTGCATTTTTGTTTTCTACTGAACCAATTGCAAAACTTCACTCCTGCAAATAAGCATTTAGTCCTCCTGGGTGTGAGACATGACAAGAATCATCTTGTTTCTGTGATCTATGAACCTATGCATGGATGGTTAACCGTGCGGCGAGAGCAATTACAGATCCTGGAGGACTAAAGCTGAGAAAACATTTCCATTTGTGCAGAAAACTGCAATTTGCAGTTTTGAATTATATAAAATCAGCCTTCCAATTAACCTGTCAGCCATACTTTTCTCTGTCATAAAAAGCAGATAGGAGTTAAAAAATGTTTAATGTTGGATGAAGGTACCAATAAATAGTTGGACAAGGCAAATCAATTTTTTGTAGTAGCTTGAATCTTCACTTACAATCTTACGAAATATAAGGGCATTCCACTTGTATGTTCACCAGCGTGCGATTCCCAACAGGGTTACCAACTCTGGTTGGAGGCAATGCTAGAAATTTGATCATGTGATGCCCGATCACCTGACTTCTGATCACGTGATCAGGCATCACGTGATCTACTAACATATGTGCTTTATTTTACAGATTATTAATTTAACTGCATGTGGAACTGTGAAGGGAATGCTCAACAGAAGTGTCCTGCACAGGCAGGTCCCCTCAGCATGTAGTGGGAAATCTCTGAGTGATTGCATGACATTCCGTCAAGGCGGCATGGCGCTGAATCATTGGAGGTCTGAATGTCAACATTGTGGCCTGATAAGGAGGACTGCTGAACCTGTACAATTGTATTCAGCACATCAATCAGAGAAATAGCCTGTTGCAATTACCCCGCCCCCTAAGATATTGCATATTACAATCTACTTTTTGCCTATTTGATTACACACTTGCCTCGGAGGTAGAAGGTTGCGTATTCAAGCACTCCTCCATAATTTGAGCTCTAAGTGATCTTTAAGGAGGAGATGTTCCAAGTACAGGCTAGGTACATTCCAACAAGAGGGAAGGGTAAGGGAACCAAAGCAAGGGCTCCTTGGATGATGAGGGGGGTAGAGAAGATGATGAAACAAAAAAAAGGGTGTATGATGCATGCCAGGTGAATTCTTCAAGGGAGAGCCAGACCAAATACAATAAGAGAGGGGAAATGAAGATGAAAATAAGATTGGCAAAGAGAGAATATGAGAATAGAATGGCGGTTCACATGAAAGGGAAACAAAAAATCTTTTCCGGCATGTAAACAGCAAGCGGCGCAGTGGGGCCTATTAGGGACAAAGAAGGTGATATATGCTTAGAGGCACAGAGCAAGGCTAGAATACTCAATGAGTACTTTGTATCGGTGTGTACTAAGGAGGTGGATGCTGACAAAATATCGGTAGAAGTGGAAAAGGTAGAAGCAATGGAAGGGGTCAAAATTGATAGACAGGATGTACTCGAAAGGCTGGGTATGCTTAGAGTGGATAAGTCACCTGGTCCAGATGGCTTGCATCCCAGGTTGCTAAGGGAATTGGGGGAGGAGATAGCAGAAGGGTTTGCCATAATTTTCCAATCTTCCCTAGATGCGAGGGAGGTGCCTGAGGATTGGATAGTGGCAAATGTGACACCATTGTTCAAGAAAGGGTGTAAGGACAATCCTAGTAACTACAGGCCGGTCAGTTTGACATCAGTGGTGGGTAAATTTTTAGAAACAATAATCAAGGGAAAAATTAATGGGCATTTGGAGAGATTTAAGCTAATTAAGCAGAGCCAACACGGATTTGTAAAAGGCAGACCGTGTTTGACTAATCTGATTGAATTTTTTGATGAAGTAACAAGGAGGATTGATGAAGGGAATGCAATGGATGTTGTCTACATGAATTTTAGGAAGGCGTTTGACAAAGTACCACATAGAAGGCTGGTTAACAAAATTGAGGATCATGGAATAGGTGGGTCAGTGGCAGCTTGAATTAGGAATTGGCTTAAGGACAGAAAACAGCGAGTTGTGGTAAATGGCTGTTTTTCAGACTGGAGGATGGTAGACAGTGGTGTTCCCCAAGGGTCAGTGCTGGGCCTACTGCTTTTTTTGATATATACAAATGACCTGGATATTGGAATACAGAGTAGAATTTCTACATTTGCCGATGATACCAAACTTGGGGGTGTGGCAAACAGTGAGGATGATACCAATCAACTGCAACAGGACATTCAGTTTGTGTTTTGTGGGATCTTGCTGCTTGCAAAATGGCTGCTGTATTCATTTACTTAACAGTAGTGACCGCACTTCAAATTAATTCATTGTAAGTGCTGAGAGACATGATAAGGTGCCATATAAATGCAAGTCCTTTTCCCTGTTGCATTAAACTAAATGATCAGGTATCTATTTTGCAGCCAGAGTTGGTAACCCTTTGGCGACATCCTCTGTTTTTCTGCTTCTGCACCTGTCAGCCCTCGATTTTCATTTTCACTAAAACTAATGGGGTGGGGGAGAAAGAAAGAAAGACTTGCACTTATATAGCGCCTTTCACAACCACCGGATGTCTCAAAGCGCTTTACAGCCAGTGAAGTAGAGTCACTGTTGTAACGTGGGAAACACAACAGCCAATTTGCGCACAGCAAGCTCCCACAAACAGCAATGTGATAATGACCAGATAATCTGTTTTTGTTACATTGGTTGAGGGATAAATATTGGGCAGGACACCGGGGATAACTCCCCTGCTCTTCTTTGAAATAGTGCCATGGGATCTTTTACATCCACCTGAGAGAGCAGACGGGGCCTCGGTTTAACGTCTCATCCACAAGACGACATCTCCGACAATGCAGCGCTGCCTCAGCCTAGCTTTATGTGCTCATGTCCCTGGAGTGGGACCTAAACCCACAACCTTCTGACTCAGAGGCGAGTGTGCTACCAACTGAGCCACAGCTGACACTGGGGGGAGGGATGGTGGTGGAAATCACAGGCTGCTGAGCGCAGAATTGGAAAGCCCTGGCCTTTTGTATTTAGAGTTGAAGTGAAGATTCAAGCTACTACAAAAATGGATTTTTGCTTGTTACGGCCTTGTTAAAGATTATAATGAGGAGATCATGCAGCATTCCAGAGCTGCGCAGTTCAATTAAAAAGCAAGAATGAATTTTACTCCTGGTCAGATATGGCATTCGAGGGCACAATGAATGGGAAGATTCTAAGTATTAGAAAATAAGAACATAAGAAATAGGAGCAGGAGTAGGCCATTTGGCCCATCGAGCCTGCTCCACCATTCAACAAGATCATGGCTGACCTTCTACCTCATCTCCACTTTCCTGCACTATCCCCGCATCCCTTGATTCGCTTAATATCCAAAAATATATCAATCTTTGTCTTGAATATACTCAACGACTGAGCCTCCACAGCCCTCTGGGGTAGAGAATTCCAAAGATTCACCACCCTCTGAGTGAAGAAATTTCTCCTCATCTTAGTCCTCTATGGCCGACCCCTTATTCTGAGACTGTGACCCCTGGTTCTAGACTCCCCAGCCAGGGGAAACATCCTCCCTGTCAAGCCCTGTAAGAATTTTGTATGTTTCAATGCGATCACCTCTCATTCTTCTAAACTCCAGAGAATATAGGCCTAATTTACTCAATCTCTCCTCATAGGACAATCCCCTCATCTCAGGAATCAGTTTGGTGAGCCTTCTTTGCACTCCCTCTATGGCAAGCATATCCCTCCCTAGGTAAGGAGACGAAAACCGTACACAGTTCTCTAGGTGTGGTCTCACCAGGGCCGTATATAATTGCAGTAAGACGTCTTTACTCTTATACTCAAATCCTCTTGTAATAAAGGCCAATATTACCACTACAGTGAAAGAAGTGAGCTTTTTGTCAGGCAGCACGAGGCTGGTTTGTAGTTTCAGGGGTGGTGCAAAGCTGGTGATAGACGATCAGCCGCATGGAGTCCATTGAAGTAAATAGAAAGAAAAATCAGGCAGGGTGGATAACAGGTGGCTGATCCACTACCGTCAGCTTTCCACCACTGCTGAAGGTGAAAATCAACCCCCACGAGTGCAGTGGCCATTGGTAGGAATATTGCAGTGCAGCAGAAGAAGGAGGAAAGGATTGGGTAGAAGCACAGAGAACATCTAAGTTATACAAATCACAATAAATCCTATCCTAGCTTGTGAGTCTATTACAACTATAGGCTTTTGAAGTTAGGGTGCCTAAATTATATAATATAGTCCTGTTGATAATTTCCACATCGCATGCTTACAGTAACTGGTTCATTATTCTAACCAAGTCTTTTTTCTGTGCAAGGGAGCTCATCCCTACTTGCTGCAATCAGCAAAATTATTGCTTTGCAGAGGCTATATTATATCCACCCTGTGATAAAATATTGGCAGGCGACAGGAAATCTGATCTCCTGTACTTGGATTCAGTACAGCCCTGCATTGCGAAGAACAGTGGAATACAGTTGGATGGTCAACTTCATTCCAGAGACTTCAGCATCAAGGAAGCAGACACACGAGCATGTCATAAATTTCCTACCATTACAACGGCCTCCCTCTGAGTAGCAGGCTGCCATTTGTAGCTGGAATCATGGAAGGCTGTCAGGATCTCTGTATGAGCAGCGGCAGCATTTCAAGATTGGTTTGTGCTTAAGCCAGACCTCCATGGTGTGCCAGGTCCACCTCAGCATTCCTTGACATCTCAAACAATCTGCATGAACAGCCCAGGAACAGCCCATTTGGCCCAACTAGCCTATGCCGGTGTTTGCGCTCCACACGCGCCTGCTTCAAACGCTACTTCTCCTTCTCAGGGAACTGTCTGACAGATAATATTAATACCTGGAACTCTGTCGCTGGGACACACTACAATCCGCCCGATGAGTAACATCGCTAAGATTCTTTGTAGCCCCATGAGACATGGCAGTGCAGATGTAGGGACCAGTGTCACAGAATCACAGAAATCACAGAAACCCCACAGTGCAGATAGAGGCCATTTCGGCCCATCGAGCCTGCACCGACACATATCCCACCCGATCCCTGTAACCCCTACACCAACACATATCCCACCCTATCCCCGTAACCCCTACACCAACACATATCCCACCCTATCATTCTATAAACTACAATGCCCAATTTCAAACACTGGTACAAGGGAGCAGGGCATTACCCTGTTTGGGCTTCACACTTTTACATGGAAACATAGAAACATAGAAGATAGGAGCAGGAGTAGGCCATTCGGCCCTTCGAGCCTGCTCCGCCATTCAATGTGATCATGGCTGGTCATCCAAATTCAGTACCCTGTCCCTGCCTTTTCCCCATTTCCCTTGATCCCTTTAGCCTCAAGAAATATATCCAACACTTTCTTGAATATATTTAATGAACTACCTCCACCGCCCTCTGTGGCAGAGAATTCCACAGGTTCACCACTCTCTGGGTGAATAAATTCCTCCTCATTTCAGTCCTAAATGGCTTACCCCTTATCCTTAGACTATGACCCCTGGTTCTGGACACCCCGGCCATCAGAAACATCCTTCCTGCATCTAGTCTGTCCAGACCTGACAGAATTTTATAGGTTTCGATGAGATCCCCTCTCAATCTTCTAAACTCCAGTGAGTATAAGCCCAATCGACACAATCTCTCCTCATACGTCATTCCTGCCATCCCAGGTATCAGCCTGGTGAATCTTCGCTGCACTCCCTCCATGGCAAGAACGTCCTTCCTCAGGTAAGGTGACCAAAACTGCACACAATACTCAAGGTGCGGTCTCACCAAGGCCCTGTACAACTGTAGCAAGACATCCTTGTTCCTGTACTCGAACCCTCTTGCTACGAAGGCCAACATACCATTTGCCTTCTTAACCGCCTGCTGCACCTGCATGCTTACCTTCAGCGACTGGTGCACAAGGACACCCAGGTCTCTTTGCACTTCCCCTTCTCCCAATCTATTGCCATTCAAATAATAATCTGCCTTTCTGTTTTTGCCACCAAAGTGGATAACCTCACATTTATCCACATTATAGTGCATTTGCCATGTTTCTGCCCAATCACCCAACCTGTCCAAATCGTACTGGAGTTTCCCGACATCCTCCTCGCAGCTTACCCTCCCGCCCAGCTTTGTGTCGTCTGCAAATTTGGAGATATTACATCCAATTCCCTCGTCCAGATCATTAATATATATTGTGAATAGCTGGGGTCCTACGACCGATTCTTGCAGAAAGAAAGAAAGTCTTGCATTTGTATAGCGCCTTTCATGACCTCAGGACATCCAAAAATGAGTTTAACAGCCAAGGAAGTACTTTTGATGTGTAGTCACTGTTGTAATGGAATAAGTCCGGCACTCAATTTGCACACAATAAGGTCCCACAAACAGCAATGAGATTATAACCAGATACAGTGGGTAAAAAATTGGGCTTGGTAGCACCTGTTTTTTGGGCGCTACAGGTGCCTTTAGGGTTCCAAAATGGTGTGTAGGGTGCACGCGTACTCACCTGATGCGAAGCATGCCAGACACAATATTGATAAAGAGGTTAACATGAGCGCACTTAACGTTTGCCAGATGTATGCAGAGCAGGCAGATCATCCAAACAGTAAGGCGGAGGTTGGGGATGGCATTAAAAGGGAAATTAAAGAAGCGTGCAATAAGGGCACAGCAGTCCTCATGGGTGACTTTAATCTACATATAGATTGGGCTAACCAAATCAGTAACAATACTGTGGAGGAGGAATTCCTGGAGTGTTTACGAGATGGTTTCCTGGACCAACATGGCGAGGAACCATCCAGAGATCAGGCCATCTTAGACTGGGTATTATGTAACAAGAAAGGATTAGTTAGCAATCTTGTTGTACGAGGCCCCTTGGGTTGGAGCGATCATAATATGATAGAATTCTTCATTAAGATGGAGAATGAAGTAGTTGACTCAGAGACTAGGGTCCTAAATTTAAATAAAGGAAACTGCGATGGTCTGAGGAGCGAGTTGGGTAGGATTGATTGGAGAATGTCACTCAAAGGGTTGACGGTGGATAGGCAATGGCAAACATTCAAAGACCGAATGGATGAACTACAGAATTTGTTCATCCCAGTTTGGCATAAAAATAAAACAAAAAAGGTGACTCAACCGTGGCTAACAAGGGAAATTAGGGATAGCATAAGATCCAAGGAGAGGACATATAAATTGGCCAGAAACAGCAATAATACTGAGGATTGGGAGCAGTTTAGGATTCAACAAAGGAGGACAAAGGGATTAATTAAGAAGGGGAAACTAGAATATGAGTGTAAGATTGCAGGGAACATAAAAACTGACTGTAAAAGCTTTTATAGATATGTGAAGAGAAAAAGATTGGTGAAGTCAAGCGTAGGTCCCTTGCAGTCAGAATCAGGGGAATTTATAATGGGAAACAAAGAAATGGCAGACCAACTAAATTCACACTTTGGTTCTGTCTTCACAAAGGAGGACATAAATAACCTCCCAGAGATGCCGGGGAACATAGGGTCTGATGAAAGGGTGGAACTGAAAGAAATCAGTATTTGTAGGGAAATGGTGTTAGGAAAATTGATGGGACTGAAGGCCGATAAATCCCCAGGGCCTGATAATCTACATCCTAGGGTACTTAAGGAAGTGACCCTAGAAATAGTAGATGCATTGCTGGTCATCTTCCAGAACTCAATAGACTCTGGAACAGTACCCATGATTGGAGGGTAGCTAATGCTACCCCACTATTCAAAAAAGGTGGTAGAGAAAAAGCGGGGAATTATAGACTGGTAAGCCTGACATCAGTCATGGGGAAAATGGTAGAGTCCATTATAAAAGATGTAATAGCAGAGCACTTGGAAAGCAGCGACAGGATCGGACAAAGTCAACATGGATTTACAAAAGGTAAATCGTGCTTGACTAATCTACTGGAATGTTTTGAGGATGTAACTGGTAAAATAGATAAGGGAGAATCAGTGGATGTGGTGTATTTGTACTTTCAAAAGGCTTTCGATAAGGTCCCGCATAAGAGATTAGCATGCATAATTAAGGCACATGGGATTGGGGACAAGGTATTGACTTGGATAGAGGACTGGTTGGCGGATAGAAAGCAGAGAGTTGGAATAAACGGGTCGTTTTCCGAGGGGCAGGCAGTGAATAGTGGGGTACCGCACGGATCGGTCCTAGGACCCCAGCTGTTCACAATATACATTAATGATCTGGACGAGGGAATTGGATGTAATATCTCCAAATTTGCAGACGACACAAAGCTGGGTGGGAGGGTATGATGTGAGGAGGATGTCGTGAAACTCCAGTACGATTTGGACAGGTTGGGTGATTGGGCAGAAACATGGCAAATGCACTATAATGTGGATAAATGTGAGGTTATCCACTTTGGTGGCAAAAACAGAAAGGCAGATTATTATTTGAATGGCAATAGATTGGGAGAAGGGGAAGTGCAAAGAGACTTGGGTGTTCTTGTGCACCAGTCGCTGAAGGTAAGCATGCAGGTGCAGCAGGCGGTTAAGAAGGCAAATGGTATGTTGGCCTTCGTAGCAAGAGGGTTCGAGTACAGGAACAAGAATGTCTTGCTGCAGTTGTACAGGGCCTTGTTGAGACCGCACCTTGAGTATTGTGTGCAGTTTTGGTAGCCTTATCAGAGGAAGGACGTTCTTGCCATGGAAGGAGTGCAGCGAAGATCCACCAGGCTGATACCTGGGATGGCAGGAATGACGTATGAGGAGAGATTGTGCCGATTGGGCTTATACTCACTGGAGTTTAGAAGATTGAGAGGGGATCTCATCAAAACCTATAAAATTCTATCAGGCCTGGACAGACTAGATGCAAGAAGGATGTTTCCGATGGCCGGGCAGTCCAGAACCAGGGGTCACAGTCTAAGGATAAGGGGTAAGCTATTTAGGACTGAAATGAGGAGGAATTACTTCACCCAGAGAGTGGTGAACCTGTGGAATTCTGTGCACAGAGGGCGGTGGAGGCCAGTTCATTAAATATACTCAAGAAGGAGTTGGATATATTTCTTAAGGCTAAAGGGATCAAGGGATATGGGGAGAAGGCAGGGACAGGGTACTGAATTTGGATGATCAGCCATGATCTCATTGAATGTCGGAGCCTACTCCTGCTCCTATCTTCTATGTTTCTATGTTTCTATGTCATTAATCAGCTTAAAATGCTGATTTTACACCAGCTCTGCCATTTTGGAGTTCAACGCTCCAGCTGATGCCCGCTCTTAACCTCACACAACTGAACATGATTTTAGCAGCATGAAGGAGCCCCCACCAGGGCTATTTAAAGGGTTCATCAACTACTTACAGGTTAGATGCTGGTTGATTTATTCTGGCTGTTGCTATAATTCTACAAGTGTTTGGTGCTTTCTATAGTTGTTTCAAGTGTCAAAATCTACAAGGAATGATGTGGCAGTTGCTGAAGGACTTTTTACTGACTTCAAGGCTTCTGCATAAACCAGTTGCTCCCAGACATGGGTGCACTGGTAGGCATTCCCCTTCGAATCGAGCATGACTGGGAGAATGAGCAGAGGTCACGTCAAGCAGGACAAACTGCTAGAAGAGGGAGGAGGAGGAGGGGGAGAAGGGCTCTCAGCAGGAGATCATATATGCCCAGGGTGTTCAGGGAGCAAGTCTCCTACCTGAACCTCAGCAACGATCAATGTGTGAGACATCTGTGCTTCTAAGGAGGTCATCATTGAAATCTGCCACCTGTTGCAGCCACAAGTGCAACCTCAGAGCAAGCCAAGGACAGCATTGCCAATGGCTGTGAAGGTGACCGTGGCTATAAACTTTTATGCACCTGGATCCTTTTTGGCTGCTGCTGGAGATATTAGCAATATGTCGCAGTTTGCAGTCCACTGTTGCATTAGGGAGGTCACTGAGGCTTTCTATGCAAAGAGAGATAACTTCATTCATTCTCTCTTGCCAGAGAGAAGCAGGCAGAGCGAGCATGAGGGATTGCAAGGATTGTAGGCTTCCCCATGGTGCAGGGTACCATTGACTGTATGCACATTGCTTTGCAGGCACCGCATGTCAACTCTGCCATGTACTGGAACCAAAAGGGATTCCACTCCCTCAACGTGCAGCTGGTGTGTGACCATAGGCAGCGAATCATGCAGGTCAATGCCCGGTATCCTGGCAGCAGTCATGATGCATTCATTCTGTGGCAATCCGTTGTGCCAGCTGTATTTCAGTCACCACGGCAAAACAAAAGGCTATCCACTGATGCCAAGGCTCATGACACTGGTTCGCAACCCATGCACACGAGCGCAGCGTGCATACAATGAGAGCCATGTTGCCACAAGAAATGTGACAGAGCAGACCATTGGCATGTTGATACAATGCTTTTTTTGCCTGGAGTGCTCTGGAAGAGCTCTGCAGTACTCGGCTGAGTGGGTCTCAAGATTTGTGGTGGTATGCTGCATGCTGCACAACCTTGTTATCATTAGGGAACAGCCCTTGTCACTACTTATCAGGTGAGAAGCTGAGTAGCAGGAGCAAGAGGAGAAGGAGGAGGAAGAGGAAGGCAGGCTGCAATTTAGACAGCCCCTTTCTACCTGGGCTCTATGTGAAGAACTAATTCAAGTGTGATACCAGTAACCTGAATCCCCCACTATCAACATCCTGGGGGTTACCATTGATCAGAAACTGAACTGGACCAGCCATATAAATACTGTGGCTACAAGAGCAGGCCAGAGGCTGGGAATTCTGCAGCGAGTGTCTCACCTCCTGACTCCCCAAAGCCTTTCTACCATCTACAAGGCACAAGTCAGGAGTGTGATGGAATACTCTCCACTTGCCTGGATGAGTGCAGCTCCAACAACACTCAAGAAGCTCGGCACCATTCAGGATAAAGCAGCCCGCTTGATTGGCACTCCATCCACCACCTTCAACATTCACTCCCTCCACCACCGGTGCACTGTGGCTGCAGTGTGTACCATCTACAAGATGCAATGCAGCAACTCGCCAAAGCTCCTTCAACAGCACCTTCCAAACCCGCGACCTCTACCACTTAGAAGGACAAGGGCAGCAGACGCATGGGAACATCACCACCTGCAAGCTCCCCTCCAAGCCACACACCATCCTGACTTGGACCTGTATCGCCGTTCCTTCATTGTTGCTGGGCCAAAATCCTGGAACTCCCTTCCTAACAGCATTGTGGGTGTACCTACACCATATGGACTGCAGCGGTTCAAGAAGACGGCTCACCACCATCTTCTCAAGGGCAATTAGGGATGGGCACTAAATGCAGGCCTAGCCAGCGACGCCCACATCCCATCAATGAATAAATTTTTTTTTTTTTTAAAGTCCCACACTCCTTCCCTTTCCTCTGCCACTGACCATCACATCGTCCTCTTGGCCACAATGCAAAAATGAAACACAAATAAACATTGCATACCAAATTTATAAAGTAAATCATGCCATATTGCATACAGACTTAAACTAATCACCCCTGTGCATTCCCTTAGTGCCTGTCTTTTGTGTGCCTTTGACAGTCCTAGTGCTCCTAAGCAGTACTTCCCCAGTGGCTGCAGCATGGCTGGTGGAAGGCTGCAGACATTCCATGGAGGAGACTGCAGATAGCCTTGGAGGGCGACCTTGAGCAGCTCTGGGCCGAGAGGGCCTGGCATCAGACTGCACCATCTCGGCATGGGCGGCAGCAGTCTGGGCTGGCTGGCTGACAGGCAACAGCAAGAGCACTGGTGGAGTGGCAGCAGTTGGATCACGAATACTGTCATCCCGAGAGAGGACAGCAGGTTTATGCTCCATGAAGACACTGCCAATCTGCCTGGGTGGTGTCTCAGCTGTCACAGAATCACAGAAATCACAGAAACACCACAATGCAGATAGAGGCCATTTCGGCCCATCGAGCCTGCACCGACACATATCCCACCCAATCCCCGTAACCCCTACACCAACACATATCCCACCCTATCCCCGTAACCCCACGTATTTAATCCCCCTAACGCTAAGGGTCAATTTATCATAGCCAATCATCCTAACCCGCACATTTTTGGACTGTGGGAGGAAACCGGAGCACCCGGAGGAAACCCACGCAAACACGGGGAGAATGTGCAAACTCCACACAGACAGTCACCCGAGGCCGGATTCGAACCTGGGTCCCTGGCGCTGTGAGGCAACAGTGCTAACCACTATGCCACCGTGCTGCCTTCAAACATTACACAAAACATTACACAGTCCTAGTAATCTGTTGGCGGAAAGGTTGCTGGACTGCTGTGACACCCTGCAACTCCCATTGAACACAGGTATCCACAGCCATGATAGCAGCAAGCTGACCTTGCATGAAATCAGTCTAAAGTTCCATTACGACACTCAGAATTTTGGTGGCTGCTGCTTGTGCTGCAATGGAAGCTGAGACATCACCCATCGTGGTTTGGTACATGAGTATGTTGATGGAGTTGGCCAATAGTTTCATGCTGAAAATTCTGAGCTCCAAGCTCTGCACAAAGCCCTGTGCCAAGTTGGTGCCGGACTCCTCCATGCTCCTTGACATGGAGCACAGGCTTTCTGGCAGGCTTCCCAGTGCACCAGCATTTTGTTGTGTATACCCATCAGCCTTCTTCTTTAGCCAGGCCCATTGAAGTCTTCATCTGAGTCCTCTGCAGCAGAACTCATGTGTGACCTTGCCCTCCAGCGAGCTGGGAGCTGCCCCATGACCCATGCCCTGGCTGCAGCCCACTTGCGACCTGTGTCTCACAATGTGCAAATCCTGCCTCCATGCTATCCTCTAAGATATGTGCAGTGTCAGTATCTGAGCTGGTGGCTGCGAGTGTGAAATCAAGTTGTGTCTTCATCATCACTGTCTTCTTGGTCTACCTCCACTACCTGGCCAGCTTGTACCTCTTGGGTATCTGAAAGGAAAAAGGCACAAGGGTAAGGTTGTGGTGAGGGGAGGGGTGATAGTAAGAGATGCATGCTTACACCACCTGTAGCTTGTAAGTCAGAAGAGATTCTGGGTTGAGGGGAAAGTGGGATGTGAGAAGAAGGGTCAGATATGAAGATACCAACATCTTCAAAGGATTCAACACCACCACTGGTCATAGCCTCAGCAATGGCCATTCCAATAATGGCCAGCATTGTCTCCTTCATGGGGGTTAGAACATGCAGGTGTGCCTGTCCCCCTCTGGTTAGCTCCTGCTGCCTCCGGTTTTTGTGCCACATTCTCCTGCAAGAGAGAGGGAAGTATGTCAGTGAGTGTGGTGCAATCTATTTGGGTGATGTGGCAGTCATGGTTGAATAGCTAGTAGTGTGTGCAAGGTGTGAGATGTGTGTGTGAGGCTTCCAACAGTGACAAGTGTGTGAGAGTGAGGTGAATGTTAGGTATGAGTCCTGATTGATAGAGTTTGTTGGTAGCTGAGTGATGAAGTGTGATGAATTGGGCAGTGGCAGAGGTTAGTGGTGCAGTTGGTAGGATATGGCATTTGAAGATGTAATCATTGTCCCTGACCACTTGTATGAGGTCATTACACGTCCTGCGGTACTGCAGTGGTCCTCGGGGCTAAGCTCCTGGCATTGACCTCCGCGGTTTTCTGCTCCCACTGCCTTCTCATTGTGTGTCTGGAGGACCTCCTGCCCCCCTGCAGATACAGGACATCTCTCCTCCTTTTACCTCCTCCACCAAGAACTCCAGTGCAACGTCCGAAAATCTTAGTGCACGCTCTCTCCCATGATTAGCCATTGCTTTTTGTTGCACCGTGCTATTCCGAATGATGTCAGCCCCTCCAAAAGCCACATTGCACTTTCCCTTTAAGAGGTGCAGGCTAGCTTTAAACAGTGCAGGCCCGCTTTAAGTAGTGCTAGCATGTAACCATATTGGGCTCCTTCTGATGCGTGCAGCCAATGAACATCGCGGTTAGCACTGATTGCTAGTCGAAATCATGATAATGAGCAGGCAGCACAAGGATGTTGTGCTGCCTGCATTATTGTTGAGTCTGTGGTTTCAATTGCAGTTATACTGAATAACAGGACACAGACTACAGAAGTAAGTAAGCAGGTCTTTAGTGATTGAGGGTCAGGGCTGAACTGGGATACACTTTGCTCCGCAGGGTTTATATACCGGTGTGGTCACCACCGGTACTACAATGTATAGGAGCCATCAAAAAGTAGTCCATCACCTTAAGGTGGTACAGGTTACATACACTACAATTATATTGAACAGGCGTGGTGTAATCGTGCATCGCAATCCCCGCGCCCGTGTTTTGAGGGCTATCCAATTTAGCCCCCTCTGTTGCAGTGATATTGGTTGAGGGATAAATATTGGCCAGGGCACTGGGGATAACTCCCCTGTTCTTCTTCAAAATAGTGCCATTGGATCTTTTACATCCATCTGAGAGAGCAGACGGTTTAACATCTCATCTGAAAGACGGCACCTCTGACAGTGCAGCACTCCTTCAGTACTGCACAAAGTGGCAGCTGAGATTTTGTGCTCAAGTCTCAGAACCCACAATCTTTTGACTCAGAGGCAAGAACGCTACCACTGAGCCATGGCTATCACCAAAGGCTGGAATCTTCACAGTTTCTTTCCAGCAATGGCAAGGACAACCCAGGAATATAACGAATGTCATAGAAATGTTCATTCATGACTCAGATAGTTTTCCCATCACAGAAATCTTTAATGCAGTCTAACACTCCCAATTCTCACTAGCCTGGCCATAGGGATAACATACACAGTTGTTAAGTAGCTTAGACTTCCCACAAAGAAAGATTTCTGGTTGACACATTACTTGCTTCACTAGTCACAATTACAAGAGCCAGCTGGATTGCAATACAGCACATTGGCATTTTAAGCCTCCCTTTTCACAAAGGACTCAGTGTGCGTGCCTGAGAGTGCAATGACCCGTATGCCATAAACTGTTGATCAGACTTCATTAGCAAGTCACATTCTCATAACTGTGGCTGTTGTTGTAAATTGCTTGCTGTGGGTGCCGCAGAATTGTTTGTTTACCACCCCATTGTGCCAATTTCAGGATTGTAAAACCCACCGCAACATTAGTAATTTTAGTATCATTTTGTTCTGAGTTGAGATTGTGCCAAATCTAAATTTAAATATTTAAGTGAACCAAATTTGGCTGTTACGAGAATTTTTTTTGAAAAGATCCACATTTGGTTAAAGTTATTTTGTCATATGTTTCCCACCATTACAGTGCTTTGCCATTGAGTAACAGGTTGGCATCCATAGCTGTAGCCACCGCAACAACGGTAGCTTTTCAAATCGTCGTTTATTTTCATGATAGTTATGCTGTTGCCAAAATGTTAAAGAAAGAAATAACTTGTGCCTCAGGATGTCCCAGAGTGCTTCAGAGCCAGTTAATAATTTTCGAAGTGTAGTCACTGTTGTTTTTGGCAAACAACGACCATGGTTCAGGCCGTGCACCAATCCAGGATACGTATTACTTTGTATGATATTTCTGTATTCGTTTTAGTGATGTTATTTAATCTTGGGTACATAACTGCACTGACAGTGGCTGCCACTCTGTGGGAAGGGTTAGCAATTGTACAACAACAACAACTTGCATTTATGTAGCGCCTTTAACGTAGTAAAATGTCCCAAGGTACTGCACAGGAGCGATTATCAAACAAAATTTGAAACTGAGCCGCATCATGAGATATCAGGACAGGTGACCAGAAGCTTGGTCAAAGAGGTAGGTTTTAATGTTAAGGATAATGTTAAGTTTTTGGTGACTTGAGCCTGTCTATGTGAGGGATCTAACATGGAACGGAATGTGAACGAACACGTGATTATTGCCCCTGCTCCTTCAATGGTTTTCTCCTGCTAAAATTATAGGTAATCCTGATTGAAACATTATGCCAGAGATGTTATACCCTAGCTGCAAAAGTCAGTCACATACATAATAACCATGTTAAAGGTAGATAGGCACAATAGAATGGATTTTTTGATGTGGGGGTTGCTCCTGCTGTGAAAATGGTGCAAAGTAAATTATGCATCTACCTACCATTACCACTATAACTTCCAATTCAAAGCTACTTACTTATTCCATGTGAGTTCTTAGTGTTCAATCTGCCTACCGCTGGAAGTTTGCGGAGTGGTGTGGTGCTGCAGCTACCTAAAGGGTTATAACAGCCATTTAAAGTGTGTTGTTGACAGGGAAAATTGAACTCAATCACCTCCATCAACTTGTGGACCAATGGCAGCAAAGAACACCCGCCTTTACCGATGCAGCTGTAGAACTGCTATTCAGGAAGTGAGCAAAAGGAGAGATCCCTTGTTTGACACTGCAAGGCACTTCCCCCACGGGAGTGTGGTACAGAGTGCCCAGAAGAAGGCTCAATACTGTCTTTAAAACTCCAAAGACATGAAAGCAGACGCAGTACAAGTTTTCCAACAAATTGCCCACTTTACGCATCTACCTTAGCTGGATAACCTATGAATGCTTCCTTGCAACTTGTTAGGGATTGACTGATGCCCCATGTAAAGCACTCAGACAGCTTTAGAACTTTTTAATTGCTTAACATGAATGGAAATATTACAATCGGGCATGCTTTCCAGCTGTCACTTACAATTGGAAGTGTGCAACACTTGCATCTTTAAAGGAATGCACACAGGAATTCTTCCAAATAAACCTAGCTGCATGATTCATGTTCATTTGCTTACACAAATGTTGGGGTTCAGGTGGGGCACTAAGGTTCACCATGTGTGCTTCTGACAGTTCTAACATCTCAAGACTACATTTCTTCTTGCAGGACAGGATAGCAGTTAACAGAAGGAAGCACACCAACACAGAAGGAGGGCCCCAGCATATGAATTGAGTCACTTCAAAGAGGCAATGCACAAAATCATTCAGACTCAGCACAGATACAATGGGGCAAGGTGAAGTCCGAGGCCACCCCAAGATCAAGGTAAGTGCTAGTCTACCACTAATGTCAGCTGTGGCTCAGTTGGTAGCACACTTGTAATGATCAGTAACCTGTCATTCTGGAATGGTACACTAGGTGGTGCTGTATGTATATAAGAGTGGGCTATGCAGGATGCACTAGGCCACCCACAAGGCAGCAGTCAAGATGGAGGCCTCTACAGATATTGTACCGAGTCCACATGTGCTTAATAAAGTGTCTAGCAAAAGCTAGCTGTTCTTAATAAAAACGACTAGTTATTAATGAACATAACATGGTACCAGGATTGGTAAGATCTGCTGAATATTGTGCAATGTGACATGGAGAATTTAAAGCCACCAGAGCATTTGAAACTCACAGGAAATGTCGACTACAATTGGCAGACTTTTAAACAACAATTTGAACTCTACATTGCTGCCATCGGGTACAGTACGAAGCCAGACGCAAGGAAAATAGCATTGCTGCTCAAGGTTGCAGGCCCACAGGCAATAGAGGTATTTAATACATTTGTATTTAATCAAGAGGAGAACAGAGAAAAATTAGACGATGTGCTAAAGAAGTTTGATACACATTGTTCTCCCAAAAAGAATGAAACCTATGAGAGGCACATCTTCCGTTCTCGGACACAGCAGCAAAATGAGACTTTTGATAGCTTTTTGACTGATCTGAAACTGAAAGCACAGACATGTAATTTCTCTGAGCTGAAAGCATCCATGATTCATGACCAGATTGTCCTTGGTATTCATGATAAAAAAAGTCAGGGAACGTCTGTTGAGAGAAACCGAACTAACATTGGAAATTGCTGTGAAAATATGCCAAGCTAGCGAGCTAGCTCAAAAGCATGCCAAGGCTTTCAGTGAAATCAATGATGATGCGATTGCAGTAAGTGCTGCAAGGGGAAGAAACATGGGCAGAACAGAAGTGAAAAGCAATCGGAGGAAGGAATTTTTAATTGTAAACGCTATGGTTACAAACACCAGTTAAAACAATGTCCAGCATTTGGAAAAATGTGCACAAAATGTCATGGAAAGAATCACTTTGCCAAACAATGCTTTTCAAAAGTAAAAACTAAGAAAGAGCAACGAGTTAATGTAATTGAGGACACTGATTTAAGTGAGACATGTTTTGTAGGAGTGGTGTCATGTGACAATATCAAAAAGGATACAGAAAATGTGCAGCCCTCAGGAAGTAACAATGCTGAACATAAAGTTAATGCAGTAAAAGAGGACAAATGGATGATCCCACTGCAGGTAAGTGGAGCATTAGTTACATTGAAACTAGACACTGGGGCAAAAGCAAACTTAATCAGTATGAGTGACATTAACAATATGAAAGAAAAGCCCAAAATACAGAAAAAGTCAGTACTACTGAAGGACTATAATGGGCAGAAAATAGATAGCTTAGGTGTATGCAGACTTAAAGTGACAGTCAAAGACAAAGTGCATCATCTCATGTTTTCTGTTGTGGCTGAAGGACTTGATTCACTACTGAGTGACAAAGCTTGTGAGGACTTAGAACTGGTCAAGAGAGTTTACCGTATAAACTGTGCCATAAGCAGACCAGATTACTCGGTGGAGCTGTCGTGAATAATTTCCAGGATGTGTTCAAAGGATTTGGAGTTCTACCATTCACTTACAAGAACCAGCTAAAGGAGGATGCTCAGCCAGTGGTACATGCTCCACGAAGAGTTCCAGCACCCCTGCATGACCGGCTCAAGAATGAACTGGACAGAATGACCACACTAGGAGTCATCAGGAAAGTCGAAGAGCCAACAGACTGGGTTAACTCCATGGTATGTGTAAAGAAAAAGAACAATGATCTAAGAATATGCATGGATCCAAAGGGCTTAAATGCAAACTAAAACGTGAACACTACCAGATTCCCAAGCGAGAAGAAATCACCAGTGAAATGTCAGATGCCAGATACTTTACAAAGCTCGATGCCTCACAAGGATTTTGGCAACTAAAACTGGATGAAGAGAGCACCAAATACTGTACCTTCAACACACCATTTGGCAGGTATTGTTTCCTCAGAATGCCTTTCGGGATAATATCTGCATCTGAAATCTTTCATAGAGCGATGGAACACATAATTGAAGGTCTGGAAGGAGTTCGGGTCTATGTTGATGACATCATCATCTGGGGCTCCACACTGAAAGAACACAATGAGAGACTGACTAAAGTGCTACAGAGCATACGCCGGAATGGACTGAAGCTCAACAAAGCCAAGTGTCAGTTTGGCGTCCAGGAAGTCACTTTCCTAGGAGATAATCTATCTGGTAAAGGAATGGAGCCAGATATGGAAAAAGTAAACGCCATACTCAAAATGCCCCGACCCACTGACAAAAAAGGAGTGCTACGCATCATGGGGATGATAAACTTCATTGGAAAGTTTATTCCTAACTTGTCAGCCAAGACAGCCTGTCTGTGAGACCTGCTACGTAAAACAAATGAGTTTGCATGGACAGAAAGACATGAACAAGAGTGGATAAACCTCAAAACAGTGCTGACAACCACACCTGTACTCAACTTCTTTGACCCAACAAAAAGAATCAAAGTGTCAACGGATGCATCAAAAGATGGCCTAGGTGCGGTCTTGCTACAAGCAGAGGGTGAAGATTGGAAGCCTGTTGCCTATGCCTCCAGATCTATGACTGATACTGAGTGTCGATACGCCAAGATTGAAAAGGAATGTCTAGGCTTGGTAGTTGGACTACAAAAGTTTCATGGCTACATATATGGACTTCCCACCTTCACAGTTGAGACAGACCACAGCCCACTGGTTGCCATCATAAAAAAGAACCTAAATGAGATGTCTCCAAGGATTCAACGACTCATGATGAAGCTGTAAAGATATGACTTTGAACTGATCTACACACCAGGCAAATACATAGTGTTAGCAGATGCACTATCCCGAGCACCCACAATGAGTCATGTGAGCTCTACTGAAGAAGACATGGATGTTCCTGTGAGTATGGTCACTGCTGCGCTGCCCGTGTCAGACACAAAATCAAAGCAAATAGCAGAAGAAACAGTAAAAGATACAATATTACAAACAGTGATAGAGAACATTCATCATGGTTGGCCAAAAGGTTCCTGTCCAAAATATTTTCACATAAGGTCAGAATTGAGTGTCGCAAGTGGACTATTACTAAAACAGAACAGAATAGTCATTCCACAGGCTCTATGTCAAGACATGCTCAAAAGGATTCATGAGGGACACCTCGGAATTGAAAAATGCAAAAGGAGAGCAAGAGACACTGTTTATTGGCCTGGCATAAATAAGGACATTGAAAACATGATAGGCAAATGTGAGACATGTCAGAAACACCAAAACAAACAAGCAAAGGAACCAATGATAGTAGCTGACATACCAACAGCACCAAGGCAAAAGGTTGTTATGGACCTTTTTTATTTAAATGGTAAAGACTATCTAATAGTGATTGACTGCTATTTTAACTATCCTGAGATGGCACTGCTCTCAAGCACCACAGCAAGCAGTGTCATAATGCATGTGAAATCTATCTTCGCCAGACATGGAATTCCCAGGATTGCCGTTAGCGACAATGGTCCGTGCTTCAACTGTAAGGAGTGGCAACAGTTTGCAGCACATTATGACTTTCAACACATCACATCCAGTCCTTTGTATGCTCAGTGTAGAAGTGCCTTACTTCTTAGCTCTGGGTAATGACTCAATACACTCTTGGATTCGTCAGACGGACAGGCCTTTTATTTCACTTGCAAGGGGAATCAGCACCTCTACTCAAGGGGTGAGGCTACTATTCCAATGATACAGCGTAAGCGTTCCATATTTACACAGTGTAACAAACAAGTTTGATTGACATTCCTTTGTTCCTCTATCAGGATACATTTTAGATTAATCATCAGGTATTAATGACATATTGACAGAAGGATCCTGGACACATAAGTCAACCGTTAATCTATAACAGGGCATGAATCGTGTAACCGGAGGTCCTCTTTAATCTTATACAGTGTATTGGGAGGGTAGGTTTGCTTACGGTCGCAAGTTGTCAGGTCACTGGTTACTTCAAAGGAACCCATTGTTTCACTTCTACATTCTCATTAGGTGGGCAGACATCTGTTCTTGGCTGTAATCCTAGTACGTGCAATAGCTCTAGTTACACATCGACTCTTGACCGGTGTCAAGTCTGAAAACTTTTACCCAGCAAGCACCTGAAATTAACCCCTTACAATATGTAGATTTCCTCAAATGGTAAGGCAGAGAAAGGTGTTCAAGTTCTCAAGCAGCTACTGAAGAAAGCGACAGAAAGGAAGTCTGATCCTTATCTCGCCCTGCTGAGCTACCGAGCCTCACTTTTAGACTCTGGTTCTTCACCTGCTGAACTCCTAATGGGTCACAAGTTGCGGACCATGCTACCCTGCTGTGCAAAAGAAAAGCAGAGTAAGGAACTGAGACAGAGACTTCAACTGTTAAAGCTGAAACAGAAATCATACTATGACAAGTCATCCAAAACTCTGAAACCATTGACAAGGGATGATGTTGTCAGGATTGAGGATCCAGATACATGGAACAGGAAAGCTGCAGTTCTTGAGGAAGTAGGACCAAGGTCATACACTGTTAGAACTGAGGAAGGACAGATTCTCAGGAGGAACCGCCGTTCCCTCCTAAAAACACAAGAGACTATCGAAGAGCAAATCGATGACAATGCCGCAACTGAATCTTGTCACCCACCACCAGAACAATCTAACACAAATACACATACAGGCTCTCATGAAAACATATCAGACTTACCTGTGCTGAGGAGATCCACACGTGAAGTAAAAAAGCCTGATAGACTTAATCTTTGAGTACAAAGAAAACTACATTGAAAATGTATTGACTGTTGAAGATGTTTATGTTGTTATTGATTGATATTGATTGATACTGATTTTGTTTAACTTCAAAGAAAGGGGGGATGTAATGATCAGTAACCTGTCATTCTGGAATGGTACACTAGGTGGTGCTGCATGTATATAAGAGTGGGCTACCCAGGATGCACTAGGCCACCCACAAGGCAGCAGTCAAGATGGAGGCCTCTACAGATACTGTACCTAGTCCACATGTGCTCAATAAAGTGTCTAGCAAAAGCTATCTGTTCTTAATAAAAATGACTAGTTATTAATGAACATAACAACACTCATCTCTGAGTCAGAAGTTTGTGAGTTCATAGTCCCACTCTAGGGACTTGAGCACATAAAGCTGGGCTGACACTGCAGTGCAGTGCAGTGCTGAGGGAGTGCTGCACTGCTGGAGGTATATTGCCGATCCTTCATCGTCGCTGGTTCAAAATCCTGGAGCTCCCTACCTAGCAGCACTGTGGGAGGACCTTCACCACACGGACTGCAGTGGTTCAAGAAAGTGGCTCACCACCACCTTCTCAAGGGCAGTTAGGGATGGGCAATTAATGCTGGCCTTGCCAGCGATGCCCACATCCCATAAACGAATTTTATAAAATGCGCCGTCTTTCGGATGAGATGTTAAACCAAGGCCCTGTCTGCCCTCTCAGTTTGACATAAAAGATCCCATGGCACTATTTCAAAGAAGAGCAGGGGAGTTATCCCCGGTGTCCTGGCCAATATATTTATCCCTCAACCAACATAACAAAAACAGATTATCTGGTCATTATCACATTGCTGTTTGCTGCCGCGTTTCCCACATTACAACAGTGACTGCACTCCAAAAGTACTTAATTGGCTGTAAAGCACTTTGAGACGTCCGGTGGTCGTGAAAGTTGCTATATAAATGCAAGTCTTTCTTTATTTCAGTTGAGAGGAGTGGTGACCTTGACTGTGACTGGCAGTGCTGTCCATGTGGTGCAGGTTGTCTTCAGGTGTCTGTACAGCAGGTGGCACAACTCTGCCACTCCCTGGAGTAGTTTTAGTGTAAAAGTGCAGAAGACAGACCTTTTCTATTTATTAGATGATAAACATACTAGGTAACATATCAAACGGTAATAAAACTTTTAGGACAAAAATCTCATACTAGAAATTAAGCCACAGTAGTTTTCAAAACACTGAATATCTGGATAGGGGCCTTATTTGATACTGAAAAGTTACTTTCCTGCACTGATAGTTGTTTGTCTTTTTGAGTGACTGACAAGCATGTCCTAAATTCTTACCTCATAATACAATGCCAATGGCTCTGAACATGTAAGCTGAGGTCAATGATTTGTAGATGACAATTGCAGTGGTTGTTTCATGTTTCATGCTGTCAGAGTAAATAGGCATGACATTCACAATATTGCTAGTCTACATGCCTGATTGCAGCACAGCTAGTTCTTCGGGCAGAGTGTGCCCCGGGTTGATTAATAATGACCCGACTTCCCCAGTGACTTGACGTTTGGTGTGTAGAAATGCTATATGTCCTTTTATGAGCTTGAGATCACTCAGCACTAGGGGGAAGCACATGTCAATCCTTTTGTTATTGAAGGGTCACCCAGAAACGAAGCAAAGATATTCATATAATTTCTGACAAGTCAATCAACATGGATTTATCATGGATATATGGGCATGAGTTGAAGCAGCCAAGCTACGAATAAACTGTGCTAATTCCTACTTACAGAAAATCTTAACAAACACAATAAAAAAAGATTGACAGACAGATAGACAGAGAGAGATAGATAGATAGATGATAGATAGATAGATAGATAGATAGGTAGATAGGTAGATCGATCAAAGATATATGAGAATTTCTTTGTGTACTGAAAATATGTCATCATTTCACTTTTATATGTAGTTGCAGATCTCCTGTGGAATTGCTCTTGGTCTAATGATTGGCTGTTTTAGTACGACAGACGTGTTATACCACGCAGCACACAATGTATGATTCTGTTGCTAAAGTGAAGCTGTGTTTAAACTATCCTTTTATGGCCACATGATCTGATTCTTGCAAACAAATGTTGTCTGAGGTCAATCAATTTGCTGAGAGAAATTTACAGATTGGAAGATAAATTAAAACATTTCCAGGTCAGGTTTGCTTTTATATCTCTTTTCTTTAATACTGTTGACACTTTTGAAGTGTGATGCCTGATTTGTGATGGAGAATCTCAAAACTTTTGTATAGATAAGTATCTAGTAGTGTTCATTTTATATACAATAGTACTGTATATAAATATAGACTAATGAAATATAGTATAGAACTATTGAAGTTTGCAGCTCAGGGCTATTTGAGTCTTCATGCTCATGTCAGTTCTATGCTAGAACAATTCCAAACTAATCCCATGACTCTGCCCTCTCCCCATAGCTGTGCATCTTCTTCTGCTTCAAATGTATATCTATTCTTCCCTTAAAAAATGCAATGGTCTATGCATCAGCTACTTCCTGTGACAAAATATTCCATGCTCAAACAACTCTCTGTGTGAAAACATTTCTCTGAACCTTACTCTCTACTCTTTGACAATGTTCAATTGAAAACCCTTGCCATTGACTCCTTAATGTATTTACCCTTTCAAAACCCTTCATAATTTAAAAAACATCTATAGTCTTTTCTGTTCCAATGAAAATAGTCTCTGTTTCTCAAGCCCCTCTTAATTATAGTTTCTCTTCGCTGGTATCATCTGGAGAATCTACACTGCATCTTTGGTTTTATAAAAAGGATATAGAGGCATAGGAGAAGGTGCAAAAAGTATTTACAAGGATGATACCAGATCTGAGAGGTTATACCTATCAGGAAAGATTGAACAGGCTGGAGGCTCTTTTCTCTAGAAAAGAGAAAGCTGAGGGGTGACCTAATAGAGGTCTTTAAGATTATGAAAGGGTAGATGTAGAGATGTTTCCACTTGTAGGGTAGACCTAAAATAGGGGCCATAAATATGAGATAGTCCCTAAGAAATCCAATAGGGAATTGAGGAGAAACTTCTTTACTCAGAGAGTTGTTAGAATGTGGAACGCGCTACCACAGGGAGCAGTTGAGGTGAATTGTATAGATGCATTTAAGGGGAAGCTAGATAAACCTACACAGGCACTTTCAGGTAATTATGCATTTGAAACCCTTGGGGGACAATGTTAACCTAACCCATCTGCTGGTAAACTGATGGAATCAGGTACATGCTTGCTTTACACCCAGCCCGAAGTCAATGGAGAGTAATATTGAGCAGGTGTAAAACAAGCGTTCCATCCGATCCCATGGGTTTCATGCCTGGCGAATTCGATTAAAATTATCCATTTGCTCTCGCTATTCCACTATAGACTTCAGTAGCCTTTGCTATCTCCTCTCTTCAACAGTCAAGGGTGCATGCCATCAGGATCTGGTGACTTACGGTCAACTTTTTTTTTCAGAACCAATTCCTTTCTATTGCTATTTCTAATAATTGTGTAATCCTCTCACAGAGCTATGTTATCACTGACGCCATTATTGGAAAAAAACCATGAAAAATATTTACTTGATTCCTGTCATACCTTCATCATCTACGACTCATTCTCCCTTCATCCTGAGCTGCCCCACCCTCTCTTTACTTATTCCTTTATTTTTGATAAGCTGATAAAAGTAGCGAGTGACATAGAGCAAAAAGAAATTAAATGTACATCACCTGACTGCTACTGAACCAAGTCCATTCTTTTTCAGTAGTGGATTACTGAGATTATACATTCAGCCAAAAGAAACCGGCAAAATGAAACAGAAATCAAGAAAAAAAATAATTACTTTTTAGTTATATTTAAAAGAGTAGAAAAATAAATGATCATTAAATATAAAATCTCAAATTGGATATTATGCTGTGCAATTCATTAAAATTCAGGTCGCTGAAATGCCTGAGTTTGGGGAGGAACAGGAGATTCCTGAAAGGAGTAGAGTGCTAGGTGTTTGGGAAGGATCCCAATTCTGCCGGGATTCCACCCCAACTAAAGTACCCCTTTAAATTCCGGGTGGGTGGGGTGCAATTTAATGTGGATACGTGTGAGGAAATAGATTTTGGGGGGACAAAACAAAGACTGGGAGTGTACACTTAATGGAAAGACACTAAAGGGTGCGGATGAACATGGAGAGATCTAAGGGTTCAAATGTTTGACGCCAAAATTATAGAAAGAACACTAGAATCCGTACAATGTAGATTCACCAGGATGATGCACAGATGGGAAAATATAGTTTAAATTAGAGACTGAGATACTGAGATACTGGAACTGTTGCCACTGGTGCAGTTAAAGCTATGTGGAGATCCAATACAGCTTTCTTTTAAATTATGAAAGGTTCTGACAGAGTGAATAGGGAAAGACTATGGCCTAGAAATTCACTGTGGCCCCGCCAGCTGGCTAACGGCCAAAAGTTAGCGCTGGGCGCGGAGCCATGTGCGACCGTCCGATATTCACTTTTTGCGCCCCAAGTCAGAACCGGCCGCTATTCCAGGGTGCGCCCGCCCCCACTTGGGGCGCTGAAACTGAATTTCAGCGCTCTAAGTGCCGCTGCGCCACCCGATGCGGTGCGGCAGGCTGCGGTACTGCAGGCCTCCTCCTTCTCTTAAGGTGGAGGTGCCTGCAACGGGGAGATCGCCACTGGATTGTGCCGGCAAATGAGCCTGGCACCACGGAGAAGTGCCGGGCTCGCGGAAAGCAGCCGGCAATTCCGCGGGGGGGGGTGGTGGAGGAGGCCGGGGAAGGAGGTGCGGGCAGGCGGCCGCTGAAAAAGCGGCCGGCCGCACCTCCACCTTTATGCGCCCCACTAAGGCTGCAGTAAGGCCCTGGTCTCCAGATGTTAGTAGCGGCCGCCACGGAGGAGGCGGCGGCAACTGAATATGGGCGTCGGGCCGGCATCGGGGTGGAAACGGGGCACTGCGTACACCGATGACGTCATCGGTGCTGGCGCAGCGCTACCGGCTACCGCCGCCATTACCGCCGAGCTCAATATCAGCGCAACCTCCTCTACTGGTGCAGAAGCCCTCTTTAGGTGGTAACTGGGTGCAAAGCTTGCAGCGCCTTACTGAATTTCTAGGCCTATATTCTCTGGTTGGGGAGTCAGTGACGATAGGTTACTAATTTCAAATTCTCACTAAAAGAGAATAAAGGTGAGGAGAAATTTCTTTGCACAGTGGGTTTAGGGCACGGAATACTTTTCCACGGAGAGTGGTTGAGACGGGAATCATTGCTCCTTTTAAGGGAAAATTGGATAAATATTTGAAGCAGAAAAAGATACAAGGCACAGAGCAGTGTGATTAGTTCTGACTTGCTCTAGCAAAGAGCTGGTGCAGACACGATAGCCCCTATATATGGGGGAGGCGGGGAAGGAGCAAGGGCACAGGGTGAAACCCGGACATGTCAGGAACGTGCAAGGCCTACCGAATTTAACGGCAGGGCCTCATTATTAAGTTTTTACTCCATTTCCCGGTTGGCAGCTGGCCGGAAGCAGCCTGGGACCAATTGGAGGAGATCTGGGTGTGCTGGAGGTACTCGGAGCATGGCAATGAGAGGGAGGAAGGAAGGGAAAGATAGTGGTCGGTCCGAAGATCGCGGGGAGGTCAGAAGATCGGGTTGGAAGATTAACTTGAGCGGCTGGGGGAAGCGCTCCTGCTCCTCCTGGCTCACAAGCAGTACTCTTATAAGCACTTTCTTGTTAGATCTGGCAGCTCCTGCCTCCCTTTTGCTGCTGGATTTCCCTCGCCCTGAGAAACACAGCCGTCCAGCGTTAAATTTAAATTCCTGCCAAATCTGAGGAACGGAGCCTCATTTAAATATTATAACCACGGACCCGCCTCTCCAAAGCAGGTTACTTGGATGCCCCAAAGCTGCCGCGGTTAAACTGGAAGTAACGCATTCAGGATGGGTTGGGGTCGGGTTTCACATTTTTACTAATTTAGCCCCCTCCACAACCCCCAACCCTCTCCCGCCCGTTGTGGGGGGGGGGGCGGTAAAATTCCTCCTGATTGTTCAAATGGCCTCCTTCTATGCTGTAAGCGTCTATGCCTCTATATAAAAACTATTTCTATGCTATTTTTTTATAAGTCCCAAATCCCCACCTTTCCCATCAGCTGAATTAAGAGACATTTTAGTCTATTGAACACAAGTCTCCATGTACACATTTCAGATGCATTCAAGAACTCTAAGTGCAGTTAGTATGGAATTTGTGTGTAATGTCCATTATACAAGCTGCAAGTCAGTTTTAATTCATT
Organism: Somniosus microcephalus; assembly: GCF_052327205.1. NCBI lineage: Eukaryota > Metazoa > Chordata > Chondrichthyes > Squaliformes > Somniosidae > Somniosus > Somniosus microcephalus. Next base: position 224,991,715 of record NC_140993.1, on the reverse strand, counting down.
TTTACAAGTGGAGATGGGAATACAGTTTTAATTCAACCATAGCAAGTCATGGTGTTACTGATCTCCCATCCACACTCATACAAAGAGAAAAACTGAGACTGCAACGTGAACATTGGGTCCATTAATTAGAACGCAATCATAGATTACTTAAAAATACTTGTACACACATCATACATCTGTAAGATGTGTTTTCTCACACTAATTGCTAAAAGATTTTAACTGTGTAGCTTTTTTTTGTAATTGCATCTATTCTTTTTCTCGCCTTCCCTGAAGAGGGGTGACTGAATTTAATGAACAGGCGCTCACCAGTATGAAGCTTCATCAGCCAGAAGAGCAAAATAGCAAGTTGCACGTGCTTCCGCACCATTTTCCATCTATAATGAACAATAGACCATGGAGTGCAGGCACATAAATCATCCAATATTCATTCTCTGGGGGGGTCAAGGATCCATGTTGAGGGCATACATTTATAAAATTTAACCTGTTGATTCTTTGGTGGATAGTCCTAATAAGCATGTACAAAGCTTTGGCACTGAGGGACCAATAAGGTCCCTCACACTCAGTACCATGCTTGCCAGTACTAAACAGGCATTAATGTACGCCTGCATACAAATAAGCTGACAGATCAGCTCAATTGCTTAGTTTTCTGGTACTCTGGCTGTATCACCCATGATGCATTGTAAGGGGTTTTCCTTGAGAGATTTCCCTGAGGTTTCTCTCTCTAGAGGCCTCTCTCTCTTGCACAGTAAAACCTTGAGTGGTTTGACCCACTCGCCCCTTAGATTCTATAATCTGGACTTAGGCGCAGGAACTACAATGTAGAGAAAACTCTTGTAGACCAAGTTTGTTTTTATCTCTTCCCCTTCCAACCGGGGTGGCTGGAAGGTTTCTTCTCTTGGGGGTTTTTATTTTTTGTCTCTTCTCCCAAGTTGGGTCAATGGCCTCTCGTTCCGGCAACAGCCCGGAGATGGTCGATGATCTCCCGATGTGTTTCCCCGGGGCGGGACGCCGGCTTCGAGACGGCCTGCTCGATGTTGGCTTGGTTCTTCTTCCTTCTCCGAGTGCCTGCTTCTTCTTCTGAGTGTCCGGATTCAAACTCTGCACACAAGCTGCGTGTCTCTTCAAGCTTGCCCCAACTGCCGAAAAGTCTTCCAGATATACCTTTCTTCCAGAAACTTCTGTCTCCCGCCCAAAATCAGGTTAGTCTTTGTTTTACTTTTGGCAGGCTGGGAGCACAGCGGGGTAGTTATTATATTTTAAAATGTTTTAAATGGCCGGTAAAGGCCCATCTCTGGTCTAGAATGACCTCCATTGTTTTTAATGTCCTGCTGATCTCGTTATCTAGTCCTTGGTGCTGTTCTCATGAATATGAAATTGTCCCCTTTTTTCTGGGTCAACATTTAGATGGCTTCTGTCTCCAGGCCGATCTTGACTGGATCTGCATCTAATCCATATGTATACGTGTGGGTCGGGTTTCGTTCTCTCAGAAACGGCTTCCAGAACTTGCTGCAGGTTGAATCCACAAAGCTGTCTGAGGTTGCGCGGGAACCATTTTAAAGTGTCCCAATAAGCTGGTCACATGGTATGGTGGCCATTTTGTATGCCCCTTTTTCTGGGCTTCTTCTAAAACAGTCTTTAAATTGGATATAGCCTCGCTTGAGGCGTTAGAACTGGCGAAGCGCTAAGTTTATAGCCAGACGAAAGTTATCGCTGCCTGGCGAGATATTGGGTTGCATCGCCCCCAAAGGGGATTGAGGCGCTAATTCAGCCGTTGCACGGTGCTCTTAAGGCGCAAAAGTTCAGGCGCTACTCAATATCGACGCGGACGGGCGCAGCGCAGGTGATCTCAATTACGGGAAATCACGAGACCTCCAGGCGCCGGCCGGCTCTTAAAGGGGTGGGTCAGTCAGCCTGAGCTTCAACACCCAATGCCCTGTAGGCCTCAGATTCGGCACTCGCCCTTGTCTGGCGGTACAAACTTGTTCATCATGGAGAAGGTTAGACAGAGAGCAGAGCGCTTCAGCACTGAGGCTCTGGACCACTTGGTGGCTGCAGTTGAACGCCGTCGAGAGGTCCTGTATCCAGATAATGGCAAGAGGCCGAATCAGAAGGCTTACCGACGATCTTGGAGGGAGGTTGCTGTGAGGGTCAACTCCAGCAGCATGGCGACCAGGACCCCTGTTCAGTGCAGGAAGAAATTCAACGACCTCACACGGATCGTTAGGGTGAGTGATGGTTTAGCAATCTTCTGATTCCCTCCATCTGCAGCTGACTTCGGGCACCCTGCTGCAATGATGCCCCAATGGCCATCTGTCAGCATGCACCCATGGCCCTTTCTGGGCACACACATGGACAGATGTCTCAAGGCCTCATGTAAGGGCTCTTGCACCATGGGGGGCATGCGATGGTCTCTCAAGGCCTCATGTAAGGGCTCTTGCACCATGGGGGGCATGCGATGATCTCTCAAGGCCTCATGTAAGGGCTCTTGCACCATGGGGGGCATGCGATGATCTCTCAAGGCCTCATGTAAGGGCTCTTGCACCATGGGGGGCATGCAATGATCTCTCAAGGCATCATGTTACAGAACTTCCCCTTCTTTCCCCTGCAGTCCAAGCTGGCGATGATCCAAAAGGAGCAGCGTCGAACCGGTGGCGGACCTCCACAAGTGGTCACTCTGACGGATCTGGAGGAGAGAGTGCACCAGATACTTGGAGGATGTCTGTCTGGTCCTGTGACCACTGCATCTGCCGACCCCATTACCGACAGCGAGGGTAAGAATCTCACCTTTTTCACCTGTTGCCTTCCACTTGGTCCCCCCGCCAGCATGCATCCTCAGTGTGCAGCCATGTCAGAGCCTTGCCGCAATCTGGCATGCCTTTCAGCAAAGCTGTCCTTTTGCTAAAGCCACTCTTCCACCTCCCACTTTCAGATGAAGCAGCACCAACTCGGGCTCAACGCGCTGAAGCTGCCAGTGCCAGTGCCACTGGAGCTGAGGACCTGGAGGAATCCGGACCAGCCGTTGCAGAATCCGGGGAGCTGACACATCTACAGGCTGGGGATAGTAGTCCCCTGGAGGGGAGGCGGGGGGGCTCTGAGGATGAACCAGTTGCCGGACCAAGCGGCATGCAGCAACGCACGGGAGATAGGCAAGTTCAGCCACCGTCTCCCCGGAGGGCAAGGCAGGCCGTGATGACTGCTGCACAGAATGCAGATGAGGTGCGTCGCCTGGCTGAGATGAGCAAACAGGCCCGGGTCAGACACACGGAGCTGATGGCTGCAGTCGAGAAGATGCCTGAGTCAATAGATTCATTGGCTAAGAGTATGTTGGACTTCGGGGCAACAATTGAGAGGACTCTCCAGGGCTTTGGGGCAACAATGGACAGGACTCTCCAGGTGTTCGGGGCAACAATGGACAGGTCTATCCAGAGCTTCGGGGCAACAATGGACAGGACTATCCAGGGCTTTGGCCCAACAATGGAGAGGACTGTCCACGGCTTTGAGTCGGCTATGGAAAGGACTGTTCAGGGCTTCGGACAATCCCTGGAAAGGTCTGTGCAGGGCTTGTCCGAGGCAGTGGAGCGGTCGGCACCTGGCTTGTCCGAAGCAATGGGAAGAACTGTCCAGGCCTTCTCCGAAGCACTGGCACCTGGCACACAGGTCCTCACTGTTGCCACGCAGTCACTTGCTGGGCTCCTCCACAGCCAGATTGACGCAACGCGATCTCTCACTGTAGCCACCCTCTCTGCATCAGTTAGGATCACCCCGGGCCCTTCCAGTCCCATACAAGGCCAGCAATCAGTGGAGCATGCGATTGTGGTGGATGAGCCGACCCGCTCCCCTCAGATAGCCAGTGTGTCGTCCGACCATGGTGCAGGTGTCCTCTCTCAGCAGGAGACCATTGCACATGCCAGCGCTGGGACGCCTGCATTGCAGCTGCCACCACCTGCAGGCCACACTGCTTCCAGCCATGGTCACATCAAGCATCCTGCGTCCGCACCCTCCAAGCCCAGAGGTCAGCCAGGCCATCCCTCAGGGGCTTCTGCGCTTCCAGACAGTCAGCAGGCGTCCCCCAGCCTTGATGCCGCCACTGGGGTCCAATTACGTAGGAGCAGCAGGGAGGGAAGGGGCCGGGCGCGAAAGAGAAGTCGTTCTCCCTCAAGGGGCCAGTTGTAGAGGGAGGTGCTGAGACGTTTGTTTGTCCAAATGCAAGGACACCCTCACCTGCTGTTATATTTGCAGAAGGTTTGTTGAGTTTTGCGGCTTTGCCGAACAGTTCACAGTTATTTTGAAAGTTATGGTTTCTGTTGACATTACATTGTTTAGCTGTAATGAAAGACTTTTGTGCCAATAAACAGAAGTTTCAATGTGGCATGGTGCATGTGACTAGTTTCAGTGATGCTGGCATTCAGAGGCCCTCAAACATCCAAAGTGCGCATGAGCTAAGACTCTCATCATTCCGCCACAGGGGTCTCGACACGAGTCCAGATGAGCCTCTGACGTATGGCCCTTCCACTTTCAGCAGCCCTTCCATCTTCCTCCTCCTCCTCCTCCTCCTCCTCCTCCTCCGCCTGCTCTTCCTCCTCCGACTGCTCTTCCTCCTCCTCCTCCTCCTCCTCCTCATACTCCTCCTCCTCCGCCTGCTCTTCCTCCTCCTCCTCCCCCTCCTCCTCCTCCTCCTCCGCCTGCTCTTCCTCCTCCTCCTCCTCCTCCTCCTCATACTCCTCCTCCTCCTCCTCCGCCTGCTCTGCTGGTCGTTGAGGGACAGCTGGAATTGGCTGTGTGCGTCGATTCGCCAAGTTGTGGAGCATGCAGCAGACAACGACGATGTGTCCCACTTGCTGCGGCGAGTACTGCAGGGATCCCCCCGAATCTTCCAGACATTGGAAACGCTTTTTGACAACACCAATAGTGTGCTGTTTACTGTGCCTGGTCACCTGATGGCCACTGCTGATCAGCTCTTCTGCTGGGGTGTCGGCCACACGGAGTGTTGTCATCAGCCACGGCCAGAGAGGATAGCCCTTGTCCCCAGTAAGCCAGCCTCGTCTTCGAGGCAGCCCCTCAAAAAGGTTACAAACTGAGGTCAACCACAGGATAAAGGCATCGTGGCTGTACCCTGGGAAATGCGTGGTGACTGCCATGATGATTTGGCGGTGGTCACAGACCAGCTGCATGTTGAGGGAGTGGAACCCCTTGCGGTTGCGGAAGTCCTAAGGATGATGGCATGGCGCCCTCAAAGCCACGTGTGTGCTGTCACTCGCCCCCTGCACCATGGGGAAGTCCGCAATAGAAGCGACACCCTGCGCGCCCTCCGCCTGCTTGTGCAGGGTCCGAGGGAAGGTAATGAATTGACGCCTTCGCCTATAAAGGGCTTCTGTAACTTGCCGGATGCAACAGTGGACTGCAACCCGAGCGACAGTCGCAATGTCCCCAATGGCTGACTGAAAGGATCCGTTGGCATAAAAATGGAGGCCATCAGTCAGTTTAGCCATCACGGACAGAGAGGTTCTGCAGCGTTCACGCGGCTGCAGATCATGACCAAACAGGTGGCACAGATCAGTAACAATGTCCCTCCAGAATCGGAGCCGTCCCAAACACTGCTCCTCCGACATGTCAAGGCTTGCCACCTGCTGCCTAAAGACCCTCGCAGCTTCCCGTCGGATTGGCCGACCTCCATTGCCCCTCCTCCTTCTGGCCAATCCCGGCCCTCTCTCCTGCCGTCTCTCTGCCCCTTCACAGTGTTGGGCGATGAGGCCGTCGCCCTCCAAACAAGCTTTTAGGTGTAGTGCTGCAAGTGCTTCGGACAGGTTTGAAGGACCCAAGTACTGTAAAGCTAAATTCCCAGAACTCCGCTCCACATTAGCTCGCCAACTCTCTCTAGCAACGATCGCAATGAGCAGGCCAAGTGGCAGAAGATTCTGCACTAAAGCTGTCCCCTTTAAATAGCGCCCCCCTACTCCGAGAAGGGCCTGTTAGCCCTCCTTCGAACTATCATGAATAGCGCTGGGCGCTAAGGCTCCGGGCGCCACCCAATATGCGCTCAGGTGCTCCTAGAAGGCATTGCACACTGAAATGACGTCATGAACTGCTTGCGCTCGCGGGCGCGCGCAAACACTTAGCACAGGCGCTAAATGTATAGTCAATATCTGAGTTGTCGCTATCTTCATAGCGCTCGCCCCAACATAGGGCATCGCCCCAATTCTAGGTCTCTTTAGGCGCTCAGCGCCGGCGCTACCAACCCAATTTCTGGGCCATGGCCTCTTCTGCCATTTGACCCTTATTAATACAAAGTCCAATTTTGTGAATCCTACACACAAGAAGTGCACGGGCTGCAATGTCAAATACAGCAGCCAGTGAAGGGTTATTGGCTGCACTTTGTTGTACTGGGTGATTTTTCCACATGAGGTATGGTTGGGTAGAGTTCCAGCAGACATGAAGCATGGAAGGTATAGGAGAATGGAGGGAGAAAGGTACATGTGAGGCACTGGTCAAGATGACAGGAGGGGTCCGAGGTACTGGGGATACACCTGGCTGCTTTTTCCAGTAATTTTTTTTTTCCTAAAATGGAGCCTTTCCTTCTCTGCCCATTCCAAAAAGTCATTATAGGGCCGGATCTCTACTTAGGTGCTTCTGCAACATTATGGTGCAGCTGCCTGATTCACATCAAAGCCAAGGGCCTAATGAGCATGACACACAGCTTGTGCACAGGCTCCCTGCTCTCCTCTATGCTTGCCATGCCGCAGCCTCCCAATTGTTATCTGCCACTGAATTTTGGCAGGCTACTCGATCACAGAGGATGTTCCAGCTGAACCAGTTCCTGTCCTCGTCCAATGTCCACACACATGTACTTCCAGAAGCAATCACTGGATAGTACTCAGGACTGAGAATCTTCACCAACTTTATCCATGTAAAACCATGAAATCTATGTTTTGAATTGAATCGCAGAATTACACACTGGATAACTTTGTTAAGGCATTGAGAACTCTCCCCCACAAAAAGCTGTTGAGGCTAGGTCAAGTGAAAATTTCAAAAATGAGACTGGTAGAATTTTGTTAGGTAAGGATATTAAGAGTGTAAGGGGTTTTCGATCGCAGAGGTTTCTCTCTCTAGAGGCCTCTCTCTCTTGCACAGTAAAACCTTGAGTGGTTCGACGCACTCGTCCCTTAGGTTCTAGACACTGGACTTTGATGCAGGAACTACAATGTAGAGAATACTCAATAGGCCAGGTTTAATGGAAACAAAATGAAATTTTATTGCATAGAGAAACACAAATCAAATGCAAGTCAATAAAAGGTACATGGGAGGGAAAAACAAATTCATAATCCTTTACTAACTGAGATAGATACTGGCATATTATACTTTACAAAGGTCATCATGAAATGGGGAAACACACGCAACATCGAGGGACAACAACTCATTGTTAAAATTACCCCTTAAATGCCCACCCCCTAAACCTATCTAGATCAGATTGTGAGGGGCCAGAAACATGCTCACCAATCCAGTTGGAAAGTACAGAGTTTTGAAACAGGTCTGCGTTTTGATCCTTTCAGGCGTCCTGTCTCCATGTGGTCGTTGGGCTGTAGAAGCAGCGGGCTGCTCAGGCTGATGGCTCTTCTGCTTCAGCAAGGCGAGCGGACACTCAACTCGTTCACAGCTCGTTTTTCTCAGTGCTTCAGCCCACGATGTGGTAGGGTGTTTCATCCTCTCTTCTTCTCCTCGATTTTCTTCTTGTTTGGTAGCGGCCCCGGGGTTTTTGGTCGATGATCTCCCGACGAATACCCCAGAGGACGAACGCCAAACTCGGGCCACCTTCTTGACTTGGGAATGGCCGAGGCGTTCCCGCTACCGATTCTCTCTCTGGCTACGAGGTTTTAGTGTGCCGGCTTCCTCATGGATCTCCGATGGATCCCCAATTCTCCAAACAGCCGTCTCCACCCGAACTCTGCACCGAACAGGGCTGCGTTGTCGATGCCTGGCGATGTTCTTCCTTCTCCAGCCCTTCCTAGCTGGCGATCTGCGAAGGATGATTCCCCCAGCTGAAGCAACAGGTCCTGTGAACCTCCTCAGCACCTCGATCTTTCTCCGAGTCTCCAGTTATACTTCTCAAAGAAGCCTTTATCTCCCGACAAATCAAGGTTAGTCTTTGTTTAACTTTTGGCGGGCTTGTAGCACAGCGGGGTAGCTATTATATTTAAACTGCTTTCGGGATGGCCGGTGATGGCCATCTCTGGTCTGGAATGACCTGGTATTGTTTTGAATGTCTTCTTGATGTCTTTAATGGGTCTTTGATGCTCCCCCTATGAATATAAAACAGTTTCCCTTTGTCTGGGTAAACATTTAGATGGCCTTTATCTACAGGCCGATCTGACTGGATCTGCATACAATTCATATGTATGTGGTTCTGTCTGGTTTCGTTTTCTCCGAAACGGCCTTCCAGAACTTACTGTGGGTTGAATCCACAAAGGCTGTCTGGGGACTGCAGGAACCATTTTAAAGTGTCCAAAAAGCTGGTCACGGGGTCTGGTGGCCATTTTGTATGCCCCTTTTCCTGGGCTTCTTTTAAAACAGTCTTTTAAAAGTAAAGGCCTCTTCTGCCAAAGGACCCTTCTCTGACAATATTAATTTTGCGGATTGTACAAGAGATATGGAACCAAGGCAGATAAACGGAGTTAAGATACAGATCAGCCGTGATCTAACTGAATGAGCGAATAGGCTCGAGGGGCTGAATTACCTACTCCTGTTCCTATGAGAGAGCCCAATCATAGTAGTCAGGTTACAGCTTAATTTAGCATGTAATTATCAAATCAACAACAGAAATAATTAAATTAACAATAATTTATGAAGAGTTACCTTGCAATCTTAAGGCTTATGGCTATCTGAAGGATCAAAGCTGAATTAGCAGATGACAGTTATAGCAGCTTAGGGTTCTCTTCAGGCTGATGTTTCCTCAAAGTGTTAAAAAAATCTGTGGCAGGTGGTTCAAAACTTTTTTGTCTCCATGTGGCACCAAGTGGCAAGCGCTGCAAGAGATGCCTGAATCAATATTTCACCCAGACTAAAGAGGCACGAGTAGGAAGAGCTGACTACCACATAAGTGCCTGGCATGTTGCCTAGACATATGGACAATCCCAGCAGGTGACTGCTCCCCCTGCAGAGATTAAAATTCATGCTGAGTGGAAAAAGCCAATGAAATCGTTCAGATTTTTAGAATGAGATGCAGGGCTTTCACATTTGTTTAGTTGTGTAAGCTAGTTATTTTAACTTTGCTAACATACATAATGGCCCTGAACTTGCGGTGTGTATGGCAACATACTCTCAGAGTACGCCGTCGTATCCCCTTTGAAATCCACCGCAAGTTTGGGATTTCCGCTTGCGCTTGCGCGAAATCCGGAACTTGCGGCCTCTCAATGTATGCATTAACAGGTCATCCACGGGGGTCATGAAAAAGCAATCACTGGTGCAGAGTTAGGCTATTAGCCCAGCGACTGGCCAGTGATTGCACAAGGAAGTCTTACGGTTGATACAAGCAGGTAAAGGGCCTGTTTGCATCAGCGTAAGTGGATATCTAAGGCTTTAATTAAACATTTTCATATACTAAATTATGCACATATGCTGTATTAAATGAGCTTATGCCAATATTGACCTGGATTACAGTTTTAATGATGTATAAAATTATCAAAAATTTACATTTTTAGTAAGGCTGTTGGAATGAAGGTAAATATGAATAAAATTCCAAATCTGTACATTGTATAATTATTAGATTTGGGGAATGCCATTTTATCTCATTAGGGGATTCCCTGTGTATATGATTAAAATTGAATTTTCTTTTATCATTGGAGGACCGGGCCCACGTAATCCCATGTACGCTTCCGCACTGCCTGCGTCCCTTGGATCTGTGGGCCATTACGCTGCCCTCTGCCTTGAGGCCTGAGACCGCAAGTTTTCACAGGCTGGGCACCAGCAGGTACTTTTGGAATTGTTTTGTAGGTCGCCTCCGACCGCAATTTCTAGCCCAATATTACTCATTACCAGAACCATATAATATGAGACAGTTTCCTTCATTGAAAATGCATTCAGCAGTTGATAGCAACCTCTGTTAAACCCTGTGATTTGTGTCAATGTAGATGATGCTGTTAAAAATACACGGAATTTCAAGAGAGTTGGCATTATCTCTTAAGATGACCTCGATGACCTCTCATACTTTCTTGAAAGTAATGAGAGTTGTGGAATCAGTAGGAGAAAATGAAATCCTGCATCTGCGATAATCAGGAGATATTGCCTTAAGAAACAATTTTGAAGAGGAACAGAAGTAACTGGCGGGGAAAAGTGAACTGTAGCTCACTGGAACTAGTAATTGCAGAACCAGTGGCCATTCTGAAAGAAGGAACTGGTCTGTTATTCATTCTACTAGCAGCTTTACAGAAAATTGCACGTAAAGTGATGCAGTACAGAAGGCCAATTTGAAGGGATAATTACTAGTCCTAGCCCTTTTAGGGCTACCCTGGATCAGGCGTATTTCTCAGACGTTCACTTTCAACTAACGTTTGAGGTAGCCGAATCCTAAAGACACTTAATTGGGTCTAAAGGTCCGGACTATCTCTCCCTAAAGGAAAGGAACAACCCGAAAATGTTACCATTCTCCAGATAGTGGTTTTAATATGTTTAGCTAGGCTGTAACATTCCGGATATTAAATGGAATTTAACCCTGAAAAGTGTGAGGTGATGCATTTTGGACAGTCTAACAAGGCAAGGGAATACACAATGAATGGTAAGACCCTAGGGAAGACAGAGGATCAGAGGGACCTTGGTGTGCATGTACATAGATCCCTGAAGGCAGCAGAACAGGTGGATAAGGTGGTTAAAAAGACATATGGGATACTTGCCTTCATTAGCCGAGGCATAGAATTTAAGAGCAGGGAGATTATGATGGAGCTGTACAAAACGCTGGTAAGGCCACAGCTGGAGTACTGTGTGCTGTTCTGGTCGCCACACTATAGGAAGGATGTGATTGCTTTGGAGAGGGTGCAGAGGAGATTTACCAGGATGTTACCTGGGCGGGAGCGCTTCAGCTATGAAGAAAGACTGGACAGGCTGGGGTTGTTTTCCTTGGAGCAGAGAAGGCTGAGGGGGGACCTGATTGAGGTGTACAAAATTATGAGGGGCATAGATAGGGTAGATAGAAAGGAACTTTTCCCCTTAGTAGAGGGGTCAATAACAAGGGGGCATAGATTCAAGGTAAGGGGCAGGAGGTTTAGAGGGGATTTGAGGAAAAACTTTTTCACCCAGAGGGTGGTTGGAATCTGGAACTCACTGCCTGAAAGGGTGGTAGAGGCAGGAACCCTCACAACATGCAAGAAGCATTTGGATGAGCACTTGAAATGCCATAGCATACAAGGCTACGGACCAAATGCTGGAAAATGGGATTAGATTAGACAGGGCTTGATGGCCGGCGCGGACGCGATGGGCCGAAGGGCCTCTTTCTGTGCTGTATAACTCTATGACTCTAGGGTCCGGAAAACTGCCCCAGAATTCTGTAACTCTCCACCAAAGAGTGTACAGAGATTGAGTTTGCGAGTTTTTGATACAGAAGTCTTATGTGAGGCAATTCTAAAATATATAGATTTATTAAAGAACCTGTAATGTCCGTGTGTAATTGAGACACGGACTGCAGAAGTTGGTTATAACAGGTGTTTAATGAATGGAGACAAAACTGGAACTACTATACAAACTTACTACACAGGCTTATATATAGGGGTGGTCACTACTGGTACTGCAGTATACAGGGGCTGCAGAATATAGTTCCTTCTTCAAGGTACATACACTACAATTCCTCCCCTTTTAGCTAAACAGTACATAACATTCGATTAATAATTAAATAACATATTTACAATTACAGTTCCTATATACATTAGCTGAAGTTAATCAATTATAAATTCAGTCTTTGAGGAGGCTTCCTGATTCTGTCCGGATAATGCCTCTTTGGGGTATCAGGTTCTTCTGGCAAAGTTGATTTGGGATCAATGTCGTTGTTTGGTTCGTCTGCTTCCAATATCACCGATTCTGAGGTAGATGCAATTGGTACTTCGGTTTCATCACCAGGTGTATAGGATCGTGGTGTAGATTTGACGTTTTCCAGTGACTCTAGAATCTGGTCAGCATGGCGCCTTACAATGCTCTCTCCAACGTCCACGGTATACATTAGAGGTCCTTGCCGTGTGCAGATCGTTCCTGGCTGCCATTTCTCTGTGCGGTAGTCCCGGGCCAAAACTGGTTGACCTATCTTGAAACTCCTGGTTGGCCTTTCATTCATATTCTGAAACTGCCTGTTCTCCACATTTCTTCTGATGTTTGGCTTAACCAAATCCAAGCGGCATCTTAGCCTTTGATTGAAGAACATCATGGCTCGAGTTTGGTTGGTAACCGCATGTGTCGCATTCCGGTAGGCAAACAAGAAGTTATCCACCTTGTGTTGTAGGGTTATGTCTTCATTACACATTGCCTTGATAGCCTTCTTGAATGTTTGAACGAACCTCTCAGCCCATCCATTGGTGGCTGGATGATATGGGGCGGATGTGTAATGCTTAACACCATTGTTCTTTAAGAACCTCCGGAACTCTTCAGACACAAACTGTGGTCCATTGTCAGAGCAAATCTGTTCAGGCAGCCCATTTCTGGCGAATATGGTTCGTAAGCCTGTGATAGTTTTTTCTGTGGTGGTTGAGGACATTTTTATTACCTCTGGCCACTTTGAATGTGCATCCACCGCAATTAAAAACATCGAGTCCATAAATGGACCAGCAAAATCAATGTGTACCCTTTGCCATGGAGATGAGGGCCACTCCTATGGATGTAGAGGGGCTTGTGGTGGGGCGTTTTGGTCCTTCTGGCATCCTGTACAGCTCTTGGTCATCTCTTCGATTTCTCTATCGATTCCCGGCCACCACACAAACGCTCTGGCTAAGTTTTTCATTTTTACCCCTCCCAGATGACCCTCATGAAGCTCATTGAGCACTCTATCCTTCAATTTGGGTGGAATTAATACTCTGGATCCACACATCAAGGTTCCTTGGCACACTGACAGCTGTTCTCTTCTCGGCGAGAATGCTGTTAACAGTGGTTCGCCATGTGCTGGCCATCCCTTCACCATTAAATCATGGACCCTAGAGAGTGTCGGGTCATTTCGTGTTTCCTTTTCTATGTTTGCATTCGTCACAGGTAGACAGTCGACTATGGTCGAGTGGAATATCTCCACAGGATCCACTGCAGGTGCTTCTTCCACCATCGGCAACGGTAGGCACGACAATCCATCAGCATTCCCATGCTGTTTAGTTCCTTTGTACTCGATGTCATATTGGTGTGCCCCTAGGAAAAGGGACCACCTCTGTAGCCGTTGTGCTGTCATTATCGGGACGCCCTTCTTATGGTTGAAAATGGAGACAAGAGGTTGATGATCAGTTAGTAGAGTAAATTTCTGTCCGTGCAGGTAGTGATTGAACTTCTTCACCCCCCACACCAGGCTGATGGCCTCTCTGTCAATCTGGGCGTAGTTACGCTCGGCTGCAGTTAACGAGCGTGACGCAAAAGCTATCGGCCTCTCTGAACCATCAAGGAATTTATGTGACAGTACCGCTCCAACGCCGTAGGGAGACGCATCACACGCCAGTCTTATCGGTAGTGATGGGTTGTAGTGAGCCAATACTTCTCTTGAAGTGATCAGGCCTTTACAATTCTGAAAGGCCCGCTTACATTCATCGCTCCATTTCCATGCGACTCCAGTTTGTAGCAGGGCGTTCAGTGGGTGCAGAATTGTGGACAAATTCGGCAAAAACTTATGGTAGCAATTCACTAATCCGAGGAATGACCTCAGTTGCGACACATTTTCAGGCGCTGGAGCCTTAACTACCGCTTCAATTTTATCAGGGGACTTATGTAACCCCTCTTCATCAATCACGTGGCCACAATATGATATTTTTTTCTTAAAAAACTCGCACTTGGGGCGATTGGCTCGTAGCCCATGTTCTCTTAGTCTAGTGAGCACCTGCTCTAGGTTGGCAAGGTGTTCACTGTCATTTTCACCTGTCACTAGGATGTCGTCCAAGTAACACTGAGTCCCCGGAATCCCTTGCAGGACTTGTTCCATCGCTCTTTGCCATATAGCCGGAGCTGATGCTACTCCGAATACCAGTCGATTATACTGGTAAAGACCTTTGTGAGTGTTTATCGTGAGATATTTCCTGAAGGATTCTTCAACCTCCATCTGCAAATATGCTTCCGCTAGGTCAATTTTTGTAAAACGTTTCCCTCCAGATAGTGAGGCGAAAATATCTTCTATCCTCGGAAGAGGATACTGTACTGTGTGAAGGATTGGGTTCACAGTCACCTTGAAGTCCCCACAGATGCAAACCTTCCTTGGCTCCTCAGACTTATTGTTTAACGTTTTCTTCATGACAGGAACGATGGGTGTCGCCCACTCACTCCAGTCTACCTTAGATAACACGCCTGCACTCTCCAGATTCTCCAACTCTGCCTCGACGGCTGGGTGAATTGCATATGGTACCGGTCTTGCTTTGAAAAACTTGGGAATTGCATTCTCTTCTATTTTTATCATGGCGGTTATGCCTTTCAGAGTTCCCAGTCCTTGTTGAAATACCTCTTTAGCGTTAGCTAAGATTTTTGACAATCGTCCAGGTGTGACGTCGTCATCCTTTTTACCAGCCACAGTCAGTGCCTGAATGGAGTGCCAGTCTAAACTTATCTTTCTGATTCCTTCACGTCCCAATAACGGTGGTCCACCATCTTGCAGTATGTACAGATACAATTTCTGTATTTCCTTGCCGTTGTATTCGACAGGCACCCTTATTTTCCCTCTGGGGTATACTTTCTGCCCCGTATATGTCTTCAAGACAATGGATGTGTCTTTCAAGGGTATGTGTGAGAATAGCCGCTCGTAGTCTCGTCGATTCATGGCGGTCAGGGCTGATCCTGTATCCAATTCCATTTTGACTTGGGACCCTGCTATCGTGAGGGTGACCCAAATGGCTCGGTGATCCTCTTTTGCGATTACGTTGTGTAGTTTGAGACAGCTTAGTCTCTTGTTCCCGGTTTCACTATCGCTCTTCTGGTCTTCGGAACTACTGTCCGTCATCTTTTGTACTTCCCTGTACTTTTCCTTCGTAGTCTTTTTGTTGTCGTTAGTCTTCTTCCCAGACCTGCAAACTTGTGCAATATGTCCCATCTTTCTGCATTGCCTGCATGTTTTGTCCTTGAACCAGCAGTCCTTCTGGTCATGGGTTGTTCTGCCGCAGCAATAACATTTTTCAAATCCCCGTGTCATTTCATGGGTGCCGTATTCCTGTGGCTTTTGCTGTATTTCCGCAGCTCCCCTTGCTGCTGCTTCGTACGATACTGCCACGCTGAAAGCCTTATCTAGCGTCAGCTCTTTCTCCGAGAGTAACCTCTTCTGGGTTCCTTCACTCAGGAGTCCACAGACAAATTTGTCCCGTAGGGTATATGCCAGTCCTGCTCCGAACTGGCAGTGCTTTGATAGCTTGCGTAGTTCCGTAAGGTAATCAGCATTGCTCTCATCTTTATGCTGATTTCTCTTGTGGAATTTAAATCTTTCTGCTATCAGCAGCGGTGTAGGATTTAGGTGTTCCTGTAGGATATCAACAATTTCATTAAAACTCTTCCCCATCGGTTTGACTGGAGTGATCAGGCTCCGCAATAGGCCGTACATTCTTGCGCCCATTAAGTTTAGTAGTACCGATGCCTTTTTCTCATCGGCTACTTCATTTGCCTTGCAATATACTTCGACTCTTTCCACATATGTGGTCCAGTCTTCTACTTCATTATCGAAGGCAGTGATATTGCCAGTCTTCGGCATCTTGGAGATCTAAGATGGCGCCTCCCGTGCTTTGCCTTCTTCCCCGATTGAACAAAACGGCGCCTCCCGCGCTTTGCCTTCTTCCCCGCTGGATTAAGATGGCGCCTTCCGCGCCTTCTGTCTTTTCCGCTGCTGCCAGCGCTGTTGCTGGCATTTTTATGCCTTGATGGTGACGCCCTATGGTCTTTGGCGCTTCCCCCCGCGCTGCTGCCAATGCCGCTCTCCGCGGTCCCCGTGGCAAACTGCAGCTCCTCGCGGCTTTCTGCGCTTCTAACTTATTTTTCCTTTATTTTAATTACTGTTCCCGTCATCAGAGCAGACCCTATGGGACACTTTCCTCCCTCTTCTCGGGTCTGTACGCTGCCCGGCAAGTAGCACCGGCTGCGCCCTGTGTGCTCCACCCTCTCTCTCTCTCTCCTCTTTCCCGACAACGCTGCTCGGCCCCGTTGAAAAGCCACCCGCTCGAGCTCTAGCCCGCCGCAACCCAGGAAGGATCAGTGTGCTACCTGCCACCAGCCCGATTAGCTGGAACACCATAGACTGGAGAACCAAGCCCAGCTTTCGATAGCCTCTCCTGCAAATCTTCAAATTCGATGAATCAGAGGGCGGTTGCCCACGGTCGACGCCCGTTTCCTCTGTCTGTTTTTTTTCTTTTTCCTTTCTTTTTGGATTTCTTCCTTCTGGCTTCGACCTCCAATAACTTCACTTCAGGGATGGATCCCCGTGAAGTGGTGCAGAACTGTAGGTAAGTTCGGATCTGTTCGTCGCCAATGTAATGTCCGTGTGTAATTGAGACACGGACTGCAGAAGTTGGTTATAACAGGTGTTTACTGAATGGAGACAAAACTGGAACTACTATACAAAGTTACTACACAGGCTTATATACAGGGGTGGTCACTACTGGTACTGCAGTATACAGGGGCTGCAGAATATTGTTCCTTCTTCAAGGTACATACACTACAGAACCGACATGCAATTTACAGTTGGTGAGTCAATCGCAACATTAACAATTCCAAAAAGAGAAAACATATGATTTTTTTACAGAGAATCTTACTTTCAAATCTTAACTTCGCTACAGTATTACAGTTCTTAAAGTTTTCTACAAGATAACCACCAATATCAAATATCTTTGATCCCCGAGGTACAAAGAGTTGGAGACTACAGAGCCGCTTCTGAAGCCGAGAATCGCTTTGCCCAATTAAAGCTAGCCTGTTATCCCATTTGAGAGTTCAATATTTATACCTTTTTCCAGTGGTATTTCCTTTAAGGTTTTCTGCTGATGCAAGCTAATTATCTCTAGTCATCTTTCTGCTGACCTCTGCAACTCTTACTGCCACCTCAGCCAGACTCATGTCTCATCTTAAGGTGTTCTAAGTTTATCATATAAAAATGGTGTGACAGCAGGTGTTCCTTACTTTATGTCATCTTTTCGAGGGCAGATGTTCCTTATCTTATGTGCTTCTTTATGAAGTGTAAATTAGAACTCCTTATCCAGGGTGAACCATTGTTTTTTTCACAAAAGTTCAGCCTGTCAAAGCCCTTCACCTTCTGTTTCAATAAGGTTATTTATTCAGGGTCAACAACTATCTTATCTCTATAGCCAGAATGCGTTCACAGCTATTTCATAGTAAAGTTTCTAAATTTCCAAACCCAGTTTGTCATGTTTTAATAAGGCCAGAATACTTTCATAAGATAGTGTATTTTTCTGAATAGGTTATACGGTTTATTCCTTCACAATTTGACCCATCATGCTTGTGCTGGGTCCTTGAAAGAGCTTTCCAATTAGTCCCACCTCCCAGCTCTTTCCCCATAGCACTCCAAATGTTTCCCTTTCAAGTATTTAACAAATTCCCTTTTGAAAGTTATGAATGAATCTGCTTCCACCACCATTTCAGGCAGTGCATTCCAGATCATTAACAACTCACTGTGTAAAAAAGTTCTCCTCATCTCGCCTCTGGCTCTTTTTCCAATTTACCTTAATTCTGTGTACGGCCTTTCTGCCAATAGAAACAGTTTCTCTTTATTTACTCTATCAAAAACCCTCATATTTTTGAACACCTCCATTAAAGCCCCCCATAATCTTTTCTGCTCTAAGGAGAACAACCCCCAGATTCTCTAACTGCTCCACTTAACTGAAGTCCCACATCCCTGGTACCATTCTAGTAAATCTCCTCTGCACCCTCTCCAAGGCCTTGACATCCTTTCTAAAGCGTGGAGCCCAGAGTTGGACACTGTAGGGGTTGCAAAATTTCCCCTATTTCCCTGAAGATTTGAAAATATTGGTCCACATCATGGACAAAGAATTGGGTGATGTGACTGGTCTACAATGTTTTAAAAATGTGCCAGAACCGCAAAAGACTGTTCTGAAATGGAAAGAACATGGACAACACGGGAGTCGAGGAATTCTGTGGAAAATATTCACACATCTGAAGACAGTACTTTATTAATAAAATCGTTCCCTGGAGTTTGGGCAATCACAAAAGGTTTTAAAATGGCCACAGAAAGCATGGCCAAAAGGACAAGCAGCTCGCAGCAAAGCTGTCTGTGTGACAAAGTGGGCGGATACAGGGGCTGTGAGTCAGACCTGCCAATCAAAGGAAGGTTCCCTTCAGAAGCGCTTGAAGTTGTTTATTTACTTAAGAGATTAGCCCACTTGAGAAAACCGCAGGACTATCGATTTGAAACTGCTTCTGTTTACATAGCCATTCAAGGCATTCACAGACAATGATAGACAGAAATCATGGAATGGATTTTGATTTGCAACCGTTTTAAGAATTGAATGGGTTTAAATCACCTAGCATTCTGGACAATAGGGCTGTTGCATTCTCTTTTGTTTTAGCCCAGGTGAACTCTGGATGTGGGCGGGATCATTTTGGCCCCACAGTGCAGACACACTAACCCAGTCCAACCACTTTGAGTTAGCCAATCACAGCTTTTCTCTTGTCAATTGGAACTTTTTGGGCGCGAATTTCCCAGACAGGCAAACAGCAGAGGGGGGAGGGGGCTCACCAGGTATATATGATAGCTCCTGAGAAGCTATCGCTCTCTTTACTTCCTGGGACCACAGGTGAGCCTCTCTCTCTCTCTCTCTCTCTCTCACTTCGCTGGACCACATGTGAGCAGAGTTTCTGACTCCTCAGCAAAGCAACCTAGTAAGGTGTTGGGGGATGGTAATTAAGGGGATATTGCTAAGATTGTTTAATCAACATTGTAGTCATTTACCCCTCATTTTTACCATCTGCATTCCCCCATTTAAGCAATTTTACTGTAATTACTGTGTTCGTGTGGTATAGTTTGATATTTTGATTATAGTTTCTTTTAGTTAATAAAACTTGATTTTTCTCTCATCCAAACCACGTGTCCATTTTAATATCATTAATTATAAATCCTGCAGTCAGAACTGGAAGGTGGGGTAGCGATTCGAAACCGCTGTTTTAAATTTGTTTATTGGAAATTGGTCAGATTGCAGGCAAAGGCTGCAGACCAGGTGAATTACCTTAAACCAGTTAAAGAAGCCCCCCCCTTACAAAATGGTGACTGCAGCAGCACTGCTGGCCGTTTTTGATTTAATAAGTGGTTTGGATTTGGAGAAAGTACCAGCGCTTTTTCTCTCATTTTCAGTATGTGGGTAGCCCTGCAAATTTTAGCGGCAGTGTGTAGGCTGACCTATCGGGGTATAGGTGGCTGGTTTAGGAAGGATGAGATGAGGGAACAGGAGGAGGTTAAGGAGGCCAAGAATCGGGAGTCCCAGTTTGAAAAATGCCAGGCATGTATGGAGCGCCTGGTGCAGGAAGTCACTGAGACAAGGGAAAGTGAGATGAGACTACGGGAAGAGAATGCCCGCCTCATCTCAGAAGCAAAAGAGCAGGTCCCGCTAGGCAGGCGGGGACCAGGACCAGTGTACCCCCTCCAACAACGGAGGTACGGTCCGCCCGTGAGGGGTGAACCTGAGAATAGGAATCCTCAGCCCACAGCAGACATAAGTTTACAGGCAAGCTCTGTGGCTTGTGTGGGGGGAGGAGCAATTCATGAACAGAGTAAGCTGCTTAAGCAGGGGAACAGGGAAGGAGAGTTCTGGGACCACTGTAGAGCAGGTCCAATAGCAGAAATCCAGGACAAGGGAGGAACAAAGGGGATAGTTTTGGCCCCAGACCAAAGGCAGGTCCAAAATTCCCCATTTAAAGCCACCCAGGTAAGGGAACATGAGTTTGCTGTCCATGCAAGTTCAAGTTCACTGAAGGTAAAAACAGGCACTGTAGCTTGTTCCCAGGGAAAAGTTCTGCAGCCCACAAATTGGGACACTTCCCTACCCCAGTGGGACCCTAGTTTTGCCAAAAGTTCGAATTTGAAATGGTTAGGTGGCTTAGGAACAGAGAAACAGCAGCCTGGGATCAGAAATCTGCAGGCTGCTGCCACTCCATCCACTGAAACTGCCTGCGCAGGCGCGGTTCCCCAGCCAGTAACCCAGTGGATCCTTTTCAGTTTACCCGCACAGGCGCAGTCGCGCGCCTGAGGGGAGAGCTTTGCCAAAAGGAGGGCCGCGCAGGCACAGCCGCGCGGCTGAGGGAAGAGGTTTCTCAACGCCGGGTTCACGCAGGCGCAGTCGCGAACCCGGAACCGCCAGCGACTCTTTTCCTCTGCGAGGCCGAGCGCGCAGGCGCAGTCAGCCGTTTAAAGATCCCCGCTTCCCAGAATAGACGCGCAGGCGCAGAAGCCTGCTTCGAAGACCCATGCGCTGGTGTAGCAGTTCCCCAGCCATTTAAAGAGTTTGTTCGCGCAGGCGCAGTCGTCTGCGGCACCCGAGCGGCCCGTCTTCTGTTTTTCCGCGCAGGCGCGATCACCTGTTTGAAGCCAGAGGCTTCACAGCCTCTGCCGTGGGACAAAGAGGAGGAGGTTTGCGCAGGCGCGGCCGCCTGCTTGAATACAGAGGCTTCACAGCCTCTGCCGCGGGACGCCGAGGAGGAGGTTTGTGCATGCGCAGTTGCCGGCAGGACCACCGCGGCTCTTTTTCAGGGGGTTTGCGCAGGCGCACTTGCTTGCTTGAAGACACAGGCTTCACAGCCTCTGCCGCGGGACTCAGGGGAGGAGATCCACGCAGGCGCAGTGGCCTGTTTAAAGGGACCAGCTTCCCAGCCAACCTCTAGAATGGTTCCCCCCATGATGTGGGACCCTGGGGGGGCAGGGATAGCAATTCCTCTTGCAGGGGGGCTGGTAACAGGTTTTGGGCATGGGGAGAAGGTTCCCAGCCAGCTAGGGCTGCGACCCTGGCTCAGGGTCTGCCAGCCAAAGTTTCCCCCACTGAGACGCCCCTCAGAAGGTCTCAGCAGGCCAACAAGCCGAGAAAAGATGGTCACCCACTTTACAGTGGAGTAAGGCGCACTCCCGAGCCAGGGAGAAGCCAAAGGGCAGGGGTCCCCACTCAACAGCCATAAGCTGCGGGGGACCAGAGACAGGAGACAGTCCAGCTTCGCTGCAGCCAGCAGCAATCTGCGACAGTGCCAGAGATTAGCCTGGCTGTCCAGAGATGGGCGGCATCTGTATTACAGCTTTGGTGTGAATATAGCATGCTTTTAAGTTGTATTTTAAGTTTTGTTTATACAACCAGTTTTAAGTTTAAGTTTAAAGAGTTTAAGTTTACGTGTGTGCCGAATGTTTGTATTTTGGTCCGAGGTCAAGGGACCCGACCATGTCTCCACCTAAGGCAGCAGCTCAGTGAGACCTGGCTGCATGTCCATTTAAGTTTTTGCAGGAGATTGGACAAAGAAGCTGCCCCGTTTGCCCAGCCCGAGCTGGGCATCGAATGAAGATATGGAGACAGAATGTTGGGGATCACCTCGCCACTGGACGAATCCAGGAGACCCCGCAGCGATCTTCGGGAAAAACCGGACAGGGTCTGGAGGAACTTGCCTACTCCTCCTACGGGGAGGAGATGGCCCCAGCTGGGTGGGGCACAGCCCCCAACCCAGCACTATCCTGACCGAAGTTCACTTGCGGGAGACCTCGCTGTTGAGCGGTCATGATGGGGAAGCGCGGGCGCCTTGTCAGATAGGGATGCGTTCCCCGGGGGTGGGTGGTGATGGCCCAGAAAAGATTGTATAGAGGAGGGGGAGACCCAAGAGTCGCATGGGTGCGGTTGGGGGATGGAGGAACTCACCCGGGGGCCCACGGGCAAAGAGGGTAAGTGTGGCTGGGAAGGATGAGTGGGTGGCCAGATCTGGGATCTAAGTTTGTGTGGGGCCAGGGAGAGCCACCACACAGGCACCCATCATTTTTCTGCAGCCAGTCGAGGGTAGACGGGAGGGGGAGGGACTGGGAGTCATGATCCCATACTCCCCGGTCTCGGTCTGTGCCAGAAAATTTTAAACATGAGGGGTACCCCACCTCCACAAAGAGACTAGGGAACGGCTCGGGACTGGCGGAGCAGGCTGGTCTGTAAATCCATTCTGCCTGTTTTAAAGTTTAAGACGATCAAAGGGGGGTGGAAGGTACTTTTGCTGCCCGGGTGGGAGGAGCAATACCCACTCGAATTTCGCGACCCATCATCGGCACGTGATGGTCAGGGTTTTATTTAAACATGTTGTTTCAAATGTTTAATTTTTTTTGTATTTTGTGTTACAGCCCCAAGTTGAGCAGAGGCGTAGGACCCTCTCCGAGCTTGGGATCATTTTGATTACATTTTGTAATAAGTTATAATGTAAAAGGTGTTTGTAAATTTGGTTTACATTGTATTATTTTACAAGCGTGTAGGGGTATGATACCCCTTATTGAAAACTGATGTATCTGTAAGATGCCTACCGTACCACGGTTTTTCTCGAATTTTAGAGGAAAGGACGGTTTGGGGAATCAGTGGCAGATAGCTATTAGGTAAATACAGGTGATGGTTGTTTGTGAGGGGTCTGGAAATTTTGCTCACTCCTTCGAGTTGATACTACAAGCAAGTTGGGAGTATCAAAAGGGGGGAATGTAGGGGTTGAAAATTTCCCCTATTTCCCTGAAGATTTGAAAATATTGGTCCACATCGTGGACGAAGAATTGAGTGATGTGACTTGTCTACAATGTTTTAAAAATGTGCCAGAACCGCAAAAGACTGTTCTGAGATGGAAAGAACGTGGACAACATGGAAGTCGAGGAATTCTGTGGAAAATATTTACACATCCGAAGACAGTACTTTATTAATAAAATCGTTCCCTGGAGTTTGGGCAATCACAAAAGGTTTTAAAATGCCACAGAAAGCTTGGCCAAAAGGACAAGCAGCTCGCAGCAAAGTTGTCTGTGTGAAAAAATGGGCGGATACAGGGGCTATGAGTCAGACCTGCCAATCAAAGGAAGGTTCCCTTCAGAAGCACTTGAAGTTGTTCATTTACTTAAGAGATTAGCCCACTTGAGAAAACCGCAGGACTACGGATCTGAAACTGCTTCTGTTTACATAGCCATTCAAGGCATTCACAGACAATGATAGACTGAAATCATGGAATGGATTTCGATTTGCAACCGTTCTAAGAACTGAATGGGTTTAAATCACCTAGCATTCTGGACAATAGGGCTGTTGCATTCTCTTTTGTTTTAGCCCAGGTGAACTCCGGATGTGGGCGGGATCATTTTGGCCCCACAGTGCAGACACTAACCCAGTCCAACCACTTTGAGTTAGCCAATCACAGCTTTTCTCTTGTCAATTGGAACTTTTTGGGCGCGAATTTTCCAGACAGGCAAACAGCAGAGGGGGGAGGGGGCTCACCAGGTATATAAGATAGCTGCTGAGAAGCTATCGCTCTCTCTTTACTTCCTGGGACCACAGGTGAGCCTCTCTCTCTCTCTCTCTCTCTCTCTCTCACTTCGCTGGACCACATGTGAGCAGAGTTTCTGACTCCTCAGCAAAGCAACCTAGTAAGGAGTTGGGGGATGGTAATTAAGGGGATATTGCTAACATTGTTTAATTAACATTGTAGTCATTTACCCCTCGTTTTTGCCATCTGCATTCCCCCATTTAAGCAATTTTACTGTAATTACTGTGTTCGTGTGGTATAGTTTGATATTTGATTATAGTTTCTTTTAGTTAATAAAACTTGATTTTTCTCTCATCCAAACCACGTGTCCATTTTAATATCATTAATTATAAGTCCTGCAGTCGGAACTGGAAGGTGGGGTAGCGATTCGAAACCGCTGTTTGAAAATTGGTTTATTGGAAATTGGTCAGATTGCAGGCAAAGGCTGCAGACCAGGTGAATTACCTTAAACCAGTTAAAGAAGCACCCCCCCCGCCTTACAGACACACTATTCTAACTGGGGCTTAACCAGTGATTTGTAAAAGTTTAGCATAACTTCCTTGTATTTGTACTCAATGCCTTTGCTTCTGATGCCAAGGATCACGTATGATTTCTTTAACAGCCTACTCAACTTGTCCTGTCAGCTTCAATGATTTGTGTACATACACCACCAGTTCTCTTTTATCCTGCACCCCCTTTAAAATTCTACCCTTTAGTTTGTATCGCCTCTCCTCATTCTTCCTACCAAAATGCATCAGTTCACACTTCTCTGCATGAAATTTAATCTGCCATGTGCCTGCCCATTTCACCAGTCTGTCTATGTCCTCCTCAAGTCTGTTACTATCCTCCTCACTGTTTACTATATTTCTGAGCTTTGTATCATCTGCAAACTTTGAAATTATGCCCTGCATACCAAAGTCCAGGTCATTAATATATATCAAAAAGAGCAAGTGTCCTAATACCAATCCCTGGGGTCACCCACTGTATACCTCCCTCCAGTTTGAATAACAAACGTTCACCACTACTCACTGCTTTCTGTCTCTCAGCCAATTTCATATCCACGCTGCCACTGCCCCTTTAATCCCATGGGCTTTAATTTTTCTAACAAGTCTATTATGTGGTGCTTTATGAAACATCTTTTGAAAGTCCATCTACAAATCATCAACAGTACTGACGTAATAAAACTCACTACGCACTTGGTTTGAGCATAAAGCAAGGCTTTAAGCAACTTGTTTCAGAACATGGAGGTCTAGTTGTACTTCACTAGTTCCTTGTCTTACAAATTGTCCCTGGCTGGCGGGGCCGACGCCCGAGTATTTATGCTCCTTGGACGGCGTCACCAGCTGGCCATCCAGCGTTATTTCACGAGTAGTTTCTTGATGAATTATGAGATTTATAAAATTCTTCCTGCCTAAAAGATTTGGAAGTCTGACAAATTCCTTTTAGTGGATTAGGCGGACCACGAATAGCCGCAGTCTTTTAATTAATGTTTATGGCTAGAAGGCACGTCTCCCCGGACCGTGTCTTGGTCCCTGGGCTGCTTGATCCGTACCGGTGGACCGACAGGGCCTGTGTTGCTCTGATCGACCCGAGGGAGGCTGGGGAGATCGTGACTCTGGGTGCAGGTCCCCACAGGCGCAGAACTGGCTTCATCCTGTTGGATAGCCGGGGAATGACTGGTGTCCTGGACTCGGGTGGCCATCCCACAGGGAGCGCTTGGCTCCCCGAGTGGATCCAGTGGGGCAGCTGGCAGATCTCTCGATGCCCCAGGTAGGGTGTCATCTTTGGGGGAGTGCAGAGTGTCGGCATCATCCCCGTGGGCCCTTCTATCGGTTGGGTCCATGGAACCGGCCGGACAGGCAGCCAGGTCCCGGTGCGAAACGGTGGACTCCCGGCCATCAGGGTACCACACGTGTGCGTACGCGGGGTTGACTTCCTTGCGTTCTACCTCGTCGATGAGAGGATCGGTTTTAGATGATCGGACGAATCTTCGGAGCAGCACGGGGCCGGGAGCTGCCAACCATGATGGTAAAGACGTCCCATGGGTGGAGCGACGCTGGAAGCTGAAGAATCGGTCATGAGGTGTGACATTGGTAGATGTAGAAAGGAGAGACCTGATGGAATGCAACACGTCAGGGAGCATAGTTTCCCACTGCTGGTCTGGTAGGTTGCGTGGCCTCAGTGCAAGATGAACAGCGTTCCAAATGATAGCGTTGTATCTCTCAACCTGTCCGTTACCGATGGGATGGTACGGTGTCATTTTACTTGTGGTGATTCCCCGTTGGGAGAGATAACTTTTGAATTCGCTTGACATGATGGAGGGACCCCGATCAGAGTGGATGAAATTGGCCGTACCGCAAAGGGAAAAGACTTGATCAAGGCATTTGATCACTGTGGAAGTAAGCATATTGGGACAGGGGAAAGCAAAGGGAAAGCATGAATATTCGTCCACCATAGTCAGTAAGTAAGTGTTTCGCGTTGAGGAAGGCAATGGCCCTTTAACGTCAATGTTGAGTCGCTGCATAGGCTGCATAGCGTGTATGAGTGAGCCATCCGATGAATGGAAGAATTGCGGTTTTAATTCCGCACAAGTTCTACAGGAGGAGCACATTCTTTTCACATCTTCCGTAGAAAATGGGAGATTTTTAAATCACACAAAGTGCAACATACGGGTAACGCCAGAATAGCATAAGTCAGTATGAAGATCCGCTAGAGTCGAAGTTGATATAGAAGAGCAGAATGCCCGTGTGAGTGTATCCGGGGCCACATTCTCTTTGCAGGTTGATAATGTATGGTGTATCCAAAGGTGGCCAATTCCATCCTCCAGAGTTGTATTTTAGAACATAAGAACATAAGAACATAAGAAATAGGAGCAGGAGTAGGCCAATTGGCCCCACGAGCCTGCTCCGCCATTCAATAAGATCATGGCTGATCTGATCCTAACCGCCAATCTACTATCACAGAACCATCTCCTGAATCTAACAGAATTAGACACACGAACTAGGAGCAGGATCAGGCTACACGGCCCCTGGGCCCGCTCCGCTACCCACAGGGCCATGACCGATCTGAACCTAGACTCATGTCCAAATTCCTGCCCGCTCCCCGTAACCCTTAATTCCCTTTACTTCTAGGAAAATGTCTATTTCTGTTTTAAATTTATGTAATGATGTAGCTTCTACAGCTTTTTGGGGCAGCATATTCCATGGACCTACCACCCTCTGAGTGAAGTAGTTCCTCCTCATCTCAGTTTTGAAAGAGCAGCCCCTTATTCTAAGACTATGCCCCCTAGTTCTAGTTTCACCCATCATCGGGAAAATCCTCCCCGCATCCACCCGATCCAACCCCTTCACAATCTTATATGTTTCAATAAGATCGCCTCTCATTCTTCTGAACTCCAATGAGTAGAGTCCCAATCTACTCAACCTCTCCTTATACGTCCATCCCCTCATCCCCGGGATTAACCGAGTGAACCTTCTTTGTACTGACTCGAGAGCAAGTATGTCTTTTCTTAAGTATGGACACCAAAACTGTATGCAGTATTCCAGGCGCGGTCTCACCAATACCTTGTACAACTGAAGCAATACCTCCCTATTTTTGTATTCTATCCCCCTAGCAATGAAAGCCAACATTCCATTGGCCTTCTTAATCACTTGCTGCACCTGCATACTAACCTTTTGAGTTTCGTGCACCAGGACCCCCAGATCCCTTCGTACTTCAGTACTTTCAAGTTTCTTGCCATTAAGATAATAACTTGCTCTATGATTTTTCCTGCCAAAGTGCATAACCTCACACTTTCCAGTATTGTATTCCATCTGCCAAATCTCTGCCCACTTATTTAGCCTGTCTATGTCCCCTTGCAGGTTTTTTATGTCCTCCTCACTCACTACTTTCCCCCCCATCTTAGTATCATCTGCAAACTTTGATATGTTACACTCGGTCCCCTCCTCCAAATCGTTAATATAGATTGTAAAGAGTTGGGGACCCAGCACTGACCCCTGCGGAACATCACTAGTTACTGATTGCCAGTCTGAGAATGAACCATTTATCCCAACTCTCTGCCTTCTGTTAGATAGCCAATCCTCTATCCATGCCAGAATATTACCCCCAATCCCGTGATTTTTTATCTTGAGCAATAATCTTTTGTGTGGCACCTTGTCAAATGCCTTTTGGAAGTCTAAATACACTACGTTTTTTATTCTTGATCTTAGTGCGCTTCCGGTTATCCAGCATAAAGGCCACGGAGCACTGATCGGTTATAAGTGTGAAATGGCGACGAGCAAGAAAATGACTCCATTTACGTACCGCTTCGCTGATGGCCGTAGCCTCCTTCTCGACAGGAGGATAATGGAGCTCGCTACCCTGCAAAGTTCTGGACAGAAATGCAACAGGTCGACCACCTTGATTCAAGGTAGCAGAGATCACCACATCTGATGCATCGCACTCGATCACGAAAGGAAGATTTTCATCAATGGAATGAAGCGTGGCTTTTACCAGTTGTCGCTTGAGGAGGTTGAAAGCTGAAATAGCCGTTGCCTCTAATGGAAATGACTTTGCGTGAAACAGGGGTTGGATCTTGTCGGAGAAGTGGGGTATCCATTTCGCATAATAGGCGAACATGCCGAGTGCCCGACAAAGAGAGCTGGGATTCGTAGGGGGAAGGAGCTCCTGAAGCGGATGAAGTCGCTCTGGATCCGGTTTGATAACACCGTTGCCCACCCAATAGCCAAGGATGTTGACTGATGGTATTGATTTCAAAGATTTGGACTCATTTAAGGTTAAGTTGTGACGACGGAGAACGTCAAAAAATTTCTGGAGGTTGGCATCATGCTCCTTCTGGTCATGACCAGCAATGGTGATATTATCCAGATATGGAAAAGTGTCCATTAAGTTCTCCTGTTTGACTAGGCTATCCATTGCCCATTGAAAGATGGTCACCCCATTGGTGACCCCAAATGGAAGGCGACAAAATTGGTAAAGCCGACCATTGGCATCAAAGGCCGTATGCTTTTTGTCAGAGTCCTTTAACGGCACTTGATTATATGCGCTCTTTAAATCAAAAGTTGAAAAAACTTGTAGTTGGCAAGGTTATTGACCATGTCATCGATGCGTGGTAGTGGGTAGGCATCCAGGTCGGTATACTGGTTAATAGTTTGCGAGTAATCGATGCAAAGATGTTTCTTGTGTTGCTTCAGAGGATTTTTAACAACGACGACTTGAGCCCTCCAGGAAGATGAACATGGCTCAATGATACCGTCAGCTAGAAGGTGAGAGATTTCTGTCTCGATAAAGTATCGATCATCTTGGCTGAAACGTCGTGATTTAGTGAGTATGGGCTGACATCGGGGGGAATGATTGGCAAACAAGGAGGGCTCGTCGAGCGAAGCCGCCAAAAGCGCACAAAACAGTACTTTGAGAATACTAAAGTCCGGCTTTGACACTCCAAACTCGAAAGTGAGTCTTTTGTGTTGTTTCTGGAAATCCTGCCCCAGGAGCACATCACTTGCATAGGTTTTTGAGCACGCCGAGCTGGGTGGAGAAATAAGTGCGGCCATTGAGAATAAGGTCGATAAGACAAATGCCGGAAGAATTGGTGGTCAGTGTCGTCAGAGCCATTGCAATTTCCCTGTCCGAGGGGTAAATACGCAGTTTTAACTTACTGACAGCCCACTCACTAATAGAAGCATAGAAGCATAGAAGATAGGAGCAGGAGTAGGCCATTCTGCCCTTCGAGTCTGCTCCGCCATTCAACGAGATCATGGCTGATCATCCAAACCCTAGCACCCGGTCCCTACACTGACAGCCATCCCACACAAGCCCTATCCCCGTAACCCCGTAACCCCACGTATTTAATCCCCCCTAACACTAAGGGCCAATTTTTGTCATGGCCAATCAACCTAACCCGCACATCTTTGGACTGTGGGAGGAAACCGGAGCACCCGGAGGAAACCCACGCAAACACGGGGAGAATGTGCAAACTCCACACAGACAGTCACCCGGGGCCGTATTTGAACCCGGGTCCCTGGCGCTATGAGGCAACAGTACTAACCACTATGCCACCGTGCTGTCAGAGCTGCATAAGTCGATTAGTGCACTCAAAATGTGTCCATTTGCCGAAACCTTCGTGGCTGCATGAGACAGACTTTGGGGAAAAACAGCTGTGATGGGAAGAGGGGCAGTTTTGCCCTTTGCAGCTGTAACCTTAGTAGTGGCTCTTGGGGGAGGAGCAGTTTTATAGATAGTAGCTGCAAAACTAACAGGAGCTCTCGACCAATATACCTTAGCAAAGTGGCCTTTCTTACTAACAGTGGCTCTTGACTGGCATACCTTAGAAAAGTGACCTTTCTTGCTGCAATGATTGCAGGTCGCATTACGAGCAGGACAAAATTCCTTATAATGGCACGCACCTCAACAGAAGAAACACTTCCTTCCAGATTGCCAAGATGCCGCTAGGGCGGGGTCATCATCAGTGTAGGTTTCTAGGGTAGGGTTGTCATCAGCTGGGTTGGGGTCATCATCCGTGTGGGCTTCCACCTGAGGCCTATCGAAAGAGTCACTAAAAGTGATAGCAGCAGTCCGTGCATGTGGTGAAAGATAGGTGTCTGCATTCCTCTTTGCTAAGTCCAGAGAACATGCCTGGTCATAGGCAGCCTGTAGCTTGAGGGTTTTATTCTCCAACAGACGCCGACGTATGAAGGGAGACGCAATCCAATTAATAAAGGAATCACAAATTAACTCCTCCTGGTACTGCTCAGCTGTAACAGATTTAAGATTACAATCCTTGCTGAGCCTGCAAAGTTTCTGAATGAATTTGTCAAGTGATTCCTCGGGTTGTTGTCGAGTTGTGGCCAGTAGATGCCGAGCAAAAATTTCATTTAGGGACTTAACATATAGCTGATGTAGTATTTGGATAGCAGCATCATAGGCTACACAGTCTTCGATATAATCAAACACACGAGGGGATACATAATTAGAAAGCATTCGTAACTTGTTAGGAACATTCTCACCACACTCCTCAAGAAAGTTGCTAAAGGTACGATACAAGTGTTTCCATACCTTAGCGGCTGTAAGTGAATTCGGGTCCAGGTCGAGACGGGCGGGTCTGAGTAGTTTCTCCATGATGGATCGATTACTTGTCTGAGTTCCCTTCTACGGTTCGAGATGTAGCTGGCTGTTCCCAAATCACCCAAGCATGGTGTTGATATCATGTTGATTAAATTGACGTAATAAAACTCACTACGCACTTGGTTTGAGCATAAAGCAAGGCTTTAATCAACTTGTTTCAGGACATGGAGGTCTAGTTGTACTTCACTAGTTCCTTGTCTTACAAAATGTCCCTGGCAAGCTGGGGCCGATGCCCGAGTATTTATACTCCTTGGACGGCGCCACCAGCTGGCCGTCCAGCGTTATTTCACGAGTAGTTTCTTGATGAATGATGAGATTTATAACAAGTACTACCTCCATCAACCCTCTCTGTTAATTCCTCAAAGAACTCAATCAAGTTAGACAAACATGATTTGCCTTTAACAAATCCATGCTGGCTGTCATTTATTAACACATATTTTTCCAAGTGACAATTAATTTTGTCCCGGATTATTTGCTCTAAAAGTTTCCCCACCACCTACGAATACTCATTATAAAAAGATTAATAAAGTTCACCCTTCTCAATTCAAAATCAGCAAAATAAACAAAGTGTTTTTAAGAGGGTAATGGTTTGAGACTGATTCATGGCATGTGCTACATATAGTCCACAAAGGAACAGAAAATGTTTAGAGGTGATTTTAACAAGAATGTACAGTCGCAACATGGGAAAAATCTTTCTACAAGTTGACGGCATTATAAATTGGAGAAGAACTTGTTGAGCACAATTAGTTTTGCATTTCTCGCCTGTTCTTTTCTATCCGCTAGTGGCAGCTTGGCTCAATTACTAGCATCCTCGCCTGTGAGTCAAAAAGCTGTGGATTCAAGCCCTCCATAATCTAGGATGACACTTCAGTGCAGTAATAAGGAAGTGTTACATTGCAAGAGGTGTTGTCTTTCAGATGAGGCTCAGTCTGCATATTCAAGTGGATGCCAAAGATCCCATGGCACTGTTCAACAAATAGCAGGGAGTTCTGTTAGTGACCTGTTCAATACTCCTCCCTCAACCATCACCACCAAAGACATATTGGGGGTTATTTTGGTGAAAGGTTGAAAATAGGTGCTAAATGGGTGCTGTGCTAATAAGGTATGCCTGTTGGAAAATCAGCCTTTAACCTATAATTTTATGATGATTACCATGATTTAAACAGACACATGCAGGTTGAGCGCTCAATCGCTGTTTAGAAGCAATTCTCCTGGAGTTGTATATGTGGGCTCCATGCACCCACTTCCACTGAAGGTATGAGTGCACTAGCAGACACACAACAGAGCATTTCAGGTTGGCTCAGGGACCGAGGAAGAGGGCACACAAGTTTTCACACGCAGCACTGGCGGTCCTGGTGGAGGAGGTCCAGAGGAGGAAGGATGCCCTGTACCCGCAGGGGGAAAGGAGTCCATCTTGCCCTCCTCACGCTCCTGTCCCTCTCTCCTGCAGCAGCTGGTGCTTCTCTGCCTGGCTTCATGTCCACCTTCCATTCCTCCTGAAGACTAAAAGGGTTCCCTAGCAAGATGCCCATGACCAAGCTCCCCCTTTCTCCTGGTGGCTCCTATAAGGAGTCCAGTATGTTACAGTAGCACAGCACTCACTCTCTTTTGGTAAAGTCCTCAGAGAATTTCCAGAATAAATGTTCATAGAGTGTTGAAGTCTTGACAAAATTTCCCAGAAAGTCTCCTGATGTGTCTCAAAAGTTCTCTTCAAACTCCCAGCAACAGTTGAATAGTGAAACCTCAGCATAGCTTAAAGTAGCGCTCGAAATCCTCAGCAATGACTTGTTTACCTGTCCAGCTGGTCGCTGTTAGGAGAGGTCGTTAATTAAAGCGCTAGCCACCAAATTGGCATGCAGCCTCTTTAATGAGTGCCAGCAGGCAATTTAATTGTCAATCAGAGCCTTACCGAGCCTCCGGATGCCTATTCCTAGCGCTGGCTTCAACTCATTTACCAAAAAGAAAGACTTACATTTATATAGCGCCTTTCATTTATATGACGTCTTGCGCCAAACATGGACTAAACCGGTGTTGCAGCTCAGGACCCCATCTTGGCCATCTCAGAGGCTCTTTAATGCCTTAAGTATCCGGGGAATTTAAAAAAAAATTCATTTATGGTATGTGGGTGTCGCTGGCAAGGCCAACATTTATTGCCCATCTCTAATTGCCCTTGCGAAGGTGGTGGTGAGCCACCTTCTTGAACCGCTGCAGTCCGTGTGGTGAAGATACTCCCACAGTGCTGTTAGGGAGGGAGTTCCAGGATTTTGATCCAACGATGATGAAGGATCGGCGATATATTTCCAAGTCAGGATGATGTGTGACTCGGAGGGGAACTTGAAGGTGATGGTGTTCCCATGCGCCTGCTGCCCTTGTCCTTCTAGGTGGAAGAGGTCGCGGGTTTGGGAGGTGCTGCTGAAGAAACCTTGGCGAGTTGCTGCAGTGCATCTTGTAGATAGTACACACTGCAGCCACGGTACGCTGGTGGTGGAGGGAGTGAATATTTAAGGTGGTGGATGGGGTGCCAATCAAACGGGCTGCTTTGTCCTGAATGGTGTCAAGCTTCTTGAGTGTTGTTGGAGCTGCACTCATCCAAGAAAGTCACCCCCACTATCTGGTCATTCATTCATTTGCTGATTATGGCACCTTGCTTTGTGCACATTGTCTCTGTTTCCCTACATAACAGCAATAACTGCACTTCAAAAGTCATGTAAAACTGATAAAATGCCTTGGAATTACATCAGGACATTATAAGGTACTGCCTAAATGCTTTCTTTCTTCTTTTTGCTGAAGGTATTGACTTCAGTCAGGGACAGTTCCAAATTTGCCAGGCATCATCTGGTATCTCATCCAAGTGGCCATTGTTCTTGATAAAGACTTTGTAAAAGCATTGGTAGGCTATTCAACTGTGGCAGTCTTGTTTACAGGTTTTTCACTCTGGATAATTCTCTTTGGTTCAGCACCTCAGCGCACTCTCTTAGGCAAGTCCTCACTCCTGAGGCCCAGAGTGCACCTTTAGCTGTCCCAATATCTAGGCGATATGTAGCAAGCTGAGAGATTGAACAGGAAAGCTTTGTCATTGTAATTCGCCATACTCGTTATAGCACATGCCCTTATATGATCCTCCTCGACTTTAGAAGATGGTGGAATAAACAGTTCACTGGACCATGTGTTAACCTAGGACCTGCCAAACAGATTAATTAAACAATAAATGGATAAGTGAATAGAAGCAGTGATAGATTTACAGTAGTTACTGACTACACTATCCTTCATTGGAAAATAGAAGAATAACAGTCACATCTGCTGTGCTAAACTGCAAAGTAAAGTGAACCGCTTATGAGGTTCTTGAGTATGAAGCAGCTTGTTTTTGACCATGCACAGAGTCTCTCGCTGACCTATCTCTCTCTGATGGCTTCAGATACCTCCCCTGTTTGAACAGAAAGGCTGAAAGATACTTTGTGGAGGGAAAAATGGACAAAGGAAATTTAAATTTGGGTCTCTTAAACTTGAAAAGAACAGCCAATCAAACATGTAAACAAATAAAATCCACAAGATGCTCGTGTCAAATTTGAATGGCTTGGCCCTTCCACTGATCCCTGCCATCTCTATTGTGGGATGTTGTGTATCAATGTTTGTGATTGAATATCTTTTTTAACCCTATATGTAGCATGACAGAAAGAATCAATATTAATGTTATAAATTGGAGCGAGAAAGTTTGAGCATCTTTTTGATTTTGTTTTCTTCTTGGAATTTCCCTCCTCTCCTCTCCTACTTGTGGGCACTGATTCTATTGAGGGACAGTTCCATGAGTGTTAGGCACCCTCCAATACCTCATCCAAGTGATCATTATTCATGTGTGAGGCATGGCAGGAGTGTTGGTAGCTGGTTGATACTGGTAGCAGCATAGCTGAGTCCTATCCTGTCCACCTGATGTGTGCTTATCCTGAAGGTGTTACCAAACAGCCGTCAAGAACAGGAGTCTGGACCGATTTTGCCCAGAGGTGGTGAAGGTCATTTGTAGCGCCGCTTCTATTGCACCACCACCCTCATCCCCCATGAGATTAGCTAACTTAACAATAGCCAGAGATCAAGCTTTAGACCTTTGTAGTATGTATGGTTCAGTTCTGCACTCGATAAACTCACTGAGCCACAGATGTCCTACCTGTGACCCTAGAACCATATATGGCCTCTGAGCCCTTGCAATCTGGACCTGGAAGCCCAAGAAACTCTGCCTTATTCACACGTTTCTCATCTGCTGGTTTAGAGTCATAGAGTTATACAGCACAGGAAGAGGCCCTTCGGCCCATCGTGTCTGCGCTGTCCATCAAGCCCTGTCCAATCTAATCCCATTTTCCAGCATTTGGTCCATAGCCTTGTATGCAATGGCATTTCAGGTGCTCATCCAAATGCTTCTTGAATGTTGTGAGGGTTCCTGCCTCTACCACCCTTTCAGGCAGTGAGTTCCAGACTCCAACCACCCTCTGGGTGAAAAAGTTCCTCCTCAAATCCCATCTAAACCTCCTGCCCCTTACCTTGAATCTATGCCCCCTTGTTATTGACCCCCCTACTAAGGGGAAAAGTTCCTCTTTATCTACCCTATCTAAGCCCCTCATCATTTTGTACACCTCAATCAGGTCCCCCCTCAGCCTTCTTTGCTCCAAGGAAAACAACCCCAGCCTGTTTAGTCTTTCTTCATAGCTGAGGCGCTCCACCCCAGGTAACATCCTGGTGAATCTTCTCTGCACCCTCTCCAAAGCAATCACATCCTTCCTATAGTGAGGCGACCAGGACTGCACACAGTACTCCAGCTGTGGCCTTACCAGCGTTTTGTACAGCTCCATCATAACCTCCCTGCTCTTATA
Organism: Somniosus microcephalus; assembly: GCF_052327205.1. Classification (NCBI taxonomy): domain Eukaryota; kingdom Metazoa; phylum Chordata; class Chondrichthyes; order Squaliformes; family Somniosidae; genus Somniosus; species Somniosus microcephalus. The sequence goes on along the minus strand of NC_140993.1, from coordinate 224,956,091 downwards.
TTCTATGCCTCGGCTAATGAAGGCAAGTATCCCATATGCCTTTTTAACCACCTTATCTACCTGTTCCGCTGCCTTCAGGGATCTGTGTACATGTACACCAAGGTCCCTCTGACCCTCTGTGCTTCCTACGGTCCTACCACTCATTGTGTATTCCCTTGCCTTATTTGTCCGTCCAAAATGCATCACCTCGCACTTTTCAGGGTTAAATTCCATTTGCCATTTTTCCGCCCATCTGACCAACCCGTTTATACCGTCCTGTAGCCTGAGGCTTTCCTCCTTGCAATTTACCACCCCACCAATTTTCGTGTCATCTGCAAACTTACTGATCATACCTTTTACATTCTCATCCAAATCATTTATGTCGATCACAAACAGCAAGGGACCCAGCACCGATCCCTGAGGTACCCCACTGGACACAGGCTTCCAGTCACAAAAGCAACCTTCGACCATCACCCTCTGCCTCCTGCCACTCAGCCAGTTTAGGATCCAACGTGCCAAGGCACCCTGGATCCCATGGGCTCTTACCTTCTTGACCTATGCGGGACTTTGTCAAAAGCCTTACTGAAGTCCATGTATACCACATCCACAGCATTTCCCTCATCCACACACCTTGTCACCTCCTCGAAAAATTCAATCAGATTGGTCAGACATGATTTACCCTTGACAAAGCCATGCTGACTATCCCCGATTAATCCTTGCCTCTCCAAGTGGAGACTAATTTTGTCCCTCAGAATTTTTTCCAATACTTTCCCTACCACAGATGTTAGGCTCACTGGCCTGTAATTCCCTGGTTTATCCCTGCTACCCTTCTTGAATAATGGTACTACGTTAGCTGTTCTCCAGTCCTCTGGTACATCCCCTGTGGCCAGAGAGGTTCTGAAAATTTGTGTCAGAGCCCCTGCAATCTCCTCCTTTGCCTCACACAGCAGCCTGGGATACATCTCGTCCGGGCCTGGGGGTTTATCCACTTTTTGGCCTGCTAAAACCGCTAGTACCTCCTCCCTCTCGATGCTAATATGTTCAAGTATATCACAGTCCCCTTGCCCGATTTCTATGTCTACATCGTCTTTCTCCTTAGTGAACACAGATGCAAAAAATTCATTTAAAACCCCGCCTACATCATCTGGCTCTACACACAGATTGCCACTTTGGTCCCTAATGGGCCCTACCCTTTCCCTGGTTATCCTCTTGCCCTTAATATACTTATAAAACATCTTAGGATTTTCCTTTATTTTGCTCGCCAGTGTTATTTCATGGCCCCTCCTCGCTCTCCTAATTTATTTTTTAAGTATGCCCCTGCACTTTTTATACTCCTCTAGGACTTCCTCCGTCTTTAGTCTTTTGTAACTGCCAAAAGCTCCCCTTTTTTTCCTAATGCATTTTTGTATATCCCTTGTCATCCAAGGTTCCCTTTGCTTGTTGGTACCACCCTTGACCTTTACGGGAACATGTTGGCATTGTACTCTCTCTATTTCCCTTCTGAAAGTCTCCCACTGCTTTGATGTGGATTTTCCTATAAGTAGCTGCTCCCAGTCCACTTTGGCCAGATCCTGCCTTATCATATTAAAATCGGCCTTCCCCCAATTTAGAACCCTTATTTCCGGGCTGTCTTTGTCTTTGTCTTTTTCCATGACCACCTTAAATCTCACCGAATTATGGTCACTGTTGCCAAAATGCTCTCCTACTGACACTTCCCCCACTTGCCCGGCTACATTCCCTAGAATTAGGTCCAGTACCGCCCCCTCTCTTGTAGGACTTTCTACACGCTGGCTCAAAAAGCTCTCCTGGATGCACTTTAAGAATTTTGCACCCTCTAAGCCTTTCACACTCTGACTATCCCAATTAATATTGGGGAAGTTGAAATCCCCCACTATTATTACCCTATTATTTTTGCACTTCTCTGAGATTTGCCTACATATCTGTTCCTCTATCTCCCCCTGACTGTTTGGGGGCCTGTAGTACACTCCCAGCAAAGTGCTTGCCCCCTTTTTGTTTTTAAGTTCTACCCATATGGCCTCATTAGAGGAACCCGCTAATATATCATCCCTCCTTACAGCAGTAATTGACCCCTTAATTAATATTGCAACACCCCCTCCCCTTTTACACCCCCCTCTGTCTCGCCTGAAGATTCTATACCCCGGAATATTGAGCTGCCAGTCCTGACCCTCCCTCAACCATGTCTCCGTGATAGCAACAATATCTTACTCCCATGTGTTCAGCAACAACTTCAGTTCATCCACCTTATTTGCAAGACTCCTTGCATTAAAATAAATGCCTTCCAGCCTTGCCATATTCCCTTTTGCCTTCACATATTTGCTCTGCCTTCCCAGCTGACTTGTTTTTTCCTCCGTATTTGGCTGTAATTCACCCCCTACTATAGCTCCACTCTGTATCCCATCCCCCTGCCAAGTTAGTTTAAACCCCCCCCAACAGTGCTAGCAAACCTCCCCGCAAGAATATTGGTCCACCTCTGGTTCAGGTGTAAACCGTCTGACTTGTACAAGTCCCACCTTTCCCAGAAGCAGACCCAGTGATCCAGGAAACTAAAGCCCTCCCTCCTGCACCAACTCTTTAGCCACGCATTCATCTGTTCTATCTTCCTATTCCTATACTCACTGGCACGTGGCACTGGGAGTAATCCAGAGATTACAACCTTTGAGGTCCTGCTCTTTAATCTTCTACCTAGCTCCCTAAATTCTTGCTGCAGGACCTCATCCCTCTTTTTACCTATGTCGTTGGTACCAATGTGGACCACGACCTCTGGCTGTTCGCCCTCCCCCTCCAGAATGCCCTGCAGCCGCTCAGTGACATCCTTGACCCTGGCACCAGGGAGGCAACAAACCATCCTGGATTCACGTCTACGGCCACAGAAACGCTTATCTGTTCCCCTTACTATAGAATCCCCTACCACTATTGCTCTCCCACTCTTTTTCCTCCCTTCCTGGGCAGCAGGAGTACCCCCAGTGCCAGGAAGTTGGCTGCTGCTGCCTTCCTCTGGTAAGTCATCCCCCTCAACAGTATCCAAAGCGGTATACCTGGTTGAAAGGGGGATGGCCACAGGGGTCTCCTGCACTACCTTCCTGCTTCTATTGTTCCGCCTGGTGGTCACCCATTTCCCCTCTGCCTGTGCAGACCTACGCTGCGGTGTGACCAACTCACTGTACGAGTAATTCGCGACCCTCTCAGCATCGTGAATGCTCCACAACCCATCCACCTGCAGCTCCAGCGCCGCAAGACGGCCCGTTAGTAGCTGCAGCTGGATGCATTTCTGGCACACGTGTTGGTCAGGGACACTGGCAGCATCCCTGAATTCCCACATAGAGCAAGAGGAGCACATCACGGGGCTGGGCTCTCCTGGCATGACCTACCCCTTTAATCAATTTAAATTAACTTAGTTCAATACCACCAGTAAAGTAAGCCTTACCTGGTCTCTGGAGCCCTTTGTAGGCCCGCTCTGCCGCTGAAGCACCCGCCGAAGCTCTGAGGCCTTGCCTCACCTAACTCCCTGACTCACCCAACTCTCAGCACCCTGTGGAAACTGCACTCAGTGCAAAATCGCACTTCAAAGCCTGTTTTTATAGGCCCTGAAACAAAGACTTGCTGAGCCCAGCTACAGGAGAACCAGGTTAACCAGATTACTCCAGTTTCCCTTGTTAACTGCCTTCAGCTGCTCTGAGTTGTAGGACTTGTTTATCCCTTTTTAACCCTGCTTAAAGCTGGGAAATTTAGATTTTAAACAGTAAACAGTACACAGTAAATGTGGAACAAACAAAAGTTTGATTTCAGCAACCAGTTAAGACTCCCTGACTCACCCAACTCTCAAATAAATTGTGTTATTTGAATTTTGTTGGCCTGGAGGTTTGTAATGGATATTTTAACACTATTGCCCTATTAATGATAAATCCAAAATAAATCCAAAATTAAGTCAAAATCTGTTAATATCAGCAACTTGTGATATATGCAAATTAATGGGAACATGGTTTTGCACTTCACATGCGACCTCCAAGATTCAATCATAAGTATTTATGTGGCAAATGTTTGGACATATCTGCACTAAACCATTGGGGAGCCAGGTTGAATCTTTTTGATACATTATTTCTTATCAATTATTGCGCAATGAAACCTCCATTATTAGAATATTGCTATAATTAGTAGACAAACTGTCAGACAGCTGTGGATCATTAAGCATTTTTTTGTGTTTGAGGCACTCCCACCTTTTAAAAAGAAATTATACTCTTACTGGGTATCACTTTAAGTCAAAACATCGGCCCTGATTATTCTCCCGGTCTCCCACTATAATGGATTGACTAGGGAAACTGGGATTGTTCGCCTTCGAGAAGAGTATGCTAAAGGGAGATTTAATAGAGATGTTCAGAATTATGAGGGGTTTTGATGGAGTAAATAAGGAGAAACTGTTTCCACTGGCAGGACAGTCAGTAACCAGAGAACACAGATTTAAGGTAACTAGCAAAAGAACCAGAGAGGAGATGAGGAGAATTATTTTTTACACAGCCAGTTGTTGTGATTTGGAATGCAGTGCCTGAAAGGGCGGAGGAAGCAGATTCAATAGTAACTTTCAAAAGGGAATTGGACATCTAGTTGAAAAGGATAAGTTTGCAGGGAAATAAGGAAAGAGTAGAGCAGTGGGACTAATTGGATAGCTCTTTCAAAGAGCTGGCACAGGCACAATGGGCCAAATGGCCTTCATCTGTGCTGTATGACTCTATGCTAACCCGGGTAGCGGATTGGTGAAATGGTTGAAATCACGGTGGGAGAACGGGTGAAGCCCTGTGGAATTTCAGGATCACCAGCTTTCCCACTAACATGGAGACTCATCAAGTAGAGTCTACTTCCTGCTGAGGCACTTTACTGACATCAATTACAGGGAGTATCTTGGAGTAGCTCCATTGCAGATTGCAGAAATGTATGCCTGAGAGTTGCTACAAAGGTCAGAGCCTCCTGCTCCATAGCATTCCTGCTCTTCTAGTCATTCATTTTATAATGATATATAAAACTGGGTGCAATCGAATCAAGCACACTGCCCCCTGCAGCAAAATCTCCACTCCACACTCCCAGTGAGCAAGGGCATGTGCTGGGAGCCTCATATTGTAAAATGTCCCCAGTTGAATGATCCCAGGAATGTAATTGCAATGAAGAAGATACACGGCAAAATACAAAAATAAACTGGCGGTGAATTTCCGCAGGAGTTCTCCCCACCCGCGGCAGTAGCTTCAGTGGAAGTGCTGTGGAAGCCCTGTAAATACAGCGTAAACATCGAATGGCTGTATACCACAATTGTTGCTTTATTTCAGGGCATGTGGATAAGGGAGCTGGGAGAATGCAGATTTCAGTTGACAGCTCTGAAAAGTTTAGCACCCTTACACAGAGACTAAACTCTCTACACCTGTAAAAGTATTGCTTTTTATTCCCCAAGTGGTATTTTGTACCGCACTATGTCCTCAGTAACATGACTTTATTCAGCAGTTTGCAGATCCGCTTTGTCAGAAGTAGTCATGGAAAACATTCATCTATTTTATGTTTACTCTCCCAAATGACCGTGGAAATCCCACATCCATCTATCCAAGTCTTCATAAATAGATTTGCACACGCTGGAGTAAGTGGTGTTGGACCAACTAAACAGGCCAATTGGAATATTTACTATGGCACAGTTGAGACCAATTAACGTGATAATTATCCTTAATATTGCAAATCATTCACTTGTGCATCTAGTTTAAATAATGTATGTGAAATTTTTTCATTATACTAATTATATTAGGGAGAGTAATAAATTGGATCAATGACACACAATAGCACATTTATGTTGAACCCCTTCTTCTACCAGTCCATAAATATCCATATATTGTCTCCTCCCAGCTATCAGCGGTTGGGTAGCTAAAAGTCAATGCTGCCAAAGATAGGATAATACAGCACAGAGGGAGGCCATTCAGCCCATCGTGCCTGTGCCATCAGTTTGAAAGAGCTATCCAATTAGCCCTACTCGCCTGCTGTTTCCTCAAAGCTCCGCAATCTTTCCCTTTTCAAATATATATCCAAATCCCATTTAAAAGTTACTGTTGAATCTGCTTCCGCACCCTTTCACGCAGCTTGCTTTGTGCAAATTGGCTGCCATGTTTCCTACATTACAACAGTGACTACGCTTCAAAAGTACTTAACTGGCTTTAAAGCACTGAGATTATGTAAATGCGTCTTTTTTTTGCGTGTTTCCAGCATTTTCTGTTTTTGTCTCTACTTTTATGAGTGCTGTGAACAAGGACCTTCACTCTACTTGGTCATGTGTTTTATGGCCTCCTTCTGTGTTGTAAGATTCTTTGATTCTATGAATCGGAGAAGGCAATCCCCCCAAAAAACTGGTAAAAATCCCAGAATCATATGTAATAAAATTGGAACTTGATTTATTCAGGCATCGTAAAATAATGGCCCTGATTACGGTGCATGCCAGGTGTGGAGCCTATTATATCCCCTGCAGTGTCTTCTCTGTCAGAACCCAGGATTAGGAAAGGAATGCTCAGATGAGAACTTGGTGGGATGAAGGTATCTGGACTGATTTTAATTTTAAAGAATGGAAAATTATGGGCAGCATTCTCCTCACTGGTAACATGGATTCGTAAATCAAGCCCTGTATCTGTTATAAATAAAAACAGAAAACGCTGGAAATGCTCAGCAGGTCAGACAGCATCTGTGGCGAGAGAAACTGGGTTAACGTTTCAGGTCAATGAACTTTTGCCTTTTATTTCAGATTTCCAGCATCCACAGTATTTTGCTTCTGTATTTTTTAATGCTTCTTTCTTGCCCTTGAGTCAAGGGCATGCATTACTTGCCTTGATATTTGATGAATGGAGTATGTGTTGAATGTATAATAACCAGTTGGTGTCATGTTCAACCATGTTCCCTAGCACTTTAAAAACAGTCTTACTTAAAATTAGAATTCCAGGTATTTAACGTGACATAACTATACATTCAAAAATACTGCAATATTTAGAACACAAATTTCAAACAAAGCATGCTTATAGTGCTAATGAACGGAATACATTGGGGCAGTAATTTCTCCCCAAACGCGTGAGTACGGAAGGGGTACTCACGCGTCTGGCCGGGGGAAATGCCGGTTTTCAGCATGCACAGCGCATGCGCTGAAAACCGGCATTTCCTCTCCTGTAACCCAAGAGGCGAAGAGGCTAGCGCGTGCGCTGTAGGGGGCAGCGCGTGCGTCTTGGATTTCCTCTGTTTTGGGGGATTTGCGCATGTGTAAAGGCCTCCGGTCTTTACACTTGTAAAAAGCACATGTAAGTATTTATTTTTACAGGTAAGTGGTGTTTTAGTGCAATTTAGAATTTTTTTTTCCACAGGTTTATTATTTTAAAGAATCTACAATAAGGTAAGTTTAGTTTTAGACCCTTTTTATTAAAAATTTATTTTTTTCAAAAAAAAATAATTATTGTTTAAATTATTTTTTTTAACTTATTTATACTTAATTTAATGATTGGGATGTTTTTTTAAATTTTTATTTAAAGTTTAAATAGTGTTTTGGGCCCCCGTAGTTTTCATGAGTTTGACAGCTATTACTCTCAAACTCATGAATGAACCTTCCCCTCCCCTGATTGGTTGTACAGTGCTCACCTGATCCCAGCCGGCACATCGCACTAACTATGCCGCTGGATCAGGTAAGCAATGCGCGCTGACATCTGAACCGGGCCTGTGAGAGGAAATGCAAGCAGGCCCGGGCTTCAGATGTCAGCGCGCAGGGTGAGTGCAGACCAGGGGCTTGCACCGTGCGGTAAGCCCCGATCCTAATTTCAGGGCCATTGTTGAATATAACACCAGATGATTACTGTACACTCAATACATTATTTACTATCATTTGACTCAAATAGAACTCTGATTTTTCTTGTCACAATTATAAAACACAGTGGAGGACATTTTCGGCTTTACCATTGGGAGCTGTAATCTGGTGGAGCAGATCGGCCGCCAGTTACAGAACCCGCCTGATTTTCAGTCCCCTCCACCAGATTACTGCCAAGGTAGTGAAGATAGGTTACCCCAATATATAAACACTGCAAAATGGAGATTAGGTATGGAAGGAAGAGATCAATTGTGGGGATAAATCACAGTGTACTACCATAGTATTTCAGTAACACTAATCCAGAAGTGTCACAATAAAAAAAAAGGCAGATTATTTAAATTTACTGCATGGTTTGATCAGCGTTTTTAGCTGGCTAGAAAATGTATATTTAAGCAAGCTTCACTGAATCATAGAATCATAGAATGGTTACAGTACAGAAGGAGGCCATTCAGCCCATCGAGACTGTGCCAGCTCTCTGCAAGAGCACTTCAGCTAGTCCCACTCCCCTGCCCTTTCCCTGTAACCCGGCAAATTTTTTACCTTCTGGTACGTATTCAATTCCCTTTTGAAAGCCATTATTGAATCTGCCTCCACCACACTTTCAGGCAGTGCGTTCCAGGTCCTAACCACTCGCTGCGTACAAAAGTTTTTCCTCATGTCGCCTTTGGTTCTTCTGCCAATCACCTTAAATCTGTGTCCTCTGGTTCTCGACACTTCCGCCAATGGTAACAGTTTCTCTCTATCTACCCTGTCTAGACTCCTCATGATTTTGAACACCTCTATCAAATCTCGTCTCAACCTTCTCTGCTCTAAGGAGAACAACCCCAGCTTCTCCAGTCTATCGACGTAACTGAAGTCCCTCATCCCCAGAAACATTCTTGTAAATATTTACTGCACCCTCTCAAAGGCCTTCACATCCTTCCTAAAGTGTGGTGCCCAGAATTGGACACAATACTCCAGTTGAGGCCCAACCAGTGTTTTATAAATGTTCACCATAACTTCCTTGCTTTTGTACCCTATGCCTTGATTAATGAAGCCCAGGATCCACATATGCTTTTTTAACAGCTTTCTCAACCTGCCCTGCCACCTGCAATGATTTGTGCACATATACCCCCAGGTCTCTCTGTTCATGCACTACCTTTAGAATTGTACCCTTTAGTTTATATTTCCTCTCCTCATTCTTCCTACCAAAATGTATTACTTTGCACTTTTCTGTGTTAAATTTAACCTGCCACGTGTCCGCCCATTCCACAAGCCTATCTATGTCTTCCTGAAGTCTATGACTATCCTCTTCACTGTTCACTATAGTTCCAAGTTTTTTGTCATCTGCAAATTTTGAAATTGTGCCCCGTACACCCAAGTCAAAGTCATTAATATAAATCAAGAAAAGCAAAGTACTAGTACTAGTACCGACCCCTGGGGAACACCACTGTATACCTTCCTCCAGTCCGATAAACAACCGTTCACCACTACTCTCTGTTTCCTGTCACTTAGCCAATTTTGTATCCATGCTGCCACTGTCCCTTTTATTCCACGGGCTTCAACTTTGCTGGTAAGCCTATTATTTGGTGCTTTATCATTCGTCTTTTGGAAATCCATATACACATATACATCAGCCGCATTGTCCTCATCAACCCTCTCTGTTACCTCATCAAAAAACTCGATCAATTTAGTTAAACACGATTTGCTTTTAATAAATTCATGCTGGCTTTCCTTAATTAATCCAGACTTGTCCAAGTGACTGTCAATTTTGTCCCGGTTATTGTTTCTAAAAGCTTCCCCACTACCGAGGTTAAACTGACTGGCTTGTAGTTGCTGTGTTTGTCTTCACACCCTTTTTTGAACAAGGGTGTAACATTTGCAATTCTCCAGTCCTCTGGCACCACCCCCGTATCTCAGGAGGATTGGAAGATTATAGCCAATACCTCCACAATTTCCATTTTTACTTTCCTCAGCACCCTAGGATACATCCCATCCGGTCCTGCTGACTTATCTACTTTAAGTACAGCCAGCCTTTCTGGTACCTCTTCTTTATCAATTTTTATTCCATTCAGTACCTCAACTACCTCCTGTTTCACTATGACTTTGGCAGCATCTTCTTCCTTGGTAAAGATAGATGCAAAGTATTTATTTAGTACCTCAGCCATGCCCTCTGCTTCCGTGTGTAGGTTTCCATTTTGGTCCCTATTTGGCCCTACCCCTCTTACTACCCGTTTACTATTTATATGTCTACAGAAGACTTTTGGATTCCCTTTTATGTTAGCTGCCAATCTATTCTCATACTCTCTCTTTGGCCCTCTTAGTTCCTTTTTCACTTCCTCACTGAACTTTCTATATTCAGCCTGGTTCTCACTTGTATTCTCAACCTGGCATCTGTCATACGCTCCCTTTTTCTGCTTTATCTTATTCTCTATTTCGTTCGTCATCCAGGGAGCTCTGACTTTGGTTGCCCTACCTTTCCCCTTCATGGGGGACCCAAACCATCTCCCCTTTAAAGGCAGCCCATTGTTCAATTATAATTTTGCCTGCCAATCTTTGATAACAATTTGCCCGGGCCAGATCCATTCTCAACCCACTGAAATTGACCTTCCTCCAATTAAGTATTTTTACTTTTGATTGCTCCCTGTCCTTTTCCATAGCTAATCTAAACCTTATGACACTATGATCACTGTTCCCCAAATGCTCCCCTACTGACACTTGCTCGACTTGATCCATTTCATTCCTCAGAACCAGATCCAGCACTGCTTCCTTTGTCGTTGGGCCGGAAACGTACTGATCAAGAAAGTTCTCCAGAACACACTTCAGAAATTCTTCCCCCTCCCTGCTCTTTACACAATTACTATCCCAGTCTATATTAGGATAATTGAAGTCCCCCATTATCACTGCTCTATAGTTCTTGCACCTCTCTGTAATTTCCCTGCAAATTTGCTACTCTATATCCTTCCCACTAGTAGGTGGCCTATAGAATATGCCTAGTAGTTTAATGGCACCTCTACTGTTTCTTAACTCTAACCAAATAGACTCTGTCCTTGACCCCTCCAGGACATCCTTTCTCTCCAGCACTGTAATATTCTCCTTAATCAATACTGCCACCCCACCTCCTTTCTTCCTTCCCTATCTTTCCCGAACAACTCATATCCAGGAATATTTAGTACCTAATCCTGTCCTTTTTTGAGCCAGGTCTCCATTATCACCACAAAATCATATTCCCATGTGGCTATTTGCACCTACAGCTCACCAACCTTATTTACCACACTTTATGCGTTTTCATTCGTGGGCTCTAAACCTGTCTTAGACCTTCTTGTATTCTCTCTTAGTCTGACCCCACCTAATACCATACAATTTCTTACTCTAGTGCTATCTGTCTATCCCCATCCTTTGTGCACTTTGTTTCTACTTTCTAATGCTACATCCTGGTGCCCATCCCCCTGCCAAATTACTTTAAACCCTCCACAATAGCAATTGCAACTCCCCCCCCCCCCCCCACCCCCGCCCATGAGGACATTGGTCCCGGCTTTGTTGAGCTGCAACCCGTCCAATCTGTACAGGTCCAACCTCCCCCAAAACCGGTCCCAGTGTCCCAGGAATCTAAAGCCCTCCCTCCTGCACCATCTCTCCAGCCACGCATTCATCTGCTCTATCCTCTGGATTGCGCCAGGAGCAATCCAGAGATTACTATCTTTGAGATCCTGCTTTTTAATCTCTTTCCGAGCTCCCTAAAGTCTGCTTGCAGGACCTCATCCCTCTTTCTATCTATGTTGTTGATACTGATATGTAACACAACCTCTGGCTGTTCACCCTCCCCATTCAGAATGTTCCGCAGCCTCTCAGTGACATCCTTGACACTGGCACCAGGGAGGCAACATACCATCCTGGATTCACGTCTGCGGCCGCAGAAATGCCTGTCTGCTCCCCTAACTATCAAATCCCCCATGACTATTGTTTTTCTGATCTCCCTCCTCCCCCCCCTCCCGTGCCGCTGAGCCACCCGTGGTGCCATGAACTTGGCTCTGGCTGTACTCCCCAGAGGAAACATCATTAGAGAGTAAGATGCACTCAGGGGACTCCTGCACTACCTGCCTGGTCCTCCTTGTCTGTCTGACAATCACCCATTCCCTCTCTGCCTGCAAACTCTTAAGCTGCAGGGTGACCACCTCCTGAAATGTGCTAGCCACGTAGCTCTCAGCCTCATGGATGCACCGCAGTGACACCAGCTGCTGCTCAAGCTCCGAAACCTGGAGCGTGAGCTCCTTCAGCTGACGACACTTCCTGCACATATGGTTTTCCAGGACATGGGAAGCATTCTGGAGTTCCAACATGGCACAAGGTGTGCATTCCACAGTACTGAGGTGCCCTGCCATGCCGCTACTTAATAGACTATTATCTAACGATAGAAATAAACTCAAGACTTAAAATAAAACAATCACCAGCTACTCACCAATCAGCTCCTTCCCTTGTGCTGATGTCACTTTAGGTTTTTTACCTCACCCCCTGACACTCGCGCTCCCTCCGGGCTCTGGTCTTGCGGGCCTACCTTTATCTATGGCCGCACCTCTTGCTCTCCCGCAGGTCCGCTCTCGTGCCTATTAACTTAGAGTCCTTGGGCTCTGTGGCTGCACTCTTCCTTTTCAGTTAGATGTCTCAACTGCCTTCTTCCTCGCCACTGAATTCCGTCTCTCACCGAATTCCTCCACTCTGCTTGCGATCCACTCTGATTGCGTTCTACCAGCTCTGTCTCCGAGCTCAGTGCTCAAGTGAAGTGTATTTGTCTAATTGTGGGAATTAGATAATATTTTTGTGGTAATCGGAGGATTTAAAAGTTAATATTAACCATACCTACCCAACCGCAGACCCACTGTACATGAAATGATAAGAATGAACTTGCATTTATACAGCACCTTATCACATTCCGAGGACATCCCAAAATGCATTAGAGCCAATGACTTTCTTCTGAAGCTTAAGCACCGTTGTTATGTAAGCAACATGGAGCTTGTGGATTTGAGCAGCATATTTTTCTAAATAAGACTTTAAACATAGATGTCGAGGACATGAATACAAAAGTTTTTTAAATGAATAGCAGAAAATCACAGGCTGCAACGGATCGCGGAGTGACTCCTGTGAGACAGAGAGCTCACGAAAAGGGCATTTTCTTGTTCTGAACAATAGAAACATTCTAGTTGTCATTTTTGTGTACATTTAGAGGCTTATTTTAAACTTCACCACCTGGTCAATAACCTGGCAGAGCGGATCGCTCGCCCGCTGGAGAAAAGCCTATTTTTTTATCAATGGGATGTATATCAGGCGGGTGATCAGCTCTGCCAGGCTACATCCAGCTGGAGAAGTCAAAAATTGTCGACTCATTCAATAAAAAGCGAACTCATTATTTTCTGTTCTAAGTTCTTTATATTTTGTTGTAAATTGCCGAGTTCAATAGACAGAAGGTATTATTTTAAATGTCTGCTGAGAATTCTGTTGCTTTCATATTATGGCCCGGATTTTGAGCTCGCCGTTCACTTCGCTTATAGCTGCCCACAGACTTTTCGCCGGCTATTGCAAAGCAACTTACGGCTCCTCGAGATCACTTTCAGCGCGGCGCCCTCTACACGGGAACTGTGACTTGTGTGAGCAGGCCAAGCACAGCGTGTCTCTTCAACCAATCAGATTGAAGACTCCTCATTGAGAAACACAAGGTGAAATTTTAATGTAGAAGAGGATGTGGGAGCGGGTGGGGGGTTTAAACCCAGCGAAATTGACAGCATGTCAGGAAGCTGGCCCCAACCCACATTTCACTGGAGCGCGTTAGGCTGCCTGCGCGCAACCCCCTCGGGGGAGTCGGGTTGTCAATATTCTTATGCTAATCACTCAATTAGAGCGATATTGACACGCTGTTTTCAGTTTAACTTCAGGTCCACGGGATTCCCGGGCTTCCTGAAACTCGCCAATGAAACCAAGGCGAGACCACCACGGCAATTGAGGGGGCTGAAGCAATCTCAACAAAGATGCCAATAAATACTCAGTACTCACAGCTGCTTTTTTACCTGCTAGTGGGAAAGGGTTTGTCCACAGTACTTTTGTTGAGAGGTTATTTTCTACACTTTGGAGGTTTGATCTATCAGATCAGGATGGGTGTCGCTTATGCTGCCTTAGATAGGATCTCAGGTGAGGACAAGATGACCAGCAACTGCACTGGCAGCAGCCTGATGCTCACAGACCTGTAGCTGTACAGCAGTGAGAACACCAGCAGAGGGGGGACCAGCAGAGAGAGGACCAGCAGAGAGGTGCAGCTCGCAGGAAGCAATACTCATGAAACAGGGTCAACAGGCAGAGGCTCCATTTCCTTGACATGTCTGAACACCAGTCTCTCAGGAGGCTCAGGATGTCTCATCAGGTGGTGGCCAACATCTGCAGGCTCCTAGAAGACCTGCTGCCTGCTGGACCTGGTGGCCACATGTTACCAGTGGCTGTCAAAGTCACCACTGTACTCAACTTTTTTGCCTCTGGATCCTTCCACGGCTCTGCCAGAGACATATCCAGGATCTCCCAGTCGGCAGCGCACAAATGCATAAGACTGGTGACTGATGGGTTGTTCTCCAGGGCCGACAATTATGTCAACTTTGCCACCGACTATGCCAGTCAGAAAGGTGGGTGCTTGGCTTTGCAGCTCTGGCTGGCTTCCCACAGGTGCAGGGCACCATCAACTGCACACACGTGGAATCCAGGCACTCCCAGAACAACCAGGAGTATTCATCAACCGCAAGGGCTTCCACTCCATCAATGTGCAGCTTGTATGCAACCACAAAAAGATGTTTATGCAGATGTGCACAAGATTCCCAGGCAGCTGCCATGATGCTTTTGTCCTGCGGCAGTCCAATCTCTCTGATCTCTTTGGAAGCAGACCAGGGACAAGGGATGTCCACTTCAAACTTGGCTCATGATACCTGTCAGTAACCCAACCACTGAAGCCCAACAGCATTGAAGGTGCGCTTCAGGTGCCTGGACAGATCAGGAGGCACACTTCTGCATGCACCAGCCAGGGCCTCCAGAATGGTCGTGGTTTGCTGCGTTCTGCACAACATTGTGCAACAGCGAGGCTTGGACCTGCAGGAGGAACAAGGCGAAGAGCTTAAATCCTTCTCGGATGATTTGGAGGAGGAAGAAGGTGATGAGGGCAATGCACCCCCAACTACTCACATTTTTGCCTGGGATGCCAGGGATGCCCTTATTAATGCAAAGTTCACTTAGGCTGCACCAGTGCACACGTCACCAGAAAATGCAATGACCACTCTTCCCACCCACTGCCCCACCCATGCCATTAACACAAAGCAGTCCTGCAACCAACCAACCACACCTTCAACATTTCCCCCATTGGTCCCCATCAATTCATGTCCTCACATTCATCAATCACTCATTTGATTGGAACATGCAATGGACCATGGCACTGGCCACTCTGTCCATGGAAGATGACACCGGCCTAGAAATTAATTTGCCCCCAAAAATGGGCATGGGGATTGCGATGCACTATCACCCTGCGCCCGTTCAAAGGTAACTCTGTGCTGCCTGATGATTAGCGCGATTGCGGCTTTCAGCCCAGCACCGAAGGTGCTGCTGAATGGCTGAACACTCAGCAGGGGGCCCAATATTTTGTGAGGCTAGCACCAATGAAAGCTAGCATGCATTTCTTAAAGGCAGTCTGCACCTCTTAAAGGGGAGGTGCATTCTGCCTGCAGCAACTCATTCAATTGGCTGGGGAAGAGAGGAGGAATGAAAAAACAATTATGTTGCAACAGGGGAGAGAGCATGTTCCAAGGTCAATGTTCCATCTGATTTCTTTTTTGGTACATGCTCCCTTTAACTGGCTGCATTGCCCATTCAAATTTTCACGTATGTGCATTTTCTTCTATAGAAAAGCCAGTGAGCAGCCTACGTGGGACCTCCAGACCCTTGGAGGTGGCTCACAACCGGCCGTGCAGCTTAGCAGGAATATTTGCCAAGGTTCTCTGATGCAGCACTGGAGGCCTTGGTGCAGGAGGTCAACTCGAGAAGAGTGGTCCTGTTTCCACAGGGAGCCAGGAATCACTCCAGAAAAATGTGCACAATCCAATGGGAGCAGATAGCCGCTGTGGTGAATGCCAGCTGTGTTTCCCTGAGGACCTGGACGCAGTGCAGGAAGGAGTGGTCAATGTCACTGAATCTTCAAATGCCATATCCTAGCAACTGCACCACTAGCCTCACACACTGCTCAATGCACCACACCCCCATCACTCACCCACCAACAATCTCTATCAAACACGACTCATACTTCACATTCATAGCTTCACCTCACCATCACAGATTTACCACTGCTGCAAGCCTCACACCCGCATCTCACAGCTTGCACACACTGTTAGCTATTCAACCATGATAGGCATATTACCCAAACACATTGCACCACACTCACTGACTCACTTCCCTTTCTCTTGCAGGAGAAGGTGGCGCATAACTGGTGCCAGCAGGATCTAACTGGCAGGGGACAGTCAGGGGCATCTGCATAACCTCACCCCAATGGAGCAGACGGTGCTGGCCATTTTTGGAAGGGGCATCGCTGAGCCTTTAGCCAGCAGTGGGCTGAAATAATTAAGATGCCGGTATCTGCATACATAACCCTCCTTCTCAAATCCCACTTTTCCCTCATCCCACAATCTGTTTTGATTTACAAGCAGCACATGGTGTAAGCATGCACCTCTTGCTTTCCCCAGCTCCCCTCATCACAACCTTACTCTTGGGCCTTTCTGCTTTCAGTTAGCCAAGAACTGACACTTGGCCAGGCACAGATAGAGGAGCATGAAATAGAAGAACACCAAGAAATGTTGATGAAGACACAGCACTGGCACTCGATTTCACACTCGCAGCCACCAGCTAAGATACAGAGGGCTAGAAATTCATTATAGCCCAGGAATGGGCGGTATCATTAGAAAAGTTGGAGAATTAGCGCCAGGCACTTATGCTTCAGACAGCACGCAAAATTCGTGCTCACTGCTGAAAAAAATGATTGGAGTCCTAATTCAAGTCTTAGGGCTAGAAATTCAGTGCATTTGTGCCTCTCGTTAGCACCCTGTGCGGGCGCTAATGGGGCACAAATTACTTTTCGCGCCGGGTGTCACGCCGCTAACAACTCCCGCTAAATTCAGTGGGAGTTTAGCGGCAGCGGTAAATGGCAGCGGCCCTCTTCGCTGTGCAGGTGATGATGACGTCATCACCATGTGCAGCGCTCCGTTTTCGCCTCACCTGCAAAATTGATCCGCGCCCCGTGAATCTGTGCCGGGCGATGACAGCGACCGATTCAGGGGGTGTGAATGGAGCGGCAGGAGGCTCGTGGGGTGGTAAGTAAGGGGGAGGAGGCGGGCGGCAAAAAAAAAAAATCGGCTGACTTATTTGCCGCAGCCCGTTGCCTCTTTGAACGCGGGGTCCGTGCTGTGATCTGGCAGCCCGGCACTCCTGTTGAGTGCTGGGCTGCTGGCATGGCACCCCACTCCCCGATGGTTTAGTGAGGGCCCCGCAGAGTTGTGGGCTTGGGCCCTCCCCTTTAATGAGGGGAAGAGGCTTTCCATGTGGCATCACTACGTGGCCCAGTGCATAGCACTGCAGAACGCACCGCCCCGATATTCGGGGTTAGCGTTCTAAGAAGGAACTGGGGTGCTTGAATTAGCGCTCCACCTCCCTCTTGAATGCTGAAACTGAATTTACTGATCGCCGGCGCTATTTTTCACCAGGCACTAAATTTAGCGCCCAGATGATGTTAGCGACCCAAAATGGTCACTAGCGAATTTTTCCCCCTTTACGCCCAAGCTCATTGGCGTTACACGCAAAGGGTGGACCAATATCAGGCGCAGTCTAATTGCAAGTCATGATTGCCACAGGCTTTTTTCAGTACTTAAAGGGGAGGTTCATTGGTGCTGCAAAACCTCATTCTCAGCATTGCTGGCTGTGCAGCTGCCTCAAAAACTAGCAGCAGGGAAAGGAGAAGGTGCTGAAGGACTGAAGCAGCTGTACTTATGACAGATCCACGTCCCAGGGAGAGAGCCAACAGATTCTGTGATCAAGCATTGAAGGCATTGGTGTTCGTTGTGATGAGGCGGAGGGTGGTGCTCTACCCGGCAAGTGGCAGGAGGCCGTCGCCACATGTCTTCCGCACCATGTGGAGGGAGGTAGCGCAGCACATCTCAGGCAGCACTGTGGTCGCCAGGACCCACACACAGTGCAGGAAGAAATTTAATGACCTCACTTGGCTGGTCAGAGTGAGTGAATGCTTCAACAAATGCTACATTCCACCATCTGTAAAACAGTCTTCACACACTGCCCAAAGCACCACACCCCCAGCACTCACCCACCAACAATCTCTACCTACTGACAGCCATAGCTCACACCTTGCATACAATGACAGCTATTCAATTATGGCAGGCACATCACACAAACACATCACTCCACACTCACTCACACACTTTCCTTTCTCCTCTAGGCCAAGGTGATTCACAACAGGAGGGAGCAGGAGCACACAGGCAGGGGACAAACCAACACCCAACCACTGTCTGCGCTGGAAAATAGAGTGCTGCAGATTAATAGGTGCCAAGTGGTGGTCACCGTGGCCAACAGCGACATTGACCCCTTTGGGGACAACAACAGTATGCTCATCCCTACCGCTTCTTCTCACATCCCACTTCCCCCTCAGCCCACAAGCGTTTCGCACTTTCCAGCTAATCATGCTGTATGTATGCATTTCTCCCTTCCTGTCCCCCTCCCCTCACATTAACCCGACTCTTATGCCTTTGTGCTTTCAGATAATGAGCAAGCACCTGAGCAGCCTGTCACTGAGGGCACCGTAGAGAGCAAGGTGGAAGAAGAGGAGGAAGAAGAACACACCGTGTCACTGCATGTCTCACCAGCAGGCACCAGCTCAGATACTGGCACTATGCATTCCTTAGAGGCTAGTATAGTAGCAGGGACTGCACAGGGTGAGGCACCGGGGATGAGTGGGCTGCAGCAAGACCAGGGGAAAAAGGTAGCTCGGGCGCCAGCTCCCCGGAGGGCGCATTCGCATGCGGGTTCTGCTGCACAGGACTCAGAGGAGGACCTCGATGAGGAGGCCGTTAGAAGAAGGGTGATGGGCATGCACACGGCGATGATAGGCGCAATAGCAAGGGTGCTCGAGAGCCTCTCAGCAATGATAAGGAGCATGGAGGAGTCCACCTCCAACATTCCACAAAGCTCTGCGCACACCATGGAGCCCATCATTTCCAGTCTGCAAAGGATGGTGAACTCCCAGAGAGACAGTGGCGACCCAGGCCCGATGCCGGGTGTAATGGGTGATCTGGCAGCTTCCATTGCAGCACAAGCGGAAGTGACGCAACGTCTTAGTGCTTTAATGTAGTCTATGCTTGGTGGCATCCAATCTCAGACTGCTCTCATACAGTCTCAGCTTGATGCCACGCAAGCTCTCACTGCTGCCATCGTGGCTGGGTCTACCACCGCTGAATGGGGATTTCACGGTGTTGCAGCAGGCCAGCAGTCTGTGCTCCAACAGATTGCTAGGGATGCTGAGGAGCTGCCCATCTCAGCCTCCTCCTCAGGTCCACACCATCACAGAAGTCAGTCTTCAGCTAATTTGATTCACTCCACATGATATTAAGAAACGGCTGAGCTCATTGGGTACAGCAAAGACTCAACAACATCCCGGCAATCATGCTGAAGACTTGTGCTGCAGAACTAGCCGTGCCTCCAACCAAGCTGCTCCAGTACAGCTATTTGTTGCGTTTGCAAAGATAATCCAGAGACCGTAAGCAGAGTTCAGTTCATGTTGCTTTTTTAATGGCTGCTCCGCACACACACTCCCAGGCAAAAGCAATCGAATACCTATACACAATACAATGACAACGGCACTATCAAACTCCATGTGCTCAGGCCAAGGCAATCAAGTACCTATCACCAATGTCAGACATAACATTTCCTCCCCCCTCACAGAATTTCAAACATGAAATGTAGTGACAAAGTCCTGTAGGTGGCCAGGGTGAGAACGTGTACGAACAGGCCGAGGTGCGGGCTGGTGAAGAGCAGGCCGAGGTGGGGACTGGTGAGGAGCAGGCTGAGGCACAATATCTGCTTGAGGGTTGGCTGGCTGAGCCACATGTGCATCCCGCCACTCTGGGGGTAAGGCTTGGGGATTAGGTCCGTATAATCCTGCATCAGGGGGTGCTGGCACCTTCTGAAGGCGGCTGGCATGCCACCGAGAGCCGTCAGTGAGGCAGAAAGTGGCTGGTCCAAGTTGGTGGCTGATTTAGAGAGGGGAGGACCAGAATGAGGCCATCTTATTGTTGCGGTGAGGCCTGCGGACTCTGACCCAATCGGAGACTGAGATGTTGGGCGCCTTGGCCCTCTTCAACTGGTCAAAGTGGAGTTTCATCTTCTCCTGCTGTCTAGCGACTGTGGCTTGAGCCCGTGGAGCAGGGCTCTGAGCTAGCGAGGGGCGGAGCCTGCCAAGGGGCAGCATGAGCTCACGGCCTAGCATGAGGGATGCGGGTGAGACCCCTGTAGTGGAATGCTGCGAGGCTCTGTAGTGCAGCAGTGTGTGGAGGAGGGCCATGTCAAATGCACACCCCTGGGATAGGTGTGCTCTGAGGCCATTTTTCAGTGTCTGGTTAAAACGCTCCACCCCCCCCATTTGACTCGGGGTGGTAGTACGCTGTGCATATGTGACGGATGCCCTTGCTCTCAAGGTGAGAGGAGAGTTCCGAAGAGACCATTTGGGGGCCATTGTCTGTGGTGATGGCATTTTTGATGCCCCCAGCGGGAGAAGAGGGACTCAAGGATATCAATGATGACCCGAGAGGTGACGGAGCCCACGGCAGTGACCTCTGGCCATTTTGACTGCAGGTCATAGGTCACCACTAAGAACCATTGATGGTGGGGGACACCATGGATCTCCCCGCAGACGTCCAGCTGCAGGTGCTCCCAGGACTGAGAGGGCCAGGCAAGGGGCTGCAGGGGTGGAGGAGTTTGGTGGCCAGTCTTGCCACTTACAAGGCAGGCTGCACAGTCCTTGACCAGGGCCTCAATTTCCCTGTCGATACCCGGCCACCACACTAGGTCTCGGCATCGTTGTTTGAGCTTCACTATGCCCAAGTGGCCCTCATGCGCCATGGATAAAACACGCGCACGAAGGGCACTTGGGACCACAGTGCAGAGCCCACGTGCAACACAGGAGTCATTCCAGCAGGAGAGCTCCTCTTTACCTCTGGAGTAGGCAGACAGTTCCTCAGGCACCTTGCAAGGCCGGCCATCTCTGATGAAGGTGCACAGCTGGGAGAGGGCTGGATCCTGTTCAGAGGCCTCTTTGAGCTCCTGGAGAGAGACTGTGGTTTGGAGAGGCATGTGCAGCGTCTGGACGATATCCTGTTCCACATGGTCAGACCCAACGAGTGGGGCTGGGGCAGAGACAGTGCGGGAGAGCAGATCTGCAACAACATTGTCATGTCCTGGTGTGAACTGGAGACTGAAATTGTATTGGCGGTCAGACCAGCAGTGTAGACGTAGTGGTCTGTGGCCCATGCCGGATGTCGACAGCAGGGCAGTGAGAGCCTGGTGATCGGTTCGCAGGGTGAAGGCACGGCCATACGTGTACAGGTGCCACCGTTCACATGCCCAGATGCACGCCAGCGCCTCACGCTCACCTACTGAGTACTTCTGTTCGGTGGGGCTAAGGGCTCGGGAGGCAAAGGCGATTGGTTTCTCCACTCCATTCTGTATCTGCGATAACACTGCCCCCACAGCTGCAGCGGACGCGTCGCAGGTGACGAGGGTGGGGCTGGCGACATCAAAGTGAGCCAACACTGGAGGCGACGTGAGCTGCGATTTGAGGAGGCGAACAGCTTCCGTACAGGCTTGTGACCACACCCAGGGCTCATCCTTTCGCAGGAGCTGGCGCAGTGGGGCTGTGGTGGCTGAGTACTGGGGCAAAAACTTCACGTAGTACCCAGTCATGCCAAGGAAGGAGGCAACCTGTGCTGCAGAGCTGGGTTCTGGGATGCTGTGAATGGCATCCACGTTTGACTGGAGTGGGGATATACCGTCAGCCGACAACCGAAACCCCACAAATTCGATCTCTGAAACAGTAAAGACACACTTTTCGCCATTCAGCGTGAGCTTGTGTTTTGCTAGAGCCGTGAAAACTCTGTGAAGGTGTTCGTCGTGAGTGGAGGTCGAGGGCCCATGCACGACGATGTCATCCAGGTAGATGGCCACCCCAGGAATGCCCACGAGCACAGAGGACATCACCTTTTGGAAGCAGCTGGGTGCAGAGCTAAGTCCAAATGGCATCCTGCTGTACCGAAAGACGCCAGCATGTGTCACAAAAGCAGTGAGGGCCCTGCTGCTGGGGTGGAGGGGAACCTGTAGATAGCCCTGTCGAAGGTCCAGTTTCGAGAACAGGATGGAACCATAGAACTGCACTGTGAGTTCCTCTGACGTGGGCAGTGGATATTTGTCAGGGGTTACGGCCTTATTCACTGCTCGAAGATCGACACTGCAAGGGGTTTTCCTCGAGAGGTTTCCCTGAGGTTTCTCTCTCTAGAGGCCTCCCTCTCTTGCACAGTAAACCTTGAGTGGTTCGACCCACTCGCCCCTTAGATTCTGGACTTAGGCGCAGGAACTACAATGTAGAGAAAACTCGTGTAGACCAAGTTTGATGAAACAAAATAAAATTTTATTGCATAAGGAAAAATATCAAATCAAATGCAAGCAGATGAGGGAGTACATGGGAGGGAAAAACACACAAACAAATCATAACGACACGATACTAACTAAAGCAAATGCAGGCATCTTATACTCTACAAAGATCATTATGAAATAAGGAAACACACGGAACATCGAGGGACAACAACTCATGTTAATTGTACCCTTAAATCCACCCCCTTATTAAACCTATCTAGATCTGATTGTGAAGGGCCAGAAACTTGCTCACCAATCCCACTAGGAAGTACAAGGTTTTGAAATCGAGTCTGTGTTTGGTCCTTTCAGGCATCTCGTCTCCATGTGGATCATGGAGCCCCTGCGAGCTGCGCCACACCTCTCTCCTGAGGTGGGGGTCGGGGGCGGCTGGACACCGGCGGGCCTGGATGTCGGCGGGATCGAGGATCATCGGCTCGACCCTGGTTAGAGGAGCCTTGGGCTGGCTCCCATCTCTTCTTCAGGTTCCTTTTCTCTCTTCTCCCGAGCCGGGGTGGCTGGAAGGTTTCTTCGCTTGGGACCTTTATTTTTTTGTTTCTTCTCCCAAGCTGGGTCGATGGCCTCTCGTTCCGGCAACGGCCCGGGGATGGTCGATGATCTCCCGATGTGTTTCCCCGGGGTGGAACGCTGGTTTCGAGACGGCCTTTTCGATGTTGGCTTTCTTCTTCCTCCTGCGATTGCCTGCTTCTTCTTCTGGGTGTCCGGATTCAAGCTGTGTGTCTGAGCTCAAGCTGCAGGCTTGCAACTGTCTGCGTTCCAACTCGCTACTCCTCTCCCTAACTGCCGAAAGGTCTCTCCAGATATACCTTTCTTCCAGAGGCTTCACTTACCACCCAAAATCAGGTCAGTCTTTGTTTTAATTTTGGCGGGCTGCGAGCACAGTGGGGTAGTTATATTTAAAATGTCTTAAACGGCTGGTAACAGGCCCATCTCTGGTTTGGAATTACCTCCATTGTTTTTAATGGCCTGCTGATCTCATTATCTAGTCCTGGGTGCTGTTCTCATGAATATGAAATTGTCCCCTTTGGTCTGGGGCAACATTTTGATGGCCTCTGTTGCCAGGCCGATCTTGACTAGATCTGCATCTAATCCATATGCATACGTGTGGGTCTGGTTTCGTTCTCTCCGAAACGGCTTCCAGAACTTACTGTGGGTTGAATCCACAAATCTGTCTGAGGTTGCGCAGGAACCATTTTAAAGTGTCCCAATAAGCTGGTCACATGGTATGGTGGCCATTTTGTATGCCCCTTTTTCTGGGCTTCTTTTAAAACAGTCTTTAAAATCATGGCCTCTTCTGCCATTTGACCCTTATTAATATAAAGTCCAATTTTGCGAATCCTACACACAGACGCGTAGACCACCTGAATTTTTCATTGCGACCACCAGGTTGGAGACCCATGGGGAGGCATCAACTGGTTCGATGATGCCAGCTTCCAGTAGCTGCTTTAGTTCAGCTGTGACCCCGTCACGAAGAGCAAGCGGGATGCGGCGCAGTGGCTGAATGACGGGGGTAACGGTGGAGTCAACCATGGGCTGGTGGGTGAAGGCAGTCAGGCAGCCCAGACCCTCGAAGAGTGCTGGCCATGTTTGGCGCCACGGTGAGGCGACGTGCAGAATCGCAGACCCGCCGGTGTCCAAGAGAGAAAAACCCAGGTCAGTGAAAAGATCCAGTCCCATCAGGTTAGCTCCTTGGCGTGCCACATGAAAACAAAAATCTGGCAAAACTTTTGTTCCATAGCGTACAGTGAGGTTGACTGAGCACACTAGTCCAATTTTTGAATTACCATACTCACAAAGGGCAGTGGAGGGCGCAGAGAGTGGCAGGGAGCTGAAAAAGCGTTTGAATGTGTCCACATTCAGCAGTGAGACACTGGCACCGGTATCCAACAACAGCGGAATGCACACATCATTCAGGTTAATTGTGCATGACTTGAAAGCCACTACTGGCCCAGAGCTCAAATTGTGAAATATAGTGCTTGAGGACTGAGAGTGTTCATTTGTAGCAACCGGGGCAGAGCGGCAGACATTGGCAAAGTGATTTTGTTTTTCACAATTGCGACAGGCTTGGCCGCGCGTGGCGCAATTCTGCGCTCTGGTAGCATGTGAACGAGATCCGCAGTTTCCACACTCTTGCCGCGGTAGTGCGCGAGCATTACCATGTCAGAGCTGTCGGGTCCGAGGGCGCTGTCACTGGGTATGTGTGCTAGTTTCGCTGCACATTCGGCTGCAGACTCCATTTGAAAGGCAATGTTGACTGCCTCTGACAACGACAGATCGTCGGACTCGAGTAACAGTCTTTCACACACTCTCACGTTGTTGGTGTGCTCTATTAGTTGATCACGCACCATCTCGTCTTGTAGTGCACTGAACTTGCACGAGCTAGCTAACCTCCTCAAATTAGCAACGTATTGATGCACAGACTCGCCGGGGAGTTGGTGACGCTGTCTAAAAATGAATCGCCGCAGGAGGGCACTTTGTGGGGCAGAGAAGTGTGTGCTTAACAGAGCCACAGCCTCATCATATGTTTGAATCGAGTCTGCTGTGCAAAAGGTCCCAAGAACACGCTGGCCCTCCGCTCCCAAGCAATGGGATAACAGTGCCTTTTTCCGTGGTGTACTCACATTTTCTAGTCCAAGAGCAATGAGATAGGTTTCAAAGGACTGTAACCAGTGAACCCATGGGATCAGCAGCTCACCGGGTAGTGCAAGGAAGGGAGGAGGTGGTGGAAGAGAGTTTTCAGCCATCCTTGTCGCCAAATGTTGCGCGTGCAAAGATAATCCAGAGACCGTAAGCAGAGTTCAGTTCATGTTGCTTTTTTAATGGCTGCTCCACACACACACTCCCAGGCAAAAGCAATCGAATACCTATACACAATACCATGATAACAGCACTATCAAACTCCATGTGCTCAGGCCAAGGCAATCGAGTGCCTATCACCAATGTCAGGCATAACACTATTATTCTGGCATCTAACCGACAATGTACAAAACTGTCCCGGTATGTCCTGTCCACAAAAATCAGGACTGCCCCATCAGGCTACTCTCAATCATCATCAAAGTGATGGAAGGTGTCATCGACAGTGCTGTCAAGCGGCACTTGCTCACCAATAACCTGCACACTGATGCCCAGTTTGGGTTCTGCCAGAACCACTCGGCTCCAGACCTCATTTCAGCCTTGCTCCAAACATGGACAAAAGAGCTGAATTCCAGAGGTGAGGTGAGAGTGACTGCTCTTGACATCAAGCAGCATTTGACTGAGTGTGGCACCAAGGAGCCCTAGTAAAACTGAAGTCAATGGGAATCGGGGGGAAAACTCTCCACTGGTTGGAGTCATACCTAGCACAAAGGAAGATGGTTGTGGTTGTTGGAGGTCAATCATCTCAGCCCCAGGACATCGCTGCAGGAGTTCCTCTGGGCAGTGTCCTAGGCCCCACCATCTTCAGCTGCTTCATCAATGACATTCGCTCCAACATTCATCATAATGTCAGCATTCTATATGTTCACTGATGATTGCACAGTGTTAAATTCCATTTGCAGCAATCCATGCCAACATGCAGCAAGACCTGAGCGGCATTCAGACTTGGGCTGACAAGTGGCAGGTAACATTTGTGTCTCAAGTGCCAGGCAATGAATCTCTACAACAAGAGAGTCTAACCACCGTCCTTGACATTTAATGGTATTGCCATCGCCAAATCCCCCACCATCAACATCCTGGGGGGTCACCATTGACCAGCTACATAAATACTGTGGTGTGGCGTACCGATCACAGAAAGGACACAATCCGCTTTTCGGTCCGTAGACTATAAATCAGGCGTCATGCCTTTAAGAAGGATCACACCTTTAAGAAACTCGATCTGCAACATAGTTAAGCCCAGAGCGGGGGAGGGAGAGTCTAAGCTGTGGACTGATGAAAGACAGTCGGACTTGGTGTAGTCTCTGACGCCATTTTTGTGATCAACATGTTGTCTCAACAATTAAACCTTTTCTGTTGAACCTCTCCGAGTTCAGTATATTTTGTTAGGAGTACGTAGACTCCTACATTGGTGACCCCGACGCTCAGGGCGACTCCTAAGCGTAACCATGGCTGACACAAACGCAGTTTCTGTGACGCTGCCGGAGTTCTGGGAGAACCTAGCCACCGCCTGGTTCCTTCAAGCCAAATCGCAATTCCGACTCCGCGGCATCACCGCCGACGCAACGATGTACGACTACCTCCTCGCCTCCCTGGGCAGCTCCACAATCACCAAAGTCTGGACAATGCTACAAAACCATTCGGAGGAAGGCAAGTACGCACATCTCAAGGCCGCGCTCCTTAAAAAATTCACAGCCTCCCAATTCGTGCGCAACTGCCACCTCCTCGACCTCCCGGGCCTTGGTGACTCCACGCCGTCAGACTTGCTCTCACACATGCTTGCTCTGACTGACGAGAAACCGCCCGGCTCCCTCTTCCACACGCTCTTTATCCGCCAACTACCCCCAGCATCCGCCCGCCGATCGTGGCGTCCAGCCTCACGGACCTTGAGGACCTGGCCGATAAGCTCCTGTTCGCCGGCTCCAACCACGTCATCACCCCCGACCTGGCCTCCGCAGCGTCGGCGCGCAATCCACCCTCTATCGCGTGGCCACACAGCTCGGCCACGAGGCCCCCCAGGCCCCCACGTCCCCCAAGCCCTCCGACCCAGGGCTACTGCTACTTCCATACCCGGTTCGGCGCACGGGCACGCCGCTGCAGCCATCCCTGCATATTTCCAACCGCCCCCACACCGGCCTACACGATGGCCGTGGGGCAAGCAGGCGCGCTGCTGTACATTACGGACAGCGCCTCCGGACGCCGTTTCCTATGCGACACGGGCGCGCAGCGCAGCATCATCCCCACGTCCGCCCTCGAGATCCAGCGAGGCGGCCGCAGCCCTGCGCTGGTTGCCGCCAATGGCACCGACATCACGACGTACGGCACCCGCACCGTCACCATCGACCTCGCAGGCCGCTGCTACCACTGGGAGTTTATCACCGCCAAGGTGCTCTCCCCGCTCCTCGGTGCGGATTTATGTGCGCCCACGGCCTGTTGGTTGACATGCCTCGGCGCCGCCTCGTGGACATGAACACCATGTCACCTATCCCGGGCGCCATGGACCCCCCAACCCGCCGAAATGGCGTGGCAGTGCCGCGCCCACTCAACGGACGACTACTCAGCACTCCTTGCTGAGTTCCCAGCCCTCACCAACCCGACCTTCTCCGCGAAAGTTGCTAAGCACGGGGTAGAACACTTCATCCCCACCACAGGCCCACCGGTGTATGCCCACACCCGCAGGCTGGACCCGGCCAAGCTGGAAATCGCGCGGGCCGAGTTCGCCACAATGGAACAGCTCGGCATCATCCGCCGCTCCAACAGCCCCTGGGCCTCCCCACTCCACATCGTCACCAAACCCGACAGGGGATGGCGCCCCTGCGGGGACTACCAGCGCCTAAACAACGCCACCACGCCGGATCGGTACCCCATACCGCACATTCAAGACTTCTCGGCTAGACTGGCCGGCCGCTCAGTCTTCTCCAAAGTCGACCTGGTGTGCGGTTACCATCAGCTGCCAGTCCACCCCACGGACGTCCCCAAGACGGCCATAATCACCCCTTTTGGGCTATTCGAGTTCCTCCGAATGCCCTTCGGTCTCAAAAACGCGGCCCAGGCCTTCCAGCGGCTCATGGACTCGGTCCTCCAGGACCTGAAGTTCCTCTTTGTCTACCTGGATGACATCCTGGTAGCTAGTTCCTCCAAGCAGGAACACATCGAGCACCTCCGCACCCTGTTCCAGCGGCTCAGTGAGCACGGGCTCATCATCAGTCCAGCCAAGTGCCAATTCGGCCACAGCAGGATAGAATTCCTCGGCCACCACATCACGCAGGACGGAGCCATTCCCCTGCCCGCCAAGGTGCAAGCCGTCCAGCAGTTCCCCCGGCCGACCACCATCAAAGGCCTCCAGGAGTTGTTGGGGATGATCAACTTTTACAACCGCTTCATTCCCGGAGCGGCCTTCCTCATGCAGCCCCTATACGAAGCCCTCCGGGGTAAGAAAGACAGAATGGCGATCGAGTGGTCGGCGGACATGTTGACCGCTTTCGACTCGACCAAAAAGGCGATCGCCGACGCATCCATGCTCGCTCACCCACAGCCCAACGCCAGGGTGGCCCTCACCACGGTCGCCTCCGACCACGCGGTCGGCGCCATGTACGAACTGGGTCGACGGGGCCTGTCAACCGCTGACCTTTTTCAGCTGCCAACTGCGCCCCCCCGGAGGCCAAATACAGCGCCTTTGACCACGAGCTCCTTGCACTGTACCTGGCAGTCCGCCATTTTAGATTTCTTCTGGAGGGCCGTCCCTTCACCGCGTTTGTCGACCACAAACCCCTGACATTCGCGATGGCAAAATCTGCGGACCCGTGGTCAGCCAGGCAACAACGCCAGCTCGCCGTGGTGTCCGAATTCACCACGGACATCCGGCACATCTCCGGTCGAGACAACGTGGTGGCCGACTGCCTATCCCACCTCGCCGTCCACGGCGCCCACCTGGCAGTGGACTATGCTCAACTGGCAGCGGAGCAACGCACCGACCCTGATCTGCTCTCCGCGCCCACAACCCTCCCAGGGCTGCGACTGACCGACGTCGCCTGCGGCCCGTCCGCCGTCACAGTCAAATGCGACACCTCCTTGGCGCAACCCTGCCCCATAGTCCCGGCAAAAACGGGTGTTCGACATCGTCCACGGCCTCTCACACCCCGGCACCCGCGCGTCCATTAGACTGGTGGCCAAACGATTTGTCTGGCGTGGCCTGCGCAAAGATGTGCGCGTCTGGTCCAGATCCTGCATAGCTTGCCAGCATGCCAAAATCCACCAGCATGTCAAAGCCCCACTCGAGGAGTTCACCGTGCCAGAAAGAAGGTTTGACCACGTCCACATTGACCTCGTCGGCCCCCTGCCGCCATCACAAGGTCACACGCACCTGCTGACAATCGTGGACCGTACCACCCGCTGGCCCGAGGCCATTCCACTGACGTCCACCACCACCGCTGACATCGCGAGGGCGTTCATCGGGACCTGGGTCGCTCGGTTCGGCGTCCCCTCCGACATGACGTCGGATAGAGGCCCGCAGTTCACCTCTGATCTGTGGGCCGCCATCGCCCGAAACCTCAGGGTGGCCGTTCACCGCACCACGGCTTACCACCCCCAAGCCAACGGACTGTGCGAGCGATTCCACAGGTCCATGAAGGCGTCCCTCCGCGCCAGCCTCGAGGACGAGGCTTGCATCGACCGCCTCCCGTGGGTGCTACTTGGCCTACGCTCTGCGGTCAAGGAAGACCTGCAAGCCTCGGCGGTGGAACTCGTGTACGGCCAGCTGCTGCGCGTACCTGGAGAGTTCCTGCCCACCGCCACGACCCCCTGGTCGGCTGACCAGCAACGCCGCGCTTTCGCCAACCGAGTACAACAGTTCGCTCCGGTACCCACCGGCCGACACGACGAACCAGCAACCCGCATACCACCTAGCCTGCACATGGCCAAATTTGTTTTTGTGCGCCATGACGCCCACCGAGGACCTCTATGGCCCCCATACGACGGACCCTACAAGGTACTCCAGACGGGGAACAAGTTCTTCCTCCTCCAAGTGGGCGGCAGAACTGACAAGGTGTCGGTCGACCGGCTCAACCTGGCGCACCTACAGCCCGACGAACCCGTTCAAGTGGGCCAACCCCCACCGCGGGGCAGACCGCCTAAGAGCCCGACGCGTCCGACCGCCCCGCTCCCGACACTAACCGCCAAGAGCCGTTCCGGCCGTGCCATCAAGCCGCCACGCCAGTTCGTACACTCCCTACTAGCGGATTCTGGGGGGAGCTGTGTGGCGTACCGATCACAGAAAGGACACAATCCACTTTTCGGTCCGTAGACAATGAATCAGGCGTCATGCCTTTAAGAAGGATCACACCTTTAAGAAACTCGATCTGCAACATAGTTAAGCCCAGAACGGGGGAGGGAGAGTCTAAGCTGTGGACTGATGAAAGACAGTCGGACTTGGTGTAGTCTCTGACGCCATTTTTGTGTTCAACATGTGGTCTCAACAATTAAACCTTTTCTGTTGAACCTCTCTGAGTTCAGTATATTTTGTTAGGAGTACGTAGACTCCTGCAGTGGTGAAAAGAGCAGGCCAGAGACTGGGTATTCTCCAGCGAGTGTCTAACCTTCTGCCTCCCCAAAGCCTTTCCACCATCTACAAGGCACAAGTCAGGAGTGTTTTGGAATTCTCTCCACCAGCCTGGATGAGTGCAGCTCCAACAATACACAAGAAGCTCAACACCATCCAGGACAAAGCAGCCTGCTTGATTGGCACCCCATCCACACCTTAAACATTCACTTGCTCCACCACCGGCGCACCGTAGCTGCAGTGTGTACCACCTACAAGATGCACTGCAGCAACTCGCCAAGGCTTCTTCGACAGCACCTCCCAAACCCGTGACCTCTTCCACCTAGAAGGACAAGGGCTGTAGGCGCATGGGAACACCATCCTGACTTGGAAATATATTGCCATTCTTTTATCGTCGCTGGGTCAAAATCCTGGAACTCCCTCCCTAACAGCATTGTGGGAGTACCATCACCACATGGACTGCAGCGGTTCAAGAAGGCGGCTCACCACCACCTTCTCAAGGGCAACTAGGGATGAGTAATAAATGCTGCTCTTGCCAACGATGCCCACATCCCATGAATGAATAAAAAAAACACAGATGAGGACTTCAATGGGGCAGCCTACAGAAGAATGCTGATGGATTTGCACAATGAAATGCTTGGTGCATTGGCAGGCCTGCCAGAAAGCCTGAGTGCAATGTCAAGGAGCATGGAGGAGCCTGGCACCAACCTTGCACAGGGCTTTAAGCAGAGCTTGGAGCCCATAATTTCCAGCATGGAAATGATCGCCAACTGCATTAGAGCACTTGTGGACCCAACCATGATGCAGCGTCTGACAGCTGATGTCTCAGCTTCCATTGCAGCACAAGCAGAAGACACCCAACGTCTGAGTGCTGCATTGGAAGCATAGACTTCTGCCACGCAAGATCAGACTGCTGCCATCGTGGCTGCATTTAGCAACATGGAAAGGGGCTTGCAGGGTGTCACAGCAGTCCAGGAATCTGTCTTCCAACAGATTACTAGGAATACCGAGACGTTGCCCCGGGGGAGTGGCAGTGGCTCCATGGAGCACGAACATGCTGCCCTCTGTCAGGAAGACAGCATTTGTGATTCCACACCTGACACTCCACCAGTGCCCTTGCTGTTGCCTGTCAGCCAGCCAGCCAAGACTGCAGCGCCCATGCCGAGGTGGTGCGGTCGACAGGCAGGCCTTCTAGGCCCAGAGCTGCTCGAGGTCATCCTGCAATGCCATCTGCAGTATACACTGAAAGTCAGCAGCCTTCCATCAGCCATGCTGCAGCCACTGAGGTAGGAATTCTTAGGACTAGAACGATAGGCAAAGGCACACTAAAACCAGGCACTAAGGCAATGCACAAGGGCGATTAGTTGACTTTCTTATGTAATATTGGATGGATTGATGCATACAATTGGATTGGAATGTTTCTTTTGTGGTGGCTTTTAGTTCAGCATTGTGGGCAAGAGGACGCTGTGATGGTCAGTAACAGAGGGAAGGTAAGGTGTGGAACTATTGTTGAATGGGGAATTGGGGTTGTGTTCACCGGCACTGCAGTCGGATGAGTCAATCACAGTCAGAAATGGACTGTCTGGAGTGCATCCTCCCATGCATTTCTTCCTCTTCTGCCTCCTCCTCCTCCTCAGCTGGTAGCCATATGCCTGATGGCAAGGCTGTGACCGCAGCAAATCTTGAGCTGCGCTCTGGTGAGTACTGCAGGTCTCCTTCAGAGCAGTCCAGACAGCGGAAACATTGTTTAATACACCAAAATCAGATTCCATGTGGCAGCATGGCTCTCATTATATGTATTTTGCACACGTGTACGTGGGTTGCACAGTGGAGTCATGAGCCAGGTGGTCAGCAGATAGCCCTTGTCGGCCAGTAGCCACCCTTTGGTTTGTCATGGTGGCTTATAGACTGAGGGAACAGCGGATTGGCGCAGAATAAAAGTATCATGACTACTTCCAGGTTACCAGGCATTCACCATCATGATGTGCTGATCATGGTCACACACCAACTGCGCTTTCAGCAAGTGGTAACCTTTGTGGTTGCGGTACATCTCAGCATTTGCATGCGGCACCCGCAAAGCCACGTGCATGCAGTTGATGGCGCCCTGCACCATGGGGAAGCCTGCTATCTTGGCAAAGCCACGTGCACGGTCAGAGAGAAGACAATGTAGTCCCCTCTCCTGGCATAAACAGTGTCTGCCACCTCTCTTATGCAGCAGTGGACGGCGAAATGGGGATTGTTACCGATGTCACTGCTCCAGCTTGGAACAATCTGACACGAAGAAATTCAGGGCCACGGTCACCTTCACAGCCACTGGTAGTGCTGTTCTTGCCCTGGTGTGGGGCTGCAGTTCTGGTTACAAGAGGTGGCAGAGTTCTGTGAACACTTCCTTCGTAAAGCGCAGACGCCTCACACACTGCCCCTGGCTCAGGCTGAGGTAAGATAATTGCTCTCGGAAGACCCTAGGTGTGTAAGGTCTCCTGCAGAGAGCCTTTCTCACCTCCTCCTCCTCCCTCTGTGAGCAGCTTTGCTGCCTCTGCTCAATTTCCCTATCATGCTGCAGGCCAAGGGGGTTGACAACTACAGCACCCATGACTGGGAGCAAGTGGTCTGACCAGAACCCTTGAATTCAAAAGCAAGGCCTTCTCCACTTGCAGCACAGTCACCTCACCAACTTTAAACAACTCAGCTGTGCGAGGTTAAGACAGGGCATTAGCTCCAGCGTTGAGGACGAAAACGGCAACGCTGGCATCAAATCAGTGTTGCACGCTAATTGACGTCACAATCTCCCCACTCAACATACTACTGGTGCACGCTCCTAACGCCTGCCCTACTGCCCTCATGAAGTTGGCATCTGGCACGGCACGCACCAGAAGTGTGCGGTGCAGCGCAGATACCATTTTCTTCATGAAATGGCACCTGTAGTGCCAAAAAATTGGGCACTACGGAGTCATATTTCTAGCCCATAATCTCAGTAGCCCGTGACATCACCCCCCTCATGCTTGAGGTGGACTCCTCCAATCTCTCTGCAGTCGTGGTCAGTCCACTTTGAAGGCCTGTCAGTGAATTCCACATTGTCTGCTGCTACTCAATGATTCTCCTCTTCATCGATGGCCCCTGAGGTACAACATCTGTGTCCAGCCGAGCAGAGCTTGAAGAGGGCTGTGCCTCCATCGAGGACTCTCCACTGCTACCCCTGTCTCCACCATCTGCTCCTGCTCACTTGTGAAATGTGAATCACCAAGTGAAAACCGAGCTCTCATCGAAGTGTGAGTATCTGAGCTGGCGCAGGGTCAGAATGAGTCCTGTGACGCTGCACCCTCAGTAGGACTCAGCTCCTCTGAGGAATCATCGTCAGCGAAGTCCACCGACTCCTGCTGCAAGCGTGAAGGCCTCATGGGAGATAAAAGACATGAATTAGCCCTGGCAAGGTAAGAATATGTTGCAAGTTGTTATTATGAGGATGATCACATTTCATTCGCTGTTGAAATCAAGTCAACATGACTGAGTGCCGTATTGGATGTAGGTGGCTGATATTTAATTGTGCCACCAGGTAGCTGAGAGTTCCCAGTCTCCCCATCTCCGACAGACAGCGACACCAAAACTTCACTTATCTCCAGTGCCTCCTCCTTTGCACTTGTCAGTTGTGAGATGTTTGGAGGGCCCCATCCGGTTTTCTCCCTCTCCCTGGTGTTCGTTGCTCTCTTCTCCAGCAAGGAGGGAAAGAAGAGACCTATGAGTGAGTGTAATGGCATGAGTTCATCCAATGGAGGGAGAGCATGTGGTGAGGGTGACTATGAGGGAGAGGCATGACATTGCATAAGATTGAGGATGAGTGGGAGTGGTGGATGGATAGATGGGGATGTGAGGAAATGCATAGACAGAGAGGGATGGTTGCAACTGCAAGGTAAGTGGGTGTGAGGAGTGATGTGCTGGAGTAGGCTTGAGAAGGCAGAATGAGGGGGTGCGGTGATACACAGCAGGATGTAGGTGAATGTGCCACTGTGCTCACCTTTCCTGAGCTGCTTAGGTCATTAAAGCACTTTCTGCACGGATTCTGCTGACCTCTGCTACCTCCAACCATGCCTTCTTCGTCTCCACTACGGGCTTCTTCCTCCCATTGATAGGAAACATCATCTATCACCGACTCTTCACAGCCCCCAGCAGTACAGCCAGGAAGGCACCAGTGAAATGGGGCGCAGCCTTTGCCCGTCTGGACTCCATTCTGCCGCTTACTTCTCTTTTCTTCCCAACTCCAAACTCCAAACATGCAAGTTGAAGTAGTGTCCCTTTAAATATTAGAGTTGAGGTCGTGCCATGTGGATCCACATCAGGCCCGCTGCTGCTGATGGGATGGTAAACCCGGAAGAAAAATTATAATGAAGTAGCTGAGCTAAAAAGCCACTGACAGACACATAGGGCTGGATTTTGATACTGGAGGCGTGTAGGAGGCGGGACTGCAACTTTTGGGGTTGTAGTCCCACCTCCACCCACGCGATTTTCACTTGATTGACTTTGTTGAGCCCGCCCAGCGGGCTCAGCAGGCCAATTAAGGGCCACCCGGCAACAGGTGACGTCACAGATTGACATTTCATCTATCAAGTGCTTTTGACAGATGAAATATCAGCATTTGACAGCTCTTTGAAGCTGTCAAACACTGACAATCTGTACACTAAGTTAATTCCTTCCTCTCAGGCTGATTTAGAGATCTCGCCAGAACAGAAAGCTGAATGCTGCAACTTTTGACAGCTAGCGGCCATTCTGCTTTCTATGCCGATGAGATGAGGGACTCCCGAGACCTGAAGGAAGGAAGGCTGTAAAGGTAAGTAAAACTTATTTAAACACTTTACACACACCAAACACACTTACCTCTGCACTCATGCACCCATCACTCACCTGAACACTGACATCTCAAACCCTCCAAGCCCTTAAGCCCGACGGTCCACCTCGCTAACTTGGCGTGGTTTGGAGCCGTCGGGAATCCCACACTTCAGGGATAAAAATAGGGATTAGGCTAAAAACTGCCTGTTAACTACCTTTTAACAGGCAGTTAATTGGCACTAATTCCCTTCCCGTCTCGGGGGGGGCGGCTCCCAGCACAGGTCGGGTATCCGCCTCCTTTGAACCTGGCATGGAGGCGGGCTGGGGGCGGGATTGGTTCGTGCCCCCTGATTTCACGATTTTAACCCAACACACGCCTCCAATCCCGTCTCAATGGCCCAATGAAAATCGAGCCCATACATTTACTTCTGGGTTTCCTGCACGCTATTGGACCCCCACCCCCCCCCCCCACATCACAATTAAAATCGAGGCTGCAAAGTCTAAATCAGGAAGTACAAATGAGAATATTTAATCCATTGTAAAAATCATGTACAGAAAGCAAAATAAATAGAGAGAAAGTCAGATGGGATTAAGAGAGAGATAAAAGAGAGAGAAAGAAAAAATAAAAAAGTTCTTATTTTAATTTTTAATTTTTAAAATCTCCAACAATAATTAAATTCTGAAGGAATGAGACTTCACAAATGTAAAATTACATTTTCAGTGCCAGAGAGGTTGTTTGGCAGTAGTTAAGCTTAAACATGCCATTAAAAATGCACATACACCTGAATGCACCAGCCTTAATTTTTTCTGCCATGTTCAGTGGGTAACCAGAGGGTAAATACAACAACTTCACACTCTTGCATGGATTTCAATGCCGAATCTCTCCTGGATGAGCAGGGCAAATCAGGCAGCAACTTCCGGATTTCAGCGCTAAACTGCACATATGCATACTCTGGGCATCGCTGTCCAATTTACTCCATGATAACAGTGAGTGATGTTAGCCTCACCATTATTCTTAATGAAAAATCTGTGCCCATGTGTAAAATTAGAGTGTACAGTTATGGAGTCCATCAAAATTGTAGTTTGTAATTTGACTTAATTTGATCATCTCTTACATCAACAAGAACAACGCTTGCACAATGAGCACTATTTCTTTATAAGGCCAGAAATTAGTTTTGTGATAATAGCGGATGACTATTTAACACAGTTCCATTATTTTAACAGAAGCAATAGCCCATTTGATTTAAATGGGTTAACACCTGTGGTAAAATACCACATAGAGGAATGTCATGTGAATGCTTCAAATTATTATCACCAAAATAGTTTCCAGACCATAATCAGTCAGCAAACTTAGTTTTGCATTTGAATTGCCTTCTGCACGTTCATTTTCTGTTAATGACAAAAGAAAGATATAGAATAGCCACAGTACTTGTAGTGCAGGCGTGCACTGTATGAGGGCAAAATCGGGCTCGGTAGCATCCTTTTTTTGGGTTAAGGTCCCTTAAGGTTCCAAAATGACATCCACGGTGCACGCGAACTTCTGGCGCGAAGTTCGCCCGACGCCATATTGGTAACAGGGTTAGCACGCACTCACCTAACATCCACCGGAAGTATGCAGAGAAGGCAGATCGTGAGGTCAATCAGTGTGCAACACTAATTTGACACCAGCATTGCTACTTTGGAGCTCAACGCTCCAGCCTACGCTCTCTCTTAACCTCCCACAGCTGAACACGTGTTCAACAGCACGAAGGACCCCCCACCAGCGCTATTTAAAGGGATCATCAACTACTTACAGGTTAGTTGTTGGGTTATTTATTCTGACTGTTGCTGCAATTCTACATGTTTTCAGTGCTTTTCCATACTTGTTAAAAGTTTCAATCATCTACAGGGTGTGGTCTGGCTGGTGCTGAAGTATTGTTTGGCGACTTAAAGGCTTGTGCATGAACCAGTGGCTTACAGATATGGGTGGCCTGGTAGGGCTTCTTCTTGGCATTGAGCATGACTGGGAGAATAAAGAGAGGATTGGCAGAGCAGGACAAGTTGCTAGAAGAGGGAGGAGGAGGGGAAGAAGGACTCTCAGCAGGAGGCCATATACGGAAGGGTCTTTAAGGAGCAGATCTGTTGGAAAACAGATTGCAGGAGTGCTGTGAAGCCTTGGATGCCCCTTTGAACACTGGTATAAAGAACCATGGTGGCAGCAGTCTGAGCCTTAATGGCAGCAAGATGAGATTGCATGACAGGAGTATGAGCTTCCACTGCAGCACTCAAAACGTTGGATGGATGCTGCTTGTGCTGCAATGGAAGCTGAGACATCGGCCAACAGATGCTGCATCATGGTTGGTTCCACAAGTGTGTTGATGGAGGTAGCCATCCATTCCACCTCTCTGCAAAGCCCTGCGTCAAGTTAGTGCCGGACTCCTCCATGCTCCTTGATATTGAGCGCAGGCTTTCTGGCAGACTTTCCAGTGCACCAAGCATTTGGGTATATACACCCATCAGCCTTCTTCTGCAGCCTGGCCCATTAAAGTCATCATCTGAGTCCTCTGCAGCAAAAGTAGTGTGCAACCTCAACCTCTGGCGAGCTGGCACCTGCACTATCCTTCCCCCCCCCCGCCACCCCCCCGCCCTGGCTGCAGTGCACTTGTGCCCAGTGTCTCACCACATGCAGATCCCACCTTTACTCTATCCTTTAAAATAGGCGCAGTGTCAGCATCCAAGCTGGTGGCTGTGGCTGTGAAATTCAGCGATGGTGTGTCTTCATCTTCACGTTCGTCTTGCTCTGCCTCCACTGCCTGGGCAGGTTGCAGTTCTTGGGTATCCGAAAGGAGAAAGGGGCAAGGGTTAGGTTGTGATGAGAGGAGAGGAGAAAGTAAGAATTGCATGCTTACATCATCAGCAGCTTCTCAGTCAGAAGAGATTGTGGGATGAGAGAGAACTGGGATGAGAGAAGGAGGATTAGGTATGAGGATACCCTCATCTTCAATGGATTCAGCCCCGCCAGTGGCCATGGCCTCAGCCATGGCCCTTCCTTTAATGGCCAGCACTGTCTCCTCCATGGGGGTTAGAACATGCGGGCACATCACTCCCCCTCCAGTTAATTTCTGCTGCCTCTGGTTGTGCGCCACCTTCTCCTGCAAGAGAGAGGGAAGTGTGTCAGTGAGTGTGGTGCAATCTGTTTAGGTGATGTGGCTGTCATGGTTGAATAGCTGGCAGTGTGTGCATGATGTAAGTTGTGGGTGTGAGGCTTGCAACAGTGCTAAGTGTGTGAGGGTGAGGTGAAACATATGAATGTGAGGTATGAGTTCTGATTGATAGAGATAGTTGGTACGTGAGTGATGGGGGTGTGGTGCATTGAGCAGTGGCTGAGGCTAGTGGTGCAGTTGGTAGGATATGGCATTTGAAGATGCATTCATTGACCTTGACCACTCCCTCTCCCAAAGATACTCGAGTGCAAGGAGACTGCAAGTAGAGCCCCCATGACAGTGAGCAAGTGTTGTGAGCAGAAGCCTTTCAATGAAAATGAAGGTGTTCTCTGCTTGCACCAACACTCCTTGTCACCTCAGAAATTTGAAACAAGTTGATAAGGCAGCAAGAGTTGCAGAAAGTCCCACACAGCCAGTCAAACTGAAAAATCATATCAGCTGCAAGTTGTTGCTGATGATCCCTTTAAATACCGCTGCTGGAGGCTCCTACCTGCTTGCCAACGCTTGTTCAGCTGGTCGTGATTAACACAGGCCAGTAGGGATAGTGGCAAATGCGTAAATGGCAGATCAGGCATCAAGTGAGCATTGCACACTCACTGACATCATGATCTGGCTAATCTAAATATCTGCAGCGAGTGCGGGCAATGACGCGTCGCGGGATCTGCTCGAAGTGGGTGGAAGCGAGGCAGCCGCCATTTTTTCATCAAAGCAGGCCTGAACAGCCAGCGCAAGAATCCCAACTTTCTAGGCCCCAGTGTTATAACCTGATCATAAGGGGGCAAAATTGGGTCGCGCCCCCTATGGGGCGCTAACTTCGCCGGGGCACTACTTTTAACGCCCAAAAAAGTTAGCGCCCCCGGGCCCGAAATTCACTGGTAGTGTCGGACGAGGGAGGCGGGGCGCTACTGGAAGAACTCTCCCTCCCTCTTGGGGCGCTGTGAGTGAATATCGCTGCGCTACGTGCAGCAGCACCATTCTCTGCGGCAAGTCACGCCGTGGTACTGCAGGCCTTCCTCCCCTTATTAAAGGGGAGGGGCCTAGCACAGCACTAGCTGGGGCCAAGCTGGGCCACCAGGGATCACAGTGCCAGCAAAAGAGCCCGGCACTCAAGAGAAGTGCCGGGCTCACGGAGCGCAGCCTGCATTCCACGGCAGGGGGGCTGCACAGGAGGCCGGGGACGGCAATGGGGGCAGGTGCTGGCAGGCAGCCAGCAACAAAAATGGCCGCCCTGCACCTTCCCTTTAATTTGCGCTGCCCCAGCCGCAGGTAGGCCCCCTTGACCCTGTCGGACATAGCGTCCGGCGGTAAGTCAAGGGGCGCTGCTGGAGATCGCGAATGGGGCACGAGCAGGGTGCTGTGCATGGCAATGACATCATCGCTGGAGGCACAGCACCATGGGGCACTAACGTTTCCCGCCGCCGCTAACCTCCCCCTGATTTTCACAAGAGGCGTTAGCGGCGCTGCACCCGGGCGCTAATGGGAGGCACAAATCAACCGATTTTTTCCCCCTTTAAGTCTTATTAATTGCAATATAACACTGTGATAATTTTAAATAAAGGATCTCCCCAGAGGGTTACAAATACAAGTGTAATTTTTGGTAAAGTGACCTAATTAATTTAGGATAATTAGTTAAAATAATCATTTTTAAAAATGTTAGAAGTAAGTTTAAAATGTAGTTTAATTGTTTGAACCAAAATATTTAGCTTCACCATGGGCTACTGTCATTTTGAGTATCAAACTATACTGTAGTAGTAAAACTAGCCACTCGATGGCATCAGTGGATTAACATTTACCTGCCTTTCTGTACTGAACCTGTTTTCACATTTCCCAGCAGTGATTCTCCCCCAATTTCTAGATATTTGGGCTCACACTGTGCACGACTTACCAACTGTGATGAAATATTCCATTCATCACTCATCAGTATTTCTCTGCCTGTGACTGTGGTTGGTTTCAGTTTCATTTCCATTGTATTGTACTGTGTGTAGGGCTCCGCCTATACCTGGCTCCTATGTAAGCTGGCCCAGCCTGCAGCACATCCAGTACGGCAGACCTCTGGATGGAAGATACATTCTCCTCTGTGTGTTACCTTCTAAGTCAATAAAAGCCTTGTTTTGTTTCGCTAACATCGAGTCTCGGATTAATTGAGGCACATCACCAACAAAATGGTTTTCAAATCACATGCAGCTCAGACCTAAGTGGGGATGGAGGTGAAGTCACTGGCCGTGCTGACATATGCAGCGAAACATTGATGGACAAGGTAACGTAGGGCGGAGCACCTTGCTGCACAACAGTGGGGTGATGAAGGCCCAAGTCTACGTTTATATCCCTCCTTGAGAGAAGGTCTATGAGCGTCTGCCATCTGTTGTCCACAGCTAGCATGCGCGCATGTGCTGGTGCATTTGCTGCTCAATGTAGATGGCCATCCTTTCCATGGAACAGCACATCATCGCCATCGCCTATGATATGGTGATGCTCATGTTGAAGATGGACTCCTCCATTCTCTGAATATTTGCAGGCATCATGGCTGCAAAAGATGCCAGAGCCTCATGCAATTGTTGCTGCCCCTCCAAGATCACCCTCTTTCTGGATGGCCCCTAAGGCTCAGTGTCTTTATGCAGCTGAGCAGAACTGGGAGCATCCTGCACCCTTTGGCGAGGAGTCTCGAACATACGAACATACAAATTAGGAGCAGGAGTAGGCCACTCGGCCCCTCGAGCCTGCTCCACCATTCAATAAGATCACGGCTGATCTGATTACTCCACATTCCCGCCTACCCCGATAACCTTTCACCCCCTTGCTTATCAAGAATCTATCTACCTCTGCCTTAAAAATATTCAAAGACTCTACTTCCACCACCCTCTGAGGAAGAGAGTTCCAAATACTCATGACCCTCTGTGAGAAACAATTTCTACTCATCTCTGTCTTAAATGGGCGACCCCTTATTTTTAAACAGTGACACCTAGTTGTAGATTCTCCCACAAGAAGAAACATCCTCTCCACATCCACCCTGTTAAGACCCCTCAGGATCTTATATGTTTCAATATGGTCACCTCTTACTCATCTAAACTCCAGCGGATACAAGCCTAGCCTTTCCAACCTTTCCTCATAAGACAACTCGCTCATTCCGGGTATTAGTCTAGTAAACCTTCTCTGAACTGCTTCCAATGCATTTACATCCTTTCTTAAATAAGGAGACCAATACAGTACACAGTACTCCAGTGCCCTGTATAACTGAAGCATAACCTCCCTACTTTTATATTCAATTCCCCTTGCAATAAACGATAACATTCTATTGGCTTTCCTAATTACTTGCTCTACCTGCATACTAAGCTTTTGTGATTCATGCACGAGGACACCCAGATCCCTCTGCATCTCAGAGCTCTGCAATCTCTCACCATTTAGATAATATGCTTCTTTTTTATTCTTCCTTCCAAAATGGACAATTTCACATTTTCCCACATTATACTCCATTTGTCAGGTCTTTGCCCACTCACTTAACCTACCTATAGCCCTTTGTAGCCTCCTTATGTCCTCTTTACAATTTATTTTCCTACCTATTTTTGTGTCATCAGCAAATTTAGCGAACATACCTTCGGTCCCTTCATCATTTATATAAATTGTAAAAAGTTGAGGCCCCAGCACTGATCCCTGTGGCACACCACTTGTTACATCCTGCCAACCAGAAAATGACCCATTTATGCCTACTCTCTGTTTCCTGTTAGCTAGCCAATCTTCTATCCATGCCAATATGTTATCCCCTACACCATGAGCTTTTATTTTCAGCAATAACTTTTGATGTGGCACCTTATCAAGTGCCTTCTGGAAATCTAAGTACAGTACATCCACCAGTTCCCCTTTATCCACAACACATGTTACTTCCTCAAAGAACTCCAATAAATTGGTTAAACATGAATGCAGGATGACATAGATTGGGATCTGAAGATTGAAGGGTACATGACATTTAGGAAGGATAGGAAAGTGTGAAAAGGTGAAGGGGTGGCTCTGTTAATTAATGATGGTATTAGCACAATAGAGAGGGATGACTGAAGTTCAGGAAACCAGGATGTAGAAGCAGTTTAGGTAGAGATGAGGAATGATAAAGACAAGAAGTCACTTGTGGGACTGGTGTATAGATCCCCTAACAGTAACCACATGTAGGATGGAGTATAAAGGAAGAAATAATGGGAGCTTGTCAGAAAGGTATGGCAATAATCATGGGGGATTTTAATCTACATATAGACTGGAAAAATCAGATGGGCAAAGGTAACCTAGATGAGGAGTTCATAGAATGTTTTCAGGATAGTTTCTTAGAGAGCAGGCTATACTAGACCTGGTATTGTGCTACGAGATAGGATTAATTAATGACCTCATAGCAAAGGCGCCCCTAGGTTGCAGTGATCATAATATGTTTAAATTTTACATTCAGTCTAAGGGAGAGAAGAGTAGGTCCAAGACTAGTATTTTAAACTTAAATAAGGGCAATTATGAGGGCATGAAAGCAGAGCTAGCTAAAGTGAACTGGCAAATTAGGTTAAGGGATAGATCAATAGAGTTGCAGTGGCAGACATGTAAGGAGATATTTCAGAATACACAGAATATATACATTCCAACAAGAAAGAAAAATTCCAAGGGGAGGACCCACCCTCCGTGGTAAACTAAAAAAGTTAAAGATAGTATCAAACTTAAAGAAAAAGCATATAATTGCGCAAAGATGGGTGGCAGGTCAGAAGATTGGACAAAATATAAAAAACGGCAAAGAGTGACTAAAAGATTAATGAGAGAAAAATTAGAGTACAAGAGAAAGCTAGCTAGAAATACAAAATCAGATAGAGTCCCTATAGATATTTAAAAAAGAAAAGAGTTAACAAAGTGAGCATTGGTCCTACAGAAAGTGGGTCTGGGGAATTAATAATGGAAAATAAGGAGATGGCAGTTGAATTGAACAGGTATTTTGCATTGGTCTTCACTATAGAGGATACAAGTAACATCCCAGAAATAGCTGTAAATCAGGAAATGGAAGGGAGGGAGGAACTCAAGAAAATTGCAATCACCAGGGAAGTGGTACTGAGCAAATTGTTGGAGCTGCGGGCTGACAAGTCCCCGGGTCCTGATGGACTTCATCCTAGGGTGTTAAAATAAGTGGCTAGTGAGATAGTTGATGCGTTGGTTTTAATTTTCCAAAATTCCCTAGATTCAGGGAAGGTTCCATTAGATTCAAAAATAGCGAATGTAACTCCTTTATTCAAAAAGTGAGGGAGACTGAAAGCAGGAAACTACAGGCCAGATAGCTTAGCATCTGTCATAGGGAAGATGTTAGAAGCTATTATTAAAAACGTTACAGCAGGGCACTTAGAAAAGTTCACGGTAATCCGGCAGAGTCAACGTGGTTTTGTGCAAGGGAAATCATGTTTAACCAATTTATTGGAGTTCTTTGAGGAAGCAACATGTGCTGTGGATAAAGGGGAACCACTGCTGTCCCTCTCAAACACCATCTGCTCTTGCTCACTTGTGAAGTGTGAGACACCAGGTGAAAACTCTACTCTACGGCATGAAGTACCCACGGTGTGTATCGGCGCTGGTGCTGGGTGCGCTGGTGCTGGGTGTGCTTGGGTCTGCTGACGGTGCACCCTCAGAGGCTGCAG
Organism: Somniosus microcephalus; assembly: GCF_052327205.1. Classification (NCBI taxonomy): domain Eukaryota; kingdom Metazoa; phylum Chordata; class Chondrichthyes; order Squaliformes; family Somniosidae; genus Somniosus; species Somniosus microcephalus. The sequence goes on along the minus strand of NC_140993.1, from coordinate 224,911,625 downwards.
GTTCCTCTGAGGAATTGTCTTCCTCCTCTGGCTGGACAGTGGGGGGGGGGGGCAGTTGATTGACCTGAGGGAGAGTAAAGAGATGAATTAGAAATGTTATAATAAGAATGGGTAACGTTGCCATTATGCACATGATGACATTTCACTGGCTGTTGACATCAGTTACCATATGAGTGACTGCTGTATGAGATGTGATTCTGTCACCAGGTTGCTGGGATGTCCCCCTCTCTCTGTCTCCCACTGCCAGCGTCTCTCGAGCTCCCGAAATCTCCAGAGCCCCCTCCTGTCCTGCTGTTAGGTGTACGAAGAATGGAGGGCCACCTCCAGTTCTCTCCCTCTCCCCATTGTTGTGGGCTCTCTTCTCCTGCAAGGAGGGAAAGAAGAGAAGTTTGAGTGAGAGTGGTGGAATGAGTGTAAGGAATGGATGGCTTACATCTGTAGAGGGTGACTATGGGGGAATGTGATACCAATGCCAACTGACCTCTTTCTGTGGTGTTACTTGCTATGATTGCATTAGGATGAGGGCGAGTGTGAGGGGTGGTTAGTCAGATGGGGATGTGAGTATGTACATAGAGAGAGAGGAATGGATGGGCATGCAAGGTATGTTGGTGTGAGGAATGATGTGCAGGAGTAGGCTTGGTAAGGCAGAGTGATGGGGATGTGTTGACAGGCACAGCAGGATGACAGCGAGTGTGGCTTTGCACTCGCCTTTCCTGACCTCATGAGATCATTGAATCTCTTCCTGCGCTGTACCCATCTCCCCCTCATGGCCTCCCTGCAGCTGACCTCCTCTGCTATTTCCAGCCAGGCCCTTTTGGTCTCTTGGGGATGTCTCCTGCCTCCATCTGCTGGGAAGTGGACCTCCCTGCGTGCTCTTACTGCCTCCACCAGAATATGCAGCGAGGCATCTGTAAAGCAGGGTGCAGCCCTCTGCCTTTGGATATTCATAGTTCTCACTTTCCACAATAACTCCAACCCTTCCAATGCTCCTTTCACATACCATTACCAACCTTCAAATGAGTTGTGTGCAAGGTGCTGGGTGCTGGAAATGTATCATCGATGATGCCATCAGATCGCACCCTTAAATAGGGCCGGGAAATGCACATGCCTTTTTTAATAGGGTCCATTACACTAAAGTTGCTCTGAAGAGTGGGCTGATCAAGACATTGCAGTACCGACCCATTATGCAGCCCACATGCACCCGACGCGGCTCAGAAGAGAAAATTCCAGCCATTGATTCCCACTCACACTGCTGTCTGTATGGGAAAGGTTGGCTGTAGTTGGCATCCATCAACTGGCTCCATGCTGTTCTCCATAGTCACTGTCAGGTAGGTGTGCTAGGTCGTGCAAATGTGGGCCATGAAATTTAGCCCATTTGCGCTGGCCGATAAGGCTGGTTTGGATGAAAAAATGGCGGCCGCCTCACTGCCGCCCACTTCCGGTGTGGAACGCGGCAGCTGCCATTTTGGACAGCTCATTAGCGCTGCTGTTGCCTGCGCTCACTCCAGATATGGAAATTAGTTAGGTCGTGATGCCAATCAGCATGCAACGCTGAAATAACACACGATCTGGTATTTTGGACATTGCGGCTCCTTTTAACGCCTCTCCAAAGCACGCAGAACATGCATGCAGCTGTATGATGGATTTCAGTGTCGTTCTGTTGTGGAATGTGTTACTTTTACACAGGAACGTGACTTTTAATAATTGCAAAAAAGCTGCTATATGTAAAAAGAAATTCACAACCGAATAGCACAGATGTCATTTTGTTCGTTCTTAAGCTTTGCATCAGATTAAATGTAAGCAGTCAGCAGGAAATTTGTCCAGAAAATATTAGAAAACTTGCAATTTTATTATTCAGCAGTGAGAACACGGATATTAACTGTGAGTGATAGATCTGGGTTCATTTAACAAAAAATTTAAATCGGAGAATAATATTGCTCACCGATCGAAATCCTCCAGTGAGGAAACGGTTAAACAGGCGGTTTGATGGGGCCTCACTCATTCCTGGGTTTTGCTGGAAAATCTCTCCCTTTTTGGTTAAATTCTCCTAATTATTTACAGTTTTTTCTTCACCCGGCATTGACGAGCGGGTGTAAAAAACAGAGAACAAGGGAAGAGTTCCATCGTTCTTTTTCTTCCTTTTGTTGCCTTAATTTCTCTTTTCTCTCTCTTTCAGATCAATATAGTGCTGGGAATCCCAATTTAGGTTGCTGGTTCCTCGGTGTTTCATTCCAATCGAAATCCAGCATTCCAATCAAACCCATTTGTTATTCCATAGTGTCACTCTATTATGTGTTTTGTTCCATTGATTACTCTCACACATAGAAGCCCGATCCCTGCGGGTCTAATGATGTTGTGAGTGTCTATGCGCAAAAGCCCACTCCCTGCGGGCCTAATGACATTGTGAGTGTCTACACGCAGAAGCCCGCTCCCTGCGGGCCTAATGAAGTTGTGAGTGTCTACACGCAGAAGCCCGCTCCCTGCGGGCCTAATGACGTTGTGAGTGTCTACGCGCAGAAGCCCGCTCCCTGCGGGCCTAATGATGTTGTGAGTGTGTAGGATTCGCAAAATTTGAACTTTATATTATAAAGGGTCGAATGGCAGAAGAGGCCGTGATTTTAAAGACTGTTTTAAAAGAAGCCTAGGAAAAAGGGGCATTCAAAATGGCCACCAGACCCCATGACCAACTTATTGGGACACTTTAAAATGGTTCCTGCTGTCCTCAGACATCTTTGTGGATTCAGCCCACAGTAAGTTCTGGAAGCCGCTTCTGAGAGAACGAAACCAGACACCCACATATACATATAGATTGGATGCAGATCCAGTCAAGATCGGCCTGTAAATAAAGGCCATCTAAATGTTTACCCAGACAAAAGGGAACAGTTTCATATTCATGAGAAGAGCATCAAGGACCCATTAAGGACATCACCAGGACATTAAAAACAATGAAGGTCATTCCAGACCAGAGATGGCCCATTACCGACCATCCAAGAACAGTTTAAAATATAATAACTACCCCGTTGTGCTCCCAGCCCGCCAAAATTAAAACAAAAGACTAACCTGATTTGGCACGAGATAAGGGCTTCTGATGAGAAGTATATCTGGGAACCCAGGGGTAGAAAGAAAAGCAGCCATCGTGGTGCTACCGTCGTATCGGTGGTGTCATCGCTAGAAGAAGGAGAAGAAGACGGTTCGAGCCGGCATCCCACCCCGGGGTAAAACATCGGGAGGTCATTGACCAACCCCGGGCCGTTGACGAAACAGGAGGCCATCGACCCACTCTGGCTCGGGAGAAAAGACAACAAAAAACTGAAGAAACGATGGGGGCCAGCCCAAGGCTCCTCTGACTGGGGTCGAGAAGACAATCCCCAACCCCGCCGACATCCAGGCCAGCCGGTGTCCAGCCATCCCCGACCCCCACCTCAGGAGAGAGATGTGGCGCAGCTCGCTGGGGCTCCACTAACCACGTGGAGACAGGACGCCTGAAAGGATCAAACACAGACCGGTTTCAAAACCTTACACTTCCTAGTTGGATTGGTGAGCATGTTTCTGGCCCTTCATAATCAGATCTAGATAGGTTTATGGGGGTGGACATTTAAGGGTATAATTAACATGAGTTGTTGTCCCTCAATGTTCCGTGTGTTTCCCCATTTCATGATGATCTTTGTAGAATACAATATGCCTGTACTTGCCTTAGTTAGTATTGTGTCGTTATGATTTGTTTGTGTTTTTCCCTCCCATGTACCCTCTTATTTGCTTGCATTTGATTTGTTTTACTTTAGGCAATAAAATTCCAGTTCGTTTCATCAAACTTGGTCTACAAGAGTTTTCTCTCCATTGTAGTTCCTGCCCCAAAGTCCAGAGTACAGAATCTAAGGGGCGAGTGGGTCGAACCACTCACGGTTTTACTGTGCAAGAGAGAGAGGCCTCTAGAGAGAGAAACCTCTGTGATCTAAAACCCCTTACAAGTGTCTACACGCAGAAGCCCACTCCCTGCGGGCCTAATGACATTGTGAGTGTTTACGCGCAGAAGCCCACTCCCTGCCATGCGTCCAAGCTGCTTAGTGGGAGCATAGACTGGCAACCGGTAAAATTCCATCTAATTGGAAGGTTGGCTAAACTAATTGCCCTCCTGAAGCAGGGGAAGAATGCTTGTGAGGCCTCCAGCTACCGCCCGATCTCCTTACTTTGCACTTGTTATAAAGAGCAGGAGAGGCTACGACTCCACAGACTAGCCCCCAATCATCGAGCTGACCATCCCTAAGAGCATGCGGGCTTCCAGAGTGGCCGTCACTGCTGCGACCATGTGGTAGCTTTAATGACACTCATCGAAGCAGTCTTCCAGCGCCAGCTCAAGACCGCCGTAGTGCTCATGGACCTGTCAGTGGCGTATGACACAATACTGCTTTTCAAGCACTCCACCATTTTACCCTGCAGAACAACGATCCACTTATTAACTCCATACTTAGCAACTGACGCTTCCGTGCATACACTGCCACCAAGAAGAGCAGATGGAAGACATTGTTCTATCCTGGCACCCATATTATTCAACGTTTACACCAGTGACCTGCCCAAAACAGAGTCCCGCAAGTTCATATACGCTGATGACATTGCCTTGGCCTCGCAAAACATGAATCTGTCCATCAGCGAGGAGACCCTGACCAGTGATTTACAGAGGATGGAGGCCTACTTCTGCCGATGACTTTGCCAAACCCGCATTTGACATTCCACCTCAACACCCATTAAGCAAACCAAGCTTTGAAACTCTCCTTTTGTGGTGCAGTGGTAAACCATGCCAAAAACCCTCCTATTTTGGAGTCACATTCGATCACACCCTGTCGTATAGACAGCATCTCTAGAACCTTGGGAAGAAACTAAAGAGTAGGGCCAGCCTGATTCAGAAACTCGCCGGATCCACATGGGGAGCAGACGCTCAAACCCTCCGTACGGCAGCACTCGCCCTGGTGTACTCTACAACAGAGTACTACTCTCCGGCATGGCTATCAAGTCCACATGTCAAATCCATTGAATCCAGCTGAATTCTACTCTTAAAGTACGCTTTTATCGACACCTTGGCAGCCCGTGCTTGCAAACATCGCACCACCACACCTATGCCGCAAATATGCAGTCTCCAGCGAATACAACCTCTACACCAGCAAAGACATGCCAATCCAGGCCGACTTGAACAACCTACTACCAACCCATCTCAAATCTAGAAGGCCATTTTGGACTGTCATTGATGCCCTTCAGCGATCTCCATCAGCCTTGATGACCGATGGCGAAATGCTTGGAAGAACTGCGACATATGGAATGGATTCCTTATAGAGAATGCCACAGTGCAACCTGAAGGATCAAACCTTCCTCACAAACAGTGGACAACCATCAACAGCCTCAGAACCAATCACAGTAGATGCTGCCACCTTCTCCACAGATGGAAGATTAAAGCATCCCCATCATGCGACTGTGGAGCTCCTAATCAGATCCTGGAGCTCATCATTGAGCACTGACCTCAGAGGAAATTCGCAGGCAGCCTACAAAATATCCATGCTGTTACACCGGAAGCTTTGGCCTGGATATCAGACTTAGATATTGACATTTGATTTGCTTTGCTACTGCCATACGTAAGAAGATTGCATGCTGCCTTTATCCATAACCCTCTGGCCATCCCTCTTGCAGCAGGAGGAGGAGAATCAGAGGAGGCATGTCCAGCAAATACCTTTGCAGCTTAGATGCCCAATGATCACCTGCCTTTATTTGTCACCTGTGTATACAGGGCCACACAATCGTAACTGGACATGTCCAGAGGCACCTACATGCAGAGCTTACAATTCCCTAAGGAGGCTCACACAGCACAGTGCAGACTTCTACAGTAAAAACGGCTGTCAGTGGCTGCGAAGATAACAGCTGCCTTTTAAATTTAACATGACAGGGTCCTTCCAAGCAACAGCAGGTTGCATCATGCAGATCGCAGATGCTTTGTTTTCCCAGGCCAGTCAATTCATCTGCTTCCCTGTGTAAACATGCAGCAATGCGAGAGAGTCCTTGCATTGCCTAGTTGGATTTGCCAAAATGCAGGACATTAATGATGGCCTCCTGGGCTCCGAACCCCTTCCTGAACAGAAATGAATTTCACTCCTTGGCCGTGAGCTTTCTCGGAGCTGCTCCCAGTGCCGGAGCGGGAGCAGCTGCGAGGAATTTGCCAGCACGTAAATATGAAGCTGGTCTGTGAGCGTAAGTACAGAATCATGCACATGCACACGTTACCCTGCCACTTGCCATAATTCATTCAATGTGCGGCAATCCATGGTGCAACTATCATTTGAAAGGCCAGAAAGATTTGACGAACGGCAGCTTGGGGAGGAACATAAGAATACAAGAATTAGGAGCAGGAGTAGGCCATACGGCCCCTCGAATGCGTTCCGCCGTTCAATAAGATCATGGCTGATCTTCGACCTCAACTCTACTTTTCCACCCGATCCCCATATCCCTTGATTCCCCTTGAGTCCAAAAATCTATCTATCTCAGCCTTGAATATACTCAACGGCTCAGCATTCACAGCCCTCTGGGGTAGAGAATTCCAAAGATTCACAACCCTTTGAGTAAAGAAATTCCTCCTCATCTCAGTCTTAAAAGGCCGAAACCTTACCCTGAGTTTATGCCCCCTAGTTCTAGACTCTACAGCCAGGGGAAACAACTTTGCAGCATCTGTCCTGTCAATCCCCCTCAGAATCTTAAATGTTTCCATGAGATCAGCTCTCATTCTATAAACTCCAGAGAGTATAGGCCCAATCTACTCAATCCACTCAATAGCAAGGCTCTTCACTGCAGCCATAGCTGGTTATCCCATTAATTCACTTGAAGGCAAGAGTTGAACAATGAAACAAAATATGGGCCAGATTTTGCGGTCAGCGGTGAACAAACGGTGCCATGCATTCGTTAAACTGCACTTGCCCAAAGACTTTTTTATGGGCTTTTGCACTGGAAGTTCCCGTCAGGCAACTGGCTAAAAAGTGCAGCGCCCTCTACAGGGCATCTGGGACCTGTGTGAATAGGCCAAGCAACTGTGTATCTCCTTAACCAATCAGATTGAAGAATCGTTAATGAGCAGTTAAGATCTGATGGGCATACCGTTTGATTAATGAACTCAATTTAGAGTTTAATTCTGTGATATCTACTGCTTTGCATGGAGCAAGTAATGTTGTGGAGGTTATCCTCAGGTTTCTGGTCCTAGTAAGCAGTCTCATTAATTATGAATCATTTGAACCACTGTGAAGGATATATTTTGTTAGGTAAGGGTATCAAGGCATATGGAGAAAGACAGGTAAATGGAGTTGAGATCATCCATAATCTAATGAAATAGCGGAACAGGTGGAGGGGCTGAATTGTCTCCTCCTGTTCCTATGTTCCTACAGTCTTATTATTTTTGGTTTTTGAAATTGAAGTTTATTAATATTAGAAATTTTAATCCAGTATAACATTGTAAAGCAAGGAGCATACTTTACAAAAGCAAAATACCGCAGATGCTGGAAATCTGAACTAAAAACAGAAAATGCTGGAAATACAGCAAGTCAGGCAGCATCTGTGGAGAGAGAAACAGAGTTAACGGCCCAGAATTTGCAGTTTGGATGACAACAAACTGGCAGCATTCGGCGTCATTCTGCCTTTGAGACTGACCGCAACTGTTCCCCACCCCCCACCCCGCCACAGAGCCGGCAATCTGTGTAATCAGCCAAATCAGTGAAACTGACAAAAACTTCAGCTCTCCCGCAGTAATTACACTGTTAAAGTCCTCACTAAAAGTTAGATCCAAAGGGATTAGGTGTAACTGGGGTTTTAACAGCATATTGACTGCTAAACAAAGGTTTGGGGCTTTAAAAACTATTTTTAATTTTGTGCAGTGTCAAATTTGTACATTTTGTAGGGGTCGCAAAATCCCCTCAGCCCCCGAAGGTCGGGAAATATTAATCCACATCGTGGATGAAGACTTGTATGATTTAAATTGTCTCTGGGTTGGACAATGTTTAAAAACATACCCAGAACCACAAAAGGCTGCGTTAAAAAGCTCGTAAGCTAGGCAGCACTTGGATACTGGAATCAAAGAACTTTGTGAAAATCACACACTTTAAGATTGTACATTTTATTAAAAGATGTACTCTTGAGTTTTGGACTGTTTAAATTGCCCAGGGCATAAAAATGGCTGAACAGACCTCATGGAAACAGAATTTTAAAAGGCAGCAGAAAAGGACAGACAGGCTGTTAGCATCTGAAAAGCTCAGCGCTGCCCTGTAGTAAGTTTGAATGGAGCCCGAGCTGTCAGTCACCCTGTGGTATTGGGCGGGTCCAGTAACCCACAAGCTGCTTGTTTACACTGGGGAGTAGCCCGTTTGAATCAGCCAATCATCGGACAGCAAGCACAATGGGTTGTTTACACACATCCATTCACTGAAATTGACTCTACTACGTGATGTCTCCATGTATGAATGGAGAAAGTTAAGAGCCCTTCGCTTGTGTATTCGGACTTTTCAGCGCGAAATTTCACACGGACCTTTTCGGCGCAAAAACAGCAGGGACTCCCAGGGTATAAAGTGTAAGCCCAGGAAGTCCTCTGCCCTTCCTTTTGTCTACTCTTTGGACTGCAGGTGAGCAAGGCTTCTGACCCACTAGAAGTCAATATAGAGAGAAGTAAACGGGTGGTAATTTAAGGGAAATGTTGCTAAGATTGTAAGATTAACATTGTAGCCATTTATCCCTCATTTTTGCCATCTGCCTTCCCCTGTTAAGCAATTTTACCATGATTACTTTGATCGTGTGGTGTAGTTTCTTTAGTTTTAATAAAATGTGACTTTCTTGCGTCCAGACCATTTGTCCGTTTTTAATATATCATTAATTATAAGTTCCTCCAGTCAGAACTGGAGGGGGGGTTTAACGATTTGAAACCGCTGATTAGAATTGGTCACAGTGCAGTGGCAAAGACTGCCTGACCAGGTAAATTACCGTAAACCAGGTAAAGGATGCCCCCCTACAATTTTAATAATATTTTTTTAAAGTTTGTCCATTTTTATTTCAGGTTTGCCTTTCCCACATGTGAAGGCCCCAATCTTTGTTTTGCTCTCTACCATTTTTTTAACGTTAACATTTTAAGAGCTTACTCACTTCCTGGTTCATTGTCTGTGAGAATTCTGCCTTTTGATTGGCTGCTTAGACAGCTTGTTGACATCACAGCAGCTCGCACTCGGGGATCCCCATTATACTCCATTGATTTGAATTTACGGTCGGAAAACCCAAAGTTTTCAACATAGGGATCGCAAGATCTTTGTGGGAAACTTATTTTGCGGCCAGCAACGAATACCTTCGCTTCGCCGCTGACCACAAATTATATAGCATCTTTACTGTAATATCCCAAGGAGCTTCACAAGAGTGTTATCAAACAATTTGACATCAAGCCATGCAAGGAGACATTAGATTGTCAAAGATATAGGTTTTAATGAGCAGGAGAGGTTTAGGGAGGGAATTCCAGAGCTTAGGGCCTAGGCAACTGAAAGCACGGCCACCAATGGTAGAGCGATGAAAATCTGGGTTGCACTAGAGGCGAGAATTAGAGGTGCACAGAGATCTCGGAGGGTTATAAGCCTGGAGGAGGTTACAGAGAAAGGGAGGGGGGTGCGAGGCCATTGAGGCATTTGAAAACAAGGATGAGAATTTTAAAATCGAGTTGTTACCAGACCAGAAGCCAATGTAGGTCAGCGAGCACAAGGGTGGTGGGTGAATGGGACTTGGAGCGAGCTAGGACATGGGCAGGTGTGATCGGCAGAGAGGGGGGAGGGAAAGCCAACTCCAACGGTACCCTCCTCCTGACGAAATGCTTAGAACATGGCCTTGTCATAACCAACACCTTGTTCCATCAGAGAGACAAGTACCAGGCTTCATGGCAACACCCTCGCTCCAAGCACTGGCATCTGCTGGACTACGTCATCATCCGAGCAAGGGACCACAAGGATGTCCGCATCACCCATGCCATGACAGGAGCTGACTACTGCTGGACAGACCATCGCCTAATCCGCTCTGTCATCTCTGTGAAGCTGTCAAACACGGACAATCTGTCTTCTAACTTGAGTCCTTCTACTCAGACTCAGTTAGAGAGCTCTCCAGACCAGAAAGCAGAGGCTGCAGGTTTTGACATTTCAGCGGCCATTCTGCTTTCTGTGCCGGTGAGCTGAGCGACTCCCGAGAACTGAAGGAAGGAAGCCTGCAGGAGAAAGTAAAAAACTTATTAAAACACTTTACACTTACCTCACGCACTTACCTCTGCACACATGCACCCATCACTCATCTGCGCAATGGACATCTCGACCCCGCCAACCCCTGCAGACCGACGGTCCGCCTTGCTAACTTGGCGTGGTTCGGAGAGGTCGGACAGCCCACTGTTCAGGGCTAAAAGTAGGGATTAGGCAAAAAATTGCCTGTTAACTACCTGTTAACAGGCAATTAATTGGCACGAATCCCCTTCCCACCTCGGGGGGGCGGCTCCCAGCACAGGTCGGGTACCCGCCTCCTGGGACATTGGCACGGAGGCGGGTTAGGGGCAGGATGGGTTCCTGCCCCCCGATTCTGCAATTTTCCCACCACTCCCGCCTCCAAACCTGCCTCCTCGGGGCTTGGAAAATCGAGCCCAGTGTGTGCAAAGCACCTGGTCTGCACTCAAGGCCTCCATAATCAGCACCTGTGAAGAGACACTCGGTCACTCGACCAGGAAACACCAAGACTGGTTCAACGAGAACAACCAGAAGATCCAGGAGCTAATAAGCCGCAAGCGCAAGGCATTCCTGATCTGGAAACAGCAACAGAACTCGAGAGCAAGACAGCAGGTCTACAGATGTCTGAAGACCGAGGTCCAACAAAAAATTTGCGACCTAAAGAACAGATGGTGGGTGGAGAAAGCGCAGGTGATCCAGCAGTTAGTTAACAACCACGATGTGTGTGGATTCTTTAGCGCAGTCAAGACCACCTATGGCCCAAGCACACAAGGACCTACCCCACTGCGAGCCAAGAATGGAGAGGTACTCATCAAGGACAGAGAGGCAGTCAGTGCCCACTGGAAGGAACACTTCAAAGATCTCCTTAACCGAGACTCTGCCTTCGACGCGAGTGTCCTCAACTCCATCCCGCAGCATGCTGCCCGCCACCACCTCAGCACAATCTCAGCCCAGCATGAGGTTGAAAAGGCCATCCGACAACTGAAGAACAACAAGGCCTCAGGAGCAGATGGATTCCCTGCCGAGGCACTAAAACATGGCGGAGAAGCACTATTGGCGTGAATACATGAACTAATTTCTCTTATTTGGAAGGAGGAGAGCATGCCAGGGGATCTCAGAGACGCCGTAATCGTGACCATCTTCAGGAAAGGTGACAAGTCCGATTGCGATAATTACAGAGGAATCTCCCTGCTGTCTGCCACATGGAAAGTCATCGCAAGAATCCTCCTCAATCACCTTCTCCCAGTGGTTGAAGAGCTCCTCCAGAGTCGCAATGTGGATTCCTCCCACTAAGGGGCACAATGGACATGATGTTCACCACGCGTCAACTACAAGAGAAATGCAGGGAACAGCACCAACCACTGTACATGGCCTTCTTTGACATCACAAAGGCCTTCAACACTGCCAACCATGAGGGATTATGGAGTGTGCTCCTCAAATTCAGCTGCCCTCAAAAGTTTGTCACCATCCTCTGCCTGCTTCACGATGACATGCAAGCCGTGATCCTGACAAATGTATCCACCACAGACCCAATTCATGTATGGACCGGGGTCAAGCAAGGCTGTGTCATTGCACCAACGCTCTTCTCAATCTTTCTGGCTGCAATGCTTCATCTCACCCTCAGTAAGCTCCCCGCTGAAGTGGAGTTAATCTACAGACCAAATGGGAAACTGTTCAACCTCCGTCGCTTCCAGTCCAGATCCAAGGTCGTCCCATCCTCTGTCATTGAATTACAGTATGCAGACAATGCTTGCTTCTGCGCACACTCTGAGGTCGAACTCCAAACCATCATCAACACCTTCACCAAAGTGAACGAGAGCATAGACCTTACACTAAACATCTGTAAGACAAAGGTCCTCTACTAACCTGCTCCCGCCACACAGTACTGCTCCCCGATTATCAAAATCCATGCCGAGGCCTTGGACAATGTGGACCACTTTCCATACCTTGGGAGCCTACTGTCAATAAGGGCAGATTTCGATGATGAAGTCCAACACCACCTTCAGTGTGCCAGTGCAGCCTTCGGTCGCCTGAGGAAGAGAGTGTTTGAAGACTAGGACCTCAAAGCCAGCACCAAGCTCATGGTCTACAGAGCAGTAGTGATACCCACCCACCTGTATCCTTCAGAGACATGGAATATGTACAGCAGGCACCTCAAAGCACTGGAGAGGTACCACCAATGCTGCCTCCGCAAGATCCTGCAAATCCATTGGTAAGATAGGCGCACCAACATCAGTGTTCTCGCTCAGGCCAAAATCCCCAGCATCGAAGCTTTGACCATGCTCGATCAGCTCCGATGGACAGGCCACATCGTCCGCATGCCCGATACGAGACTCCCAAAGCAAGCGCTCTACTCGGAGCTCCGACATGGCAAGAGAGCCCCAGGTGGGCAGAGGAAATGCTTCAAGGACACCCTCAAAGCCTCCTTGATAAAGTGCAACATCCCCACCGACACCTGGAAATCCCTGGCTCAAGACCACACAAAGTGGAGGGGAAGCATCCGGGAAGGCACCAAACACCTCAAGTCTCTTCGCTGGGAGCAAGCGGAAGCCAAGTGCAAACAGCATAAGAAGTGCACATCAACCCAAGCACCCCACCCACCCGCCCCTTCAACCACCGTCTGCCCCACCTGTGACAGAGACTGTAGGCCCCACATTGGACTCATCAGTCACCTGAGAACTCATTTCTAGTGTGGAAGCAAGTCATCCTCGGCTCCGAGGGACTGCCTAAGAAGATGGAGATGGGTGAACGGGACTTGGAGCGAGCTAGGACACAGGCAGCAGAGTTTTGGTTGAGCTCAAGTTTACGGAGGGTGCAAATGGAAGGCCGGCCAGGAGAGCATTGGAATAGTCAAGTCCAGAGGTAACAAAGGCATGGATGAGGATTTCAGCAGCAGATGAGCTGAGGTGGGGCAATGCCTCTTACGGAGATCGAAGTAAGCGGCCTTGGTGAAGGAGCGGATATGAGGTCTTAAGCTGATCTCAGTGTTAAATAAGACACCAAAGTTGCGAATGGTCAGGATCAGCCTCAGACAGTGGCCAAGGAGCATAGGAACATAAGGAGGCCATTTAGCCCCTTGAGCCAGTTCGACCATTCAATGAGATTATGGCTGATCTGCGACCTAACTCCATATAACTGCCTTTTCTCCATATCCCTTCATGCCTTTGGTTAACAAAAAGCTATCAATCTCAGATTTAAAATTAACAATTGATCTAGCATCAACTGCCATTTGCAGAAGAGAATTCCAAACTTCTACTGCCGTTTGCATGTAGAAGTGTTTCCTAACTTCACTTCTGAAAGATCTGACTCTAATTTTTAAACTATGTACCTTAGACCTAGACTCCCCAACCAGCAGGTATAGTTTCTCTCTATCTACCCTATCTGTTCCCCTTAATATCTTGAAAACTTTGATCAAATCACCCCTTAACCTTCTAACTTCCAGGGAATAAAATCCGAGGGAGATGGATGGGGTTGGTGGCTAGGGAATAAAATTTCTGGCAGGGACCAAAACAATGGCTTAGGGCTTCACAATATATAGTTGAAGAAAAATCCAGTACTGGATGTCGGTCAAGCAGTGTGACAAATCAGAGGCAGTGGAGGTAGTGGTAAGGTGTCCATCCTATTTACTGTAGTTCTGCTCTCACCCCTTCCCCTCCCTCCCAGAACTATAATAGGGATCCCCCTGTCCTCACCTTCCACCCCACCAGCCTCCAAATTCAACTGATCATCCTCTACCATTTCTACATCCTCCAGCATGCTGCCACCACCAAACACATCTACCCCTCCCTTCCACTTTCAGCATTCTGAAAGAACCATTCCCTCCGTGACACCCTGGTCCACTCTTCAATCATTCTCAACACCCACTCCCCTTCCTACGGCACCTTCCCGTGCAAGCACAGGAGATGTAACACCCGTCCTTTTACCTCCTCCCTTCCCACTGTCCAGGGCCCCAAACACTCCTTCCAGGTGAAACAGTGATTTACTTGTACTTCTTTCAATTTAGTATACTGCCTGTCCTCGGCCTCCTACACTGTGCTAATGAAGCTCAATGGAAGCTCAAGGAACAGTGCCTCTTTTTTCGATTCGGCACTTTACAGCCTTCTGGACTCAACATTGAGTTCAACAATTTCAAATTATGATCACTGTTCCCATTTTTTCAGACAGCAACTATTGGTAATAGTTCTGTTATTGCCATTTACACTATGGAATAAAAGGGACAGTGGCAGCATGGATATGAAATTGGTTAATGGCAGTAAACAGAGTAGTGGTGAACGGTTATAAAAACAGAAAATGCTGGAGACACTCAGCAGGTCAGGCAGCATCTGTGAAGAGAGAAACAGAGTTAACGTTTCAGGTCGATGACCTTTCGTCAGAACTGTGGTGAATGGTTGTTTTTCGTACTGGAGGAAGGTATACAGTGGTGTTCCCCAGGGGTCAGTACTAGGACCACTGCTTTTCTTGCTATATATTAATGACTTGGACTTGAGTGTACAGGGCACAATTTCAAAATTTGCAGATGACACAAAATGTGAAAGTATAGTGAACAGTGAGGAGGATAGTGATAGACTTCAAGAGGACATAGACAGGCTGGTGGAATGGGCAGATGAAATTTAACGCAGAAAAGTGTGAAGTGATACATTTTTGTAGGAAGAATGAGGAGAGGCAATATAAACTACAGGGTACAACCCTAAAGGGAGTGCAGGAACAGAGAGACCTGGGGTATATGTGCACAAATCTTTGAAGGTGGCAGGGCAGGTTGAGAAAGCAGTTAAAAAGCATACAGGATTGTGGGCTTCATAAATAGAGGCATAGAGTGCAAAAGCAAGGAAGTTATGATGAACCTTTATAAAATACTAGTTCGGTCTCAACTGGAGTATTGTGTCCAATTCTGGGCATCGTACTTTAGGAAGGATGTGAAGGCCTTAGAGAGGGTGCAGAAAAGATTTACAAGAATGGTTCCAGGGATGAGGGGCTTCAGTTATGATGATAGACTAGAGAAGCTGGAGTTGTTCTCCTTAGAGCAGAGAAGGTTGAAAGGAGATTTGATAGAGGTGTTCAAAATCATGAGGAGTCTAGACAGAGTAGATAGAGAGAAACTGTTCCCATTGGCGGAAGGGTCGAGAACCAGAGGACACTGATTTAAGGTGATTGGCAGAAGAACCAAATGCTGCATGAGGAAAAACTTTTTTCTGCAGCGAGTGGTTAGGATCTGTAATGCACTGCCTGAAAAGATGGTGGAGGCAGAATCAATTGTGACTTTCGAAAGGGAATTGGAAGGAAAAAAATTGCAGGGCTACGGGGAAAGGGCAGGGGTGTGGGACTAGCTGAAGTGCTTTTGCAGAGAGCTGGCACGGGCTCGATGGGCCGAATGGCCTCCTTCTGTGCTGTAAACATTCTATGATTCTATGATTCCTCTAGACCCATCTTTTGTTTCTTTACTTGTCCCATTATCAACCCCATTTGCCTTGCACTATCATCCCTTTTTTCATTTAATCTCTCTTGCCTTCCACCCTATCATGGACCATCCCTTTTGTTCTTTCCTCCCCTCTGCCCTATCCCTGCCTTTGTACTTGCTTAAAACTTGTTACATTTCTAGCTTCTTCCAGTTCTAATGAGAGGCCATCGACCTGAAACATTAACTTTGTTTCTCTCTCCACAGTTGTTGCCTGACCTGCTGAGTATTTCCAGCATTTTCTGATTTTATTTCAGATTTCCAGCATCTGCAGTATTTTGCTTTTGACTATTTAATCTAAATAGTTTAAACTGTAGCCTTAGTTTCCCCAAGGTAAGCATATTTAAATTAAGTGGTTGATGAAAAGCTACTCACATCAGTAACAACCATACCTTGCAAAATTCAATGATTATTATTTCAAATGTGAGTATAGACTGCACATGATAGTTGACATAAGAAAACTACTAGGCACTTGGTCTAAGCATTAAACAAAGCTTTAATCAACTGTTTTACAACATGGAGGTCTAGTTGTGTCCTTCACTAGTTCCTGTTAAGAATGTCCTGCGCAAGCTGGGCCCACGCCTGAGTATTTATACTCTCCCTGGACAGCACCACCCGTAGTCCGCTCAGTATTATTTCATAAGTCTTTCTTTCATGAATGACTGATTCATGTCAATAGTTACTGGCACAAACTGTGTTTTTGAACAAGGCAGGATAGTAACTAATTGTTTGGATTTAAATCAAATGTTCACTCCATACCCCGACAATTTACCCCCACAATTTCCCCCTGTTCTTTCCCCTCCTCTCCTGCTGACTCATGCTATGAAATGGCTTCTCGGCACCTGCAACTCATCACGAGACTAAACAAGGGGGGGCTAAATTGGATAGCCTCCGAAAATGGTGCCAGGATCGTGATGCATGATTACCCCGTGCTGATGTGTGCAGCCAGCACTAACCGCGCTGTTTATTGGCTGCACACACCAGCACTGGGCCAATATTGTCACTTACTAGCACTACTTAAAGCTAGTCTGCACTACTTAAAGGTAGACTGCACCTCTTAAACATTGAGAATAGTGCTGTGCAACAAAAAATGGCTGACCATGGGAGAGAGAGTGCACCAAGGTTTTTGGATGCTGCACTGGAGGTCTTGGTGGAAGAGGTAGAAAGGGGGAGAGATGTCCTGTATCCCCAGGGGGGCAGGAGGTCCTCCAGACACATGATGAGAAGCCAGTGGAAACAGTTAGCCGTGGAGGTCAATGCCAGGAGTTTAGCCCCAAGGACCTGGATGCAATGTGACAAGAAGTTTAATGACCTCACATGAGTCGTCAAGGTCAATGAATGCATCTTCAAATGCCATATCCTACCAACTGCACAACTAGCCTCACACACTCCTCAATTCACCACACCCCCATCTCTCACCAACCAACAATCTCTATCAATCAAGACTTATAACTAACATTCATAGCTTCATCTCACCCTCACACACTTAGCACTGGTGCAAGCCTCAAACCCACATCTCACACAGGATGTTCCCGATGGCGGGGGAGTCCAGAACCAGGGGTTACAGTCTAAGGATAAGGGGTAAGCCATTTAGGACTGAGATGAGGAGGAATTTCTTCACCCAGAGAGTGGTGAACCTGTGGAATTCTCTACCACACAAGGCAGTTGAGGCCAATTCATTAAATATATTCAAGAAGGAGTTGGATATATTTCTTAAGGCTAAAGGGATCAAGGAATATGGGGAGAAGGCAGGGACAGGGTACTGAATTTGGATGATCAGCCATGATCTCATTAAATGGCGTGAACAGGCTCGAGGGACCGAATGGCCTACTCCTGCTCCTATCTTCTATTGCACACACTACCAGCTATTCAACCATGACAGCCATATCTCCCAGACACATTGCACGACACTCACTGACACACTATCCTCTCTCTTGCAGACCAAGGTGGCGCACAACAGGAGGCAGCAAGAACTAACCGGAGGGGGAGAGTCACGCCTGCATGTTCTAACCCCCATGTAGGAGATGGTGCTGGCCATTGTGGGAAGGGCCTTGCTGAGGCTGTGGTCACCAGCGGGGCTGAATCCATTGAAGATGAGAGTATCCTCATACCTGATCCTCTTGCTCACATTCCACTTCCCCCTCAACCCAGAAACTCTTCTGACATACTAGCTGCAGATGGTGTAAGCATTGTCTTCTTAGTTTCTTCATTCCCCTCACCACAACCCTACCCTTGTGCCTTTTTCCTTTTAGATACCCAAGATGTGCAACTTGCCCAGGTAGTGGAGGAAGATCAAGCAGGCAGTGATGATGAAGACACACCGTCACTCGATTTCACACTTGGAGCCACAAGCTCGGGTACTGACACTGCGCGTAACTTAGAGGATAGCAAAGAGGCGGGCTTTGCTTGTGGTGAGACACCGGGCACAAGTGCGCTGCAGCCAGGGCGGGGGG
Source organism: Somniosus microcephalus (assembly GCF_052327205.1). Classification (NCBI taxonomy): domain Eukaryota; kingdom Metazoa; phylum Chordata; class Chondrichthyes; order Squaliformes; family Somniosidae; genus Somniosus; species Somniosus microcephalus. The sequence continues at coordinate 224,893,467 of NC_140993.1, read as the reverse complement.
GAAAGGATAGCACAGGTGCCAGCTCACCAAAGGGTGAGGTCGCATACCAGTTCTGCTGCAGAGGATTCAGATGATGACTTCAATGGGCCAGGCTACAGAATAAAGCTAATGGGTCTACACACCGAAATGCTTGGTGCACTTGAAAGCCAGCAAAAAAGTCTTCATTCAAAGTCAAGGAGCATGGAGGAGTCCGGCACTAACTTGGCACAGGACTTTGTGCAGAGCTTGGAGCCCATCCTTTCCAGCATGGAACTGCTGGCCAACTCCATCAATTCATGTGGAACCATCCATGATGCAGCATCTGATGGCCGATGCCTTAGCTTCCATTGCAGCACAAGCAGCAGCCGCCCAACGTCTGAGTGCTGCAGTGGGATCTCAGACTGCTGTTATCATGGCTGTGGATACCAGTGCTCAAAGGGACTTCAAGCATATCACAGCAGTGCAGCAATCTGTCCTCCAACAGATTACTAGAATTGCTGAGGCACTGCCCCAGGTGAGTGGCAGTGACTCCATGGAGCACGAGCCTGCTGTCCTCTCTCAGGGTGATAACATTCATCCTCCCACCACTGCCACTTCACCAGTTCTCTTGATGTTGCCTGTCAGCCAGCCAGCCCAGACTGTCGCCACCCATGCCGGAATGCTGCAGTCTGAAGCCAGGTGTTCTAGCTGCTCGAGGTTATCCTCCAAGCTCATCTGCAGTCTCCTCCACTGAAAGTCAGCTGCCTTCCGCCAGCCATGCTGCAGCCACTGGGGTAGCACTGCGTACGAGCACTAGGATAGGCAAAGTCACATGGAAGACAGGCACTACGGGAATGCACAAGGGTGATCAGTTTAAGTTTGTGTGCAATATGGCATGATTTCATTTATAAATTTGGTTTGGAATGTTTATTTTGTGTTGGCTTTTATCTATGCATTGTGGCCAAGAGGACGATGTGATGGTCAGTGACAGAGGGAAGGTAAGGAGTGTGGGACTGTTGGTGAATGGGGAATTGGGGTTGAGGTTACTGGTATCGCCCTTGAATTAGTTCATCACATAAAGCCCAGGCAGAAAGGGGCTGTCTAGGTTGCAGCCTCCCTTCCTCTTCCTCCTCTTCTGCCTCCTCCTCTGACGCCAGGGTACCGGGCATTGCCCTGCATGGTGCGCTGCCTATGGTCACACATCAGCTGGATGCTGAGGGAGTGGCATCATTCCGGTTCCGTTACATGGCAGAAGTGACATGGGGCGCCCACAAAGCGATGTGCGTGCAGTCAATTGCACCCTGCACCATGTGGAAGCCTGCAATCCTTGCAAACCCTTATGCTCACTTTGCCTGCTGCTCTCTGGGAAGAGGGAATGAAATGAAATGATCTCTCTTTCAATAGAAAGCCTCAGTGACCTTCCTTATGGAACAGTGGATGGCAAACTGCCACATGTTGCTAATATCTCCAGCAGCAGCCTGGAAAGAGCCAGACGCATAAAAGTTTATAGCCCCGGTCACCTTCACAGCCACTGGCAATGCAGTCCTTTCCCTGCTCTGAGTTTGGCGTTGTGGCTGCAGCAGGTGCCAGATTTCAGTGAGGGCATTCTTATTAAAGTGCAGATGTCTCAGAGATTGGTCATTGCTGAGGTTCAGGTAGGTGAATTGCTCCCTGACCACCCTGGGCCTCCTGCTGAGAGCCCTTCTCCTCCTCCTCCTCCTCCCTCTTCAAGCAGCATGTCCTGCTCTGTGTGGCCTCTGCTCATTCACCCAGTTATGCTCAATTCCAAGAGGAAGGCCTACCAGTGCACCCATGTCTGGGAGCAACTGGTTTCTGCAGAAGCCGTGAAGTCAGCTAAAAGTACTTCAGCACCTGCCACACCACACCCTGTAGATTTTTGAAATCTGAACTAACTATGGTAAGCACCAAAAACGTGGACAATTGTAGCAACAGCGAGAAGAAATAAACCAGCAACTAACCTGTAAATAGTTGATGATCCCTTTTAATATCACTGGTTAGGGGTCCTTCATGCTGCTTAACATCATGTTCAGCTTTGCGGGGTTAAGAGAGGGCATCGGCTGGAGTGTTGCATCAAATCAGTGTTGCACTGTTGAAGGTTATTGAACCATGACTTTGCCCTGAACTCCATTGACACACCTTCTCTTCTCTTGTTCCAAACTCCAACTCCTCCACATTCCATCTTTGGATTGGCTCTTTAAATACTGCAGCTGAGGTCGTGCCGCGCGGGTCCTCATCACGCCCGCTGCCGTTGATTGGATGCCAAGCCTGGAAGTAAAATGCTAATTGTGGTAAACCACTTTTATCGTTCACTATCGTTACTCTATAGTTATCACTGTTGTATTGTTATCACTGTTCTCACTGTTGTATCACTATACGAGGTCGCCTCTTGTCGCGCTGTTATACCTGGGCTGACCACCTCCGACTCTGCCCATGGCTCCACCTACCTGCCCAGGTATAAAGGTAGTCGACTGGCTGGTATTCCTCCTTGTTGGACCCGATCACCCACGAGGGTGGGCTCTGTTATTTAGTCAATAAAAACCTTTAGTTACGTTCCTAACTCGTCGCTTTTTATTGGACGAATTGATAGGTATATCAATTTTATTGACTAAATTTTAAAGATGTCTACTACTGGCCAGCCAGAAGCCCTCCCAGAAGCACAGCCACAGCAGCTTTCAGACACCGGGCTACACCAGCCACACCAGCCGGCTTGGCTGCAAGCCCTCAAACCACCGTACCTGGATCTAAACCCACAGGCAGCAAACTCAGCCCTCAACTTCAAACACTGGCTGGACTGCTTCGAATCCTACCTGGAAGAATCCGGCGTCCCTCAGAGATCCAAACTAAGAGTTCTGAATGCCCAAGCGAGCCCGAGAGTATACGCACTCATCCAGGACACGACTACATACGAGGCCGCTATCAACCTACTGAAACAGCAGTACCGGAGCCCGGTAAATTACATGTACACCAGGCACCTCCTGAGATCCCGCCCGCAACAGCCAGGAGAGTCTGTAGCTGAATTTTTACGGGCGCTAAGAGCACTCGGCAGGAACTGTGACTTTAAAGCGGTGACGGCTGTTGAAAATACGGAAGATAATATCCGCGATGCCTTTGTGAAAGGCCTACGGTCCGACGACTCACAGCAAAGACTGCTTGAAGCTAAAGACCTCGACCTGGACAAAGCTGAAGCCCTCGCTCTCTCCCTAGAGGTGGCCCATCAGGACCAGGAGGCGTTTTCCAGGTACTGCTCGCGACCCTGGGACTCGGGCCCGACCCCTACCGCAATACCCTTCGCAGCGCCGCCCCCGGGACCTACCTCAGCGTCGGCGTCCCGGACCCGACCGGGACCGCCACCCCCGGTACCGGCTCCGACATCGGGCACCCGCGATCGGGCCGCCGGCTGCTTCTTTTGCGGCCAGGAGAAGCACCCGAGGTCGCGCTGCCCAGCCAGGAACTCTACCTGCTCAACCTGCAGGAAGAAAGGCCACTTCTCTAAGGCCTGCAGGAGCGGATCTTCAGAGGCCAGCAGTGCCTCATGCGAACTGTGGGGGCGGCCATCTTCTTTCAAGGCAACTGAGGCCAGCATCCCCACACGTGAGTCATGGGGGCGGCCATCTTTGATCAAGGCAACCGACCCTAATAGTGCCTCATGTGAGTTATGGGGGCAGCCATCTTCTCCGCCATTTTGTCCTACCTCGTGGGAGACGCCATTTTACCCACCACGCCCGACTGCCACCGGGCCCCCGGACCCGACGACCACCTCGCCCGCAGACGACAACGACTCGCTTACCTACACACTAGCCTCCGTCACTCTGGATCAAGCCCGCCCACACCACCTGTCCAAGTCGATGATGGACATCAAAGTAAACGGCCACGCCACGACCTGCCTGTTCGACAGCGGAAGCACGGAGAGCTTCATCCACCCGGACACGGTGAGCCACTACTCCCTCCCTGTCCTGCCAACGCGCAACCGAATCTCGATGGCATCGAGGTCCCATGCCACGGACATTAGCGGCTACTGTGTTGTGACCTTGTCGGTTAAGGGTACGGAGTATAAAAATTTTAAACTCCTCGTCCTCCCCCAGCTCTGCGCTGCCGTCCTACTAGGGCTGGACTTCCAATCCCACCTCCAAAGTGTAACCCTAGCATACGGTGGACCCCTCCCCCCACTCACAGTCGACAACCAGCGAATGTTAAACCGCCCACCGCGTAACACCTGCAGCCTATCCACCCTCAAGGTGCCGCCACCTTCCCTGTTCGCTAACCTCATCCCCGACTGCAAACCCGTCGCTACCAAGAGCAGGCGGTACAGCGCTGGGGACAGAGCCTTCATTAGCTCTGAGGTGCGGCGCCTCCTGAAAGAGGGCATTATCGAGGGGAGCAACAGCCCCTGGCGTGCCCAGGTCGTGGTCGTTAAGACCGGCGATAAAAATCGCCTGGTCATCGACTACAGCCAGACCATAAACAGATACACCCAGCTGGACGCATACCCCCTTCCCCGCATATCTGACATGGTCAATCAGATTGCACAATACCGCGTATTCTCGACCATCGACCTTAAGTCGGCCTACCACCAACTCCCTATCCACCCCGAGGACCGCCAGTACACCGCCTTCGAGGCGAATGGGCGCCTATACCACTTCCTTAGGGTCCCCTTCGGTGTCACCAACGGGGTCTCGGTCTTCCAAAGGGAGATGGACCGGATGGTTGACCAGAACGGACTGCAGGCCACATTCCCCTATCTAGATAACGTCACCATCTGCGGCCGCGACCGGCAGGACCATGACGTGAATCTGGAGAAATTCCTCCGTACGGCCCAACGGCTGAACCTCACCTACAATAAGGAGAAATGTGTGTTTAACACCTCGCGCCTTGCCATCCTTGGCTGTGTAGTAGAGAACGGACTCATCGGCCCCGACCCCGAAAGAATGCGCCCCCTCATGGAGCTACCCCTCCCCCACTGCCCTAAGGCACTTAAGAGAACCCTGGGGCTCTTCGCCTACTATGCCCAATGGGTGCCCAATTATGCGGACAAAGCCAGACCCCTCATGAAGTCCACATCCTTCCCCCTCACGGAGGAAGCGTGCGCGGCCTTCTCCCTCATCAAGGGAGACATAGCCAAGGCCACAATGCACGCAGTGGATGAGTCCATCCCCTTCCAAGTGGAGAGCGATGCATCCGACTTCGCCCTAGCCGCTACCCTTAACCAGGAGGGGAGGCCGGTGGCCTTCTTCTCAAGGACCCTACAGGGCCCCGAGATCCGACACTCGTCGGTCGAGAAGGAAGCCCAGGCAATTGTGGAGGCGGTACGGCGCTGGAGGCATTACCTGGCAGGCAAACGATTTACCCTCCTCACCGACCAACGTTCGGTTGCTTTCATGTTTAATAACAAGCTGAGGGGCAAAATCAAGAATGACAAGATCTTGAGGTGGAGAACCGAGCTGTCCACCTACGATTATGATATCTTGTACCGGCCAGGTAAGCTGAACGAACCCCCTGATGCTCTTTCACGAATTACATGCGCCAGCGCGCATATTGATAGACTTCAGACCCTCCACAACGACCTCTGCCACCCCGGGGTCACCAGACTTTACCATTTCATTAAGGCCCGCAACCTGACCTACTCCATCGAGGAGGTCAGGACCATGACCAGGAACTGCCAGACCTGCGCCGAGTGCAAACCGCACTTCTATAGGCCGGACAGAGCAAGCCTGATCAAGGCCACCCGCCCCTTCGAGCGCCTGAGCATCGACTTTAAGGGGCCTCTACCGTCATCTGACCGCAATGTGTACTTCCTCAACATCGTTGATGAGTACTCCCGTTTCCCTTTTGCCTTCCCCTGCCCAGACATGACCAGTACCACGGTCATCAAGTGCCTGAACGACCTCTTCGTCTTGTTCGGGTTCCCGAACTATATACATAGTGACCGGGGCTCCTCCTTCATGAGCGAGGAACTCCGTCAGTTCCTACTAGCGAGAGGTATTGCAGCAAGTAGGACCACCAGCTACAACCCCCGAGGGAACGGCCAGGTGGAAAGAGAGAACGCGACGGTATGGAAGGCCGTCCTCTTAGCCTTAAAGTCTAAGGGCCTCCCAACCTCCCGCTGGCAGGAAGTCCTCCCGACAGCGCTGCACTCCATCCGGTCACTACTTTGCACTGCCGTTAACGCCACCCCCCATGAACGAATGTTTGTTTTCCCCAGGAAGTCGACTACGGGAACCACTCTACCAACCTGGCTGACCTCTCCGGGGCCCGTCTTGCTGCGAAAGCACGTGAGGGCCCATAAAACGGACCCCCTGGTCGAGAGGGTGAACCTCCTGCACGCCAACCCCCAGTACGCCTACGTGGCTTACCCAGACGGGCGGGAGGACACTGTCTCCTTACGAGACCTCGCACCCTCGGGCACTCCGGAGACACCACCTTTACCCCCCCCCACCACCCCCCCAATTCCAGCCCAGGTAGACGGCATGCCGGAACCCCACGAGCCTTCACCGACCACGCAGACACCAGCGTTAACACCGGATAACGCAGCACCGCCGCTGCGACGATCGGAGAGGCTTACGAGGCCTCCGGACAGACTGACATACCAGAACTGGTAGTACACTTCACCCCGCCGGACTCAAATCTAAACAAGGGGTGAATGTGGTAAACCACTTTTATCGTTCACTATCGTTACTCTATAGTTATCACTGTTGTATTGTTCTCACTGTTCTCACTGTTGTATCACTATACGAGGTCGCCTCTTGTCGCGCTGTTATACCTGGGCTGACCACCTCCGACTCCGCCCATGGCTCCACCTACCTGCCCAGGTATAAAGGTAGTCGACTGGCTGGTATTCCTCCTTGTTGGACCCGATCACCCACGAGGGTGGGCTCTATTATTTAGTCAATAAAAACCTTTAGTTACGTTCCTAACTCGTCGCTTTTTATTGGACGAATTGATAGGTATATCACTAATGAGCTAGTTGAGTTAAAAAGCCACTGACAGACAAGCTGAACTTTCTTCCGGGTTTTCCGCCCGACATCGGCGCCCCCACCCCACTCCCAACACACCTCAGAGTTAATATCGAGGCATATGTTTGAAATTGTGCAAGTGTGTTATGGAGCTATATTCATAGAGAAGTAGCACAGGGACTGTGGAGGTTGGATTTATTTTAGCAAAAATGTTATTGCAAATATATGAAGAAAAGATCTGTATCAACAGACTTTTTGGGGGGAAATTTAACATTGACGAGTGTACGGGTTTAGGAGTGGGCGGGAGACTAGTCGTCAAAAATGTGATCGCGTCTGGAATCCGGCTCCAACACTCCAACTTCCGGGTTTAACTCGGGTGTATTTGGGTGCGAGTGGGTTAGCAATTTGAATATTTAATTCAGTGAATTGCAACGACATTTCAACCAGCTTTTAAATTTAACGGCGCATCCGTGGGTTTCCCGGGCTTCCTGAAACTTACCATTGAAACCAAGGCGAGAGGAGAACGGCAATTCATGGGGCTCATTAAAAGTCAGGCAAATACACCAATAAATACTCAGTGCTCACAGGTGCTTTCTTATCTCCTACTGGGAAAGGGTTTGTTGAGACTAATTGTGATGAAAGGGTAATTTCTGCACTTTGGAGGTATTGAGAGTCAAGATCAGGATGGGTGGCACCGTGGCTGCCTTAGATTGGACTTCTGATGAGGAGCAAGATGACCATCAAGAGCAGCAAAAGGCTGCTGTGGAGAGACCCGCAGTTGGTCAGCAGAGAGGGGAGCAGCATGGAGGGGTCGAACTCACAAGAGGCATGACCATGTAACAGGCAGAGGCTCAGCTTCTTTGACCTCTTGGAACAGCAGTGCTTCTGGAAGCTGAGATTGTCGTGTCAGGTGGTGGCTGACATCTGCAGCCTCCTAGAAGAAGACCTGCTCCCTGCTGGACCTGGTGGCCACACATTACCAGTGACTGTCAAAGTCACCGCTGCCCTCAACATTTTTGCCTCGGGATCCTTCCAGGGCTCTACCAGAGACATATCCAGGATACCCCAGTCGGCTGCACATGAATGCATAAGACAGGTGACTGATGGGCTGTTTAGCAGGGCCGGCAATGATGGCAACTTTGTCTGCGATGAAGCTAGTCAGAATGAGTGGGCGCTCAGGTTTTGTGTCTCTGGCTGGCTTCCCACAGGTACAGGGTGACACCGACTGCACACACATGGCAATAGGGCACCCAAAGATCAATCAGAAGTATCCGTGAACTGCAAGGGCTTCCACTCCATCAATGTGCAGCTGTTATACAACCACAAAAATATATTTTTGCAGGTGTGTGCAGGATTCCCGGGGAGCTGCCATGATGCTTTCGTCCTGTGGCAGTCCAAGCTCCCCAACCTCTATGGATCTGGAATCAGACTTAAGGGGTGGCTGCTAGGAGACAAAGGATACCCCCTTCAAACTTGGCTGATGACACCCGTTAGAAACCCAACCAATGACGTCCAAGAGGGATAGAACGAAAGCCATCTGACAACCAGATGTGTCATTGAGCAAGTGGTCAGCATGCTGAAGATGCGCTTCAGGTGCCTGGACGGACCTGGAGGTGCCCTTCAGTACTCGCCAGCCAGAGTTTCCAGAATGATTGTGGTGTGCTGCACTCTGCACAGCATTGCGCAGCAGCGAGGATTGCAGCTGCAGGAGGAACACATCGTCTGTGGATGAATCTGAGGAGGACGATGAAGAGGAGAAGGAGGAGGAAGATGGTGACTTCAATGCAGCACCAGCCACTCACATTGCTGCCTGGGATACCAGGGATTATAGCTGTAAGGTTCAGTTAGTTACCACCATTGGACCAATCCAACAATCATATCCAACGGCCACTTTCCACCACTCTTCCCTAATCCCACTGACAAAACCATCCTATAACCAATCAACCACCCATTGCACATCCCAGCATTGGTCCCCGTCAATTCATGTCTTCTCATTCATCCACAAGCAACTGAAAAGGCGAGTTGTCACCCAGCCACCAAGGATGGGCAGCACAGGAAAGTGGTGCAAAGTAATACATTTTATGTGATTGTACTAAATGATGGAAACTTAACAACATTACATTTTCTCAGACACCCATGTGCAGACCCTTGTGAAAATACAAAGCTTTACTCTTCCTTTTCCTACCCCTCCTACATGGTGCAACCTCTCTGGTTTCAGCAGAGGAAGAGGCAGGCTGCTCAGATCCTGCTCTGACTGATGAGATGCTCGTGACCGACGACCTCTGGGTGTTGGAGCCAGTGAGGGTCCCACCAAAGGCTGCTGTGCATTTGATTGCCGTGATTGATGTTCCACAGAAGAGACCACTCTATCGATAGAAGTAGAAATCCTCGCAATGCCCTTTGACATCAACCCACTCATGCTTGAGCTGGACTCCTCAACTCTCTCTGCGATTGACGGCCTGCCAGAACATTGCAGATCTTCTGCTGTCCCTCAATGATTATCCTTTTCATCGATGGCCCCTGGGGTACAGCACCTCTGTTCAGCTGAGCAGAACTTGGAGAGAGCTATGTCCCCCGTCGTGGACTCTCTACAGCTGTCCCTGTCACCACTGTCTGCTCTTGCTCACTTTTGAACTGTGAGTGCATGGTTCCGGTTCTCTCCCTCTCCCTTGTGCTTTGCACTCTGTTCTGCTGTAATGGGGGAAAGAGCAGACCTATGAGTGAGTGTAATGGCATGTGTTCAACCGATGGATGGAGAGCATTTGGTGAGGGTGACTATCAGGGAGTGGCATGAAATTGCATAATGATGAGGGTGAGTGGCAGTGGTAGATGGATAGATGGGGATGTGAGGAAGTGGATACAAAGAGAAAGATGGGTGCACTTGAAAGCTAAGTGGGTGTGAGCTCTGATGTGATGGAGTAGGCTTGACAAGGCAGAGTTGGGGTGGTGGGGTGATGCGCACAGCAGGACGCAGGTGAATGTGCAACTGTACTCTCCTTTCCTGACCTGCTTAGGATATTAAAGCCCTTCCCGCACTTTATCCAGGAGTGTGGCTCAATGCTCCTCCCGCTCATCTCCTGGGCTACCTTCAGCCATGCCTCCTTTGTGGCAGCAGCAGGTTTCTTCCTCCCGTTGCTGGGGAAGATTATCTCTCTCTGGCTCCTCACTGTCCCCAGCAGTACAGCAAGTGAGGCCTCATTAAAGACGGGCGTAGCCTTTGAGCACCCTGAATTCATCTTCGACAATTGCTGTCTCTATGCAAAACATCCCAACTCCTCTAAATTCCATCTTTGGATTGGCCCTTTAAATACTGGAGTTGTTACTGGAGTTGTGACCGTGTCATGCGGGTCCGCGTATTCAACGCCAAACCCGGAAGTAATATTATAAGTGGTGAATATGTTGAAATGCCACAGACTGACATGCTGAAACTTCTTCCGGGCTTCCCAAGCGATATCAACCCGCCCCTGGCTCCAAACGAGCCTCAGAGTTAAGGCCCAGAAATTTGGGTCACAGGCTTCCCGCGGGTGCAAGCCTCCGACCTGCACTTAACTAGCGCGCCGGCCATTATGCTGTGGGCCCGCGTAGGATTCCGATCCTGGGCCTGCTCCAACCGCTGGTGCGCAGTGCTTGCGTATCCCAGGGGCGCAGTTAGTTCGAAGCGTCCCCTGGGATCACGTGGACCATGGAGAGCCAATGATAGCAGGGAATCTGTATTCATAGATTTGACAAGAAGACCTGTCAAATCTATGAATACTATTCAGCCCCAAAACATCACTAAAACTTCAAATAATTTTTTTTTAAATCACATTTTTAAAATAACTAAAAATTATATAAAATAACTATTTTAAACAATAATTTAAATTTTTGAAAAATGAATTACAGTTTCTAACGGGGCCAAAAATAAACTTACCTTCCTTTACAGTATTTAAAAATAATCAACCTGCGGAAAAAATGTTTTAATTTAACTTAATTCACCACTTACCTTGTTAAAAGCAGGCCTTGCGACTGCTTTTTACAAGCATAGCTCCTGGAGACTTACCCTCCCGGAGAAACCTGCAAAAAAAATGGAAGCTCCAGGCGTACGCGCTGCCTCTCCGGCGCACGCGTTCGACCTGTGAACCCCTTCCTTTAAGGGAACGGAAGTTCCGGTTTCCCGCGCATGCGTGATGCATGCACGAAACCGGCACTTTCGTTGGGCCTACGCGTGAGTACCCAATGCGTACTCACCCATGGGGACCCGAAGTACTGGCCCGGGGCCACTGATACTGGTGATTGTTGTGTGTCAGGATTCCTCTGGGGTGATACAATGATGTCTGCTGCCATCTAGTGGAACCGCAGCAGTGATGCCCACATTAAAATTGATGATCCCTCAAGTTGTCTTAATTAAAAAAGATCTTCTGTTAATAACACAGGTTTTCCAAAGTGGCCTTGTGTTTAACAATTATACTTCTCATTGTTTTTGGTGAGACTTAAATCCTATTTCCATTTATTGCAACTTCTGCAGACTTCTTCAAATGTGGTTTGCCTGATAAAAATAAATATTCTATTGCTGTCGTTTATTTTTTAACTGTGGATTTTCAAATTCTATATTAATACATACCTGCATTATATATTTCACTGTGTGCCTATTTTAACATTTATTTAAAACATAGCATGGACAAATTATTGTGCACATTTTGCTGATCTACAAGTGAATAATGAAATTATATGAGGCTCCTGTCCCTGTAAAAATTGTGGTAACTGTTAGATCCGTGGTTCAGTGGATAAATAATCACACGGATGCTGTACATTAACAAATAACAGGTCTTTACTGGAGGAGGGTAATCTCTAGACTGGGGTACAGAGGCATGCACACAGCTTATATACCGGTGTGGTCACTGCCGGTACTACAGTATACAGGAGCTGTAAAAAGTAGTTCTGACTTAAAGGCACATACACTACAATTCCTCCCTTTTTAGATTAATAATACCTCCTTAATATTCAAATAACAATTACATTTTACATGTACATTCAATAACAAAAGTCCATTTATAGATTCAGTCTTTGGGGCGGCTTCCTGACCCTTTCGGGATAGCGCCTTTCCAGAGGTTCTTGTTCTTGGTGCAGCAGCGATTCTGACACCTTTTCATCGGGTAGTTCATCGGGTTCCACTGCTACTGGGTCTGCAGTAGATGCTACCGGTATGTCGGGTTCATCCCCAGGTACTCGAGCCGTCGGGCAGCCCACACTTCAGGACTAAAAATAGGGATTAGGCCAAAAACTGCCTGTTAACTACCTGTTAACAGGCAGTTAATTGACACTAATCCCCTTCCCGCCTTGGGGAGGTGGCTCCCAGCACAGGTCGGGTACCCGCCTCCTGGGAAACGGACATGGAGGCGGGTTGGGGGCGGGAAGGGTTCGTGCCCCCCAATTCTGCAATTTTCCCCCCACTCCCACCTCCAAACCCACCTCCACGTGGCTTGGAAATTCGAGCCCTATGTGTCTGTAATACTAAACTGTGTCATATTAAGTTGAACTAAACCATTGCTGTGCTAGTGTAATTCTGAACCTTAGCCCTTGTACCATTTGTGATCACTCTGATAACCATGTCAGCTTTGTATGCAAACAGTTAAGAAAATAAAGCAATGTTCAGAGTTTCATGCCTGGCGTGCTGTTCATTTCTTGATCTCTAATAAGGCAAGAGTTTATTTACATGGTTTTATACTAACACTGCAATTTATTACAACTTGGGTACACAATCCAGACTGACGCTCCAGTGCAGTACTGAATGGGTCCTGTCTACCCTCTCAGGTGGATTGAAAGATCACTTGACGCTATTCGAGGACGAGCAGGGGAATTCTCCGAGTGTCCTGGCCAACATTTATCTCTCAACTAACATTACTAAAACAGTTCAGTTGTCATTTATCTCATTGTTGTTTGTGAGATTTTGCTGTGTGAAAATTGGCTACCACATTTCTCTACATTATAACAGTGATAACACTTCAGAAGTACTTTATTGGCTATGAAGTGCTTTGGGAAATCCTGAGATTGTGAAAGTTGCTATCTAAATGGCTGTTCCTTCTCTTTCTCTTTAACTGTTAGAATATCCTTTTGATTCATGTTACATGGGCTGCTATACTGCAAGACAACTGGAAGTGTGACTAATGCAGTATCACATATTAAACCTTAAACATATAACAGTAAATTCTGATAGTTATATTTGCTGCATCTGTTCTGGGCAATGTAAAGTTGGGAATATCTAGATTAATGGATTCTCTTGTCCAAAATGTTGATTTCCAATCTTGATCGGGGGTTCATTCTGAGTCACACATTAATCATTCTTATAGTGCAGGCACAGCCAAGCATGAAGGAAGAGGGACTGTTTCCCTGCAGGGATGGAGGAAAACATTGGCCGCCATTTTAATAAGCACTCCACTTTTCCTACACCATTCGGTAATGGCCTCTGTAGCGTATGTACCTTTAAGAGGAGAACTACTTTTACAGCTCCTGTATACTATAGTACCGGCAGTGACCACACCTGTATATAAACCCTGAGTAGGGATCTGTACTGTTAGTTTTTAGAATACCCTCATCCAGTAAATACCTGTTGATTGTTCATCTGCAGTATCCGTCTATTTATTGAAGAACACCATACCTCAAGATTCACGGATTTAACAGTGGCGACGAGGCAGATTCGAACCCACCTGCAACTCTGCATTTCCTCCCAGGGATTCGCTCCTGGAGGACAGTGGAAGAAAGTCGAGGCCAGAAGCACGGGCGTCGACCACGAGAAACCGCCCAGTCATCCAGCAGAGATTGAGCATCGCAGGGGAGGCTGTTGAGAGCTGGGCTTGGTCCTCTAGTCACGATGATCCAGCGCAACAGGCTGGCAACAGGTACAGCGCAGACCCTTCCCGGACAGCGGCGGCTGGAGCCGACCGACGGCACAGAAAAGGCCGAGCAGCGTCGACGGGGTAAGAGAGAGGGTAAAGCGCACAGGGCGCAGCCGGGGGTTGAAGACCGAGCGGCGTCGACGGAAAACAAAAAGAGAGAGAGAGTAAAGCACAGCTGGGGTTCAGGACTGAGCGGCGTCAACGAGAGAGGCGCGCAGAAAAACGCGCAGAGCACAGCCAGTGCTCAAGGGCTGAGCAGCGTCCACGGGGGAAGAAAGGAAGCGCGGGAGACGCCATTTGAGTCGCAGCGGAGAAGAACGGAGAGTGCGGGAGATGCCATATTTGAAGCCGCAGCGGAGAAGAAGGGCGAGCGCGGGACGAAAGGGAAGCACGGGAGAATCCATTTTGAGCCAGCAGAGAAGAAAGGAGAGCGTGGGAGACGCCATTTTTAGCCAGTCTAACCACACCCAGGGATGCCGAAGAGTGGCAGTGTCACAGCGTTCGACAATGAAGTCGAAGATTGGGCGACATATGTAGAACGCATTGAAGTGTACTGCAAGGCGAATGAAGTGCCAGATGCCAGGAAAGCACTGGTATTGTTGAATTCCATGGGTGCAAAAATGTATGGCTTACTGCGAAACCTTGTAACCCCAGAGAAGCCAGTGGATAAGGATTTTGAAAGCATAGTGGCAATCCTACAGGACCACTTAAACCCCACACCACTGCTGATAGCAGAAAGATTTAAGTTTCACAAAAGGAACCAGCATAAAGATGAAAGTAATGCTGAGTATTTAACGGAACTGCGCAAACTATCGAAACACTGCCAGTTTGGAATGGGACTAGCAGATACGTTAAGGGACAAGTTTGTGTGTGGGCTTCAAAGTGAAGGAACCCAGAAACTGCTTCTATCAGAAAAGGATCTTACGCTGGACAAGGCTTTCAGCATGGCAGTATCACACGAAGCAGCTGCACGGGGCGCTGCAGAGATACAACGGAGACCGCAAGAATATGGCACCAATGAAATGTCATATGGAGCAGTGAAGTGTTATCGCTGCGGCAGAACAACACACGACCACAAGGATTGTTGGTTCAAGGACCAAGTGTGCAGACAGTATGGGAAAGCAGGACACATAGCAAGAGTCTGCAGGTCGGGAAAGAAAACCAGCAGCAAGAAATCTCCACAGGAGAAGTACAAAAAGGTACATAAGGTGACGGAGAGTAGTTCAGACGAACAGAAAAGTGATACAGACTCCGGAAGCAAGGAGCTGGGTTGTCTGAAACTACATAATGTAATCAAAATGGAGGATCACCAAACTATCTGGGTCATGCTCAAGATAGATGGAGTCCAAGTGAAAATGGAATTGGACACAGGATCAGCCCTAACAATCATAAACCGAAGGGACTACAAGCGGCTATTCTCACATATACCCTTGAGAGATACAGAGATTGTCTTGAAGACATACACGGGGCAAAAATTCTACCCCAAAGGAAGAATAAGGGTGAACGTGATATACAACGGCAAGGAAACACCAAAAATGGACCTACATGAATTGCCAGATGGAGGACCACCACTACTAGGACGTGAATAGATCCGGAAGATACAGTTAGATTGGCATTCCATACAAGCACTGACAGTAGAGGCCAAAAAGGATGACGACGTCACACCTGGACGACTGTCAAAAATGCTAACTGACGCACAAGAAGTGTTCCAGGAGGGACTCAGAACACTAAAAGGCATAACAGCGATGATCAAAATAGAGGAAAATGCAAGCCCAAAGTTTTTTAAGGCCAGACCGGTGCCTTATGCGATCCGCCCGGCCGTCGAAGCAGAGCTGGAAGGTTTGGAACATTCAGGAGTACTGTCCAAAGTGGACTGGAGCAAGTGGGCTACACCCATCATTCCTGTAATGAAGAGGTCGTTGAGTAATACGCCTGGGGAACCAAAGAAGGTTCGGATCTGTGGGGACTTTAAGGTGACAGTGAACCCAATCCTTCACACGGTACAATATCCGCTTCCGCGGATTGAAGATATTTTCGCCTCGCTATCTGGAGGAAGACGCTTCACTAAGATTGATCTGGCCCAGGCGTACCTGCAAATGGAGGTAGAAGAAGCCTCGAAACAATACCTCACGATCAACACTCACAAAGGTCTCTACCAATACAACCGGCTGGTTTTCGGGGTAGCATCAGCTCCGGCTATATGGCAAAGGGCAATGGATCAAGTCCTGCAAGGGATTCCAGGGACCCAGTGTTATTTGGACGACTTCCTGGTCATGGGCGAAAATGACAGTGATCACCTCGCGAACCTGGAGCAGGTGCTCACTAGATTGAAGGAATATGGGCTCCGAGCTAATCGCCACAAATGCGAGTTTTTCCAGAAGCAGATCTCGTATTGTGGTCATGTTATTGATGAAGAGGGGTTACATAAGTCCCCTGAAAAGATTGAGGCAGTAGTCAAGGCTCCAGCACCGGAAAATGTGTCACAACTGAGGTCGTTCCTCGGGCTGGTGAACTACTACCATAAGTTCTTGCTGAGTTTGTCTACAGTATTACACCCACTGAACACCCTACTGCAAACGGGGGTACCATGGAAGTGGAATGATGAATGTAAACGAGCTTTCCAGAAGTGCAAAGAATTGATCACATCAAAAGAGGTGTTGGCTCATTTCAACCCAGCACTACCAATTCGGTTGGCGTGTGATGCATCACCCTATGGTATTGGAGCGGTGCTGTCGCACAAATTCCCAGACGGTTTGGAGAGGCCAGCAGCCTTTGCGTCTCGGTCACTAACCTCAGCTGAGCGCAGCTACGCCCAGATTGACAGGGAGGCCCTCAGCCTAGTGTGGGGAGTGAAAAAGTTCAACCAATATCTGCACGGGCAGAAGTTCACCTTGCTGACTGACCACCAACCACTTGTCTCCATCTTTAATCCAAAGAAGGGCATTCTGGTGATGACTGCGCAACAGCTACAAAGATGGTCCCTTTTTCTAGGGGCGAACCAATATGAAATAGAGTATAAGGGCACGAAACAGCATGGAAATGCTGATGGGCTATCACGCCCGCCACTGCCTACTGCGGAGGAAGTACCAGCAGTGGACCCTGTCAAAATATTTTATTCAACTATAATTGAACGCTTGCCAGTAACTAACGCGGATATAGAGAAGGAGACCCGAAATGATCCGACACTGTCTCGGGTATATGACTTGACGGTGAAGGGATGGCCAACACATGGCGACTCACTGTTGCCAGCATTCTCATCCAGAAGAGAACAGCTGTCAGTATGCCAGGGGACATTGATGTGTGGATCCAGAGTGGTAATTCCACCCAAGTTAAGGGAGAGAGTGCTCAATGAGCTTTACAAAGGCCATCTGGGAGGGGTGAAAATGAAAAGCCTTGCTGGGGCTTATGTGTGGTGGCCGGGGATCGATCAACAAATCGAGGACCTAACAAAGAGCTGCTCAGGATGCCAGAAGTTCCAAAATGCACCACCACATGCCCCTCTACACCCATGGGAGTGGCCCTCCTCTCCATGGCAACGGGTGCATATTGATTTTGCTGGTCCATTCATGGACTCAATATTCTTAATAGCAGTGGATGCGCACTCAAAATGGCCTGAGGTGATCAAAATATCCTCCACCACTACGGAGAAAACGATTGCAGTCCTACGGACCATATTTGCCAGGAACGGCTTGCCAGAGCAGATTTGCTCTGATAACGGACCACAGTTTGTGTCCGAAGAGTTTCGGAAATTTATGAGAAGGAATGGGGTAAGGCATTACACATCCGCCCCGTATCATCCAGCCACAAATGGATTGGCTGAGAGGTTCGTACAAACCTTTAAAAAGGCAGTAATGGCCATGTGCGATGACGACATTCCACTGCAGCATAAGGTGGACAATTTCCTGTTAGCCTACAGAAATGCGACACATACAGTTACCAACCAGACCCCGGCCATGATGTTCTTTAACCGAAGGTTGAGATCTCGTCTGGATTTGCTCAGACCAAATGTACGAAGAAATGTTGAGAATAAGCAATTCCAGCACATCAATGAGAAGCCGACAAGGAGCTTCAATGTAGGACAACCAGTCTTGGCCCGCGACTACCGAACAGAGAAATGGCAACCAGGAACGATATGCACATGGCAGGGGCCACTAATGTACACAGTGGATGTTGGGGTGAACATTGTGAGACGCCATGTCGACCAGATCCTAGCGTCACAGGAACGAGTCAACCCCATGTCTCGCGTACCTGGTGATGAACCCGACATACCGGTAGCATCTACCCCAGAAACAGTAGCATCGGAAGCTGATGAACTAACCGACGACAGGGGGCCAGGATCGCCTCCGCACCAAGAGCAAGACACTCAGGAAAGGCGCTGTCCCGAAAGGATCAGGAAGCTGCCCCAAAGACTGAATTTACAAATGGACTATTTCAGTTAATGTGCATGTTAAAAGTGTTAACTGTTAAATGAATGTTATGGTACTGTTAATCTAAAAGGGGAGGAATTGTAGTGTATGTACCTTTAAGAGGAGAACTACTTTTACAGCTCCTGTATACTGTAGTACCGGCAGTGACCACACCTGTATATAAACCCTGAGTAGGGATCTGTACTGTTAGTTTTTAGAATACCCTCATCCAGTAAAAACCTGTTGATTGTTCATCTGCAGTCTCCGTCCATTTATTGAAGAACACCATACCTCAAGATTCACGGATTTAACAGCCTCGAGAGACATGTCGGCAGGGGCTTAGAAGCACTCTGCTGGCTTAAATGGCAGTTGGAAGGGAGGGTCTAAAGAGGAGATGAACACAAAGAAAAAGAGGGGTGAAATTCGGTATCGTTCCGTTTGGGGCGCTATTATCGGCCGGGTGCAAAATTTTGCGCCCAGCGCTAATTATCTCCTCCGATTGCAAACTTGGCTTCTATCACCCCTGGAGGTTATTGGAGCGCTAAATTAGGCACTACACACCTATCTTAAGGCGCTACCTCAGGGCACTGCCGAATCTCAGGTGATGCCAGTTAGCAATGGAACACAGAAACACTGGCGCCGGCCAGTTCTTAAAGGGAAGGGTCGATGTTGCTGTCCAGCCACACCCTGCTCATTGCAGCCTTGAATCTCGGCCTGGAGAGACTTGTAAATCGATTGTGCTGGAACCACCAATGGATAGGCCCAGGGAAAGAGCTCAGCGCTTCAGCGACCGGGCCTTGGTGGCTCTAGTTGGCGCTGTTGAGCGGTGACGGGCAGTGCTCTACCCACAGAGTGGCAGGAGGCCATTGCCATGCGAATATAGTAGAGTGTGGAGGGAGGCAGCTCAACACGTCTCCTCGAGGAGCCTGGTGCCGAGGACCCACACCCAATGTCAGAAGAAGTTCAACGACCTCACTCGGGTGGTCAGGGTGAGTGGCTGCTTTTCAATACCTTTACATCCCTCCATCTCAACTTCCCTCTGTGCCCAGAGGGTTTAATAACCCCAAATGCCCAACACCCATCCAAGACCTATGGCCATCTCATAAAACACACACGCACATTCCACACCTTGCATACATTAAGGGCTATTCAACTATGGGAGGCACATCAGGCAAGCACATGACTGCACATTCACTCAGACGCCGTCCTTTTTCTTGCAGGCCAAGCTCTCTCATAACAGGTGGCAGCAGCAATGGACGGGTGGAGGACCGGCTGACCTACACACCCTCACCGATTTGGAGGCGCGTGTGCACAGGATCGTTGCCAGCCAGGTCATAGGTGCCATGGCCGCTGGAGAGGTCAACCCCCTTGGGGACAGTAATGGTATGTTCATCAGCTTTCTCTCCTCTCTCATTCCACTTGCCCCTCACAACACCAGCCTTTTACACTTTCAATCCAACTTACTAAATCGCTCCAGTCCTTGCTCCCTTACTGCTCCCCTGACCTGATGCTAAAGCCACTCTTGTACCTCCCTGCTTTCAGATAGTGAACCACCAGCTGACCAGCCTGTCCCTCAACCAACCAGTGGCAGTGACGCCCCAGGCGAGGAGGAAGAGGATGCCGGAGCCTCACCGCCTGTATGTCCCGAGGGAGCCCATGCCGACACTGGAACCACGTCTTCCATGGAGGGGAGCAGGGGGGAAGCGTCTGATGAGGGTGAAACTCCAGGACACAGCGGGCTGCAGCAATGCTATGGGGGCCATCTCCCCGGAGGGCGAGTAGGCAAGTGAGTCCTGCTGCACTGGACTCAGAGGAGGACCGCGTCATCGCAGCCATGAACAGCCAGGCCTTGAGCATGCACACTGAGCTCATGGGTGCAATGGCAAGGGTGCCTGAAAGCATTTATGGACTGACTAGGAGTGTGGAGCAGTCCGCTGCAGCACAGGCCGACGCAACACAACAGCTTAGTGCTGCAATTCAGTCATTGGCTGGTGCCATTCAGTCTCAGACTGCTCTCATGAAGTCTCAGATTGATGTCATGCAAGCACTGACGGCTGCCATCCTTGCTGTGTTGGCCACATTGCCCCAGGGCTCTCACAGTGCTACAGCAGGCCAGCAAACTGTGCTCGAGCAGATTGCTCTGGATGCTGAGGTACTGCCCCGTGGGAGTGCCAGTGTGTCGGTCGAGCAGGAAGGTGCTGTCCTATCTCAGGATGACAGCATTCCTGCTCCCATCACTTCCCCATTACACTTGCCACCACCTGCAACACAGCCAGCCCAGACTGCTGCCACCCATGCACAGTTGGTGCAGTCTGAAGCTGGACCCTCCAGGCCCAGAGCTGGTCAAGGACATCCTTCAAGGGCATCTGTGTCACTGCATCTGACATTCAGCAACCTTCCACTAGCCTTGCTGCAGCCACTGGGGCCCCATTACAGAGGAGCAGTAGGGTGGGAAGGGGGGAAGATCGCAGGGAATGGAGATCACTCTCGAAAGGCAAACAGTAGGTGGTTTAAATAAATGGTGGGAACGTTTGTAGTAAAGGTTAAGGTTCATGTGATTACATTTGTTTACTGTTTTACCGTTTATCTCCATCTTGTGAGAACCAGTTCTATAAATTCGTGATTTGTTGTGTTTGTTTCTAATTGTTTGTCCTGAATAAATGACACACACAGAGTTTGTTAAAGATAAAAGTTGTTGTATTCAAAATTTGCATTTTTGGCCTTTGGAATCATTCCAGCTTTGACCGGCAATAGGGGGTGCAGGTTGCTTTCCATGATGTTGTTCTCCATGCCAGAAGCCATCTTCTGTGTAGGGGCCTAGAAGCGGCTTCTTATCAGCCATTGACGGATGGTCCTTGCAGTGGCAACATTGTGGGCCTCCCTCCCACGTTGGTGCTGCTGCTGATCCTCCTCCTCATCCTCCTCCTCTTCCTCCTCTTCCTCCTCCTCCTCCTCAGGTGGTGCACCAATTCTTGGTGGCATTGGCTGGGTCCTCAGGATTGCCAGGTTGTGAAGCATGCAGCACACAACTATGAAGAGGGAGACTTGCTCAGGAGAGTACTGCAGGGCTCCTCCTGAGTGGTCCAGACAACGGAACCGTTGCTTGAGCACGCCGATCGTCTGCTCAATTATGTTCCTGGTGGCGATATGGTTCTCATTATACCGCATTCGGCAGGGATGTTGGGGTTATGGAGCGGTGTCATCAGACAGGTGCAGAGTGGATAACCCTTGTCCCCAAGGAGTCAACCACTTGGGTGATGCGGTGCCTGGAAAAGGTCTGGCACACCAGTCTGGTGCAGGATGAAAGCATCGTGGCTGCTACCAGGATAACAGGCATTGACAGCAAGTATGAGCTGTCTGTGGTCACAGGCCAACTGCACATTTAAGGAGTGGAACCCCTTGCGGTTTCGGAAAACCTCTGCATTTTCATGCAGTGCCCTCAATGCTACATGCGTGCAGTCAATGGCACCCTGCACCATGGGGAAGCCCGCTATCTTAGCAAAGCCACATGGGCATTCATGCTGTTTGGCCCGGGTCATGGGGAAAGAGATGTACTGGCTTCTCCTTTTATAGAGGGCATTTGTCACCTCCCGGATACAGCAATGGACAACGAACTGGGAGATATTGGCGATATCCCCAGTAGAAGCTTGAAAGGAGCCGCTGGCATAAAAATTCAGAGCCACTGTGACCTTCATTGCCACTGACAGAGATGTCCTGGTCCTCAGTTGAGGCTGCAGATCTGGTTGCAGCAGGTGGCAGAGCTCAGTGACCATCTCCTTGCTGCAGCGCAGCCTGTGCAAACACTGCTCCTCAGACAAATGAATGTAGGAGAACTGCTCCCGGAATACCCTGGGAGGGTAAGTGTGGTGTATGTAACCTGTTCCACCTTAAGAGAACTTAAGCCTGTTCCACCTTACGAGATGTACTACTTTCTCTGGCTGCTGTATACGTAATACTGGTGGTGACCACCGGTATATAAGTACTGTGTAGTGATATTGCTGTTAGTATAGCCCTGACCTCCAACTAGTAAAGACCTGTTGAAACGTTATTCTTGTAGTCTGTGTCAGTAATTATTCTTAAATACAACTAGAACACACAGACTTAACAGTGGCGACGAGTCCGATTCTTACCCTGCGGCAGTTTATATCCACGGCGGCTTCGTCCACAGAACGGGCGTCGAAGAGAGGCATCCACCCTCATCACCCTGCTGGAAGACACGTTGCGCGGCAGGCATCGAGAACCCGGAGTGCAGAAGATATCCTGAACTCGAAGCCTCCATCAGCGGCAGTCAGCTATCTTCCTTCTACCTCGGTGGTGGGTAAGCCGGTCAGCGACGCGAGCAGAAAGTCGGCCGCGTTGGCTGTACAGACGGGGAGGGAAGACGGAGGAATAAGGGCGGTGAGATCGATCGCGACCGGAGATAAGGGCCGGGCCGCATTCGGGCCAAAAGGCGCAGCGCGGGGACATCGATCGCGGCTGGTGATAAGGGCCGGGCCGCATTCGGGCTAAAAAGGCGCAGCGTCTGGGGCGACTGAAGGCGTGAGAGCCGCAGTGAAGGCGAACGCAGCCGGTGCTAATAACCGGGCTGCAAGAAGGGCTGCGAGGCGCGACATCGGGGAAGCGCGAATGCCCGAGGGAGCCGCGGTGAAGCGGAGACAGCGTCGGGGGAGTTACTAACCGCTGGGAAAGGGGAGCAGCAGCGGCACGCCAAACGCCATTGCAGCCAACGGGTGAAGAAGGCGAGCGCGGGAAAGACCGCCAAGCACGGGAAACCGCCATTTTGTAGGCGGAGGACGAAGACAAGAGCGGGAAGCTGCCATCTTGGAAAAAGGGAAATCACTAAAAAAAAATTGCAACGATGCCTAAACATGGGAACATTAAGACCTTTGATAGCGACATCGAAGATTGGGCCACGTATGTAGAACGCATACAAAATTATTGTGAAGCAAATAAAATCCCAGATGATGAGAAAGCACTAACTTTATTAAACTTAATGGGTGTGTAGACATACGGGCAATTGAAACACCTTTTATCACCAGATGAACCGGCGGAGAAGACGTTCGAGGAGATTGTTACTGTCCTGAGAAATCATCTAAACCCCACGCCGCTGATGCTAGCGGAACGATTTAAATTTTACAGCAGAAAGCAGCTGAAAGATGAAAGCAATGCTGAATATTTAATGGAATTGCGTAAGCTAGCAAAGTACTGTCAGTTTGGAACGGGACTAATAGATGCGCTAAGAGATAAATTTGTGTGTGGATTATTAAAAGAAGATACACAAAAGCGACTGCTCGAGGAGAATGAGCTGACGCTTGAGAAAGCGGTCACTATGGCAGCATCACACGAAGCCGCAGCGAGAGGCACGGCAGTAATGCAGCTACGGTCACCGGAACTCAGTACAAATCAATTGGTTTTGAGTACTGTAAAATGTTATCGTTGTGGAAAGACAACGCACGATCAGAACCAGTGTTGGTTTAAAAACCAAGAATGCAGAACGTGTGGCAGGCTTGGCCACATAGCTAAAGTATGCCGGTCAGGAAAGAAGTCCATCAACAAAAAGTCACCGCAAGGAAAATACATAAAGGTACACAAGGTGACAAAGAACAGTTCGAATGAACAGAAGTCAGATTCAGACGCCAGCAGTAATGAACTGGGTAGCTTAAGAGTACACAACGTTGGTAAGGATGCAGATCTCCAGACAATTTGGGTCACTCTTCAGATAGCAGGAGTCCAAGTAAAGATGGAATTGGACACTGGATCGGCATTGACGGTCATGAATAAGAAAGATTACAAAAGGTTATTCCAACATATTCCCCTACGGGATACGGAGATTATATTGAAAACATACACGGGGCAAAGAGTGTACCCCATCGGAAAGATAGAGGTAAAAGTGGTCCACAAGGGCAAAGAAAGCCAAGTAATGGACTTATATGTGCTACCTGAAGGAGGTCCACCACTACTGGGACGGGAGTGGATTAGGAAAATGAATATGGACTGGCACTCCTTAAAGGCACTAACGGTAGATTCCGGGGAAACAGATGTCAAACCTAAACAATTGTCCAGAATATTGGATGATGCTAAAGAGGTGTTCCAGCAGGGACTGGGAACACTGAGAGGAATTACGGCAAACATCAAGATTGATGAACATGCACACCCAAAATCTTTCAAAGCCAGACTGGTACCCTATGCAATACGACCTGCTGTAGAAGCGGAACTGGAAGCGCTAGAACGTTCAGGTGTACTGTCTAAGGTAGATTGGAGTGAGTGGGCTACGCCCATTGTTCCCGTTATGAAACGTCCTTCGAGCAACAAGCCAGGAGAACCAGGGAAGGTTCGCATCTGTGGAGACTTCAAGATCACCGTTAATCCGGTGCTTCACACGGTGCAGTATCCGCTTCCGCGGATTGAGAATATTATTGCTTCGTTGTCTGGCGGGAAGCACTTCACCAAGATAGACCTGGTGCAGGCGTACTTGCAGATGGAGGTTGAAGAAGAGTCACGCCAGTACCTCACGATCAACACGCATAGAGGTTTGTTCCGGTATAATAGGCTGGTTTTTGGAGTGGCATCGGCTCCAGCAATTTGGCAGAGGGCCATGGAGCAGGTATTACAGGGAATTCCAGGCACACAATGTTACCTGGACGATATTCTGATTACAGGAGATGGTGATGAAGAACAACTCGCAAACTTGGAACTGGTGCTCAACAGACTGAAAGAGTATGGACTTCGAGTTAATCGGCAGAAATGTGAGTTCTTTCAGAAGTGGATCTCGTACTGTGGTCATGTCATTGACCGGGAGGGGCTTCATAAGTCTCCTGACAAGATAGAGGCAGTTGTAAAGGCTCCCGCTCCGGATAATGTCTCTCAGTTGAGGTCGTTTCTAGGATTGATTAACTATTACCATAAGTTTCTACCGAATCTATCCACGGTACTGCACCCGCTGAACGCTCTTTTACAGAAGGGGGTACCATGGGAATGGAGCGAAAACTGTAAGAAGGCATTTCGCAAAATCAAAGAATTGATCACCTCAGAGGAAGTGTTGGCTCACTTCAACCCGACACTGCCTATTCGGTTGGCTTGTGATGCTTCTCCATATGGTATTGGGGCAGTACTCTCACACAAGTTGCCAAATGCCACTGAAAGGCCAGTCGCGTTTGCATCCAGATCATTGACCCCCGCTGAGCGCAACTATGCGCAGATCGATAGGGAGGCTCTCAGCCTTGTATGGGGAGTGAAGAAGTTTAATCATTAACTGCAGGGCCAAAAATTCACACTTCTGACAGACCATCAGCCGTTGGTATCCATTTTTAACCCTAAGAAGGGTGTTTCGGTGATTACAGCACAGAGACTCCAGAGATGGTCCCTTTTCCTAGGGGCACATCAATATCAAATAGAATTCAAAGGTACAAAGCAGCATTGCAATGCTGATGGGCTGTCGCGCCTGCCACTACCTGAAGAAGAAGAGACGACGAAAGTTGACCCTGTTGAGTTATTTCATTCGACCATCATCGAGTGTTTACCAGTCACCAATGCAAGTATTGAAAGAGAAATCAGGAACGACCCGACACTGTCCCGAGTCTACGAGGTGACAGTGAAGGGATAGCCAACACATGGTGATCCTCTGTTACCGGCATTCTCGGCAAGGCGAGACCAGCTGTCCATCTGCCATGGTACTTTGATGTACGGGACAAGAGTGATTATTCCTCCCAAGTTAAGGGAAAGAGTTCTAAAGGAACTGCATGAAGGTCATCTGGGGGGAGTTAAGATGAAAAGTCTTGCTAGGGCTTATGTATGGTGGCCGGGTATTGACCAACAGATAGAGGAGTTGACGAAAAGCTGCGCTGGGTGCCAAAAAGTGCAAAATGCACCTCCGATCGCACCGCTACACCCATGGGAATGGCCTTCAGCCCCATGGCAACGTGTACATATTGACTTTGCTGGTCCATTCATGGACTCCATGTTCCTAATTGTGGTGGACGCACATTCCAAATGGCCAGAAGTGATCAAGATGAATACCACTACTTCAGAAAAGACAATTGCGGTGTTAAGAACAATATTCGCAAGGAACGGATTGCCAGAACAGATATGTTCGGACAACGGACCACAGTTCGTGTCGGAAGAATTCCAAAAATTCTTAAAGAAGAATGGGGTGAAACATTATACCTCGGCCCCATATCATCCGGCGACAAACGGGTTGGCCGAGAGATTTGTCCAAACATTCAAAAAGGCAATAAAGGCCATGAACGATGATCAGATTCCGCCACAACACAAGGTGGACAATTTCCTAATGGCATATCGAAACGCGGCTCATGCAGTGACTAACCAAAGTCCTGCCATGATGTTTTATAACAGGAGGTTGCAGTCCAGGTTGGACTTGTTAAAACCAAATGTGCGGAGGGAAGTGGAAAACAAACAGTTCCCGCATATTAATAACAAGACCACTCGAAGTTTCGACGTAGGACAACCAGTGTTGGCAAGGGACTATGGAAACGAAAAATGGCAGTCCGGAACAATTCGGGCCAGACAAGGACCTCTGATGTACACAGTAGATATTGGTAACAATGTGATAAGGCGTCATGCGGATCAACTGGTAGAATCGAGAGCAAGGGTCGAACCCATGGTTGCGACAGAGACAACTGTGGAAGACGTTAATGAACCTGAAGCATCTACCTCGGCAGGGAATGTACCTGATGATGACGTCCAATACATAGGAAACCAACTAGAGGAGTCACCTCAGCAACAAGAATCAGAGACCACTGAAAGGCGTTATCCAACCCGAATCAGAAGGCCTCCTGAGAGACTGAACCTTTGAACTGTTTATACCTGAAGTTATATATGTATATATGTTATTATGTTATGTTAAATGGGGATATGACTGTTAAGCTAAAAAGGGAGGATTGTGGTGTATGTAACCTGTTCCATCTTAAGAGAACTTAAGCCTATTCCACCTTAAGAGATGTACTACTTTCTCTGGCTGCTGTATACGTAATACCGGTGGTGACCACCGGTATATAAGTACTGTATAGTGATATTGCTGTTAGTATAGCCCTGACCTCCAACTAGTAAAGACCTGTTGAAACGTTATTCTTGTAGTCTGTGTCAGTAATTAACCTTAAATACAACTAGAACACACAGACTTAACAGTAAGGTCTCCTGTGCAGAGGCCTGTTGGCCCTCCTCCCTCTGGCCATGTTTGCCACTCTCTCTCTATGTCACTGATGCCTCCGATTCTGCAGGTGCAGGACGACGCCCCGAATCAGTGCAGCCCCCATAAATCGCTGCAATGAAGGTCAAATCAAAATGAACCTGCAAAGTGCTGCTCAGTACCCAAAACTCCTTCACACAGCATTGAATCTCTCTCAGAATGCGTGGTACAAAAATGTTGCCGACAAAAAAAGGCAGGATGCGGCCGCCTTTAAATAGTGTTCCCCAGCCCCTTCCTGACTGCAAAACGTTCCCCTCTCCCTGTCATTGCTAGTGGCAGGCAGAAAGGCAGGGGGCGCGACTCAATATCCAGTCCGGGGCGCTACCGGGACGTTGCACGCTCGACTGACGTCACAATCTACAGGCGCAGGAGATCATGGTGGTAGTGTTCAGTGCCGCCGCAAAATGTCTGCTCAATTTCGCGAGTGGTGCAAACATTGCCGCGCCTGGGCGCTAATTTCCTAGCATCCCCTGGAGGTGCTAACGGGATGTGCTAAGCAACCAAATTTTTCCCCCAAAGGGAATTAAAATAAACTGATGCTTATCTGGGCCAAATCTTGCTGGAGCGGGGCATCCACCAATAGTTAGACTTCTCCTACACCCTTCAGCTCTACAAATTTTTGTGCCAAAATTTGCTGGAAGTGCAAGCTGATAACGGCATGGTGAAGGCAATGGGCCATCTGGGACATCAGCGAACGCTGTGGCCAACCATAAGCGGTTTAGGCCATATAACTGTCCGATGACAAAGAGAAAAGAAAGAGCTTGCCTTTATATAATGACATTCACCACCTGAGGAAGTCCCAAAGCGTTTTACAGCCAATTTGCGCACAGCAAGGTCCCACA
Source organism: Somniosus microcephalus (assembly GCF_052327205.1). Lineage (NCBI taxonomy): Eukaryota > Metazoa > Chordata > Chondrichthyes > Squaliformes > Somniosidae > Somniosus > Somniosus microcephalus. Next base: position 224,865,213 of record NC_140993.1, on the reverse strand, counting down.
AACAGAAATGTGATATTGACCAGATAATCTGGTTATGTTGGTTGAGGGGTAAGTATTGACCAGGATTTCAGGTAGAACTCCCCTGCTCTTCTTTGAAATAATGTCCTGGGATATTTTACATCCACCTGAGAGCGCAAACGGAGCCTCGGTTTAACATCTCATCTGAAAGACGGCAACCTCGGACAGTGCAGCACTCCCTCAGTACTGCACTAGAGTGTCAGCCTAGATTTTTGTGCTCAAGTCTCTGGAGTGGGGCTTGAACCCACAACCTTCTGACCCAGAGGTGAGAGTGCCACCACTGAGCCACAGCTATAGTGACTTGAGAGCTGAATAAAACTTATTTTAGAAATTTCAGTATGTTGTAATGTTCCCTCATGTCAGGGATGCTCAGCCATAGGTTACCCTGTCAATGATTCAGCTTGGCAATCCCAATTGGGTATAGCAAGGCTTTCGTAACACTAAACAGAATCAATCATACACACAGTATTCAAACAAAAATGAACAGATTCAAGATTGGTATTACTCGAGCTTCTGGACAACAGTGCAGTGTGGAAGGTCTTGTTCAAAAATCTGCTGTGTTTTGTTCTGTTCGTGCTGTTACACTTATGCTCTTTTCCTTATAGTTTTGTGCTGCATGTATATTCTCCCATCGGCCGAAACTCACTGGCTCCATCCTGTCTAGTTTCAACCAGCCATTCTCTTACACAGACTATAACCGCAATTTTGCCGGCGCTCAAAGGGCAGGTTCGGAGGCGGGTCTGCTGTCAAAATCGAAATGATTGACAGCGGGTTGGGAGCCCGCTCCCAATCCGCCTCCATGTAAGTTTTCCTGTTAATATCAATGGATGGTATTAATTTACTCACAACTGGTTGGTTCGAAGAGTATGGATGTAATTCATAATAACAGCAGAAAATGCTGGAAAAACTCAGCAGGCCAGGCAACATCCGTGGAGAGAAATTAGAGTCGACGCTTCGGGTCTAACCCTTTTTCAAAACTGGAAAGGGAATGAAATAGATCGAAAGGCACGGCTGAGAGAACAAAAGAAGTGAAGAGACATTAAGAGGTATTCAAAACGAGACGAGACGGTGATAGGACTAGTGGAGACAAATGACAGCTCAGATTAGGTGTGAAATGTTCTGGCAAAATGAGAGACAGCTGCTGTTAAGTCTGTGTGTCCCAGTTAAGCTTATTATAAATCACTGGACACAGACCACAAGAATAACTTTAACAGGTCTTTACTATTCGGAGGTCAGGGCTGAACTGCCCAGCAAATCCCTACACAACACTTATATACCGGTGTGGTCACCACCGGTATTACAGTATACAGCAGCCAAGAGAAAGTAGTACATCTCTTAAGGTAGTTCTCTTAAGGTGGAACAGGTTACATACACCACAATCCTCCCTTTTTAGCTTAACAGTTATATCCCCATTTAACATAACATAATAACATATAGATATATATATATATACAACTTCATGCAAAACAGTTCAAAGATTCAGTCTCTGAGGAGGCCTCCTGATTCGAGTTGGATAACGCCTTTCAGGGGTCTCTGATTCTCGTTGCTGGGTTGACTCATCTAGTTGGTCTCTTATGGATTGGACATCATCATCAGGTACATTCACTTCTGAGGTAGATGCTTCAGGTTCACTAACTTCTTCCACGGTTGTCTCTGCCGTAACCATAGGTTCGACCCTTGTTCTCGATTCTACCAGTTGGTCAGCATGACGCCGTATTACATTTTCACCAATATCTACCGTGTACATCAGGGGTCCTTGTCTGGCCCGAATTGTTCCAGATTGCCATTTCTCGTTTTTATAGTCCCGGGCTAACACTGGTTGACCTATTTCGAAACTCCGAGTGGTCTTGTTATTTATATGCTGGAACTGTTTGTTTTCAACTTCCCTCCGCACATTTGGTTTTAACAAGTCCAACCTGGACCGCAACCTCCTGTTATAGAACATCATGACAGGACTTTGGTTTGTCACTGCATGAGTGGCGTTTCGATATGCCAGTAGGAATTTGTCCACCTTGTGTTGTAGTGGGATCTGATCTTCGCTCATGGCCTTTATTGCTTTTTTTGAACGTTTGTACAAATCTCTCGGCCAACCCGTTTGTAGCTGGATGATATGGGGCAGAGGTATGATGTTTCACCCCATTCTTCTTCATGAATTTCTGGAATTCTTCTGACACGAACTGCGGTCCGTTGTCTGAACATATTTGTTCTGGCAATCCATTTCTTGCAAATATCGTTCTTAGCACCGCGATCGTCTTTTCCGAGGTAGTGGTAGTCATCTTAATCACTTCTGGCCATTTAGAATGTGCGTCCACCGCAATTAAAAACCTGGAGTCCATGAATGGACCAGCAAAGTCAATATGTACAACTTGCCATGGGGTTGAAGGCCATTCCCATGGATGCAGCGGTGCAATCGGAGGTGCATTTTGCACTTTTTGGCACCCTGAGCAGCTTTTCGTCAGATCCTCTATCTGTTGGTCGATACTCGGCCACCACACATAAGCCCTAGCAAGGCTTTTCATCTTGGCTCCCCCCAGATGACCTTCATGCAGTTCCTTTAGAAATCTCTCTCTTAACTTAGGCGGAATAATCACCCTTGTTCCATACATCAATGTTCCTTGACAGACGGACAGCTGGTCTCGTCTTGCTGAGAATGCCGGTAACAGTGGATCACCATGTGCTGGCCATCCCTTCACTGTCACTTCGTAGACCCGGGACAGTGTCGGGTCATTCCTGGTTTCTCTTTCAATATTTGCATTGGTGACTGGTAAACATTCGATGATGGTCGAGTGAAATAACTCAACAGGGTCAACCGTCGGTGCCTCCTCCTCTGTAGGTAGTGGCAGGCTCGACAGCCCATCAGCATTACCATGCTGCGTTGTACCTTTGAATTCAATCTGATATTGATGTGCCCCTAGGAAAAGGGACCATCTCTGGAGTCTCTGTGCTGTCATCACCGAAACACCCTTCTTAGGGTTAAAAATGGATACCAACGGCTGGTGGTCTATCAGAAGCATAAACTTTTGGCCCTGCAGGTAATGATTAAACTTCTTTACTCCCCACACAAGACTGAGAGCCTCCCTATCTATCTGAGCATAGTTGCGCTCAGCGGAGGTCAATGATCTGGATGCGAACGCGACTGGCCACTCCAGGCCATTTGGCAACTTGTGTGAGAGTACTGCCCCAATACCATATGGAGAAGCATCACAAGCCAAACGAATAGGCAGCATTGGGTTGAAGTGAGCCAACACTTCCTCTGAGGTGATCAATGCCTTACTTTTGCGAAAGACCCTTTTACAGTCCTCGCTCCACTTCTATGGTACTCCCTTCTGCAAAAGAGTGTTCAGCGGGTGCAGCACCGTGGATAAATTTGGCAGAAACTTATGGTAATAGTTAATCAACCCTAGGAACGACCTCAACTGGGATACATTATCCGGAGCGGGAGCCTTCACAACAGCTTCGATCTTGTCAGGAGACTTATGAAGCCCCTCCTGGTCAATGACATGACCACAGTACGAGATCCGCTTCTGAAAGAATTCACATTTCTGGCGATTAACTCGAAGTCCATATTCTTTCAATCTGGTGAGCACCAGTTCCAAATTTGCAAGGTGTTCCTCGTCATCATCTCCTGTAATCAAAATATCATCCAGGTAACATTGTGTGCCTGGAATTCCCTGTAATACCTGCTCCATGGCCCTCTGCCAAATTGCTGGAGCCGATGCCACTCCAAAAACCAGTCTATTATACCGGTACAAGCCTCTATGCGTGTTGATCGTGAGATACTGGCGTGACTCTTCCTCAACTTCCATCTGTAAGTACACCTGCGCCAGGTCTATCTTGGTGAAGTGTTTCCCGCCAGACAACGAAGCGAAGATATCCTCAATCCGCGGAAGCGGATACTGCACCGTGTGAAGCATCGGATTAACAGTGATCTTGAAATCTCCACAGATGCGAACCTTCCCCGGTTCCCCCGACTTGTTGCTCGATGAACGCTTCATGACGGGAACAATGTGCATGGCCCACTCACTCCAGTCAACTTAGACAGTACTCCTGAACGTTCTAGCCCTTCCAGCTCAGCTTCCACAGCAGGTCGTATCGCATAAGGTACCGGTCTGGCTTTGAAAAATTTTGGGTTTGCATGTTCTTCAACCTTGATGTTTGCTGTAATTCCTCTCAGTGTTCCCAGTCCCTGTTGGAACACCTCTTTAGCATCGTCCAATATTCTGGACAATCGTTTAGGTTTGACATCTTTTTTACCGGAATCTACCGTTAGTGCTTTTAAGGAATGCCAGTCCATATTTATTTTCCTAATCCACTCCCGTCCCAGTAGTGGTGGACCTCCCTCAGGTAGCACATATAAGTCCATTCCTTGGCTTTCTTTGCCCTTGTGGACCACCTTTACCTCTATCTTCCCGATGGGGTATACTCTTTGCCCCGTGTATGTTTTCAATACAAGCTCCGTATCCCGTAGGGGAATATGTGGGAATAACCTTTTGTAATCTTGCTTATTCATGACCGTCAATGCCGATCCAGTGTCCAATTCCATCTTCACTTGGACTCCTGCTATCTGAAGTGTGACCCAAATTATTTGGAGGTCTGCTTCCTTACCAACATTGTGTACTCTTAGACTACCCAGTTCATTACTGCTGGAGTCTGAATCTGACTTCTGTTCGTTCGAACTGTTCTCTGTCACCTTGTGTACCTTTCTGTACTTTTCCTGCGGTGACTTTTTGTTGCTGGTCTTCTTTCCTGACCGGCATACTTTAGCTATGTGACCAAGCCTGCCACATTTTCTGCATTCCTGATTTTTGAACCAGCACTGGTTCTGATCGTGCGTTGTCTTTCCACAATGATAACATTTTACTGTACCCAAGACCATTTGATTGGTGCTGAGTTCCGGTGACCGTAGCTGCATTTCTGCCGTGCCTCTCGCTGCGGCTTCGTGCGATGCTGCAATAGTGACAGCTTTATCAAGCGTAAGATCATTCTCCTCAAGCAGTCGCTTTTGTGTTCCTTCTTTTAACAATCCACACACAAATTTATCTCTCAGCGCATCTGCTAGTCCTGTTCCAAACTGACAGTGCTTTGCTAGCTTACGCAGTTCAATTAAAAATTCAGCGTTGCTTTCGTCTTTCAGCTGCGTTCTTCTGTAAAATTTAAATCATTCCGCTATCATCAGCGGCGTGGGGTTTAAATGATTTTTCAGGACAGTAACAATATTCGCAAAAGTCTGATCCGCCGGTTTATTTGGTGATGGAAGGTGCTTCAATAGCCCGTATGTCTTCGCACCCATTGAGCTTAATAAGGTTAGTGCTTTCTCATCATCTGGTACCTTATTTGCTTTACAATAAACTTCCATGCGTTCTACATACATGGTCCAATCTTTGATATCGCTATCAAAGGTATTAATGTTCCCATGTTTAGGCATCCTTGCAAGTTTATGAAATTTTTCTTTTTCTCAAAATGGCGGCTTCCCGCGCTTGTCTTCTTCCCCCGCCTACTAAAATGGCGGCTTCCCGCGCTTGGCGGTCTTTCCCGCGCTCGTCTTCTTCCCCCGCCGACTACAATGGCGGATTCCCGCGTTTGCCTTCTTCCCCCGCTGGCTGCAATGGCGATTGCCGTGCTGCTGCCGTTCTCGCCTCCCCAGCGGTTCTCAATTCCCCGACGCTGCTTTGCCTCACAGCCCCGCTTGCAGCCCGGTCCTTTACACCGGCTGCGTTTGAGTTCTCCGCGGCTCTCGTGCCTTAAGCTGCCCCAGTCGCTGCGCCTCTCAGCCTCGATTTCAGCCCGGCCCGTTTTATCGGCCGTGGTCGAGTTCTCCACCCTTTTTCCTCCGTTTTCCCTCCCCCACTCCAGAGTCAACGCGGCCGACTTTCTGCTCGTGTCGCTGATCGGCTTACCCACCACCGTGTTAGAAGGGATGATCACTGCCTGTCGCTGATGGAGGGCTTCGTGGTCAGAATTTTCTTTTTAACCCGGGTTCTCGATGCCTCCCGTGCGATGGTGCTCAGCAGGATGATGAGGGCGGATGCCTCTTCTCGATGCCCGTTCTGAGGACGAAGCTGCCTTGGATGTAAAACTGCCGCAGGGTAAGATCGGACTCATCGCCACTGTTAAGTCTGTGTGTCCCAGTTAAGCTTATTATAAATCACTGGACACAGACCACAGGAATAACTTTAACAGGTCTTTACTATTCGGAGGTCAGGGCTGAACTCCCCAGCAAATCCCTACACAACACTTATATACCGGTGTGGTCACCACCGGTATTACAGTATACAGCAGCCAAGAGAAAGTAGTACATCTCTTAAGGTAGTTCTCTTAAGGTGGAACAGGTTACATACACCACAGCTGCCATGTGGGAGAAAGAAAAAAAAGGAAAGGGGGGGTGGGGGGAAGGGAAAAACCGAAACAAAGGGGTGGATAAAAAATATAAGTAAAAATGTAATAGGGGCTGAGGTTATGATCTGAAATTGTTTAACTCGATATTGAGTCCGGAAGGCTGTAAAGATGTATTTCATCTGGGGAGGTATTTTTGCTCAGACTATGGGATTGGTCTAATTTGCAGAGTTTAAGAATAGCACCTTCCATATATTTATGGAAATCTGTGAATATCTGATAAGCTGCAGTTAATCAAAATTGGTAGAAACTGTAGCCTAGTCCAATGCGTTAGCCACTAGCCATGTACGGCTAATTAGGATTCCAGATGTGGCTAATTGCTTTTTAGTTTGGTAATAAAATGTGAGTAATAAGCACCATCATTGGGCATGTGCTCTCAATACTCATGTTTGCATGGAATGTGCAGGTGTATTTTAACCCTTCTGTGCGTTGGTAAAATTATCAGGCGAAATATAGGGTATTCAACTGTTTTTTGATTGTTTGCTTTACTTCCTTGGTTACTGTTTATTGTTTATCTGTTAAAATGGTGCATAGACACAGGTGAAAAGCCCGGACCTCAGCACCATGGAAACACCAGCAACATTGCATGGAGAGGGGAGCTGTCATCCTGGTCAGCTGGACTAATCGAGCTAACCATTCCAGGCCAGCAGGGGAAGGCAAGCCCGACCAATAAGGAGCAGCTCCAACAGGGCACGTCCTGGCAAAGCAGCATCCAACTGCGTTCTGGGTGGAGAGCAGGGTCTGGCCTGGAGTGTCTCGTTGTGCGAGTCAACATACTCAGCAATCGCTTTGATGAAGTCAAAGTACTGCTCGCAACCTCTGGGCAGAAACCTAGAAGCTGCACTAAGACAGTGTTATCCAATAGATATTGTTGACGAGCCACAGATTTGGCTGTGCACCACCATTTTAGCCACATGCAGTAATTTTAGTAGGAAGCGCCTTACATGCACTCACACAATGCAAGTAAATGTACTTCACATGTTTATATTTATTAACAAACATCCAACCCCATTGATAGGTGCTTTGGTTTCATCAGAGTGATTGCTGAGAACCTTGACTCACACAATGAAGTGGAATCGAACATGGCGGCAATTCTCAAAAATCAGACGTTCGCGCTCAGTCAGGGCATTTTGCTACATTCTCAGCACTGAGTCCATCCCATTCATGTATCCAGTGTGCTGCATCAGCAGTTACATCTCTAGTCCGTGTCTGTTCATAGGGAGCAGTTCCACTAGTTTCCGGGAATGCCAAAGCGGAATGGATTGCTCATGAACTGAGAGGTCAGACTAAAACTGTTGAAATCATTTCCGTGACGCTGAAGTCCAACATTTTCATCCGTGTTATGCATCGTTTTAGCAGATAATCAATAGCCAGCAACCAAAGATGTAAAGCACTCCCAACGAGCAGAACGCACTCGCAACCTCTGCCTTACATTTCTACTGCCTCCCAAAGATACACAAAGCCAACACACCCGAACTTCCTATCGTATCAGGCAACGGAACCCTGTGTGAGAACCTCTCTGGATACGTTGAGGGCATCCTGAAACCCATTGTGCAGGGAACCCCCAGCTTTTGTCGCGACACTACAGACTTCTTACAGAAACTCAGCACCCACGGACCAGTTGAACCAGGAACACTCCTCGCCACGATGGACGTCTCGGCACTCTACACCAGTATCCCCCACGATGATGGCATCGCTGCGACAGCCTCAGTACTCAACACCAACAACAGCCAATCTCCAGACGCCATCCTACAACTCATCCGCTTCATCCTTGACCACAATGTCTTCACCTTCGACAACCTGTTCTTTACCCAAACACATGGAACAGCCATGGGGACCAAATTCGCACCCCAATATGCCAACATCTTCATGCACAAGTTCGAGCAGACTTCTTCGCTGCACAGGACCTCCAACCAATGCTATACACCAGATACATCGATGACATTTTCTTCCTATGGACCCATGGCGAAGAATCACTGAAAAGACTACACGATAACATCAACAAGTTCCATCCCACCATCAAACTCACCATGGACTACTCCTCAGAATCGGTTTCATTCTTGGACACACAAATCTCCATCAAAGACGGACACCTCAGCACTTCACTCTACCGCAAGCCCACAGACAACCTCACGATGCTCCACTTCTCCAGCTTCCACCCTAACCATGTTAAAAAGCCATCCCCTATGGACAAGCCCTGCGAATACACACGATCTGCTCAGATGAGGAGGAACGCGATGGACACCTACAGACGCTGAAAGACGCCCTCGTAAGAACGGGATATGATGCTCGACTTGTCGATCGACAGTTCCGACGGGCCACAGCAAAAAATCATATAGACCTCCTTAGAAGACAAACACGGGACACAACCAACAGAGTACCCTTCGTCGTCCAGTACTTCCCCGGAGCAGAGAAACTACGCCATGTTCTTCGCAGCCTTCAACATGTCATCGATGATGACGAACACCTCGCTAAGGCCATCCCCACGCCTCCACTACTCGCCTTCAAACAGCCGCCTAACCTCAAACAGACTATCGTTCGCAGCAAATTACCCAGCTTTCAGGAGAACAGCGACCACGACACCACACAACCCTGCCACAGCAACCTCTGCAAGACATGCCAGATCATCAACACAGATACCATCATCACACGTGAGGACACCACCCACCAGGTACATGGTACATACTCATGTGACTCGGCCAACGTTGTCTACCTCATACGTTGCAGGAAAGGATGCCCCGGAGCATGGTACATCGGCGAAACCATGCAGACACTGCGACAACGGATGAACGGACACCGCGCAACAATCGCCAGGCAGGAGTGTTCCCCCCCAGTCGGGGAACACTTCATCAGTTAAGGACATTCAGCCTCCGATCTTCGGGTAAGCATTCTCCAAGGTGGCCTTCGAGACACACGACAACGCAAAATCGTCGAGCAGAAACTGATAGCCAAGTTCCGCACCCATGAGGATGGCCTCAACTGGGATCTTGGGTTCATGTCATGCTACATGTAACCCCACCTGACGTAGGGTCATCCAGACTTGAGTCGTCGTTGGCTTGTTCTCTCTACACAGATGCGGCCGGACCTGCTGTGATTTCCAGCAAAAAAAATGTTTTTGTCTGTTTTTTTGTTTTTCACACAGACCCCAGCATCTGCCACATTTGACCCCTTGTGACCCCACCTCATTGTTCTTTGATGCAATGTTTTCCTGTCTGACCTGTTTGGACACCATTCACACCTTTGATTGCTGTGATTATCTCTCTGCCGAGGTGTGATAAATGGCAGTTAGAAAGATTACTTGTAAACATCTGACATTATTCTCTGACTATATAAGCTGTGTCTTTATGCATCTCTCCACTTCACCTGATGAAGGAGCAGCACTCCGAAAGCTTGTGACTTCAAATAAAGCTGTTGGACTATAACCTGGTGTTGTGTGACTTCTTACATTTGTCCACCCCAGTCCAACTCCGGCATCTCCACACCATTACATTTTACCATTTTGCCAACAAATGCACAATACAAGTTGAAGTAAATCTGAATATTGAGATGAGTATTCCTAACTTTATATTTACTAATCAAAAATGCGTTTTTCACATCTGGATTCCCAATTCACCACATGTGGCCAGCAGCTAACTTATTGGACAATACGAGATGCGTTATAACAGCAAAATACTGCAGATGCTGGAAATCTGAAATAACAACAGAAAATGCTGGAAATACTCAGCAGGCCAGGCAGCATCCGTGGAGAGAGAAACAGAGTTAACGTTTCAGGTCTGGGACCCTTCATCAGAACTGGAAAAAGCTGGCGATGTAACAGATATTAAGCAGGTGCAGAGACAGGGGGGGGGTTAGGAGGGGAGGAAGGAATTGAAAGAATTTGCACTTTTGTAAGAGGCAGGAAAGATAAAACGCTGCAAATGACACTGTGTCTAATATATTTATGCCAAAATTTCAAACTTCAATTAATAAAAAGAAAGATGGAAATTTTTGTACTGAATGGTGAAAGATGTTTTTTAGTTACGTAAATTTACACGTGAAGTACATTTGCCTGTATTGTGTGCAAGGCGTTTTTCTACTAAAATTAAGGCATGTGGCTAAAACAGTGTCGCCGAGCCACACCTGGTCAGCGGTTTCTTCTAGACAACACTGTCCTAGAAATACTGTTGGCAATAATAGTGGATTAATACTTAACGTATTCATATGACAATCCTCCGTCTGCTGTTTTAACGTAGGTGTTAACCTCTATTTTATCTCCACTAACACAACAGAATGCTAATCTAACGCATCCACTAATATCAGCAGCAGGGTATCTTGGCTTAAAACGCAGACAGAGTCATTCAACATATCCTTTGAGTGAACTGAGTTATGAATGAAAAACTTGCAAGTTGTCAGAAAATGTATCAATTTTTTTAATTGTGAGATTCTTCCACCCATCAATATGCTTACAATATTTATGACCTCTTTGCTCCAGAAATGGTCGACATGCCATCAAATAATAGAAATGTATATTTGCAGCAGATTGAATTGATAGAATTTCCCCCCTGGAATCTTTAACTTAAATGTCTATTATCCCTTTGCTTCTTTTTTTGTTCATAATATATAATACTGCAGTGGCAATCCTTTTATAACGAGAATCCTGCACCCACCAATATGCCTCGCTGGGTGGTATTATCACAGAATGGGCTAACGCAATTAGACAGCAAAGAAAGTTTTGTTCATAAAGAGGACTTCAAGCTATCGGTGTTGTCAGCTGAAAATCATCCATGGAGCAAATGACTAAACAAGCTGGTCCAGCACCAGGCCACAATGAAGCTTATTGACCCTCCCATGCTTCAGAAATAATAGCAAAGAAATTCTCTTCAAAGTTTTTTTTCTTCAACTGTTTTCCTCATTTACTTTCTGTCTTCCTTTCACTGTTTTGGTAAATGAATACAAATAAACAAAGCATCTACCCAGCTCTGATATTTCTTATTTTCTTTTTCTCTTGGTTTTTGTTTTACTGCTTCATATTTTCTTTCTATTCCCATTACTATTTCTTAGCCTGTGGCATTATTTCTTTACCTTATGTTTCATTTTATGCCTCGCTTTGGTTATTTCTCCAGACACCAGCAGGAAAATCAATAACAGTTGAAGTATACCGAATTAATATCATTTCAATGGGTCTGTTTCTGAAATGGCTTTAATTCAGAACATTCGGGGCAAATGCATGTAGTGTCTGGGAAAAGGATTACTTCATATATGAGAGACGAAATGAAAATCACCATGTATTTTAGTGTTCAGGGAAAATGACACTTCGCTACTCATTTTAACGGCTGATAACAAAGAGCACTTCTTTGAGTCAGTTGTCCTTAAGCCTATAATAAAAATGATGATGCAGTGTGATTTTTTAGACTGAAGGCATGGTTCAGAAAATGTATGACTCTGGTATAGGTATAGCATTCCATCTTACATCAGACAGTTACAGCGTTTTTAAAACACACCTGTGCACTTGAACAAGACAGGCAGTGGTTTTTATAACAAAATTCTCCTTTGATTGGTTAAGTGACCTGATGTGGGATTTTCTGTATGACAACTTGAGGCACTTGAAGTATGATTCCATTTGGGATCTAGCTCTGTAGCTCAGTCTGCTCAATTGCTCCAGCTCAGCAAGTAAATAACTAAATTTCACCATTAACGTATGTGCTTCATTAATGGCAGCTTTTGTTAGCCTAAAGTGGTGACTGACAACAGAACTTAAACATTGGCACCTTTAAGGCCAAGGTTGGCCTCTTCTGCACATTCTAAGCAGTCCAGCCGGCCTGTTCTGGCCTTCATACCTGTCTGCCTGAACACAAAGAACTTAGAATGCAAAGTGTTAATACTGTACATAGGAATATAAGAACACAGGCGTAGGCCATTGAGCCCCTCGAGTCTGCTCCACCATTCAATGAGATCATGGCTGATCTGCGATCTAACTCCATATACCTGCCTTTGGCCCATATCCCTTAATACCTTTGGCTAACAAAAAGCTATCAATCTCCGACTTAAAATTAGCAATTGATCTAGCATCAATTGCCATTTGTGGAAGACATTTCCAAACTTCTACCAGTCTTTGTGTGTAGAAGCGTTTCCTAATTTCACTCCTGAAAGGTCTGGCTCTAATTTTTAGACTATGCCCCCTAGTCCTAGAATTCTCACCAGCGGAAATATTTTCTCTCTATCTACCCTATCTGCTCCCCTTAACAGCTTGAAAACTTTGATCAGATCACCTCTTAAACCTTCTAAATTCTAGGGAATACAATCCTAATTTGTGTAATCTCTCCTTGTAACTTAACCCTTGAAGTCCGGGTATCATTCTAGTAAACCTACGCTGTACTCGCTCCAAGGCCAATATGTCCTTCCTAAGGTGTGGTGGCCAGAACTGCACACAGTACTCCAGGTGTGGTCTAACCAGGGTTTTGTACAGCTGCAGCATAACTTCTACCCACTTGTATTCTAGTCCTCTAGATATAAAGGCTAGCATTCCATTAGATTTTTTGATTATTTCTGTACCTGTTCATGGCATTTTCATGATCTATGTACCTGAACCCCCAAGTCTCTTTGGACATCCACTGTTTTTAGCTTTTCACCATTTAGAAAGTACCATTTTCTATCCCTTTTAGGTCCAAAGTAGATGACCTCACATTTGCTTGCATTGAAATCCATTTGCCACATTTTTGCCCATTCACTTAATCTATCAATATCCCGTTGTAATTTTATGCTTTCATCTACACTGCCTATAATGCTGCCTATCTTTGTGCCATCGGCAAATTTGGATATATGACTTTCTATGCCAACATCTAAGTCATTAATAAATACTGTGAATAGTTGAGGCCACAACACAGATCTCTGTGGGACATCATTTGTCACCTCCTGCCAATTTGAGTACCTACCGATTATCCCTACTCTCTGTCTCCTGCCACTCAGCTAATTTCCTAACCAGGTCAATAATTTGCCCTCAATTCCGTGGACTTCTACCTTTGATAACAGTCTCTAAAGTGGGACTTTGTCAAATGCCTTCTGGAGTCCATATAAATAACATCCATAGACATTCCCCTGTCCACTACTTTAGTCACCTCTTCAAAAAATGCAATCAGTTTGTCAGGCATGACCTACCTTTCAAAAATCCATGCTGGCTCCCATTGATCACCTGAAAATGTTTGAGGCGTTCAGTCACCCTGTCCTCAATTATAGACTCGAGCAATTTCCCAACAACAGATGTTAGGATAACTGGTCTATAATTCCTTGCTTTCCCTCTCTCGCCATTCTTAAAAAGTGCTAAGCACTAAGAAAAGTACCACAATACAGTTAATAGAAAGTTACAGTATGTTTCAGTTTAACTAAGTTAAGAATGAAGACTGAAAAAAGAAGTCAAGGACAATGGTTCCCATTTCTGTTTCCAATTTGCTCTTTGATTTCTCTTGCAAGTAAGAGTAAAGTTATACTTTGCTCATCATTGGACTCGAGTCCAGCTATTGGACTGATCTAGTTCAATCAATATACAATACATTCTGGCTGGGTGATATATCAGCTTGAAGAGAGCCATTTTGGAGGTCTGCAGCTAGCTCTCATTCCAGACTCTAGTATCCAGCTAACTCCTTTAGTCCATACCTTAGCCTAAAGCTAACTCTCTCACTCCACTTTAGCCTCTAACTAACTCTTGTTATTTTCCAGACCATGAATGCAAGAGACATGGCATAACTGTGCTTTCTGTAGATCAGGTCTCAGTGTGGGTCTCACCAGGCAATCACTCACAGAAGGGTTTCTGTATCAAGGAAGGTTACCTTGAAAATATGATAGAATGAGGACACATCGGTTTAGCTCCCCAATACTGCGAGTGGTGAGCCATACATACTCTTTAGCTCTATATGTTACTTATGCATGAAGCTTCTTTGCTCAATTAATAACACTCAGTAATAGGAGTAGATAAACTGATTTATACTAGTTAAGGAAATGAGCTCAGCCCAGACCAACTGCTCATTACTTTAGCCTGTTGGGTATGTCAACTGTAGACTCGTGCCCCCTGCCTTTTAGATCTTGAGATGGGAAGCCAGTAGGCCAAAATACTTACTTCTATGTAAGGCCGGCCTTACAGGTGGGCGACATGGGCGACCGCTCAGGGCGCTGTGGTCAGAGGTGGGGGGGGCGCCTTGGTCAAGAGGGTCTGACATTAACGCTGTCGAACTCTGCAAAGAACTTGGCTATCTCCAAAGTCTGCTTCCAGCGAACTGTAGTGCTCCTCAAGAAGAGCAAACTTCAAGTTTCAGGAGCAAGTTCTCAAATACACGGATAGCACTCAGGATCCTGTTAACTGTGCCCGTATTGGTGGCGAGGAACGAACAGAGCTTCCCGAAGTTGAAGCTCATAAAACATATTTGCGATTGACCATGGGAGACGACAGGCTATTTCACTGGCCATTCTGTCCATTGAGAATGATGTGGCTCAAAGTATCTTGGTGAACAATGTTTTTTATTTATTATTTATTAGTTTAGCGTTTAACTTAATCTATAGTTTAAATTTAGCTATAAGGTTATTTTTATGAAAACTATTGTTTATTAATAAAATTTTTAAATATCTTTTGAGATCACAGCTTTATTTCTGAAAATTCCGCTAATACTACTACATACTTAAACTTGAATAAAAGGCGCCAAAATATAAGTTCGTCCAGGTGCCATTTTCGCTAAGGCCGGCCCTGTTTCAATGACAGTCAAGCTAATTAGGTGCATTTCTAAACTTAAATGACATTTTTTTTATTATTCATTCATGGCATGTGGGTGTCGCTGGCAAGGCCAGCATTTATTGCCCATCCCTAATTGCCCTTGAGAAGGTGGTGGTGAACCACCTTCTTGAACCGCTGCAGTCCATGTGGTGAAGATATTCCCACAGTGCTATTAGGGAGGTAGTTCCAGGATTTTGACCCAGCGATGATGAAGGAACGGCGATATACTTCCAAGTCAGGATGATGTGTGACTTGATGGGGAAATTGGAGGTGGTGGTGTTCCCATGCGCCTGCTGCCCTTGTCCTTCTAGGTGGTAGAGGCCACAGGTTTGGGAGGTGCTGCCGAAGAAGCATTGGCGAGTCGCTGCAATGCATCTTGTAAATGATACACACTGCAGCCATTGTATGCCGGTGGTGGAGGGAGTGAATGTTTAAGGTGGAAGATGGGGTGCCAATGAAGCGGGCTGCTTTGTCCTTGATGGTGTTGAGCTTCTTGAGTGTTGTTGGAGCTGCACTCATCAAGGCAAGTGGAGAGTATGCCATCACAACCCTGACTTGTGCCTTGTAGATGGTGGAAAGGCTTTGAGGAGTCAGGTGGTGAGACACTAGCCACAGAATACCCAGCCTCTGACATGCTCTTGTTGCCACAGTATTTATATGGCTGGTCCAATTAAGTTTCTGGTCAATGGTGACCCTCAAGATTTGATGGTGGGGGTTTCAGTGATGGTAATGCTGTTGAATGTCAAGGAGCGGTGGTTAGACTCTTGCTTATTGGAGATAGTCATTGCCTGGCACTTGTGTGGCACGAATGTTACTTGCCACTTATCAGCCCAAGCCTGAATGTCTTCCAGGTCTTGTTGCCTGCGGGCATGGGCTGCTTCATTACCTGAGGAGTTGCGAATGGCACTGAACACTGTGCAGTCATCAACAAACATCCCCATTTCTGACCTTATTTTGGAGGGAAGGTCATTGATGAAGCAGCTGAAGATGGTTGGGCCTAGGACACTGCCCTGAGGAACTCACGCAGTGATATCCTGGGGCTGTGATGATTGACCTCCAACCACTACCAGCATCTTCCTTTGAGCTAGGTATGACTTCAGCCAGTGGAGAGTTTCCCCCCAATTTCCATTGACTTCAGTTTTACTAGGGCTCCTTGATGCCACACTCAGTCAAATGCTGCCTTGATGTCAAGGAAAATCACTCTCACCTCACCTCTGTATCAAGGCTTTGATGAGGTCTGGAGCCAAATGGTCCCGGTGGAACCCAAAGTGGGCATCAGTGAGCAGATTATTGGTGAGAATGTGTTGCTTGATAGCACTGTCGATGACACCTTCCATCACTTTGCTGATGATTGAGAATCGACTGATGGGGTGGTAATTGGCCGGATTGGATTTGTCCTGCTTTTTGTGGACAGGACACACCTGGGCAGCTTTCCACATGTCGGATAGATGCCAGTGTTGTAGCTGTACTGGAACAGCTTGGCTAAAGCGCGGCTAGTTCTGGAGCAGAAGTATTCAGCACGACAGCTGGGATGTTGCTGGTGCCCACAGCCTTTGCAGTATCCAGTGCACTCAGCTGTTTCTTGATATCACGTGGAGTGAATCGAATTGGCTGAAGTCTGGCTTCTGTGATGGTGGGGACCTCAGGAGGAGGTCGATATGAATCATCTACTCGGCACTTCTGGCTGAAGATGGTTGGGAACACTTCAGCCTTCTCTTTTGCACTCACGTGCTGGGCTCCACCATCATTGAGGATGGGGCTATTCGTGGAGCCTCCTCCTCCCGTTAGTTGTTTAATTGTCCACCACCATTCATGACTGAATGTGGCAGGACTGCAGAGCTTTGATCTGATCCATCAATTGTGGGATTGCTTAGTTCTGTCTATAGCATGCTGCTTCCACTTTTAGCATGCATGTAGTCCTGTGTTGCAGATTCCTCATTATTAGGCATGTCTGGTGCTGCTCCTGGTATGCTCTTCCACAATCCTTATTAAACCAGGGTTGGTCCTCTGGCTTGATGATAATGGTAGAGTGAGGGATATGCCGAGCCATGAGGTTACAGATTGTGGTGGAATACAATTCTGTTGATGCTGATGGCCTACAGTGCCTCATGAACTGAAAGCTGATAAATCCCCAGGGCCTGATAATCTGCATCCCAGAGTACTAAAAGAGGTAGCCATGGAAATAGTGGATGCATTGGTTGTCATCTTCCAAAATTCTATAGATTATGGAACAGGTTCTGCAGATTGGAGGGTGGCAAATGTAACCCCACTATTTAAAAAAGGGGGAGAGAGAAAACAGGGAACTACAGACTGGTTAGCCTAACATCAGTAGTAAGGAAAATGCTAGAGTCTATTATAAAGGATGTGATAACAGGACACTTAGAAAATATCAACAGGATTAGACAAAGTCAACATGGATTTATGAAAGGGAAATCGTTTGACAAACCTACTGGAGTTTTTTGAGGATGTAACTGGGAGAAAAGATAGGGGAGAACCAGTGGATGTGGTGTATTTGGATTTTCAGAAGGCCTTTGATAAATTCCCACATAAGAGGTTAATGTGCAAAATTAAAGCACATGGGATTGGGGGTAATATACTGGCATGGATTGAAAATTGGTTAACTGACAGGAAACAGGGAGTAGGAATAAAAGGGTCTTTTTTGGGGTGACAGGCGGTGACTAGTGGGGTAACGCAGGGATCAGTGCTTGGGCCCCAGCTATTCACAATATATATCAATGATTTGGATGAGGGAACCAAATGTAATATTTCCAAGTTTGCTGATGACACAAAATTAGGTGAGATTGTGAGTTGTGAGGAGGATGCAATGAGGCTTCAAGGCAATTTAGCCAAGTTGAGTGAGTGGGCAAATACATGGCAGATGCAGTATAATGTGAATAAATGTGAAGTTATCCACTTCGGTAGGAAAAACAGAAAGGCAGAGTATTATTTAAATGGTGATAGATTGGGAAATGTTGATGTACTGTAGGGGGGGCTTCTTTTAACTGGTTTAAGGTAATTTTCCTGGTCCTGCAGCCTTTGCCTGCACTCTGACAAATTTCCAATAAACCAATTTTCAAACAGCGGTTTCGAATCGCTACCCCACCTTCCAGTTCTGACTGAAGTACTTATAATTAATGATATTAAAATGGACAAACGGTCTAGATGAGAGAAAAATCAAACTTTATTAACTAAAAGAAACTCTAATCAAAATATCAAACTATACTACACGAACACAGTAATTATAGTAAAATTGCTTAAATGGGGGAATGCAGACAGTAAAAACGAGGGATTAGATGGCTCCAATGTTACTTAAACAATCTTAGCAATATCCCCTTAATTACCATCCCCTAACTCACTAGGTTGCTTTGCTGAGGAGTCAGAAACTCTGCTCACATGTGGTCCAGCGAAGTGAGAGAGAGAGAGAGAGGCTCACCTGTGGTCCCAGGAAGTAAAGAGAGAGCGATAGCTTCTCAGGAGCTATCATATATACTTGGTGAGGCACCCCCCCCCACTCTGCTGTTTGCCTGTCTGGAAAATTCACGCCCAAAAAGTTCCAATTCACAAGAGAAAAGCTGTGATTGGCTAACTCAAAATGGTTGGACTGGGTTAGTGTGTCTGCACTGTGGGGCCAAAATGTTCCCGCCCACATCCGGAGTTTACCTGGGCTGAAACAAAAGGGAATGCAACAGCCCTATTGTCCAGACTAATGGGTGATTTAAACCCATTCAGTTCTTAAACTGTAGCAGATCAAAATCCGTTCCACAGTTTCAATGTATCATTGTCTGTGAATGCTTCGAATGGCTATGTAAACAGAAGCAGTTTCAAATCGATTGTCCTGCGGTTTCCTCAAGTGGGCTAATCTCTTAAGTAAATAAACAACTTCAAGTGCTTCTGAAGGGAATCTCCCTTTGATTGGCAGGTCTGACTCACAGCCACTGCATCCTCCCACTTTTTTTTTCACACAGACAACTCGAGCTGCTTCTTTGTCCTTTTGCCATGCTTTCTCTGCCATTTTAAAACCTTTTGTGATTTCCCAAACTCCAGGGAACGACTTTATTAAGATGTACTGTCTCAAGGTGTGTGAATATTTTCCACAGAATTCCTCTACTCCCGTGTTGTCCACGTTCTTTCCATCTCAGAGCAGTCTTTCGTGGTTCTAGGCACATTTTAAAACGTTGTAGACAAGTCACATCACCCAGTTCTTCGTCCACGGTGTGGACCAATCTTTTCAATCTTCAGGGAAATAGGGGAATTTTGCAAAACCCCTACAGTACAAAGGGACCTAGGTGTCCTTGTACACCAGTCACTGAAAGCAAACATGCAGGTGCAGCAAGCAGTTAGGAAGGCAAATGGTATGTTGGTCTTCATTGCAAGAGGATTTGAATACAGGAGCAAGGATACCTTGCTACAGTTATACAGGCCCTTGGTGAGACCACACCTGGAGTACTGTGTGCAGTTTTGGTCTCCTTACCAAAGAAAGGATATACTTGCCATAGAGGGAGTGCAGCGAAGGTTTACCAGACTGATTCCTGGGATGGCAGGACTGTCGTATGAGGAGAGATTGGGTTGACTAGGCCTGTATTCACTAGAGTTTAAAAGAATGAGAGGTGATCTCATTGAATTGTATAAAATTCTGACAGGGCTAGACAGACTGGATGCAGGGAGGATGTTTCCACTGGCTGGGGGTCTAGAATGAGGGGTCGCAGTCTCAGGATACGGGGTAGGACATTTAGGACTGAGATGAGGAGAAATTTCTTCACTCAGAGGGTGGTGAACCTGTGGAATTCTCTACCACAGATGGCTGTGGTGGCCAAGTCACTGAATATATTTAAGAAGGTGATAGATAGATTTCTAGACACAAAAGGCATCAAGGGGTATGGGGAGAGAGCAGGAATATGGTATTGAGATAGAGGATCAGCCATGATCATATTGAATGGCGGAGCAGGCTCGAACGGCCTACTCCTTCTCCTATTTTTCTATGGATGCCCAGTTTTGAGCTGCTAGATCTGTTCTGAATCTAGCCCATTTAGCACGGTGGTAGTGCCACACATTACAATGGAGGGTGTCCTCAGTGGGAAGATGGGACTTCAGCTCCACAATGACTGTGCCGTGATCACTGCAACCAATACTGTCATGGACAGATGCATCTGTGACAGGAACATTGGTGAGAACGAGGTCAAGTAGATTTTTCCCTCGTGTTGGTTCTCTCACCACCGCCGCAGGCCCAGATTGGCAGCTATGTCCTTCAGGACTCGGCCAGCTCAGTTGGTAGTGGAGCTACCGAGCCACTCTTGGTGATGGACATTGAAGTCCCCCACCCAGAGTATATTCTGTGCCCTTGCTACTCTCAGTGCTTCTTCCAAGTGGTGTTCAACATGGAGGAGTACTGGTTCATCAGCTGAGGGAGTGCAATAGGTGGTAATCAGCAGGAGGTTTCCTTGCCCATACTTGACCTGAAGCCATGGGACTTCATGGGGTCCAGAGTCAATGTTGAGGACTGCCACGACAACGCCTTCCTAACTGTATACCACTGTGTTACCACCCCTGGTGGGTCTCTCCTGTCCTGTCAGTGGAACAGGGCACACTATGGGATGGTGATGGAGGAGTTTGGGACATTGGCTGAAATGAAGGATTCTGTGAGTATAACTATGTCAGGCTGTTGCTTGACTAAGCTGTGGGACAGCTGTCCCAATTTTGGCACAAGTCCCCAGATGTTGGTGAGGAGGACGTTGCTGGGTTGAGTGGGCTGGTTGTGCAATTGTTGTGTCCATAGCCGGTGCCGAAGTCAATGCCGGGTGGTCTGTCTGGTTTTATTCTTAATATTGTTTTTCGTATCGGTTTGTTACAACTGTGTGGCTTTCTAGGCCATTTCAGAGGGCAGTTAAGAGTCACATATAGGCCAGACCAGGTAAGGATGGCAGATTTCCTTCCCTAAAGGACATTAGCGAACCAGATGGGCTTTTACGACAGTCCGATAGTTTCATGGTCATTACTGATGCTAGCTTTTTATTCCAGATTTATTTAATTAACTGAATTTAAATTCCCCAGCTGCCATGGTGGGATTTGAACTCACTTCTCTGGATCATTAGTCCAGGCCTACTGGATTACTAGTCCAGTAACTTAACCATTATGCTAACTTTCCCTTAATTCAACATTCTTACAGTTTTAGCAAAACATAGAAACACAGAAACATAGAAGATAGGAGCAGGAGTAGGCCATTCAGCCCCTCGAGCCTGCTGCACCATTCAATGCGATCATGGCTGATCATCCAAATTCAGTACCCTGTCCCTGCTTTCTCCCCATACCCCTTGATCCCTTTAGCCTTAAGAAATATATCCAACTCCTTCTTGAATATATTTAATGAATTGGCCTCTACTGCCTTCTGTGGTAGAGAATTCCACAGGTTCACCACTCTCTGGGTGAAGAAATTCCTCCTCATTTCTGTCCTAAATAGCTTACCCCTTATCCTTAGACTGTGATCTCTGGTTCTGGACTCCCCGACCATCGGGAACATCCTTCCTGCATCTAGTCTGTCCAGTCCTGTCAGAATTTTATAACTTTCAATGAGATCCCCTCTCATTCTTCTAAACTCCAGCGAGTATAAGCCCAATCGACCCAATCTCTCCTCATATGTCATTCCTGCCATCCCAGGTATCAGCCTGGTGAATCTTCGCTGAACTCCTTCCATGGCAAGAACATCCTTCCTCAGATAAGGCGACTAAAACTGCAGACAATACTCAAGATGTGGTCTCACCAAGGCCCTGTACAACTGCAGTAAGACATCCTTGTTCCTGTACTCAAACCCTCTCGCTACGAAGGCCAACATACCATTTGCCTTCTTAACCGCCTGCTGCACCTGCATGCTTACCTTCAGCGACTGGTGCACAAGAACACCCAGATCTCGTTGCACTTCCCCTTCTCCCAATCTATTGCCATTCAGATAATAATCTGCCTTCCTGTTTTTGCCACCAAAGTGGATAGCCTCGCATTTATCCATGTTACATTGCATCTGCCATGCTTCTGCCCAATCACCCAACCTGTCCAAATCATTCTGGAGTTTCTCGGCATCCTCCTCACAGCACACACGCCCACCCAGCTTTGTGTCGTCTGCAAACTTGGAGATATTACATCTAGCTCCCTTGTGTAGATCATTAATATATATTGTGAATAGCTGGGGTCCAAGGACCGATCCCTGCGGTACCCCACTAGTCACTGCCTGCCACTCAGAAAAAGACCTGTTTATTCCAACTCTTTGCTTTCTGTCTGCCAAGCAGTTCTCTATCCAAGTCAATACCTTGCCCCCAATCCCATGTGCCTTAACTTTAAACGCTAATCTCTTATGTGGGACCTTATCGAAAGCCTTCTGAAAGTCCAAATACACCACATCCACTGGTTCTCCTTTATCTATTTTACCAGTTACATCCTCAAAAAATTCCAGTAGATTAGTCAAGCATGATTTACCTTTTGTAAATCCATGTTGACTTTGTCCGATCCTGTCACTGTTTTCCAAGTGCTCTGCTATTACATCTTTTATAATGGACTCTAGCATTTTCCCCACTACCGATGTCAGGCTTACCAGTCTGTAATTCCCCATTTTCTCTCTACCACTTTTTTGAATAGTGGGGTAACATTAGCTACCCTCCAATCCAATGGCAATGGAAATAAGAAATGAGAAATCCTGTTTTATAATTGCATTAACTTTTTCACTAACATTATAAACAGGAGGAATTTCTTCCCTTAGTGCCTTAATTCCTCCCCTCAGTAGACATGATGATGACTAAATCTATCATACCATTGGGATGTTTACCGTAGGTCAAGCTGCTTTGTCAGCTAAGCCCGCACACTATAACCTGTGGCCCCCTCACACGATACCCTGGTCCCTCACACTATACCCTGGTCCCTCACACGATACCCTGGTCCCTCACACAATACCCTGGTCCCTCACACTATACACTGGTCCTTCACACTATAACCTGTGGCCCCCTCACACTATACCCTGGTCCCTCACACAATACCCTGGTCCCTCACACTATACCCTGGTCCCTCACACGATACCCTGGTCCCTCACACTATACCCTGGTCCTTCACACTATAACCTGTGGCCCCCTCACACTATACCCTGGTCCCTCACACAATACCCTGGTCCCTCACACTATACCCTGGTCCTTCACACTATAACCTGTGGTCCCTCACACTATACCCTGGTCCCTCACACTATACCCTGGTCCCTCACACTATACCCTGGGGTCTGACACTATACCCTGTGCCCTCACACTGTATCCTCAGGTAACTCACGCTATACGCTGGCTCCTTATCATATACCCTGGTCCCTCGTACTATGTGGACAGAAATAAATCTACTGGCAGCAATTACAAGAATAAACACAGACAAATAACACTAGGGGAGATTTTAAGAACATAAGAAGATAAGAAATAAGAGCAGGAGGAGGCCATATAGCCCTTCGAGCCTGCTCCGCCATTCAATAAGATCATGACTTATCTTCTACCTCAATCCCACTTTCTTGCACTATCCCCATACCCCTTGATTCCCTTGATATCCAAAGATCTCTGTCTTGAATATATTCAACGACTGAGCCTCCACAGCCCTCTGGGGTAGAAAATTCCAAATATTCACCACCCTCTGAGTGAAGAAATTTCTCCTCATCTCAGTCCTAAATGGCCAACCCCTTATTCTGAGACTGTGACCCCTGGTTCTATACACCCCAGTCAGGGGAAACATCCTCCCTGCATCTACCCTGTAAAACCATGTAAGAATTTTGTATGTTTCAATGAGATCGCATCTCATTCTTCTAAACTCCAGAAAACATAGGCCTAGTCTACTCAATATCTCCTCATAGGACAACCCCCCATCCCAGGAATCAGTCTGGTGAACCTTCGTTGCACTCCCTCTATGGCAAGTATATCCTTCCTTAGGTAAGGAGACCAAAACTGTACACAATACTCCAGGTGTGGTCTCACCAGGGCCCTATATATTTGCAGTAAGACGTCTTTACTCTTATACTCAAATCCACTTGTAATAAAGGCCTTCCTCATGCTTTCCTAATTGCTTGCTGTACCTGCATGTTAACTTTCAGTGATTCATGTATAAGGACACCCAGGTCCCTCTGAACACCAACATAGAAACATAGAAACTCTTTGCTTTCTGTCTGCCAACATTTCCCAATCTCTCACCATTTAAAAAATACTCTGCTTTTCTATTATTCCTCCCAAAGTGGATAACTTCACATTTCTCCACATTATATACCATTTGCCATGTTCTTGCCCTCTCACTTAGCCTGTCTATATCCCCTTGAAGCCTTCTTGAATTCTCCTCACAACTTACATTCCCATCCAGCTTTGCATCATCAGCAAACTTGGATATATTACATTTGGTTCCCTCATCCAAATCATTGATGTAGATTGTGAATAGCTGAGGCCCAAGCACTAATCCTTGTGGTACCCCACTAATTACAGCCTGCCAACCCGAAAATGACCCGTTTATTCCTACTCTCTGTTTTCTGTCCATTAGCACCCACTCCCCCTCCACGTTCCACACAATTTTCCATCCATTATGGCTGACCTCGGCGCCTGAATCCCAACATGCACTGGGAGTGCTAATTCTTATAATCTACGTACAGCGAGCTTGCAAAACGATGAAGTAATACCTGCAGCGGCAGATAAACCCATGCACTGCAGTGACAGATGGGCTCTTACAATACCTATTGCACCATATATTTTTACCCAGCTACATAATAATGCTAAAGATAAAAAGTAAGATGACGTGCCAATGCTGGAAATACATTGCAGCTGTGTCAGCACAGGAAAAGAGAAAGGATGGACTAATGCTTTGGGTAGAGACCCATCATCAGCATTTCTCAAAGCCCTGATGTGGTAAACCACGTTCACTATCGTATCACTGTTAGTAGTTAGCACTGTTCACCACTGTTCGTTATAACTGTATCACTGACCACTATTGTATCACGGTACGAGGTCGCCTCTTGCCACACTGCTATACCTGGGATGACCACCGCCGACTCCGCCTTGGCTCCACCCACCAGGCCAGGTATAAAGGTGAGCGACTGGCTGGTATTCCTCCTGCTTGGATCGGATCACCCACGAGAGTGGGCTGTTATTTAGTCAATAAAAACCTTTAGTCACCTTCGTAACTCTTCGCCTTTTATTGGAGGAATTGATAGGTATATCAATTTTATTGACTAAATTTAATGATGTCCGACAACGAGTCACAACCGGCGGAGGAGCCACCAGCGCAGCTCCCAGGAGCACAGCCACACCAGCCAGCTTGGCTGCGAGCCCTCAGACCGCCGTACCTGGACCTGAACCCACGAGCAGCAAACTCAGCCGCAGACTTTAAACACTGGCTGGTCTGCTTCGAATCATACCTGAGAGAATCCAGCGTCCCTCAGGCATCCAAACTAAGTGTCCTGCAGGCACAACTGAGCCCGAGAGTATACACTCTCATCGAGGACATGACTACCTACGAGACCGCCATCAACCTGCTGAAACAGAAGTACCGGACCCCGGTAAACTACATGTACGCTAGGCACCTCCTAAGATCACGGCCGCAACAGCCAGGAGAATCAGTAGCCGAATTCTCACAGGCGCTATATGCACTCGCCAGGAACTGTGACTTTAAATCGGTGTCGGCAGCCGAAAATACTGAAGATAATATCCGCGACGCATTCCTGAAAGGCCTACGGTCCGAGTACTCACGGCAAAGACTGCTGGAAGCTAAAGACCTCAGCATGGAAAAAGCTGAAGCCCTCGCTATCTCCCTGGAAGTGGCCCACCAAGATCAGGAAGCATTCACCAGGTACTGCTCGCGACCCTGGGACTCGGGCCCGACCCCTACCACAGCACCCTTCCCAGCGCCGCCCCCGGGACCTACCTCTGCGTCGGCGTCCCGGACCCGACCGGCCCCGCCACCCCCGGCACCGGCCCCGACATCGGGCATCCGCGATCGGGCCGCCGGCTGTTTTTTTTGTGGCCAGGAGAAGCACCCGAGGTCGTGCTGCCCAGCCAAGAACTCCATATGTAAAACCTGCCTGAAGAAAGGCCACTTCTCCAAGGCCTGCAGGAGCGGATCCTCAGAGGCCAGCAGTGCCGCATGCGAACTATGGGGGCGGCCATCTTCGTTTAGGGCAACTGAGGCCAGCATCCCCACACATGAGTCATGGGGGTGGCCATCTTTGTTTAGGGCAACTGAGGCCAGCATCCCCACACATGAGTCATGGGGCGGCCATCTTTGATTAAGGCAACCGACCCCAATAGTGCCTCATGGGGCCCTACCTCGTGGGAGACGCCATTTTACTCACCACGCCCGACCGCCTCGCCCGCAGATGACAACGACTCGCTCAGCTACACACTAGCTTCCGTCACCCTGGACCAAGCCCGCCCGCACCATCTGTCCAAGTCAATGATGGACATCAAAGTGAACGGCCACGCCACGACCTGCCTGTTCGACAGCGGAAGCACGGAGAGCTTCATCCACCCAGACACGGTGAGCCACTACTCCCTCTCTGTCCTACCAACGCGCAGCCGAATCTCGATGGCATCGAGGTCCCACGCCACGGACATCAGCGGCTACTGTGTCGTGACCCTGTCGGTTAAGGGCACGGAGTATAAAAACTTTAAACTCCTCGTCCTCCCCCATCTCTGCGCTGCCGTCCTACTAGGGCTGGACTTCCAATCCCACCTCCAAAGCGTAACCCTAGCATACGGTGGACCCCTCCCCCCACTCACAGTCAACAACCAGCAAACGTTAAACCGCCCACCGCGTAACACCTGCAGCCTCTCCACCCTCAAGGTCCCGCCACCCTCTCTGTTTGCTAACCTTACCCCTGACTGCAAACCCGTCGCTACCAAAAGCAGGCGGTATAGCGCCGGGGACAGAGCCTTCATTAGCTCTGAGGTGCGGCGCCTCCTGAAAGAGGGCATTATCGAGGCGTGCCCAGGTCGTAGTCGTAAAGACCGGCGATAAAAACCGCCTGGTCATCGACTACAGCCAGACCATAAACAGATATACCCAGCTGGACGCATACCCCCTCCCCCGCATATCTGACATGGTCAATCAGATTGCACAGTATAAAGTATTCTCGACCATCGACCTGAAGTCGGCCTACCACCAACTCCCTATCCACCCTGAGGACCGCCAGTATACCGCCTTCGAGGCGAATGGGCGCCTATACCACTTCCTTAGGGTCCCCTTCGGTGTCACTAATGGGGTCTCGGTCTTCCAAAGGGAGATGGACCAGATGGTTGACCAGAACGAACTGCAGGCTACATTCCCCTACCTAGATAACGTCACTATCTGCGGCCGCGACCAGCAGGAACATGACGCGAATCTGGAGAAATTCCTCCGTACGGCCCAACGGCTGAACCTCACCTACAATAAGGAGAAATGCGTGTTTAACACCACGCGCCTTGCCATCCTCGGCTGCGTAGTGGAGAACGGAATCATCGGCCCCGACCCAGAAAGAATGCGCCCCCTCATGGAGCTACCCCTCCCCCACTGCCCTAAAGCACTTAGGAGAACCCTGGGGCTTTTCGCCTACTATGCCCAATGGGTACCCAATTACGCGGACAAAGCCAGACCCCTCCTGAAAGCCACTTCCTTCCCCCTCACGGAGGAGGCGTGCGCGGCCTTCTCCCTCATTAAGGGAGACATAGCCAAGGCCACGATGCACGCAGTGGACGAGTCCATCCCCTTTCAGGTGGAGAGCGACGCATCCGACTTCGCCTTAGCCGCCACCCTAAACCAGGAGGGGAGGCCAGTGGCCTTCTTCTCAAGGACCCTACAGGGCCCCGAGATCCGACATTCGTCGGTCGAGAAAGAGGCCCAGGCGATCGTGGAGGCAGTACGGCGCTGGAGGCACTACCTGGCAGGCAAACGATTTACCCTCCTCACCGACCAGCGTTCGGTGGCTTTCATGTTTAATAACAAGCTGAAGGGCAAAATCAAGAATGACAAGATTTTGAGATGGAGAATCGAGCTCTCCACCTACGATTATGAGATCTTGTACCGGCCAGGCAAGCTGAACGAATCCCCTGATGCCCTTTCACGAATGACATGCGCCAGCGCGCATATCGATAGGCTTCAGACCCTCCACGACCAGCTCTGCCACCCCGGAGTCACCAGACTCTACCATTTCATTAAGGCCCGCAACCTGACCTACTCCATCGAGGAGGTCAGGACCATGACCAGGAACTGCCAGACCTGTGCGGAGTGCAAACCGCACTTCTATAGGCCGGACCAAGCAAGCCTGATCAAGGCCACCCGCCCCTTCGAGCGCCTGAGCATCGACTTTAAGGGGCCCCTCCCGTCCTCTGACCGTAATGTGTACTTCCTCAACATCGTTGATGAGTACTCCCGTTTCCCCTTTGCCTTCCCCTGCCCCGACATGACCAGTAGCACGGTCATTAAGTGCCTGAATGCCCTCTTCGCCTTGTTCGGGTTCCCGAACTATATACACAGCGACCGGGGCTCCTCCTTCATGAGCGAGGAACTCCGGCAATTCCTCCTAGAGAGAGGTATTGCAGCAAGCAGGACCACCAGCTACAACCCCAGAGGTAACGGTCAGGTGGAAAGAGAGAACGCGACGGTATGGAAGGCCGTCCTCTTAGCCTTAAAGTCTAAGGGCCTCCCAACCTCCCGCTGGCAAGAAGTCCTCCCGACAGCGCTGCACTCCATCCGGTCATTACTTTGCACGGCCACTAACACCACCCCCCATGAACGAATGTTCGTTTTCCCCAGGAAGTCGACTACGGGAACCACTCTACCAACCTGGCTGACCGCCCCGGGGCCGGTCTGGCTGCGGAAACACGTGAGGACCCATAAAACGGACCCCCTGGTCGAGAGGGTGAACCTCCTGCACGCCAACCCCCAGTACGCCTACGTGGCGTACCCAGACGGGCGGGAGGACACTGTCTCCCTACGAGACCTCGCACCCTCAGCCGATCCGGAAACACCGCCACCACCCCCCCCCAACCTCAGTCCAGGTAGACGGCATGCCGGAACCCCACGAGCCCTTGCCGACCACGCAAACACCAGCATCAACACCGGATAAGGCACCAGCACCGGATAAGGCAACACCACCGCTGCGGCGATCGGAGAGGCTTACGAAGCCTCCGGACAGACTGACCTACCAGAATTGGTAGTACACTTCACCCCGCCGGACTTAATTCTAAACAAGGGGTGAATGTGGTAAACCACGTTCACTATCGTATCACTGTTAGTAGTTAGCACTGTTCACCACTGTTCGTTATAACTGTATCACTGACCACTATTGTATCACGGTACGAGGTCGCCTCTTGCCACACTGCTATACCTGGGATGACCACCGCCGACTCCGCCTTGGCTCCACCCACCAGGCCAGGTATAAAGGTGAGCGACTGGCTGGTATTCCTCCTGCTTGGATCGGATCACCCACGAGAGTGGGCTGTTATTTAGTCAATAAAAACCTTTAGTCACCTTCGTAACTCTTCGCCTTTTATTGGAGGAATTGATAGGTATATCACCTGATAAAGGAGCTTGAACTGAAATGCTGAGATATCGATTCTCTTTTCTGATGTCGATGGGTCAGCTGTATATCCCCAGCATTTGTATTTTTCATTTAAAGAGAATAATGTTAGTTAATTTTAACTGTGGCTATTTGTCTTTGTAGCAACTAATCTTTTACTACATTGCTTAAATTAATCTTTCCATTCTACTGCAGTACCGATTATTACTTTTTTAATTCAGATTTGAGAACTGGCTTCAAGGTGCTGGTGTAAAGTAATTTGGAACTCTCAGGAGCATCCACACATCTTGGCGAGGACACTTTTCTGAAATATGGTTACTTTAATAACCAGACATCAACTCAAGATATTATACATTAAAAGATCTTTCTCCAGGCGTTGTCTGTATCCACTGGAATATTTTAACAGCACTCAATAGGTCTGAAGCATATATTAAAAATGTCTGTAGCTGCCTGTGAAAAGCAGGTGATCGAGTATTCTTAAATGGTTCTGCAAGGGTACCTGCTATGCTTGTGCAAAGGGTTTATTGCACATTGGCTGAAGCTAAGCTATATTATTCTCTTACCTTGGCAGCTTTTGGACATCTTTTTTCATCTGCTTATTTTTAGTATCTTGTCAACCTTGGGGTTCAGCAATCTGTAATTGCACTTAAATAAAAGAAGTCCAATAGTAATCAGATCCATTTCATCTGTTTTCTTCCCCCTGAATTGATGGCGAACTTCACCCCTTGAGAAAAAGATGCTTGGAATTGTAAGAAAACAATATTGGTTCCCTTGAGGACCATGTGGTATTCCACTGAGCCATGCCCTCAGCTGAGTTAGGTGAATTTGTTTCAGGTTATGCTGAAGGCGCCAGAATTGTTCACAATGCTTTAGGGCAAAAGAACGGAAACAATTGACAAAGATTTCCACTGCTGGTTAATCTCCATTAACGTCTGCTGGACAGACAGTGTTTCTGTAAACTTTGGTTGAGTACGTGTATGTTGCGTTTGCAAAGATAATTCAGAGGTCGTATGCAGAGCTCAGTTCATGATGCTTTTAATGGCTGATCCAAACACCTCTTACAGGCAAAAGCAATTCAATACCTATATCCAATGTCAGACACAATACAACGATAACAGCAGTATCAAACTCCATGTGCTCAGGCCAAGGCAATCGAGTACCTATCACCAATGTCAGACATAACATTTGTAAAGTCTGTGGGTTGTTTAGTTAATTAATGCACAGACTCCAAGAGTAACTTAAAACAGGACTTTACTATTCGAAGGTCAGGGCGAATCTGCCCAATACTTCCTGACACAGCACTTATATACCGGTGTGGTCACCGTCGGTATTACAGTATACAGAAGCCAACAAAGTAGTGCAACACCTAAAGTAGTTCTCTTAAAGGTGGACGGTTACATACAATAGTTCTCTTAAGGTAGACGGGTACATACACTACAATCCTCCCTTTTTAGCTTACAACATACTGATTCCCCATTAAACATACATTATAACATATATACAACTTTATGCAAGACAGTTCACAGATTCAGTCTCTCTGGAGGTTTCCAGACTCTGTCCGGATAACGCCTCGGTGGTGTCGTAACTTCCGGCGGGGTAGTAGGTGTTTCTGGCAAGGTCGATTCGGCTTGAAGGACAGTGTCAGGTTCATCTGATTCCAGTATTACCAGATCGGAGGTAGGTGTTCTGGGTATCTCTGTCTCAACATTAACCGTGTAAGGTGGTGGAGTAGGTTGGCCATTTGTGGCTGACCCTATGATCTGGTCAACATGGCGCCTTATTATACTGTCCCCAATGTCCACCATATACATCAATGGCCCTAGCCTTTTTCCGATAGTTCCAGGCTGCCATTTCTCGGTACGGTAGTCCCGGGCCAAAACTTGTTGACCTATCTGAAAAGATCTAGTTGGCCTTTCATTCATGCCCTGGAATTGCCGGTTCTCTACGTCCCTTCTGACGTTTGGCTTAAGCAAATCCAGCCGGCATCTTAGTCGTCTATTAAAAAACATCATGGCGGGAGTTTGATTTGTGACCGCATGTGTTGCATTCCTGTACGCCAACAAGAAGCTATCCACCTGATGTTGTAAGTTAATGGCTTCATTACTCATGGCCTTTATGGCCTTCTTGAAGGTCTGGACAAACCTTTCAGCCAATCCATTGGAGGCGGGATGGTATGGGGCTGACGTGTAGTGCTTAACCCCATTGCTCTTTAAGAATTTCTTGAATTCTTCGGACACAAATTGCGGTCCATTATCAGAACAGATCTGTTCCGGCAGCCCATTCCTAGCAAACATGGTCCTTAACACTGTGATGGTTTTTTCCGTGGTGGTGGTGGACATCTTTATTACCTCCGGCCACTTGGAGTGTGCATCCACCGCTATTAGAAACATTGAGTCCATAAATGGACCAGCAAAGTCGATGTGTACTCTTTGCCAAGGAGATGAGGGCCACTCCCATGGATGCAGAGGAGCCTGTGGTGGCGCGTTTTGGACCTTCTGGCATCCTAGACAGCTCTTAGTGATTTCTTCGATGTCCCCATCAATGCCTGGCCACCACACAAACGCTCTTGCTAGGTTCTTCATTTTCACTCCACCCAGATGTCCCTCGTGCAGCTCCTTTAACACCTTCTGTTGAAGTTTGGGTGGAATCACCACTCTAGATCCACACATCAGGGTTCCTCGACGCACTGACAGCTGTTCTTTTCTCTGCGAAAATGCTGGCAGCGTTGGTTCGCCCTGTGCTGACCATCCCTCCACCGTTAAATCATAGACTCGTGAGAGAGTCGGGTCATTTCTGGTTTCGTTTTCGATCATCGAATTTGTTACTGGTAGACATTCCACTATGGATGAGTGGGACAGCTCTCCCGGGTCCACTGTAGTCGCTTCTTCTACTATCGGCAATGGCAAGCGCGATAACCCATCAGCATTTCCATGCTGTTTGGGCCTTTTGTATTCGATGTCATATTGGTGTGCCCCAAGTAACACGGACCACCTCTGTAACCTTTGCGCTGTCATGGTGGAAACGGCCTTGTTAGGGTTGAATATGGACACCAACGGCTGGTGGTCTGTCAGTAATGTGAACTTCTTGCCCTGCAGGTAATGATTGAATTTCTTTACGCCCCACACAAGGCTGAGGGCCTCCCTATCTATTTGAGCATAATTTCGCTCCGCGGAGGTCAATGATCGGGACGCGAATGCCACTGGCCTTTCCGAGCCATTTGGTAACTTGTGTGAAAGTACTGCTCCAATTCCATAGGGGGAAGCATCACAAGCTAGATGAAGAGGTAACGTTGGGTTGAAATGAGCCAACACTTCTTCAGAGGTAATCAACGCCTTGCTTCTGCGAAAGGCCTTTTTACATTCCTCACTCCACTTCCATGGTACTTCTTTCCGCAACAGAGCATTCAGCGGATGCAGCACCGTGGATAGATTTGGCAGAAACTTGTGATAATAATTAATCAACCCCAAGAATGATCTTAACTGTGATACGTTTTCCGGAGCGGGGGCCTTCACGACAGCTTCTATCTTGTCAGGTGACTTGTGCAGCCCCTCTCGGTCAATGACATGACCGCAGTACGAGATCCGTTTTTGGAAGAACTCACATTTCTTGCGATTAACTCGAAGGCCATATTCCTTCAACCTAGTGAGCACCAGTTTCAAATTTGTGAGGTGTTCTTCCTCGTCCTCTCCCGTAATCAGGATATCGTCTAAGTAACACTGCGTGCTTGGAATTCCTTGTAATACCTGCTCCATGGCCCTCTGCCAAATTGCTGGAGCCGAAGCTACCCCAAAAACCAGTCTATTATAACGATACAAGCCTCTGTGTGTGTTGATGGTGAGGTACTGACGCGACTCTTCCTCGACTTCCATTTGTAAGTATGCCTGTGCCAGGTCTATCTTGGTGAAGTGTTTCCCTCCAGCCAACGAAGCAAAGATATCTTCAATCCGCGGAAGCGGGTATTGTACCGTGTGAAGCACCGGATTCACTGTGATCTTGAAGTCTCCGCAGATGCGGACCTTCCCCGGTCCCCCTTGCTTGTTACTTGGTGAAGACTTCATGACGGGAACAATGGGCGTGGCCCACTCACTCCAGTCCACTTTTGACAGTACCCCTGATCGTTCAAGTTCTTCCAGTTCTGCCTCCACAGCAGGTCGTATCGCGTAAGGTACCGATCTGGCTTTGAAAAATTTTGGGCTTGCATGTTCTGCAATCTTAACCTTTGCTTTAATTCCTCGCAGTGTTCCCAGTCCTTGCTGGAATACCTCTTTAGCTTTGTCTAATATTCTGGACAACCGTTCAGGTTTGACATCTTCCTTTCCGGAATCTACCGTCATGGTGTTTAGTGAATGCCAGTCTATCTTTATTTTCCTGATCCACTCCCGTCCCAGAAGTGGTGGACCTCCCTCAGGCAACACATACAGATCCATCCTTTGGTGCTCTTTGTCCTTGTATCTCACCTTGACTTCTATCTTTCCGATGGGGTACACTTTGTGCCTCGTGTATGTCTTCAATACTAGTTCCGTATCCCGTAGGGGAATATGCTTGAATAACTTTTTATAATCATGCTTATTCATGACCGTCAACGCCGATCCGGTGTCCATTTCCATTTTCACTTGGACTTTTGCAATCTGTAGTGTGATCCAGATAGCTTGTCGGTCAGCTTCATTACTCACATTGTGAATTCTCAGACTATCCAGTTCCTTGCAGTTGGAGTGTGAGTCCGAATTCTGTTCTTCCGGACTCTTCCTAGTCACCTCATGTACCTTTCTGCACCTCTTCTGTGGTGACTCATTATTGTTGGTCTTCTTTCCTGACGGGCATACCTTAGCTATGTGACCGAGCTTGCCACATTTCCTACATTCCTGGTTTTTAAACCAGCATTGGTTCTGGTCGTGTGTTGTCTTCCCACAACGATAGCATTTCGTTGTACCCGAAGTAATTTGCTGCACCGAGTGCCGCTGCCTTTAGCTGCATTTCCACCGTTCCTTTCGCTGCGGCTTCGTTCGATGCAGCAATAAGGACAGCCTTCTCAAGTGTAAGATCGTTCTCTTCGAGCAGTCGTTTTTGTGTTTCTTCCTTCGACATTCCGCACACGAATTTGTCTCGCAACGCCTCTGTCAGATTCCCTCCAAACTGGCAGTGTTTCGCTAGTCTACGCAGTTCGACCAAGTATTCTGTGTTGCTTTCGTCTTTCCTTTGCGTTCTCGCATAGAATTTGAATCGTTCCGCCAACATCAATGGTGTGGGGTTCAAGTGATCCTTCAGAACAGTCACAATATCATCGAAAGTCTGATCCGCCGGTTTAGCTGGTGCTAGTAGATGCTTCAAGAGCTCGTATGTCTTCGCGCCCATCGAGTTTAGCAAGGTTATAGCTTTGTCATCTTCTTCTATTTTATTGGCCTCACAATAGATCTCAATGCGTTCCACATACGTGGCCCAGTCTTCTACCTCAGAATTAAAATCGTTGATGTTACCACGCTTAGGCATCCTCCTCTCTTCCTGATAACACCACGAATTATTTCTTTAAATTTTCTTTTTTTTTCCAAGATGGCGGTTCCCGCGAAAATGGCGGTTTCCCGCGCTTATCTTCTCTCCCCGCCCACTTCAATGGCGGTTCCCCGCTTCTGTCTTCTTCTCCGCCTAATGGCGGCTTCCCGCATTTCTTCCCCTGGCAGGAGGGGTACACTTTCCCCACGGGCGACGGCCACTGGCTTTCAGGTTCACAGCCTGCGCGTCGGCTTCAGTGCTTTCCCTTTTCTCGGCAGGGCAACCGGCGCTGGGTACACCCCGTTGACGGCGAACAGTTTCAGCCGCTGGGCTGGCTCTCGCTCAGTTCCCCTTGCTCGGGCTCTGTCTCTCTCCCGCTCGCTCGGCTCTACCGGCGCTGGGTACACCCCGTTGACGGAGAACAGTTTCAGCCGCTGGACTGGCTCTCGCTCAGTCTCCCTTGGTCGGCTCTGCCTCTCCCGCTCGCTCGGCTCCCAATCGCGCCTCCCAGCCCTCTTGCAGTCCGGTGCTTCCCTCTCCGGCTGCGGCTGAGTTTATCTCTTCCCGCGCCTACGCTCCCGGTCGCAGCGCTTCGTGGCTTCGGTCGCTGCCCGGCTTTTCCCGCCGGTCGCGGTCTAGCTGTCTCATGACGCCGTTGCGTCCCCCAGCCTATTAGTACCGCGGCTTCCTTGCTCCACGCTGCCCCAGTCTCAGCGCCTCTGGGCCCGACTTCTGTCCGGCTCCTTTCCCCCTCGACCGTGGTCGAGTGCACCGCCCTTATCCTCCGGTTATTCTTTTTACTTTTCCCTTACTCACAGTCACCGTGGCCGCCTTGCTTCTCGTGCTGATCGGCTCACTCCTCACCGTGGCAGAAGGGACAGTCAGTGCCTGTTGCTGATGGAAGTCTTTGTCTCTAAATTCTTCCTCCTTTCTAGTTCTGCAGCCTCGAGTTTTTTTCCAGCAGAACGACGAGGGCGGTTGCCTCTTCTCGACGCTCGTTAACTGCTTCGGACGCAATGTTGCCGCAGGGTACGATCGGACTCGTCGCCACTGTAAAGCCTGTGGGTTGTTTAGTTAATTAATGCACAGACTCCAAGAGTAACTTAAAACAGGACTTTACTATTCGAAGGTCAGGGCGAATCTGCCCAATACTTCCTGACACAGCACTTATATACCGGTGTGGTCACCGTCGGTATTACAGTATACAGAAGCCAACAAAGTAGTGCAACACCTAAAGTAGTTCTCTTAAAGGTGAACGGTTACATACAATAGTTCTCTTAAGGTAGACGGGTACATACACTACAACATTTCCTCCCCCGTCACAGAATTTCAAACGTGAAATGTAGTGACAAAGTCCTGTAGGTGGCCAGGGCGAGAATGTGTATGGGCAGGCCGAGGTGCGGAGCGGTGAAGAGCAGGCCGAAGTGGGGACTGGTGAGGAGCAGGCTGAGGCACAATATCTGCTTGAGGGTTGGCTGGCTGAGCCACATGTGCATCCCGCCACTCTGGGGGTAAGGCTTGGGGATTAGGTCTGTATAATCCCGCATCAGGGGGTGCTGGCACCTTCCGAAGGCGGCTGGCATGCCACCGAGAGCCGTCAGTGAAGCAGAAAGTGGCTGGTCCAAGTTGGCGGCTGATTTGGAGAGGGGAGGACCAGAATGAGGCCATCTTATTGTTGCGGTGAGGCCTGCGGACTCTGACCCAATCGGAGACTGAGATGTTGGGCGCCTTGGCCCTCTTCGACTGGTCGAAGCGGAGTTTCATCTTCTCCTGCTGTCCAGCGACTGTGGCTTGAGCCCGTGGAGCAGGGCTCTGAGCTAGCGAGGGGCGGAGCCTGCCAAGGGGCAGCATGAACTCACGGCCTAGCATGAGGGATGCGGGTGAGACCCCTGTAGTGGAATGCTGGGAGGCTCTGTAGTGCAGCAGTGTGTGGAGGAGGGCCTTGTCAAACGCACACCCCTGGGATAGGTGTGTTCTGATGCCATTTTTCAGTGTCTGGTTAAAGCGCTCCACCCCCCCATTTGACTCGGGGTGGTAATACGCTGTGCATATGTGACGGATGCCCTTGCTCTCAAGGTAAGAGGAGAGTTCCGAAGAGACCATTTGGGGGCCATTGTCTGTAGTGATGGCCTTTGGATGCCCCCAGTGGGAGAAGAGGGACTCAAGGATATCGATGATGACCTGAGAGGTGACGGAGCCCACAGCAGTGACCACTGGCCATTTTGAGTGCAGGTCATAGGTCACCACTAGGAACCGTTGAGGTTGGCGACACCATGGATCTCCCCGCAGACGTCCAGCTGCAGGTGCTCCCAGGGCTAAGAGGGCCAGGCAAGGGGTTGCAGGGGTGGAGGAGCTTGGTGGCCAGTCTTGCCACTTACAAGGCAGGCTGCACAGTCCTTGACCAGGGCCTCGATTTCCCTATCGATACCCGGCCACCACACTAGGTCTCGGCATCGTTGTTTGAGCTTCACTATGCCTAAGTGGCCCTCGTGCGCCATGGATAAAACTTGCGCACGAAGGGCACTTGAGACCACAGTGCAGAGACCACGTGCAACACAGGAGTCATTCCAGCAGGAGAGCTCCTCATTAACTCTGGAGTAGGCAGACAGTTCCTCAGGCACCTTACGAGGCCAGCCATCTCTGATGAAGGTGCACAGCTGGGAGAGGGCCGGATCCTGTTCAGAGGCCTCTTTGAGCTCCTGGAGAGAGACAGTGGTTTGGAGGGGTGTGTGCAGCATCTGGACGATATCCTGTTCCACATGTTCAGACCCGACGAGTGGGGCTGGGGCAGAGACAGTGCGGGAGAGCAGATCTGCAACAACATTGTCACGTCCTGGTGTGAACTGGAGACTGAAATTGTATTGGCGGAGGCGGTCAGACCAGCGATGTAGACGCAGTGGTCTGTGGCCCGTGCCGGATGTCGATAGCAGGGCAGTGAGAGCCTGGTGATCGGTTCAAAGGGTGAAGGCACGGCCATACGTGTACAGGTGCCACCGCTCACATGCCCAGATGCACACCAGTGCCTCACGCTTGCCTACTGAGTACTTCTGTTCAATGGGGCAAAGGGCTCGGGAGGCAAAGGCGATTGGTTTCTCCACTCCATTCTGTATCTGCGATAACACCGCCCCCACAGCTGCAGCGGGTGCGTCGCAGGTGACGAGGGTGGGGCTGGCGACGTCAAAGTGAGCCAACACTGGAGGCGTCGTGAGCTGCGATTTGAGGAGGCGAACAGCTTCCGTACAGGCTTGTGACCACACCCAGGGCTCATCCTTTCGCAGGAGCTGGCGCAGTGGGGCTGTGGTGGCTGAGTACTGGGACAAAAACTTCAGGTAGTACCCAGTCATGCCAAGGAAGGAGGCAACCTGTGCTGCAGAGCTGGATTCTGGGATGCTGTGAATGGCATCCACGTATGACTGGAGTGGGGATATACTGTCAGCCGACAACCAAAACCCCACAAATTCGATCTCTGAAACAGCAAAGACACACTTTTGGCCATTCAGTGTGAGCTTGTGTTTTGCTAGAGCCGTGAAAACTCTGTGAAGGCGTTCGTCGTGAGTGGAGGTCGAGGGCCCATGCACGATGATGTCATCCAGGTAGATGGCCACCACAGGAATGCCCGTGAGCACAGAGGACATCACCTTTTGGTAGCAGCTGGGTGCAGAGCTAAGTCCAAATGGCATCCTGGTGTACCGAAAGACACCAGCATGTGTCACAAAAGCAGTGAGGTCCCTGCTGCTGAGGTGGAGGGGAACCTATAGATAGCCCTGTCGAAGGTCCAGTTTCGAGAACAGGATGGAACCATAGAACTGCGCTGTGAGTTCCTCTGATGTGGGCAGTGGATATTTGTCAGGGATTACGGCCTTATTCACTGCTCGAAGATCGACACAGACACGTAGACCACCTGACTTTTTCATTGCGACCACCAGGTTGGAGACCCATGGGGAGGCATCAACTGGTTCGATGATGCCAGCTTCCAGTAGCTGCTTTAGTTCAGCTGTGACCCCGTCACTGAGAGCAAGCGGGATGCGGCGCAGTGGCTGAATGACAGGGTTAACGGTGGAGTCAACTATGGGCTGGTGGGTGAAGGCAGTCAGGCAGCCCAGACCCTCGAAGAGTGCTGGCCATGTTTGGCGCCACGGTGAGGCGACGTGCAGAATCGCAGACCCGCCGGTGTCCAAGAGAGAAAAACCCAGGTCAGTGAAAAGATCCAGTCCCATCAGGTTAGCTCCTTGGCGTGCCACATGAAAACAAAAATCTGGCAAAAGTTTTGTTCCATAGCGTACAGTGAGGTTGACTACGCCCACTAGTCCAATTTTTGAATTACCATACTCGCAAAGGGCAATGGAGGGCGCAGAGAGTGGCAGGGAGCTGAAAAAGCGTTTGAATGTGTCCACATTCAGCAGTGAGACGCTGGCACCGGTATCCAACAACAGAGGGATGCACACATCATTCAGGTTAATTGTGCATGACTTGAAAGCCACTACTGGCCCAGAGCTCACGTTGTGAATTATAGGCCAACTGCTTGAAGACTGAGAGTGTTCATCTGTAGCAACAGGGGCAGAGCGGCAGACATTGGCAAAGTGATTTTGTTTTCCACAATTGCGACAGGCTTGGCCGTGCGCGGGGCAATTCTATGCTCTGGTAGCATGTGAACGAGATCCGCAGTTTCCACACTGTTGCCGCGGTAGCGCGAGTTGCTGCCGTCGCACGAGCATTACAGTGTCAGGACTGTCGGGGCCGAGGGCGCCGTCACTGGGTGTGTGTGCTAGTTTTACTGCACATTCGGCTGCAGACTCCACTTGAAAGGCAATGTTAACTGCCTGTGACAACGACAGATCGTCGGACTCGAGTAACAGTCTTTCACGCACTCTCACGTTGTTGGTGTGCTCTATTAGTTGATCACGCACCATCTCATCTTGTAGTGCACTGAACTTGCACGAGCTAGCTAACCCCCTCAAATTAGCCACGTATTGATGCACCGACTCACCGGGGAGTTGGTGACGCTGTCTAAAAATGAATCGCCGCAGGAGGGCACTTTGTGGGGCAGAGAAGTGTGTGCTTAACAGAGCCACATCATATGTTTGAATTGAGTCTGCTGTGCATAATGTCCCAAGAACACGCTGGCCCTCCGCTCCCAAGCAATTAGATAATAGTGCCTTTTTCCATGCTGTACTCACATTTTCTAGTCCAAGAGCAATGAGGTAGGTTTCAAAGGACTGTAACCAGCGAACCCATGGGATCGGGGGCTCACCGGGTAGTGCCAGGAAGGGAGGAGGTGGTGGAAGAGAGATTTCAGCCATCCTCGTTGCCAAATGTTGCGTTTGCAAAGATAATCCAGAGGCCGTATGAGAGCTCAGTTCATGTTGCTTTTAATGGCTGATCCAAACACCTCTCACAGGCAAAAGCAATCAAATACCTATATCCCATGTCAGACACAATACAACGATAACAGCACTATCAAACTCCATGTGCTCAGGCCAAGGCAATCGAGTACCTATCACCAGTGTCAGACATAACAGTGTAAGGTAGTTTAACGGTTGTGTTACTGGACCAATATTCCAGTGAACATGGAGGGAATGTTAACCCAAAAAAGACAGGTGGGTTTGGGTCGGGTAGGAGGTAGAGTGGTAGAATTCTGAATCTCGACCCCAACTTGCCTCCAACCCGCCCACTTCTGGTTTTAACGGAGGTGAGACGGGGGTTGGGCAGCCAACTCGCTCCCAGAAGACAGGTTGGCACTTTAAATATTATAATAATAAGTCCGCATGCCTCATTTTGAATCTCCATTTTAAATTTAACTTTGGGCGGCCATGCTTCCCAGGCCTCGGGGAACATGACAGCTACAGGAAGGCGAGGACTCCTGGATGCAGTGTTGCTGCCTCGCCAATCCCCCCTGATCACACCCCACCCCCGACCCTTCTGATCTCCCCCACCCGAGGCCTCCAACACCCCGGCCCACCGACAAGGACTCCGGCCTCTGATCCCTGGCCCCCGACCTCCCCTCTGGCCTTCCAAATTCCATCCCCCAAACTCCTCTCCAGTCTTTCGATTCCCGGCCCACAGCACCCGACCCACCCCTCCTCCAGCATCTGATCCCCGGCCCCGGCCACCCCACCCCGACCTTCCGAACACCAACCCCCAAATCTCCCTCCGGCCTTTGATCCCTGGCCCCCGAACCACACTCTGGCCTACCATTCCCAGCCTTCCGAATCAGCCTTCTGATACACCCCCGATCTTCGACCCACACCGATCCCAACCTTCCGAGCCCCCCAATCTCTGACACGCTCCAATCCTGGCCATCCGATCCTCTTCTGATCTCCGACCCTCTCCAATTCCAGCTTTCTGACCCCACCATCCGAACCTGACCTTCAGAGCTCCCCTCCAATTTTGGCCTTCCGACACCCCCCCTTCTATCCTGGCCTTCCAACCCCTTCTCCGATCCCGGCCTACCGACGCTGCCCTCCGATCTCCGAACCCGCCCCCCCCCCCCCCACCGCGAATCCAGCCTTCCGTGCCCCTCCCTCCCCACCCCGAGCCTAGCCTCCAATTCCTTCCCTCTCTCCTCTTTGCCCTTCGGCTGTGGCCTAGTGCCGTAGGCCTGCCCGCCCCACAGCCAACCAGCCTCTTAACCTGCAGGCAGGAAACAGAGAAATAAAAATGTTAATCAGGCCTGACCGCAATCCAACCTCTCCCGCTCCCTACCTGCCTCAAAGTTAGAATCCTGCCCATCCCACCATGGCAGTTTGAGATTTTAAATTCAGTTTTTTAAAAACTGGAAATTAAAAAAAAAAATTGGTATTAGTAATAGTGGCCATGAAGGTGTCAGATTGTCATAAATATGTTGTTTAGGGAAGGAAACCTGCTGGGGTGGATCTCAACTTTGTGTGCGATAGTGTAAAATGGGTGATAGTGAGTCAGCAGCTCATTTTCCATCTCTCCTGATTTTTATTTCCGTTGACTTCAGTGAATTGACTGTGCATGAATTTAGCTGCACAATCATTTTTTGTTACCTGATTGGTGTCTTATAGGAATCAAGAGGCTCTTTTCCTGATTATTCAGATGGTGAAGTGTAATTATTACAGCGGAGCACTGACTGAGTGTCATCATTTACCACTGTTGGTAAGTGAAGATGCTGCTCATCAGAAAATCTCACATCTGTTTGTGGGTGGTGTTGGAGCATATTCCGATAAATCCTTCTCTAAAGAGTATTAATAACTGACATGGGGAAAATCAGCACTATTATTTGTTTAAGTTTAAGTTGAAAACGTGAAACAGGACTGCAAGCTAAGTTCAAATCCAAATATGAAAGTTGTGGCAGAGCCACCAAGGAACTCTTATACAAATGTATATAATTGCCTTTAAATCTGTATTCTTTCGCTGTATGTAAATAGCGCGGTCTCTAAAGGGTTAAGACCGAACGCGATGACGTCATCACGTGGGTCACGTGACGTTCCCAATGGCGGGAAACGTGGTGACGTCATGACGTCGGACTGAGGGGCCTCCCCTTCTCAGTCCTTGTGGAGCCAGCATTAAGCAAGCACCTGTTGATTTGTTCTCCTGCGTTTTTGTTTGTTACTTCCACCAGTTTGCATTAAACATCGTTTTGGTTAGCTGATTGTCTCGCTCTCAGTATTTTCGTCAGGAATTTACCAATTCCTACAAAGTTAGAGTTATCGGCTTTGAAATTACTGTGTGCAAGGTTGATAGGCAAAGACTTAGGGCGCAAAATTTGGATCCGTAGCATTTTTTGGGCACTACAAATCCCCTTAGAGTTCCAAAATGGCATCTGTGGCACGCACACACACTTGTGGGGTGAATAGCACCAGACGGCATATAGGTGAGGAAGTTAGCGCACGGAGTGAGCGTCAGCCGGAAGTATGCAGAGTGGGCAGATCATGACGTCAATAAGTGCGCAACGTTGATTTGACGGCAGCGCTGTCATTTTGGAGCACAGTGTAAAGTCTGTGGGTTGTGCAGTAAATAAATACACAGACTTTTGAAGTACAAACAAACAGGTCTTTACTATTCAGAGGTCAGGGCGAATCTGCCCTAGTTATCCTGTAACATCACTTATATACTGGTGTGGTCACTGTCGGTATTACCGTATACAGAAGCCAATCAAATAGTGCCACACCTAAAGTAGTTCTCTTAAAGGTGAACGGTTACACTCAATCGTTCCCTTAAAGGTAGACGGGTACATACACTACAATCCTCCCTTTTTAGCTTATTACTTACAGGGTCCCCGTTAAACATACATATCTTCAACTTCACATAACAATTTACAGATATACTCTCGGTGGAGAACAAACAATTTACAGAGATAATTCCGGTGGAGTCAACGTCATATAAAACAGTTTACAGATATACTTTCGGTGGGAACAGTTCACAGGTTCAGTCTCTGCGGAAACAGTTCATAGATTCAGTCTCTGATCTTGACTCATTCCGAACAGCATCTCTTTGGTGTAGCTGGTTCACATGGCTAGCGTGACTCCTCCATAGCCTTTTTCTTAACGTAACAGCTTGACCTTCCGTCCTGTTGAACCAGCAGTGCGGACTTTTACAACCAACTGGCTGTCTTGATAATTTTTGGGTTTTCAACTAATTTAGCTCCTTTCATGGTGTCCCGCCTGGGATGATAGTATTTTAGACAGTTATTATCTCCTGCTTCTTCTTTTTCTTTTCTGCCTTTTTGAAACTCTCGGAGCTCCTTTCTCTGCGGCCATCTGTAGCGCCACCAACTCTCTATGTTCATTAGACCTTAAGTGCTTCATGCGGATTTCTGTACTTTGGGAGTTTTCATCACAAACTGGGCAGACCAGATCCTCGTAATATTCAGTGTCACTCAATAGGTCATGATAGTATTCGGGGTCATCCTGAGTTAGGCCAGTGAGGGGCCCTTCTACTTCCTTCTTATCCAACTGGACGTTAGCCGACGGTGGTTCCTTCTCTGACCATCTTTCTTGAAAAGACTTCTTCAAGCATTCATATTCATCCCGCTCTTCCTGGGATGTCTGCCATTCCTTCACGCCTGGCCTCATTTGTGAGTTCAATACCTTCCCTTCCATCGGGGATTCCGTTATCAGGCTATTTAATCCTTCTACTGAAGTAGCTGTTTCCGCATTCTTCTGTTCCCCTTGACGTAATTCAGCATACTTTT
The DNA here is from genome assembly GCF_052327205.1 of Somniosus microcephalus. NCBI lineage: Eukaryota > Metazoa > Chordata > Chondrichthyes > Squaliformes > Somniosidae > Somniosus > Somniosus microcephalus. The sequence goes on along the minus strand of NC_140993.1, from coordinate 224,820,885 downwards.
GACATCCATGTGCAAGCTGTGTTGCCCCCTCAGCTCTCTCCGTGACTTTTGGAAGCTCCGAATTCTTTCCCTTTGAAACCTGAAACTCGTGTTCCCATTTTGGAGTCTTGTCCCTCAGCGTGTATAAGAGTTGGCTGGCCGTTAACTCTTCTACGGGGACACTGTGGATTAGCGCCTTCTCCATTTCATCCACCTTTCCCTCCAATATTTTCACCTTCCTTTCCTCCGGTCCTTTGGTTTTAAGCGCTCGAAGAAATCGCGCCTTGGTGTTCTCTAACTCCTGATCAGGGGCCATTCCTACAGTCTCTGTGTTCCTTCCATTGGCCTTTCCTTCCACTGCCCGGATTCCTAGTTGAATATGTTCTTCAAGTTGTTGGACCTCTGCCATTGCCGCCTCATATTTGTCTTGGGTTTCCTTCAATAATTTAACGAGTTCTTGGACATCTTGAATTTCACGTTCTGCTATGTCTTCCACCTCTAATTTTCCATCTACGGATGGAATCTTGACCGATGAGTCTGTCTTGGCCTTGAGCTCATCAAGAATTTCCTGCAGCCTTTGGACTTCTTGCTCATGTTCAACCTTTAGTTGTTCATATGCTTCTACTGAAACTAGCTTTTCGGAGGTTGCCGAGTTAATCCCCTCCAGAATTGTAGCCTGGGCCTGTTCATACTGTTCTTTCCACTTCTCACACTCTGCTTGTAAGGAGTCGTAGAGAAGAACTGGAATAAAATCCCGGCTTCCTGAAGATTCCTCTTCATTTGCTTCTTTCGCAATTTCCTGTTGGAGTTCAGCCAAGGCTGCTATGCTATCTGCCTCTTGAAGTCTCACTGCCATCAAATCTTCTTTATTCTTGCAGTCTATCTCAGTCATTTTCCCTTTATTTTCATTTAACTGAGTGATAAGTTCCTCTTGCAACATGGCCACATTATTCACATCAGGTAAAGAAGCGTTTCTCTTTTCCATGTCCAAGATTTTTTTCTGCATCTCTTTAAGTGCACACTGCGATTCAGCTTCTCTTAACCTTGCCTGCCCTAGCTCCGTCTCCAATTGCAGAACAAAATCCTCAGTGTAGCGTGGTTTGCCTTTATGCTGTATCTCTAGATCATGCAAATATTCTAACTCCTGAACATCATAAGGGAGGTGTGATCGGTAATTGGTCATGATGGCTCTATGGTCGCTCTCTGCTTGAGCCAGCAGGTTCTGTTGTCTTTCCAGACTCTCCCATTCGGTGTCATAGAACTTTTTCATTGTTTTCATCTCCTGTACGAGACGGTAACTTAATTGTTCGAATTGTTGTCGTACTTTGAAATAACGTTGAGTTCGAGCTCGGTGTTCCTCCGTAATGCATATGTCTGTGACTTGAACAGACTCAGAATTCTCTGTCTTTATGCACGCCATCGTTTTTCCAACCTTAGTCAGTGAGTTCATGTTAACCTTGTTTTTCATACGTGGGCTGGACTTATCGTCTTCCGGCTCAGAGTCTGAGCTGCTTGTCTGCACCGAGTCCTCACTCGTCATTGCTTGTTGGTAGTGCCATTCCATGTCTATTTTCTTGATCCACTCCCATCCTAGAAGTGGTGGTCCTCCCTCATGTAGTACATACAAGTTCATTCTTGGGTGTTCTTTACCACTATCTCTCACCTTGACTCTTATTTTTCCCATGGGGTATACTTTATGCCCCGTGTATGTCTGCAATACGAACTTGGTATCTCTTAAGGGTATGTGTGAGAATAGCCGGTGGTAATCCCCTCGATTTATGACTGATACAGCTGATCCAGTGTCCAACTCCATTTTCACTTGGACTCCAGCTATTTTTAGCATGACCCAGATAGTTTGTAGGTCAGCTTCCTTACTCACATGGTGGATACTCAGACTACCCAGCTCCTGGCCGTTTGGATCTGAGTCTGGATTCTGTTCATCTGAACTCTTCTCAGCCCCCTTGTATACCTTGTTGTACTTTTCTTGTGATGGCTTCCTTTGGTTGTTGGTCTTCTTCCCTGACCGGCATACCTTAGCGATGTGACCCAGTTTGCCACATTTCTTACATTCTTGGTTCTTAAACCAGCATTGATTCTGGTCGTGTGTTGTCTTCCCACAACGATAGCATTTTGTTGTACTCGAGGTAATTTGGTCCACCCCGAGCGCCGCCGCCTTTAGTTGCATTTCCGCCGTTCCTTTCGCTGCGGCTTCGTGTGATGCGGCTATAAGGACAGCCCTGTCAAGTGTAAGGTCGTTCTCTTCTAGTAGGCGCTTTTGCGTCCCTTCCTTGGACAATCCGCCTACGAACTTGTCTCGCAGTGCCTCTGTCAGATTCCCTCCGAACTGGCAGTATTTCGCTAGCCTACGCAGTTCGACCAAGTATTCTGCGTTGTTTTCGTCTTTCCGTTGCGTTCTTGCATAGAATTTGAATCGTTCAGCCAACATCAACAGTGTGGGGTTCAAGTGGTCCTTCAGAACAACCACAATCTCTTCGAAAGACTGATCCGTCGGTTTAGCTGGTGCTAGTAAATCCTTCAAGAGCCCGTATGTCTTTGCGCCCATCGAGTTTAACAATGTTATCGCCTTGTCGTCTTCCTCTATTTTGTTGTCTTCACAATAGATCTCGATGCATTCCACGTACGTGGCCCAGTCTTCTATTTCAGAATTAAAGTCGTTAATATTCCCTCGCTTAGGCATTTTTCTTCCCTTGGGAGCAGCACCAGTATTTCTTTAAGTATTACTTATTATCTTTTTTTTTATAAAATGGCGGTTTTCCTGCGAAAATGGCGGTTTCCCGCTCTTCCCTTCTCTCTCTCTCTCTCTTTCTCTGCCCACTTCAATGGCAGTTAAGATGGCGGTTCTTTTCCCACGAAAATGGCGGTTTCCCGCTCTTCCTTTCTCTCCCCGCCCACTTCAATGGCGGTTTCCCGCCTCTGTCATCTTCTCCGCCTAATGGCGGCTTTCCGCGTTTCTCCCTGGTGTAAGGGGTACGCTTTCCCCACAGCGGACAGGTTCAGCCGCTGGGCTGGCTCTCGCACAGCTCCCCTTACTCGGCTCTGTCTTTTCCTCCCGCCCGCACAGCTCTACCGGCGCTGGGTACACCCCGTTAACGGAGGACAGTTCAGCCGCTGGACTGGCTCTCGCGCAGTCTCTCTCTCCCCGTGCTCGGCTCTGTCTCTCCCTCTCCCGCACGTTCGGTTCTACCGGCTCTGGGTACTCCGTAGGTGGAGAACAGTTCAGCCGCTGGACTGGCTCTCGCGCAGTCTCTCTCCCCATTCTCGGCTCCTGTTCGCTCTCCCACTCCCGCACGTTCGGTTTTGCCAGCTCTGAGTACCCCGTTGGTGGAGAACAGCTCAGCCGCTGGACTGGCTCCTCGCAGTCTCTCACTCCGCACCCGGCTCTCACCCGCACGGTTCCCGTTCGCCTCCCCAGCCCTCTCGCAGACCGGTGTTTCCCTCCCCGGCTTCGGCTGGGTTTCTCCTCCCGCGCCTACTCGCAGGTTCAGCGCTTCGTGGCTGCGGTCGCTGCCTGGATTTTTCCCGCCGATCGCGGTCCGGCTGTCACCCGACGCCGTTGGACCCGACTTTTGGCCGGTACAGCTCCCCCTCGACCGAGGTCGAGTGCTCTGCCCTTCTCCTCCAGATACTTCTACCCCTTCCCCTACTCACAGTCTCTTCGGCCGCCTTGTTTCTTGCTGGTCGGCTCACTCCACACCGTGGTAGCAGGGTAATCAGTGCCTGTTGCTGATGAAGCTTTTGTTGCTAGTCTTCCAGCTTCTGTAAAGTACCACACTTTCTGTTGTTGTAGCCTCATGTTTTCTTTTGGTAGCACGACGAGGGCGGTTGCCTCTCTTCGACGCTCTTTGTTACTTTGCTATTCTTGCCGCAGGGTACGATCGGACTCGCCACCACTGTAAAGTCTGTGGGTTGTGCAGTAAATAAATACACAGACTTTTGAAGTACAAACAAACAGGTCTTTACTATTCAGAGGTCAGGGCGAATCTGCCCTAGTTATCCTGTAACATCACTTATATACTGGTGTGGTCACTGTCGGTATTACCGTATACAGAAGCCAATCAAATAGTGCCACACCTAAAGTAGTTCTCTTAAAGGTGAACGGTTACACTCAATCGTTCCCTTAAAGGTAGACGGGTACATACATTACACACAGCACTCCAGCTAATGCCCTCCTTTAAACTCGCACTGCTGAACATGCATTAAACAGCCGGACGGACCCCCCACAAGTGTTTGGTACTTTCTATAGTTGCTTCAAGTTGCAGAAGTCTGCAGGAAGCGATGTGGCACATGTTGAAGGGTGTTTTGCTGACTTCAAAATTTCTGCACAAACCACTTGCTGACAGGCTTGGGTGCGTTAGCAGGCCTTCCCCTCGGAATCGAGCATGACTGGGTGAATGAGCAGGGGCCACGCAGAGCAGGACAAGCTGCTGGAAGAGGGAGGAGAAGGAGGGGAATAAGGGCTCTCAGCAGGAGGCCATATCCACTCAGTGTGTTCAGGGAGCAATTCTCCTATACGAACCTCAGTGAGGAACAATGCATACGATGTCTGCACTTCAGTAAGGAGGTCCTCACTGAAATTCGCCACCTGCTGCAGCCACAACTCCAAGCTCAGTGCAGGGAAAAGACTGCATTGGCAGTGGCTGTGAAGGTGACTGTGGCCATGAACCTTTATGCTTTGGGCTCCTTCCAGGCTGGAGCTGGAGATAGTTTCAACATCTCCCAGTTTGCCATCCACTGTTTGCGGGCATTGCATGTTAACTCTGAGACGTACCGGAACCAAAAGTGATTCCACTTCCTCAACCCTTAGGGGTACAGTAGCATAGTGGTTATATTGCTTGGACTAGTAATCCAGAGGTCTGGACTAATGAATCTGGAGATGTGTAGTTCAAATCCCACCACGGCAGCTGGGGAATTTAAATTCAATTAAATAAATCTGGAATAGAAAGGTAGTGTCAGTAATTGGTGATTGTCAGATTGTCATAAAAACCCAGCTGGTTCACAAAGTCCTTTAGGAAAGGAAATCTGCTATCCTTACCTGGTCTATCTGTGACTCCAGACCCATAGCAATGTGGTTGACTCTTAACTGCTTCCTAGAAGCCGTTCAGTTGTACCAAACTGCTACAAAGAAGTACTGCAGTGGTTCATAGAAGGCGGCTCACCACCACCTTCTCAGGGGCAATCCGGGATGGGCAATAAATGCTGGCCTTGCCAGCGATGCCCCCATCCTGTAAATGGAAAAAAAATCCAGCTGGTGCGCCACCATAGGCAGCGAATCATACAGGTCAATGCCCGGTATCCTGGTTAAAATCTCCTTTAACATAGCAAACAAAGTAATGTTGTACAAGTGCATTAACTGTTTCTACACAAGTATTGCTACAGTTTCTAAATGATAGTAATTCGTTTGGAAATCATTTCTAATCAATCTGATACTATTTGAAACTTTAATGGCCCAGAAACAGCTGGGAAAATAACAGCAAGTTAAATGCAGACGCCATTATTAGTGAGTAAATAGCCCAGAAATTTGTGGTGAGGAAGAGAGACGGCCTGATTTTTAAAATTTGTTCCTGGGATGTGGGCATCACTGGCATGGCGAGCATTTACGGCCCATCTCTATTTACCCTTGAGAAGGTGGTGGTGAGCCGCCTTCTTGAACCGTTGCAGTCCCTGTGGTGAAGGTACTCTGACAGTGCTGTTAGGGAGGGAGTTCCAGGATTTTGACCCGGCAACAATGAAGGAATGGCGATATACATTGAAGTCAGGATGGTGTGTGACTTGGAGGGGAACTTGCAGGTGATGGTGTTCCAATGCGCCTGCTGCCCTTGTCCTTGTAGGTGGTAGAGGTCGCGGGTTTGGGAGGTGCTATCGAGTTGCTGCAGTACATCTTGTAGATAGTACGCAGTGCACCAATGCTGGAGGGAGTGAATATTTAAGGTGGTGGATGGGAGGGGGGGGAATCAAGCAGGCTGCTTTGTCCTGGATGGTGTTGAGTTTCTTCAGTGTTGTTGGAGCTGCACTCATCAAGTGGAGTGTAATTTTATTAACTAAATTTTTTATAATGGAGAAGATCCTCACACCAGCATGCCTGGACCTGGACAGTCGGGAAGCGGACGCTTCCACCAAGTTTGCTCACTGGCTCACGTGCTTCGAGACATTCCTGACTGCCTCCACTGCGGTCGAAACGGATGCGGACAAACTGTCTGTCCTGTTCTCCAAGGTGAACCATCGAGTGTACTCAGTCATCCGGGACGCGACCTCGTACACAGCCGCCCTCCAGCTCCTCAAGACCCAGTACACGCGCCCTGTGAACGAAGTATACGCTAGGCACCTTCTGGGGAGTCGCAAGCAACAACCTGGGGAATCGACTGAGGAATACCTCCAAGCACTGTCCGTGCTTGGCCGGGCCTGTGGGTGTAAGGCGGTAACGCCCACTAAGTACACGGAGGAACTGATCCGGGATGCCTTCGTAGCGGGCCACAGGTCCAACTACACCCGACAGCGACTGCTGGAGCAGAGTGACCTCACCCTCGACAAAGCCTCCGACATCGCACTAACGCTGGACGCAGCCTTCCGGGGCATGGATGCCTACTCCTCTGCACCGTGGACGCCGCAGGGAACGACAACCTGGGACACGGTAGGACAGCCCCATAGCACCGTGCCACCCCAGCCACAGCCCAACAACGGCCCAACTACCGCAGCAGTGTCCCAAAGCCAGACAGCAGTATCCCAAGGCCAGAAATGCTACTTCTGTGGCCAGGCCAAACACCCCAGAGTGCGCTGCCCGGCGAAGAATGCGACCTGCTCGGGCTGCGGGAAAAAGGGACACTACGCCAGCGTCTGCAAGGCCAAAGCCACCCCAAACGCCAGCAGCGCCGCGTGTGGGCCGTGCGAGCCGCCATCTTGGGCCTCCCCAGCCATGTGCGAACCACCGCAGCAGCAGCCACTTTGGACGACTCCAGCCACATGGGAATCATGGACGCCGCCATCTTGGACACCAGCCGGGACGCAGCAGACCGCCAACCCCCCCCCATCTGATACTCGCAGCGACACACCGACCCCTACGCTGGCCTCTGTGACGCTGGACCAAACGAGACCGCACCAACTAGCTCGGTCCAAAATGGACGTTAAGGTAAACGGCCATGCAATAAACTGCCTTTTTGACTCCGGGAGCACAGAGAGCTTCATCCACCCCGACACAGTGCGGCGTTGCTCTCTCCCAGTCCTGCCTGCGCACCAGCGGATTTCTATGGCCTCCGAGTCCCAGTCAGCGGACATTGGCGGCAACTGCGTGGTGACACTAGTAGTAGACGGGACTGTGTTCAATAATTTTAAACTCCTGGTCCTGCCCGACCTCTGCGCTGCCGTTCTACTGGGGTTGGATTTCCAGTGCCACCTCAAAAGCGTTACGATGGCATACGGTGGCCCCCTCCCCCCACTCACAGTCCGCAGCCAGCAGCCTCCAAATTGCCCGCCGCGCACCAGATGCAACCTCTCCACACTCAGAGTCACCCCCCCCCCACTGTTTGCTAACCTCACCCCCGACTGTAAGCCCATCGCCACAAAGAGCAGGCGATACAGTGCCGGGGACAGGGTTTTCATCAAAACCGAAGTGGAACGGCTCCTGAAGGAGGGGATTATTGAGGGCAGCTCCAGCCCCTGGCGAGCCCAGGTTGTGGTCGTTAAGACCGGCGAGAAACAACGCCTGGTCATCGACTACAGCCAAACAATAAACCGCTACACCCTGCTGGACGCCTACCCACTCCCCCGCATAGCTGACATGGTCAACCAGATCGCGCAGTACCGCGTCTTTTCGACCATTGACCTGAAATCAGCGTACCACCAGCTCCCCATCAGCCCTGAAGACCGCCAGTATACTGCTTTTGAGGCAAACGGCCGCCTCTATCACTTCCTTAGGGTTCCCTTCGGCGTTACCAACGGGGTCTCTGTCTTCCAAAGGGAGATGGACCGGATGGTCGATCAAAACGAGCTGCAGGCCACTTTCCCTTACCTAGATAATGTGACCATCTGCGGCCATGACTTGCAGGACCATGACGCAAACCTCGAGAAATTCCTCCGCACCGCCCAACTCCTGAACCTGACATATAACAAGGAGAAGTGCATTTTCCGCACAGATCGCCTCGCCATCCTTGGCTGTGTTGTAGAACACGGGGTCATCGGTCCCGACCCGGACCGGATGCGTCCCCTTATGGAACTCCCACTGCCCCACTGCCTAAAAGCTCTGAAGAGGTGCCTAGGGTTTTTTTCCTACTACGCTCAGTGGGTCCCCTACTATGCAGACAAAGCCCGTCCGCTGATCAAGTCCACCTCTTTTCCCGTGACGGCAGAGGCCCGCTTAGCCTTCCACCGTATCAAGGAAGACATTGCCAAAGCCACCATGCACGCAGTGGACGAATCCATCCCCTTCCAGGTGGAAAGCGATGCGTCCGACTTCGCTCTGGCCGCCACCCTTAATCAGGCGGGGAGACCTGTGGCATTCTTCTCACGAACCCTCCAGGGCCCGGAGACCAGACACTCCGCGGTCGAGAAGGAGGCCCAGGCTATCGTGGAGGCTGTGCGTCATTGGAGGCACTACCTGGCCGGAAAACGATTTACCCTGCTCACTGACCAGCGTTCAGTTGCTTTTATGTTCAACAACAAGCAGAGGGGCAAAATCAAAAATGACAAGATCTTGAGGTGGAGAATCGAACTTTCCACCTACAATTATGAGATCTTGTACCGGCCTGGGAAGCTCAATGAACCCCCAGATGCCCTATCGCGTGGCACCTGCGCCAGCGCGCAGATCGATAGGCTGAGGGCCCTCCACAATGACCTCTGCCACCCGGGGGTCACCAGGTTCTTCCACTTCATCAAGGCCCGCAACCTGCCTTACTCCATCGAGGAGGTCAGGACCATTTGGGGGAAAAATCAGGACCATCAAGGGGGAAATTATCCAATACCAGGCCCAGGGGAACGTGTTGATCTGTGGGGACCTCAATTCAAGAACGGGCGAAGAACCAGACTTCACCAATAATCAGGGAAACAATTACGTATTCGGGAATAACCACTTTGACATCCCTTCCCTTCCATACAGGCATAACTGTGACAAGCAGTCAAATACCAATGGTAAACAGCTACTACAGCTCTGTCGAAACCTGGGTCTGTACATTGTCAATGGTAGGTTCATAGGAGACCTCCTAGGAAGATCGACCTACTGCTCACCTCTTGGCTGCAGCACAGTAGACTATATGATTACAGACTTGGACCCATCCTCTTTCAGAGCATTCACAGTCAAACCACAAACAACACTGTCAGATCACAGTCAAATTACTATGTTTCTCAAAAAGACAGAAACAAACAACATAGAAACACAACCCAGTAAACTGTACAACACCAAAAAATCGTACAGATGGGCCAAAAACGACACGGAAAAATACCAGAAAACAATTAGCAATGCATCAACTCAAGCTCTCTTAGACACCTTTCTGGATAACATATACACTCACAATAAAGAAGGCGTAAACCGGGCAGTTAGTAAACTAAACAATATTTTTGATAATTTGGCAACAAATGCAAACTTGAAAGCTCGCAAGAACAAACCCAAAACAAAAAACTATGAAAAATGGTTTGACCATGATTGCCATAACATGAGGAAAAAACTTAGAAAACTATCAAACCAAAAACACAGACATCCAGAAAACGAGGAATTACGCTTTACTTATTGTCAGACGCTAACACAATACAGAAACACACTCAGGACCAAAAAAGAGCAATTTATTAAGAATACACTCAGCTCCATGGAGGAATCCATTGAGTCGAATTGTTTCTGGGACAACTTGAAAACACTACACAAAAAACAACACGACGATTTGTCCATTCAAAATGGGGACACATGGGTAAACCACTTTGAAAAATTATACCAGAAAAACACACTAGGACCAGAGCAACACCAAATACGCAAAAAACTTGAAAAGCTTGAAATGGCCATAAAAGATAACCAAAACCCGCTAGACGCCATAATAACAGAAAAAGAACTTCTTGAAAAACTCAAGGACCTGCGACCAGGAAAAGCTTACGGGACAGACGGCATACTAAACGAGATGATTAAACACGCAGACGACAAACTGAAACTGGCTATCCTAAAACTCTTCAACTTGGTTCTGAGTGTCGGTTATTTCCCTGACATCTGGAACAAAGGACTCATAACACCCATATACAAAAGTGGGGACAAAATCGACCCAAACAACTATCGAGGCATCTGTGTAAACAGTAACCTGGGGAAGGTATTCTGTAGCATCATAAACAAAAGACTTATAAACTTCCTTGAAGAGCACAATGTCTTGAGTAAAAGCCAAATTGGATTCCTGCCAAACTATAGAACATCCGATCATATCTTCACCCTACAGACCCTAATTGACAAACACGTTCACCATAACAAAAGCAAAATCTACGCATGCTTTGTAGATTTCCAGAAGGCTTTCGACTCCATCTGGCATGACGGTTTATTCCTGAAACTTATCGAAAGCGGGGTAGGAGGGAAAACATATGATGTAATTAAATCAATGTATACAAACAATAAATGTGCAGTTAAAATTGGAGACAAACAAACAAAATACTTCCCACAGGGGCGGGGGGTGACGCAGGGCTCGCCAATCTCACCGACACTCTTTAATATTTACATTAATGGATTGGCAAAACTACTTGAACAATCTACAGCACCCGGCCTCACCCTATATGAATCCAAGGTTAAATTCCTCCTCTATGCCGACGACCTGGTTCTGCTGTCACCAACTAAGGAGGGTCTACAGCAGAACCTGGACCTGCTGGAGTCGTACTGCCAGACTTGGGCCCTGACAATAAATCCCCAAAAAACCAAAGTCCTTGTGTTCCAGCAAAGATCCAAACAACATGGACCCACAATAAATTTCACAGTAGGAACAACCAAAATTGAACAAACCACTCACTACACATACTTGGGCTTAAAAATCAGTTCTACGGGAAACTTCAAACTGGCTGTGAATGAACTGAAAGAGAAAGCAAGAAGGGCTTTCTATGCCATCAAAAAATCAATCCAAATAGAAATCCCAATTAGCATTTGGCTCAAAATTTTCAAATCAGTAATTGAACCAATTGCACTCTATGGCAGTGAGGTCTGGGGACCACTAACACAACAAGATTTTGCAAAATGGGACAAACACCCAATTGAGATCCTACATGCGGAATTCTGTAAAAGTATCCTCCGGACTCAAAGGAAAACAGTAAACAACGCATGCAGGGCGGAACTAGGCCAATACCCATTAATAATCACTATCCAAAAAAGAGCCACCAAATTTTGGAATCACCTACAAATGAGCAACCCCCAATGCTATCACTACGACGCCCTGAAATGCCAAGAGCTGACCATAAAGAAGAATACCCTCAGTCAACTAGTCCTGGGACTCAATAAAGTAACTAATAACAATACTAACAATAACCAGCCCCAGGACAGTGACAGGGTAACACAAAGAATTCGACCCAACACAATCGTCGCTAAGCAAAAGGAAAAATATCTGTCATATTGGGCAGAAACAACAAAAACCCAAAGCAAACTCAATTGCTACTTGGCCCTAAACAGACAATACAACATAGCTGATTACCTGACCATGGTAAAGGATAACAAACTGAGAAGAACCTTGACAAGGTACAGACTTAGCGAACATAGCCTAGCGATCGAAAAAGGCAGACACAGGCAGACCAGGCTGCCAAGAGAAGACAGGATATGCTCTCACTGCAGTCAGGGAGTAGTTGAGACAGAGATGCACTTCCTCACAGCCTGTGGAAAATATCAGGGCATCAGAGAGAATTTCTATCAAAAATTCTCACAAATATGCCCTGAATTCAGAAATCTGACTGACAACCAAAAACTCCCATTCCTACTGGGGGAGGAGAGAAGCTGTGTAACACTGGCGGCACACTATGTTACAGCTTGCCATGAACAGAGGGACAACCAGTAAACTAAGACAAGAGTATATATAAACAAGGCGAAAATATATTTATAAACTCAGGGATATACCTGTTTATACACTGTATGAATGGAACCGCGTTTATGTGTTCAACCATAAATGTATTTTGATGCTTTGGCAACATAAGATGTACCTTATCATGCCAATAAAGCGATTTGTATTGTATTGTATTATTGTATTCCATCATATTCCTTACTTGTGCCTTGCAGATGGTGGAAAAGCTTTGGGGAGTCAGGAGGTGCGACACTTACCGCAGAATACCCAGCCTCTGACCTGCTCTTGTAGCCACAATGTTTATGTGACTGGTCCAGTTAAGTTACCGGTCAATGGTGACCCGCCACAATGTTGATGTTGGGAGATTTGGCGATGGTAATGCCATTGAATATCAAGGAGAGGTGGTTAGACATTCTCTTGTTGGAGGTAGTCATTGCCTGGCACTTGTGTGGTGTGAATGTTACTTGTCACTTATCAGCCCAAGCCTGAATGTCGTCCAGGTCTTGCTGTATGCGGGCATAGACTGCTTCATTATCTGAGTTGTTGCGAATGGAACAGAACACTGTGCAATCATCAGCAAACATCCCCACTTCTGATCTTATGATGGCGGGATGGTCATTGACAGAGCAGCTGAAGATGGTTGGGCCTAGGACACTGCCCTAAGGTACTCCTGCAGCGATGTCCTGGAGCTGAGATGATTGGCCGCCAACAAACACAACCATCTTCCTTTGTGCTAGGTATGACTCCAGCCAGTGGAATCTTTTCCTCCTGATTCCCATTGAGCTCAATTTTACTAGGGCTCCTTGATGCCACACTCAGTCAAATGCTGCCTTGATGTTGAATGCAGTCACCCTCACCTCACCTCTGGAATTCAGCTCTTTTGTCCATGTTTGGACCAAGGCTGTAATGAGGTCTGAGGCTGAGTGTTCCTGGCAGAGCCCAAACTGAGCATCGGTGCGCAGGTTATTGGTGAGTAATCGCCGTTTGATAGCACTGTCGATGACACCTTCCATCAGTTTGCTGATGATTGAGAGTAGACTGATGGGGCGATAATTGGCCAGATTGGATTTATTCTGCTTTTTGTGGACAGGACATACCTGGGCAGTTTTCCATATTGTCAGATAGATGCCAGTTTTGTAGCTGTACTGGAACAGATTTGCTGCAGGCGTGGCTAGTTCTGGAGCACAAGTCCTCAGCATGACAGCCGGGATGTCGTCGGGGCCCATAGCCTTTGCTGTATCCAGGGCGCTCAGCCGTTTCTTGATATCACGTGAAGTGAATCGAATTGGCTGAAGACTGGTTTCTGTGGTGGTGAGGACGCCGAGATAGATCATCCACTCAACACTTCTGGCTGAAGGTGGTTGCAAATGCTTCAGCATTGTCTTTTGCACTCGCATGATGGGCTCTGCCATCATTGAGGATGGGGATATTCATGGAGCCTCTTCCTCCCATTAGTTGTTTAATGGTCCACCACCAATCACAACTGGATGTGACAGGACAGAGCTTTGATCTGATCCATTGGTTGTGGGATCGCTTAGCTCTGTCTATAGCATGCTGCTTCCATTGTTTAGCATGCATGTAGTCCTGTGTTGCAGCTACCCCAGGTTGGCACCTCATTTTTAGATACTGGCATGCTCTTCTACAATCCCCATTGAACCAGGGTTGGTCGCCTGACTTGATGTTAATGGTAGAGTGAGGGATATGCCAGGCCATGATTGTGGTGGAATACAATTCTACTGCTGCTGTTGCCCCACAGCGCCTTATGGATGCCCAGTTTTGAGCTGCTAGATCTGTTATGAATCTATCCCATTTAGCATGGTGGTAGTGCCACACAACACGATGCAGAGTATCCTCAATGTGAAGATGGGACGTTGTCTCCGCAATGACTGTGCGGTGGTCACTGCTACCAATATTGTCATGGACAGATGCATCTGTGACAGGTAGATTGGTGAGGACGAGGTCAAGTAGGTTTTCCCTCATGTTGGTTCTCTCACCAGCTGCCGCAGGCCCAGTCTGGCAGCTATGTCCTTCAGGACTCGGCCAGTAGTGGTGCTACTGAAACACTCTTGGTGATGGACATTGAAGTTCCCCACCCAGAGTACATTCTGTGCCCTTGCTCCCCTCAGTGCTTCTTCTAAGTAGTTTTCAACATGGAGGAGTACTGATTCATCAGCTGAGGGAGTGCAGCAGGTGGCTTCCTTGCCCATGCTTGACCTTGAAGCCATGGGACTTCAGAGGGTCCAGAGTCAATGTGGAGGACACCCAGGGCCACTCCCTCCTGACTGTATACCACTGTGCTGCCACCTCTGGTGGGTCTGTCCTGCCAGTGGGACAGGACATACCCAAGGATGGCGATGGAGGAGTCTGGGACATTGGCTGAAAGGTATGATTATGTCAGGCTGTTGCTTGACTAGTCTGTGGGACAGCTCTTCCAATTTTGGCACAAATCCTGAGATGTTAGTGAGGAGGACTTTGCAGGGTTGACGGGGCTGGTTTTGCCTTTCGTCGTGTCCGAAGCCGAGTTTGATGCCGGCTTTATTCGTAAAAATTTTTCATGTAGCAGTTTTTTTTTAACAACTAAGTGACTTGCTAGGCTACTTCAGAGGGCAGTTAAGAGTCAACTACATTGCTGTGGGTCTGGAGTCACATATAGGCCAGAGCAGCTAAGGACAACTGGTTGCCTTCTCTAAAGGACATTAGTGAACCAGATGGGTTTTTTTTTTTACAACAATCCAATAGTTTTATGGTCACCATTACTGATACTAGCTTTTCATTCCAGAATTATTTAATTAACTGAATTTAAATTCCACAGCTGCCATGGTGGGATTTGAACTCACATCTCTGGATAGTCCAGGCCTCTGGATTACTAGTCCAGTAACTTAACCATGATGCTACCATTCCTGCTGATATGTGAATTGCCACAAATTGCTGGATGATTTCTGCCGCTCCGTCATTAGCCTCGTGAAAACGAGAGCTCGCCGTTAACTTCCCCGTGAGTTTCAAAAATTGCTGCATTTGCGCTGAGGAAAGAAATTAAACTCGCCGCAGAAAGTTAGGTCTGGTACTTAATGATGAAAGAACCCTTTTAATGAGATATATATTTCTGCAATGCCCCTCAAGCTCTACATCCCAGAAAGGAAACAATTCAAACTAACCTCTCAAGCAGTAAATTATTCCGAGGGGTGTTTAAAATTTAAAATTTTTAATTATTTTCTTACTTTTCCTTTCTGTCTCATTTTTCTCTCTCTCTCTTAATCCAATCTTTTGTTCTCTTTATTTCTCTTTCTGCATCCAATTTGACTCTAATTTACACTATTTCCTTCTCTGTCAGTCATCTGTTTCTTTCTCTATCCTTAAAACACATTGGTTAAGAAGATAGACGGTTGTTCACCAAGGTCCCAGATGCCTCATTGACCTCACTATCAGCTCACACTTTGAGCAATTTATAGTGGAAAAACTTTTAGAGCCAAATGGTGAGGAAAAAACTCTAACAGACAGGCATGCTCCAGCAAAATCTGGGTCAATGCATTGCTAACCTGCCATGTTTTTCATAATCTCTGTAGCTTATTCATTGGCAGATGGTGTATAATGTGGGAAAGTACAAAGTTATACACTTTGGCAGGAAAAATAAAAAAGCAAATTATTATTTAAATGGAGAGAGATTACAAAATGTTACAGTTCAGAGGGACCTGGGGGTCCTTGTGCATGAAACACAAAAAGTTAGCATGCCGGTACAGCAAGTAATCAAAAAGGCAAATGGAATATTGGTCTTTATTTCAAAGGGGTTGGAGTATAAAAGCAGGGAAGTCCTGCTAAAACTGTACAGGGTATTGGTGAGACCACACCTTGAGTACTGCGTACAGTTTTGGTCTCCTTATTTAAGGAAGGATACACTTGCATTGGAGGCAGTTCAGAGATGATTCACTAGGTTAATTCCAGAGATGAGGGGGTTGACTTATGAGGAAAGGTTGAGCAGGCTGGGCCTATAATCATTGGAATTTAGAAGAATGAGAGGGGATCTTATCGAAACATATATGATACTGAGGGGACTCGACAGGGTAGATGCAGAGAGGATGTTTCCCCTCGTGGGGAAATCTAGAATGCGGGGGCACAGTTTTAGAATAAAGGGTCGCCCTTTTAGAACTGAGGTGAGGGGGAATTTCTTCTCTCAGAGGGTCGTAAATCTGTGGAATTCTCGGACCCAGAGAGCTGTGGAGGCTGAGTCATTAATACATTTAAGATGGAGATAGACAGATTTTTGCAAGATAAGGGAGTGAAGGGTTATGGGGAGCGGGCGGTGAAGTGGCTTTGAACCCAAGATCAGCCATGATCTTATTGAATTGCGGAGCAGGCTCGAGGGACCAAGTGGTCTATTCCTGCTCCTATTTCTTATGTTCTTATTATTCCTGCTGGCTCAAATCTATTTTAAATTATGAATCAAGGTTACATTCCTGATCAATCTTTGAGCACTATTTCATGATACTGGAGTGCACTCTCAACAGACAGAGAATGACCTTGAATACACAATCTCAAACAGATTGAATGCCCCTCCACAAAAATCCTTAGACCCACAAGTAAAGGGTTCTGATCCTGTGGGGGGTATTTCAACACCCAAAAATGGGATGAGTGTGGGTGGGGACTTATAATTAATGATTTTTCAATCGCTGCTCCAACTTCCAGGTTTAACGGAGACGTGTTTGGATGCCTGTGTGTAACCTACTCACTGAAATCGGGGTTTTAATTATTGCAGACGGACGGGTAGTTATTGGTGCAATTAATGTCATCACAAGACATTAATGAGGTGTTTTTAAATTGATTTTAACTTAACCTTACATTTAACAGGAAACTGACCAGAGAAACAAAAGCGAGATTAAGCCACAGTTCAGGCGGGTATTTAAACTTTGATTGCCCCATCTGAATAAAAGCTCACTTATTACAGCTGGGGTCTCAGTTCCCTCTGGCAAGCACAGTTTTTTCTCAAATGTGAAGGCTTTCAAATTGCCCACAAAATTCCTCTACCCTGCTCAGAAACCACCTTGATTTTTGTGTTCATGTAGCAGTAAAAGATTTTAAGCTTCCAACTCAGTGCCTATGGTGATTTATTATACCAGTTGATGTTGATCAGTCAACATGACCCTTGACACTGTTGAAAATGTTCTGTGCAGGTACACTTTAGACAGTGTAAGCTGTCCGATAAGAGTGCATCCATGAACTGGAATCTTACTTGTACACATTCTTGGTGAATGTGTGACCATTCTCTCCCTCGTATTGACTACCTAGATCTCCTGCTGAGGATACAAACTTGGAGTTCCCATATATTGACCCAGCAACGGTGCAACGAATGTTGGCTAGATCGATTCCTGGGATGAGAGGGTTGTCTTATGAGGAGAGATTGAGTAGATTGGGCCTATTATCTCTAGAGTTTAGAAGAACGAGAGGTGATCTTATTGCAACATATAACATTCTGAGGGGGATTGACAGGATAGAGGCTGAGAGGTTGTTTCCCCTGGCTGGAGAGTCTAGAACTAGGGGGCATAGTCTCAGGACAAGGAGTCAGTCTTTTAAGACATAGATGAGGAAAAATTTCTTCACTCAGTGGGTTGCGAATCATTGGAATTCTCTGCCCCAAGGGGCTGTGGTTGCTCAGTCATTGAGTATATTCAAGGCTGAGATAGTTAGATTTTTGGACTCCAGGGGAATCAAGGAATATAGGGATCGGGTGGGAAGCTGGAATTGAGGTCGAAGATCAGCCATGATCTCATTGAATGGTGGAGCAGGCTCGAGGGGCTGAATGGCCAACTCCTGCTCCTAATTCTCATGTTCTTATGGCATTAGTGGCAAAACTGTTGACATCTCTCTCTATATATTTATATATATGTAAACACACATATCAGACTTTGGACACAGATATTTTAAACTGTTTACTCTTTTGCAAGGAAGATAAGTGTAATGTCTTCAATTTTGCACCACCTGAGCTTTGTTTGCTTACAATGTGGGAGAGGAATTCTAATCAAGCAAATAAAAGCTTAACCTTTCTATTCCAGTACAGCTTTTAATACTCTGCCCGAATAGACTGATAATACACCTCTTCCTTTAATGAAATAGTTTCGTTAAGAATTCTCAGTTGGGAAGAGACCTTAAATTACACAATCTCCTTTTAAATAAAGACTGGGTAAACCTAATTTTGAGACTGAAGAATCTTTTTTAATGATGTTATGTAAAACTGAGATGATGCATTTCAAAAAATTAATGCATTGTGTTTTGAACAAATCTTTTTCACTTAACATGCATTTTCATAAAGATAGACTACCTTTAAAACTCTGAATTCGACTGAAAAATAACCATTAACCCATGTTACCCATTCAAAGCAACACCTTCTGAAAAACACTGTTGAGTTTCCCTGCATATTTTTAGCCTGCTCTGTACTGATTGTTGGATTTGATGTGGTGCCTATTATGTTAGAAGCTTCGTGATTCAGGATCTTCAAAGCAACTCCATGTCCATGTGTGCTCAGTTATTAGCTGTATGTAAACGCTATTAATGCAGCATCAGGTCGAGGGATTCTGTTACAATATTGCTGGCAGCCAGATGACAACATTTCAGTGAGTTTAATGCGCACGCTGTTATTAATGTGTAAATCAGTCAACAACTTGTGGTGAGGAAGAGATACCCCGTGAATTGTGAATCGCCACAAGTTGCTGGACCACCCAGCTTAGCTTCTTGAAAACAGCATCTCGCTCTTAGCCTCCCCATGAGTTTCATGAAGTTGCTGCATTTGCATTTTAATTTCCCATTAAATTTGCTGCAGAAAGTTAGGCTGGTACTTGACAGCGCAAATACCTTCTTAATGACGAGATTTATGCTCCTGCAACAACACTCTGTAAGTGCAGCGTTCTCAAAATTCCCGCACTCCCCAAATTATGGATCAAGGGACCCTGTTTTGAACAAGTTATTAAAACCAGGGGACCCAAAATGGCTTCTGTAACCTCGTGACCAAAACCGACAGGATTTTTAAAGCAAGGCTATGCAGACAGGCAGGCCTGGTGTAAGAGGTTTTCTCTCTGAGATCGCAGAGGTTTCTCTCACCAGAGGCCTCTCTCTCTCTTTTGCACAGTAAACCTTGAGTGGTTCGACCCGCTTGCCCCTTAGATTCTAGACACTGGACTTAGGTGCAGGAACTACAATGCAGAGAAGACTCTGATAGACCAAGTTTAATGAATCAAAATGGAATTTTATTGCATATGGAAAAACAAATCAAATGCAAGCAAATGAGAGGGTACACGGGAGGGAAAAACAAATCATAACCATACATTACTGACTAAAATAGATACAGGCATATTATACTTCACAAAAGTCATCATGAAACGGGGAAACACACGGAACATCGAGGGACAACAGCTCATGTTAATTATACCCAAAATGCCCATCCCCTTAAACCTATCTAGATCCGATTATGAAGGGCCAGAAACATGCTCACCAATCCAGTTGGAAAAAAGTATAGAGTTTTGAAACAGGTCTGCGTTTTGATCCCCTCAGGCGTCCTGTTTCCTCGTGGTCAGTGGAGCCACAGCGGGCTGCGCCACACCTCTCTCTCTTTCTCGAGGTGAAGGTCATGGACAGGCTGGACACTGACGGGCCTGGATGTCGGCGGAGATCATCTGCTTGACCACGGTTGGAAGCCTCTAGCCGGCTTTCATATAGGTTTCTTCTGTAGTTTTTCTACCCTCCCATTTCGTCAACAGCCCGGGGTTGGTCGATGGTCTCCCGATGTTTTACCCCGGGGCGGGACGCCGACTCGAGCCGTCTTCTTCTCCGAACTCCAGCTGCTATCGAAGGTAACGGCTATTACCGAAGGTCCCACAAAGATGAAGAAGAAAGGAACCTTCCTCTTCCCAATATCTAAGATGAAGCTCTCTCACTACCCACGGTGTCTCCAATTATACTTCTCAGAAGAAGCCTCTATCTCCTGCCAAATCAAGGTTAGTCTTTGTTTAACTTTTGGCGGGCTTATGGCACAGCGGGGTAGTTATTATATTTAAACTGCTTTCAGGATGGCCGGTGATGGCCATCTCTGGTCTGGGATGACCTGGTAATGTTTTAATGTCTTCTTGATGTCTTTAACGGGTCCTTGATGCGTTCTTTATGAATATGGAACTGTTCCCCTTTGTCTGGGTAAACATCTAGATGGCCTTTATCTACAGGCCGATCTGACTGGATCTGCATCCAATCTTTATGTATGTGTGGGTGTCTGGTTTCGTTCTCTCAGAAACGGCTTCCAGAACTTACTGTGGGCTGAATCCACAAAGGCTGTCTGGAGACTGCAGGAACCACTTTAAACTGTCCCAATAAGTCAGCCACGGGGTCTGGCGGCCATTTTGTGTGTCCCTTTTCTGGGCTTCTTTTAAAACAGTCTTTTAAAATCAAGGCCTCTTCTGCCAGAGGACCCTTATAATACAATATTCATTTTGTGAATTCTACAGTCCCCCCTGATGATACTATAACTTGCTTGAAGTATCATAATTCTGGGTGAGCAAAATTTTCTGACCTTCCATAATTAAACCATTCACTGTAATTACCTATCTATGACCCCACGCCACATGCATTTCCCATTTCAGAAAACCTTCAGTGTACATTGAGCATCTATAGATGGCAACACATTGGATTTAAAATCTGACACACTTATTTCCAGGCTTGGAGGGGGGCCTAATACCCCTACACCACCTGGTCCATACACATTATCTTTATTAATCCCAACTCACTTAATAAACTACAATAATAAAAATAAAGTACACACAAAGATTACTCATGAACAAACATAAACATAGAGGAGGGAGGAAAATTTAACATTATACAAAGCAGCAAAAATCTAAACGGGTGTCTTTTCTTCTACTCGCACATAATGCTCTCTCCATTCTCCTCTGTTCTCGTACTTCTGCGAAAGTCTGACCTTTTTACAGTGTACAAACAGTAAATAAACCACAATAAAAACCTGACACACTACAAGGATGTGAGACGCTATCCTAATCCAAGAAGGGACTTCTATATTAGTGAACAGGTCCCACCACGGTGGGGTTACTATAGCCAATATGCTTGCCCCTATCTCTAAAGTCTTCTGCTCCAGTGTGTAAAAATGTTTCTGTGAAACGACAACAGCTTTCAGTATCTTGGTGAGGTGTTCAGGGAGAGGGGGAATGATATATCCAAAATGTGCAACGAATAGTTACAGATCGGTGAAATTCTCTTGAACAGTGATGTGAACAGTGGAAGGTTCAGGAATGGGAACAATTCACTCTTGGGCCACTTGAACTTCTCCCTTGGGCTTGAAGCAGAAACTGCTGTCACTCACCGGACACCAGCCGTGCTGTCCGTGTTGGTAGTGGGGTGCTGCAGTGGTGACACAGTATGTCCCACATCCTATATATGCCACCTGTGGGGGCACATGGCCTTGTGCCATTGCCTCCATGGTGCAATTTATAGGCTTCGCGCCAGCAGTTCTGAACCCGCACTGTGGTTTCGAATAGGCATTCAAGTGCTGGGGACACAGGATGATGTGTGCTCCCCGGCTCCGGCACCCCGAGAGGTTGGTACATGTCATTGCATGCTCCCATCGAATGACGTAAGGTGGGACCGCTGTATAGCGAATGTGTGCACCCCCCTGAATGTCTCCAATGTTCTCCACCCTCTATACCGGGGCGGGTTTAGCTGTCTTTCCCATCACCGGCATTCTTACCACTATACCCATAATGGTGTGATTAGACCGTCCACAGTCCACTGGGACTGGGTAGGCCTCTGAAGCTAGTCTGAGCTGGCACGGACTCAATGCATTCTCAAAAGGGTGGAGGGCTGCGAGGTGCTTATTGCTGATCCAGGAGGGGACCAAACCTTGTTTTAAATGCTCCAGATTACTGCGGCCCTCGCCCAGTAACCACGCTCCATACAGCACGCAAGCTTCGTCCTGCACAGCCTGATCGGACGCATTCTGTTCCTCCCTGATGAGAGCATTTACCGTTTTCGCGTGTTTCTCCAGCTCAGCTATAATTTCTTTTAAGTGTAGTGTCATGGTATGTCCTCATGTAACTCAGAACCCACTACCTTGTTCTCGTCAGTCAGTATCTTTCGTAACTGTGTTTTTAAACCATTAATCTTGGGTCTGCAGCTCCACGTCATCCAGAGTGTTGATGACGGAAGTCCCCGTGTTAAAAGCTGTGAAAATATCATTTACTGCACCCCTTCTTTGTCTCCCTATCCTGTCCAAGACCTCATGTGGTGTGGTGTACAATTCGGCTCTGTCTACATCAGCAAAGTCGAATTCGTAAAACTGCCTGAACATGTTTGTTAACAGGACCTGGTACAATTGCTCCATTTCCTTGGGGCACCACTCTGGCAATCGCACCTCGGTGAGGTTTAAAATCACCGAGGCCACCACATAGCGCACCCCTTGGTACAGCACCTGACCTGTGGGTACTAATACCAATCAGTTCCCAGGTCCCTTGGTCGTGGTGGGGCACCCTTCCTTGCGGGCTTTGGCTACCGGAATTGTGGGCAGGGGCTTGCGGGGGTGGTTGATGAGCTCAGTGGCGTTTACTGGGATCTGAGTGTATGGGACTACGCACGCCCGTGTGCTGACGTCCCACCTCATCCCTTTCCCAGCATCTTGCCACTGCTTTTGGAAAAAGATGGAGTCGCCTGTGGGGCAGGCGCGTTCTGAACCCCACATGCAGATGTAGATCCCCTCATCTGGTTCCCACCATTTGTCCCAACAGACACTCAACCCCCCTTGAGTCCCCGTAATAGTCCGATGGGTATTGTTACCCAATCTCTCCCACTCGACCGTGGAGTTCTTCATGGTCTTACTCATCTTCCGAAGCCACCACCAGCGGTCCAAAGGAACATGTCCCACACAATTCAAGCAAATCTTCTTCCCGACGGTGACGCTGACTCTGGATGCGATGACCCTCACTTGGGGGCACATCAAAGAAGTCTCTCGATACGCAAACCCGGACTGGCTGGAGTATTCCGTAGAGTTCGACCCCAGCCATCCTGGCCACCCTCCTTCGTGGAAATAGGTGGCTGTCTCCTCAACGCCCCGTGTGCCCGACCCATCGGTCGCGATGGGGGCTGTGCTCCCTGAGCACCCGTAGATCGTGAAGTCCACGGTGCGGCCCCGATAGGCCCAGCTGCACCCGATCACCGCGAATGCGACGAGAATTCCTCTCGTCATCGCTTTGGTCCCTGTAACAAATTAAACGATACAGCCAGGCTCCCGAGAGATTCTGGCCTAGGTGAAGGCATGATCGGGTCTTTCGACCTCGATCCCAAACAACACACATACTGGGCAGATTCCAAAACTACTTATAACACTAATCACTTTAATATATACACACCTTAAACTTAATTAAACTTAAACTTAACTCATGTACAGCGCCGCCCGTCCCCGGGCGGCTTACCTAATCCCTGATTGGACTGCAGCTTGCCGCTCCTTGTGGCGGGGCTGCACTGACCTGTGGCTTGGGTTCCCCGCAGCCTTTTGTTTTCAATTGGGGACTGCGTTTTGCCAGGGATTTCCCAAGTCTGCGTTTACTGAAATCGGTGGAATCGGGCCAAGGTTTTACCAGCTGGGGCAATCGAGCCGACCTGCGAAGAGATACTTTGGGCGTGGCTCCCTTAGCGAGTGGACCTTCGGTTGGGACTTTAGCCCTCACAGCCCGTGGCACCTTCACGGCTGTCGGCTTCGGCTCCCTTCCCTTAGGCTCCGCCCCTTTGGGATTTGGGTCTGTGGCAGATGACTCCTCCTCACCTGTTCCTACAGGTGGAGGATCCCCGCCCCCAATTTCTACCTCCCCTAAGCTTGAGTCGAGCGCGGGACCTCCGTCCTCCGACTCCACCTCCTCCAGAATCGTGTCAAGGGCGGGGCCTTGCTGTTCAGGCTCCCCCCCACGATGGTGTTCGGATCAGGAGGAGGGCCTTGGTCTTCGGGCTCCTCCTCGTCCGAGTCCCAGGCCAGTGGGGAAACCTCCCAGGTGGGCGGGACAGTTTCTCCCTCCAGGCAGGCTGCGGTTCCAGCCTGTGTGGTCTGAGACTTATTGCACGCCTCAGGCTGAGGATTTTCACCTTCAGACCTGGCCTCAGTTGTTGGCTCTTTTGCACCCGGTTTAAACAGTTTGCACTGATTGATATGAAACCATTTAGTGCGCCGGGGCAGCTTCACTGCGTAAACCATGGGGCTGGCTTTGTCTACAAGGCTGTAGGGCCCCACGTACAGTGGTTCTAAACTCCCTACTCGGGCATAGTTTCTCACCATGTCCTGATCTCGAATTTCCCACTCCTGTGTCTTACAGGGTTCGAGCAGCAGTCGGTTGCCCTGATGCTGTGTTCCCATGTTCCCAGCCGCTTGCCCATAAACCTGTTTTAGGCGCTCCAAAAGAGTCCGGGCAAACTTGTCCCGATTCACCTCTCGGAGCTGACCCTCAGTGAGCACCAGGGCTAGTACATGGCTGGGGGTTCGCATGACTCTCCCAGACATTAATTCATGCGGGGAGTACCCCGTACTTTTAGACTGGCTAGCCCGGATCCCTATAAGGACTAGAGGGAAGGCTTCCGCCCATTTCTGGGGCGAGCCCATTGTCTCTTTCCTCAGTTCCTCTTTGAGGGTGCGGTTCATGCGCTCCACAATCCCAGATGACTGAGGATTGTGGGCCACGTGCCACTTCCCCTCAATGCCTAAGAGCATGAGGGTGTTCTGCATCACTTGGCCGGTGAAATGACTCCCTCGGTCGGACTCCACGAATCGTGGTAGGCCCACCGCGAGGACACCTCCCGGACCAAGATCCTGGCAGTGCTGAGTGCCGTGGCTGTTCTACATGGGAAGGCTTCTACCCACTTGGTGAACACATCCACCAGGACAAGGCAGTACTTATAGCCTCCCTGGGCGGTGGGCAGGGGCCCGATGTAGTCGACCTGTATCGACTGCCATGGTCCCTCTACTCTCCTGATGTGTCCCATGGGCACCTTCCTTTTCTGGGGGTCTGGGTTGTTTGCAGCACACACAAGACAATTAGCGCAGAACTCGCGGACATCGTCCCGAAGTCCCGGCCACCATCCCGCCTGTTTTACCCGTTGCCAGGTGACCTCAGGCCCGGGGTGTCCCGCTCCTGGACCCTCATGGACCAGTTGAAGGAATTCCCTCCGGTGCTGCTGCGGCACAACCCACTGTTCCCCTTGGAACAGCATGCCTTCCTTGATGGAGAGGGCTGCTGTACCGTACGGACCCTCTACTTCTTTGCCCTCAGTAATGGCACTGAGGACTGTTTTTAGGGCGGGATCTAGGGTTTGGACGGTCTTGAGGTCTGGGGGCAGTGTTACCCCTGTGGCCCCCTGAGTCCCATCCCTGCCCTGGATTACTGCCACGGGTTTGGACCCATAGGGATCCCAGAAAGTGCCGGTGCGGGCACCTTCTCTGGCTAGTACATCCGCTTGCTGGTTACCCTGGTTGCGGAGTTCCGTGGAGGAATGGGCCTTCACCTTGTGGATAAAGACTTCCCCTTCCTCCCCCACTGCGGCCAGGATCTTTTCTAACAAGGGCTTTACGGTTAATGGTCGCTCGTCCGCAGAGGTATATCCGCGGCGGGACCAGATGGCTAGGTACTCCGTACACGAGTTGCATGTGAACATGCTGCCTGAGCAAATCGTGTATGGGGTGGGGAAGATTTTGGGTTGTGTAACGACGTACACCACCGCGGACAGTTCAGCCTGCTGGGCACTCATAGTGCTAGGGAGCTTTATCGCCAGGGCAATGTCTGCTGCGGGGTCATAAACTCCACACCCTGTGAGTCGTTCGCCAGCAGATACCGTGCTGGAACCGTCTACGTAGATCTCGCGGCCCGTGGGATATATCCCGGCCCGTAATCCTATGTTCACTTCCCATACCCCCTCTACAGAACACTGATGGGCTGTTCCGGGATATACCATGTTGGCCGCGAGCTTGGGCTCGCAGAGACCCTTTACCTTCAGCTCCATCTGTGAAAGGAGGAGGGTCCAGCGCGTAATGCGGGCACAGCTTACTGTCCCATCCTTAATCCTTCCATCCAGAAGCATCCGAGTGGGTGTGTGATGGGCGAGGAGAGTGATGGGAGAGGTGCCTGTGAAGTTCAGAGACCTTTTCACAGCCCAATGCGTGGCCAAGAGATGCCGCTCGCATTTGGAAAAGCTCCTTTCCACATCGGTGAGCACTCTGGAAGAGTAAACCACCGGCCTCACCTTGCCGTGTCGCTCTTGAAGCAGTACAGCGCTCAAGCTATCCCCGCAAGCCGCTACCTCCAGGAAGAACTCCTCGCCCCCATCTATGACCCCCAGAGCTGGCGCGGTCTGCAAGTCCCTCTTGAGTTTTTCAAATGCCGCCTGACAACCCTCATCCCAGGACCATTCCACTTCCTTGTGTAGGAGTCGGAGCAGCGGGGCTGCTGTGGCTGCATAGTCCTCAATAAAGCCTCTGCAGTACCCGGTCAGTCCCAGAAAGGACCTCACACCCATTGCGGTGGTGGGGATCGGTAGATCTTGTATCGATTCCCGTCTGGCCTTATCTATGGCTCTTTCACCGGCGCGGATGGTCAGACCCAGGAATTTTACTTCCTGCTGGCCGATCCGTGCCTTCTCCGGGTTCACCTTGAAACCCTTCCTGCCTAACAGCTCCAATAACTTGGCCAATAGTGGGCCATGCTCCTCTCTGGAATCTGTGAACAGGAGCAGGTCGTCCACATACTGCACTAGCTGATTGGGCTGGCTGAACTCTTTTAAACTCCCTGCCATGCATTGATGGAAAATGCTGGTGCTGTTGTGGAAACCCTGTGGCAAGCAGTTCCAGGTGTACTGTTGCCCTTTAAAGGTGAAAGCAAACTTGTACTGATCCTCCTTCCTTGAAGGGTTGGACCAAAACTCGTTGGAAATATCCAGCACCGTGAACGTGGTCGCGGAGGCTGGAATACTCCCTATCAGGTCGGCAACTGCTGCTACTGTCGGCGCGCAGGCTGGGATGTTGCTATTGAGGACTCTGTAGTCCGCCGTGGCTCTCCAGGAATCGTCCGGCTTCCTCACCGGCCACAAAGGAGAGTTTACATGGGTGACTATCGGTCTCAACACGCCCTGCTGCACCAATGAAGACATTGCCGTCTCTATGTCGGGCTCCGCTTCCCGGGGGAAGTTGTACTGTTTTTGGGGTCGGGCCATGGGGTCTCCGTCTACTCTGACCTCAAACCCAGTGACCCTCCCGCAATCGTGTTTGTGAGTGGCAAACGTAGTCAGGTGGTCTGACACGAATGCCTGCAGATCTTGTGGGATGCCTGCGACCATGAGCTCGAGGTCGTAGCCCTCTTTTGGCTTCACGGTGCACAGGGTCCCTCTTTCTCCTTTCCCTGGGATGACGACTACTTCACCCTGTTTACCCTTACCCGCTCCCCAAAGACAATGATTTCTTAGGTCCACAAGAATCCCGTGTTCTGCCAAGAAATCGGACCCGAGGATTCCCTTTCCACCCTTCACCTCCCACTTCATCAGGATACACTTTCACTTGGTGCAGAGTGGTCCTAAATGAACGGAGAGGGGAATGGAAAATGCGCCAGCCTGTTCCTTGCCTGTGAAGCCCGACAGAATATATGGAACCCCGATGGACAGAGGTGAGGTGGCAGAGTCATCTGTGTGGATCACGGTGCATGATGCCCCCGTATCCAGCAAATAGATCCCTTTCACTTCCTCCACCTCCATCTCCATGAGGGGTCACCTCCATACATCATATCGCAGTGCACACAAGTAAACGGGCTGCGCCGGCTCTAGTCATTTGGGCACAGGGGTCGGGGTTTCGGGAACGACAAGACCAGTGGTGATGGCTATCTTCCTCTGCGCGATCATGAGAGACCGCATTGTCTCTAAAATTGATTCTATCGCAGCGGGATCCATAGCTGCACCGGCTCCCTTAGCTGGGACAGGAGCTGGGGAGGCGGTCTGGGCTTGGGTTTGGGCTGCGGGAGATTTCCCTTTATTATTCTTCCACGGATTTTTACAGTCCTTGCGCAAATGTCCATCCTTCCCACACCCGTAGCAATTGAGCTTGGCTTGGGCAGGGCGGTTCCCCTCCTGACGCCACTCCTTCTTGCTTGGGGCTGCGGGTTTTGCCTCATGCGCTATTCCCTTAGAGGGAGGTGTCTCCTGCCCTCTACAATTCTTGTATGCCACGGTGAGCTGGCGGAGCACCATTTCCTCCGTGACACCGGGACCTTGGGCCTGTATCTGTGGCAAGCTGTTGGCAACCAAGCAACGGAGCCAATGAACCCGCTGTTCGGCGTTCATTGCAACCCGTTCAGGCATGCCCGGACAACTGCGTCGATACACTGGCCACAACCTTTCTGCGAAAACCCGTGGGGGTTCTCCAGTTAGCTGCACAGTCCCTTCCACCCATTGGAACAGGTTACCGTCGTCTACACCCATAACTTCCAAGACCTCATCCCTGAGATCCGTATACCCTTTCCGCCCCCTCTTACTCTCGTCTGAGAGGCACTGAAGGATTGTGCTGTCCAGGGAGAAGAGCAGCATCTTCGCCTGTTCAAGATCATCACAATCATTGATGGCGGCTGTCTCCTCTATCTCCCTGAAATGAACTGACGGATCTCCCTTTACTGTGAGTCTTGGGAGGTGGCTCACCATGGATCTTAGTTGTGGGGCTGCGTAGGGCACCATGATTTGGTTCACGTGGGGTCCGGCATCGCCATTTGCGGCGTTGGGACCTAACCTCTGGTGCCGAGTCGAACACATTGGTGCCGGCTCCGGTTGTCCTACCAGGGGTTGTTCCTCCTCCTGTACCATCTCGGCTACCCTTTCTTCCACCATCCCCTTTTCGGGCCAAGCCTCAACATAGCTTGGCGGAGCTGAGGGTTCAGTGGCTGGTGCTGCAATTACTTCACACAGAACCGGATGTTTGGATTCCTGCAAAAAGTCAATCTGACTTGCTTTTGGGCTTACGAGGCATACCATGCCTTTTCCTTAACCAAGGCCGTTCTCAGGTCCTCTATGGTCTTTTGGCAGGGGCCATGGTCTGCACTCTCAAATCCATGTTCAAGGGATAGCTTGTAAGCTGCCTTGACTTCTACTACTCTCTCCTCCTGCGCTCTTAGCTGTTGTGCGAGGCGGGCGTTTTTCTCCCGTATTCTCGCTTCATGGATCTTTGCCTCAGTAACCTGGCATTCCAGATACTCTATTCTAGCCTGATGTTGGCTGGCTACAACTTGGCATTCCTGATTCAGCACGTGAAGCGCTGTGATGAGTTTTTCCCCACCCATGGCCTTTTCATCTATCTCTGCTGCCTGGGCAGTGATCTTGGCTGCCTGTGCTGCAACGACCCGGTCCAATATCTGGACTTGTTTCTTGTAGCACATCAGCCATACTGCCTTTTCCACTGACTTCTTATGCTCTTTGCTCTCTGTCCACCTGATGGCTGCGTCTACCGGACGCCCATCCAGTAAGAGATCGGAAATCCACTGCTTAGTGAGATTTACCTTACCAAAGATATAATCCGCTATCCTCTCATCCATTGCATTTCGACCATTCAAACCTGGGTCTAATACATTGCAATCCTGCTGCCAGTGTCCTGCCACGGTCGCCATTTTCTGTAAGGGGTTTTCTCTCTGAGATCGCAGAGGTTTCTCTCGCCAGAGGCCTCTCTCTCTCTTTTGCACAATAAACCTTGAGTGGTTCAACCCACTCGCCCCTTAGATTCTAGACACTGGACTTAGGTGCAGGAACTACAATGCAGAGAAGACTCTGATAGACCAAGTTTAATTAATCAAAATTGAATTTTATTGCATTTGGAAAAACAAATCAAATGCAAGCAAATGAGAGGGTACATTGGAGGGGAAAACAAATCATAACCATACATTACTGACTAAAATAGATACAGGCATATTATCCTTCACAAAGGTCATCATGAAATGGGGAAACACACGGAACATCGAGGGACAACAGCTCATGTTAATTATACCCAAAATGCCCATCCCCTTAAACCTATCTAGATCCGATTATGAAGGGCCAGAAACATGCTCACCAATCCAGTTGGAAAAAAGTATAGAGTTTTGAAACAGGTCTGCGTTTTGATCCCCTCAGGCGTCCTGTTTCCTCGTGGTCAGTGGAGGCACAGCAGGCTGCGCCACACCTCTCTCTCTTTCTCGAGGTGAAGGTGACGGACAGGCTGGACACTGACGGGCCTGGATGTTGGCGGAGATCATCTGCTTGACCACGGTTGGAAGCATCTAGCCGGCTTTCATATAGGTTTCTTCTGTAGTTTTCCTACCCTCCCGTTTCGTAAACAGCCTGGGGTTGGTCGATGATCTCCCGATGTTTTACCCCGGGGCGGGACGCCGACTCGAGCCGTCTTCTTCTCCGAACTCCAGCTGCTATCGAAGGTAAAGGCTATTACCGAAGGTCCCACGAAGATGATGAAGAAAGGAACCTTTCTCTTCCCAATATCTAAGATGAAGCTCTCTCGCTACCCCCGGTGTCTCCAATTATACTTCTCAGAAGAAGCCTCTATCTCCCGCCAAATCAAGGTTAGTCTTTGTTTAACTTTTGGCGGGTTTATGGCACAGCTGGGTAGTTATTATATTTAAACTGCTTTCGGGATGGCCGGTGATGGCCATCTCTGGTCTGGGATGACCTGGTAATGTTTTAATGTCTTCTTGATGTCTTTAACGGGTACTTGATGCGTTCTTTATGAATATGGAACTGTTCCCCTTTGTCTGGGTAAACATCTAGATGGCCTTTATCTACAGGCTGATCTGACTGGATCTGCATCCAATCTTTATGTATGTGTGGGTGTCTGGTTTCGTTCTCTCAGAAACGGCTTCCAGAACTTACTGTGGGTTGAATCCACAAAGGCTGTCGGGGGACTGCAGGAACCATTTTAAAGTGTCCCAATAAGTCAGTCATGGGGTCTGGTGGCCATTTTGTGTGTCCCTTTTCTGGGCTTCTTTTAAAACAGTCTTTTAAAATCAAGGCCTCTTCTGCCAGAGGACCCTTATAATATAATATTAATTTTGCAAATTCTACACCGGAGATGAAACTTTAAATGCAGGAATCTGTGAAAAGGATGCTCTGGAGCCAGCCAGACAAAGTAAACAGAGAATACGCATTCATTCGACTTGAAATAGATCAAGCCAGAATGGGCCTAATATCGAGGCCATTAGGTTTCTGCATATTTAATCGATAACAGCTCACAGTAGCCATCAAATCAGGATGGGGACAATTAAGTCTTCTCCATGACAAATAACCAGGACATCGGGGCCATTAGACCCGGAGACAACCACTCTACATGTCATTAAAATAAATGGCTGTTATCATTTAAACAAGCCCGCCAAAAGTTAAACAATGGACTGACCTGATTTGGCGCACAGATAAGGAGTTGAGGAACGGGTATAATTGCAGGCCCATCAGTAGCAATCGCTCTCTTGACTCTTGACTCTTACCTCTTGCCTGTGGCCTTGGCCTGCTGCCTCTCGTACTCGCGCCCTGGCCTCGTGGCGGGTTCTCTTCTCGCTCCCTGCACCGCGCAACAACCAAGGACGCCCATTACACCAGGGCCAAATGCGGGAGGAGAACGAGACCCAAGTTCAAAACCACACAGGACACACAGGCCACAAACGGGCAGATGAGATGTGATGAGACGAAGAAGAAGGTAAACCGGTAAGGGCAGAGAAGGACAGCGGAAAGACGCATTTGGGGACAAACGGACAGTTATAAGCTGATGTTTGGTGAATACGTTGATGTTACAGTGTAACCCCAAATTTAAGAATATGCTGACAGTCGAAGGATGGGTAGCAAATTCGAGACATACAGCCTAGTTATAAGCTGGCATTTGTCACATGGACAGCCATCGCCCGGTTAAAGAATAAACTGGCATTCGAAGCATGGATAGTGAAATCATTTTGACGGTAAAGACCGCCAATCGACCCCCGACCGTAACATTACCGCCAACGACCGCCCGAGGGAGAAGAAGCAGAAAACCCATCGCAACTCGATGATGACGATAGCTGAGGAAAAGGAGGGCGCTTCGCATCAACAACTTCAGCGCCGCACCCTGAGACCACGTGGCGATGGGATACCCCAAAGGACAGCAAGAATGGACCACAAAACTCACAACCGTTAAAGCAACAGGTTTTGGATTGGTGAGCATGAGTTCCTGGCCCCTCATAGCTTAATCTAGTTAGGTATAGTGGGTGGGATAAGGATAAGGGGATTGTTAATGTACTTGTTTTCCCTCGATGTGCCGTTTGTTCCCCATTCCCATATAAGTGTAATTGTTTATGCCTGTATTTTCATACCAGTAATTTCCATAAGATTGTTGTATTCTGCTTTTAATAAAATTTTGGTTTTCTTACACCAAACCACTTGTCTACTCGATTTTCTGTATCGCCGCCTGTACCTAAGTCCGATATTTAGAAACCAGGGGTGTGGGAGCGATTTGAACCACTCAAAGGACAGTCAGAGGTGAAGCTGACTGGGTGCACGCCACCCCCTACAGAAATGGTGACCGCGGCATGACACTGGCAATAGGGGTGCGATACAGTAGACAATGGTTCGGATGAGCAAACCATGATGGAGGAAAGGATTTCTGATTATGTGTTTAGTAAGGTGAACATCACAAAGAAGTGGATCACCACTCTGTTAAAGGCTGGGCATCCGGTAGATGCAGCAGCTAAGTGGACAGAGGGGAGGGAACACAAGAAGTCCTTAAAGAAGGCAGTCTGGCTGATGTGTTTCAAAAAGCAGGTCCAGCTTCTGGACAGGTTCATTGCAGCACAGGCAGCCGAGTTAAAGGAGTCAGCCCTGGAGATCCAGGACAAGGCTCTAGCAGGGGAGAAGTTACTGGTAGCATTGCAGGTCCTGAATCAGGAAAGGATGCATTTAATGGGAGAACATAAGGCCCAGTTGGAATACCTACAGTGCCAAGTCAGCGAAGCCAAGGGAAATGAGTTGAGGTTGCGGGAAAAGAACGCCCGCCTAGCAAGGCAAGTTAGGGAACAGGAGGAGAAAGTAAAAGAGGTAAAGGCAGCTTACAAGCTAGCGAGTGAACAGGGGTTTGAAGAGGCAGATCATGGCTCCTGCAAAGAGCAGATAGAAAATCTGAGCCTGGCACTGAGGAATGCAAAAGGCATGGTGTGCCTCATAAGCCCGAAGGCAGGCCAGGCGGATTTTATGGGGAACGAGGGGAAGATGGTTCAAACATCATTGGTAGTGCCCAGGGACGACCCGGTGGAGGAACAGGAGGTGTCACGACCACCACCCGTAACGCCAGGTTTCAGCGAGGTCTGGCAGCAAAGTGGGATGGAGCCAGAGGTGGGAGCAGATGTGGAGCAACCCCCGCCAGAGAGTCTGGAGCCGGGCCCGATGTGCCCAGCCCGGCATCGGAGGTTCGGCCCACCCGTTAATGGCGACGATGAGGGACCCCTCCAAAACCAGTTCGTATTACCCTATAGCACCCAGCAGCTTAGGGCTATGGAGAGCCATATCCCAAAGCTCTCCGAAAAAGGGGGCCCCTCGATCCACTTCAAGGAGGTAGAGCAGGCAGCCAGCATCAACGATTGCAATGATGCTGAGCGGGCCAAAATGCTGCTATTTTCCCTGGCGAGTAGGCTCCTCCAATCCCTCTCTGACAAGTGTAAGAAGGGGCAGTGCAGGTATGAGGGGCTCAGGGATGAAGTTCTGGAGGCCATGGGGTTGAATGAGGGAAGTCCTTTCTCCCGTGTGGAGAAGACGGTCCAGCTCGCAGGGGAAACCACGCAGGCTTTCGCGGACAGGTTATGGCCGGTGTACCGGAGTGCCTGTCCGGGGACACCTAACCGGGCATTCCTGAATGGGGATCCACTGGCCCATTGGCTCCGTTGCCTGGTGGCAAACAGCTTACCACAGGTCTGGGCCAAGGCGGAAGTCTGGTTCGACCCCAAGAATCCCGAGACCGCCTAACTTACGGTGATCAGACAGTCGACCCTAGCCTATAAGAATGGTAGGGGAACCGATGCACACCCACCCAAGGGGAAGGTGCATGAGGTAAAACCCGGACAGGGTAGGAAAGAGTGGCATCAGGAAGGGAATAACCCCCCCAACACAAAGACGAATAGTTACGGGTGTGGGAAGGATGGTCACTGGCAGAAGGAGTGCAAAAACCCTTGGAAAGATAACAAGGGAAAGAACTCCGCAGCCCCAGCCCAAAAGGTAGAGGCAGGAATCCCTCCCGCCGCGGTCGAGTCATTTTTGGACACCATGAGTTCCTTATGGACTGGCCACGGGAGAGTAGCAGCTGCTACCGGTGCTCTGACCCCGTCAGCCCCATCCAACCCACAGCCCTGACTAGAGCCAGCGCAGCCTGTTTACCTGTGTTCCCTTCAGTACAATGAATGGATAAGACCCCTCGTGGAGATGGAGGTAGAAAAGGTGAAGGGGACCTATCTGTTGGACACGGGGGCATCATGCACCATGGTCCATTCAGCTAACCCCACCACCTCGCCCCTATCTAACAGGGCCCCATACAGTCTGGAGCGATTCACAGGCAAAGAACTGGCCGGCTCGTTTTCCATCCCGCTCGCCATTCGGTTAGGACCACTCCACTCTAAGTGGACCTGTGTCCTGATGAAGTGGGAAGCGGAGGGTGGAAGAGGGGTCCTGGGAGCCGACTTTATTGTAGGCCACAGGATTCAGGTCCTTTTAAGAAATCATTGCCTATGGGGGGCAAGTAAAGAAAAGGATGGCGAGGTAGTAGTAATCCCAGGGAAGGAAGGGAAGGGGACCCTGTGCACCATGAAGCCCAAAGAGGGTTATAACCTCGAGCTCATGGTCAGTAACACCCCAAAGGAGTTCCAGGCATTTGTGCAGGCCCACCTTGCCACATTTGCCACACACAAACACGACTGCGGGAGGGTCAACGGGTTTGAGGTCAGCGTAGACGGGGACCCCATGGCCCTGTGATGAAATATTTCCATTCATCACTGCCTGTGACTGAGATCGGTTTCAGTGTAATTTCCCTTCCCCCAGACCTCATTGTATTGTGTACTGGAATGTGCTGTATTGTATACTGGAATGTGCTGGAATGTGCTGTGTGTAGGGCTCCGCCCATACCTGGCCCCGTTTGTAAGCTAACTCAGTCTGGCCCCAGTCTCCAGAAGGAAGACATCTCTCTCTCTTACGTGTTACGTTCTAAGTTAATAAAAGCCTTGTTTTGTCCTGCTAACTTCGAGTCTCGGGATTATTGAGGCACATCAATTTTATTAACTTATTTTTCAACACTATGGATCAACTCCTGAAACCCGAACGTTTGGATTTGGATCAACATGCTCCGGACGCATCAGCACGCTTCGGACACTGGTTTGAGTGTATGGAATTCTTCCTGGACAATTCCGCAGCCGTCAAAGACGCTACGGACGCTGCGAGGATGAGACTCGGAATTCTGCGGAATTGGGTAAGCCACCGGGTTTACCCCCTCATCCAAGACGCCGAGACGTACCTGGCCGCCTGCGACATCTTAAAGGCGCATTACCAGCAGCCTACGAATGAGGTATATGCTAGGCACCTGCTCGCCACCCGCGCACAGCGACCTGGGGAATCGGTGGAGGAGTTCCTAAGCACCCTGAAAATGCTTGGCAAAGACTGCAAGTGCCGAGATGTAAAAGCCGCAGTGTACACTGACGAGCTTGTTCGCGATGCCTTCATCACAGGCCTCAGCTCCACTTACATCCGGCAAAGACTGCTGGAAAAAACGGGGTTGGACCTGAAACAGGCTGCGGGCACCGCGCGATCCCTGGATGTGGCCCAGAGAAACTCGGACGCCTACTCTTCAGCCCGCACCATCCACGCCGCCACGTGTGCACCGAGGGTGCTGCCATCTTGGAAGGCATCTTCCCCGCCCGACAGCCCGACACCGGCTGGGCCCCGCTCTCCCCCCAGAAGCCCTACGACAGCCGCGACGCGTCAGGGACCCAACTGCTACTTCTGCGGGCAGCCAAAGCACACCAGAAACCTGTGCCCGGCGAAAGGCACCACCTGCTTTAAGTGCAGTGAGAAGGGGCACTTCGGGAAGGTGTGCAGAGGGAACCCCGCCGGAAAACCCGCCACCGCCGCGTGTGCGCCGTGGGAGCGGCCATCTTGGACGCCATCTTGCCCGACCTCGTGGGGTCCGCCATCTTGTGAGCAGACAGCGTGGACGCCATCTTGTATCGATCAGGGCCCTACAGTGGCATCGGTCACAGTGGACCAGACCAGGCCGCACCCGCTATCCAGATCAATGGTGGACATCGAGGTAAACGGGTGCCGGGTTAAATGCTTAATTGACAGTGGAAGCACGGAGAGCTTTATCCACCCAGAACTGGCACAACAACTCTCCCTAAAGGTGGTCCCTACTCAGGGTACCATCTCTATGGCTGACAAAACCCAGACATCGACCATTCTGGGTTACTGCACGGTACAATTGTGCGTTAACGGAACTGTATATGATAATTTTAAAGTATTAATCATGAAGAACCTATGTGCGAGCGTGATCTTGGGCCTGGATTTCCAGTGCAACCACCAAAGCATCACGCTCAAGTACGGTGGGTCCCAGCCGCCCCTCACAGTGTGCGGTCTGGCTACCC
The DNA here is from genome assembly GCF_052327205.1 of Somniosus microcephalus. Taxonomy (NCBI): domain Eukaryota; kingdom Metazoa; phylum Chordata; class Chondrichthyes; order Squaliformes; family Somniosidae; genus Somniosus; species Somniosus microcephalus. The sequence continues at coordinate 224,784,242 of NC_140993.1, read as the reverse complement.
TGAAGGTAAAGCCGCCTTCGCTATTCGCGAACCTTACCCCTAACTGCCGGCCAATAGCGACCAAAAGCAGGAGGTACAGCTGGGAGGACAGGCGGTTTATCGCGACCGAGGTAGCCAGGCTCCTGAAAGAGCGCATTATTGAACGCAGCAATAGCCCGTGGCGCGCCCAAGTGGTGGTGGTAAAGGGTAGCGAGAAGAAACAGATGGTGATCGACTATAGTCAAACGATCAACAGGTACACCCTACTAGACGCCTACCCGCTACCCCGCATATCAGAAATGGTGAACCAAATCGCCCAATACCGGGTGTTCTCCACCATCGACCTCAAGTCAGCGTACCACCAGCTCCCTATCAGACCAGAGGACCGCCCGTACACCGCCTTCGAGGTGAACGGACGCCTCTACCAATTCCTCAGAGTCCCCTTTGGGGTGACGAATGGGGTCTCGGTCTTCCAGAGGGAGATGGACCGCATGGTCGATGACCGCCACTTGCAGGCAACCTTCCCCTACCTCGACAACGTCACCATCTGCGGTCACAACCAGCAGGATCACGACTCGAACCTCGAGAGGTTCCTGAAAACCGCACAAAAACTCAACCTCACCTACAACGAGGACAAGTGCGTTTACAACACCACGCGCCTCTGCATACTAGGCAGCGTGGTGGAGAATGGGGAAATCGGGCCAGACCCCGACCGATTGCGCCCCCTACGGGAGCTGCCCCTGCCCAACACTCCCAAAGCCCTGAAAAGGTGCCTGGGGTTATTTTCTTATTATTCCCAATGGGTCCCCAACTACTCCGACAAAGCCAGCCCCCTATTGAAAGCATCCTCTTTCCCGCTCTCTGCTGAGGCCCACGCCGCCTTCAAAAGCATTAAGCAGGATATTGAGCGGGCCACGCTACAGGCAGTGGACGAGAACACTCCATTTCAAGTGGAAAGTGATGCGTCTGACTTCGCCTTGGCGGCCACCCTCAACCAGGCGGGGCGGCCCGTAGCTTTCTTCTCGAGGACCCTCCAAGGGCCCGAGATCAGACACTCCTCCGTGGAAAAGGAGGCCCAAGCCATCGTGGAGGCAGTGCGCCACTGGTGCCACTACCTAGCCGGCAAACGCTTCACCCTACTTACCGACCAGCGGTCGGTAGCGTTTATGTTCAATAATAAACAGAGGGGGAAGATTAAAAATGATAAGATTCTTAGGTGGCGGATCGAGCTCTCCACCTTCGAGTACGACATCATTTACCGGCCAGGGGCCCTTAACGAATCCCCTGATGCCCTCTCACGAGGGATGTGTGCCAGCACCACCGGGGATCGGCTACAGACCCTCCACAACGACCTCTGCCACCCAGGGGTCACGCGGCTGCTCCACTTCATAAAATCCCGTAACTTACCCTACTCGATTGACGAAGTTCGGTCCCTGACCAAGAACTGCCGCACTTGCGCTGAGTGCAAGCCCCGGTTCTACCGCCCAGATAGAGCCCACTTAATCAAAGCTACACGGCCCTTTGAGCGGCTCAGCTTAGATTTCAAGGGCCCCCTCCCGTCCGTCGACCGCAATGTTTACTTCCTGAACATTGTGGACGAATACTCCCGGTTCCCATTCGCCTTCCCCTGCCCAGACATGACCAGCGCCACGGTCATTAAATGCCTCAACAGCCTGTTCTGCCTGTTCGGTATGCCGAGCTACATCCATACGGATAGGGGGGCGTCCTTCATGAGTGAAGAGCTACGCCAGTACATGCTGTCCAGGGGGATCGCCACAAGCCGTACCACCAGCTACAACCCCCGGGGTAACGGCCAAGTGGAGCGAGAGAACGGGACAGTATGGAAAGCAGTCACTCTAGCTCTAAGGACCAAGGGCCTCCCTATCTCCCGCTGGCAGGAAGTCCTCTCGGATGTGTTCCGTTCGATATGGTCGCTATTGTGCACGGCCTCTAATACCACGCCTCATGAACGAATGTTTGTCTTTCCCCGGAAATCCACCTCAGGCGTATCCATGCCGTCATGGCTTTCCACCCCAGGTCCGGTACTCGTGCGAAGGCATGTGAGGGGCCACAAGACGGACCCTCTCATGGAGCCAGTACACCTACTCCACGCCAATCCCCAATACGCATATGTCCGGCACGCCGACGGAAGGGAGGACACCGTGTCCATAAAAGACGTCGCCCCAGCCGGCATCGACAACAACCACGGCAATAGCGGCAACGACGATCACAGCAACTCTTACCCACCCACTACTCTTTCATCACCCCCGGAAGAACACCGACCAACGGCACCCCCACCAACTACTCCTTCAACAACCCTGGCGGCACCCCCGGCAGAGACCCAGGAGGCTACCGGGGACACCCAGCCGACACCCGCGGCACCGCAACAGCCACGTCGGTCGCAGAGGACTATCAAACCCCCGAACAGACTAAATCTATAGAAGGGGTGAATGTGATGAAATATTTCCATTCATCACTGCCTGTGACTGAGATCGGTTTCAGTGTCATTTCCCTTCCCCCAGACCTCATTGTATTGTGTACTGGAATGTGCTGTATTGTATACTGGAATGTGCTGGAATGTGCTGTGTGTAGGGCTCCGCCCATACCTGGCCCCGTTTGTAAGCTAACTCAGTCTGGCCCCAGTCTCCAGAAGGAAGACATCTCTCTCTCTTACATGTTACGTTCTAAGTTAATAAAAGCCTTGTTTTGTCCTGCTAACTTCGAGTCTCGGGATTATTGAGGCACATCAGGCCCGACCACAGAAACAGTATTACTTCCCCAGGGAAGCGGAGACAGACATGGAAGCAGCCATGTCCTTCTTAGTACAGCAGGGAGTTCTGAGACCGATAGCCACCCACGTAAACTCTCCACTGTGGCCAGTTAGAAAGCCGGACAATTCCTGGAGGGCCACGGTGGACTATCGGGTGCTCAATAGTAACATCCCAGCCTGTGCACCCACGGTAGCAGCAGTTGCCGACCTGATAGGAAGTATCCCAGCATCCCCGGCTACTTTCACGGTGCTGGATATTTCCAACGGGTTTTGGTCCATTCCTTTAAGGAGGGAGGATCAGTACAAGTTTGCCTTTACGTTTAAAGAGCAACAGTACACGTGGAAATGTTTGCCTCAGGGCTTCCACAACAGCCCCAGCATTTCCATCAGTGCATGGTGAACAGTTTAAAGGATTTCAGTCAGCCCAGACAGTTGGTGCAGTATGTGGATGACCTGCTTCTCTTCACCGATTCGAGAGAGGAGCCTGGCCCACTACTGGCCGAACTGCTGGAGCTGATTGGGCAAAAGGGTTTTAAAGTAAACCCCAAGAAAGCACAGATCGGCCAGCAGGAGGTGAAATTCCTGGGCCTGACTGTACGCGCTGGAGAAAGGGCCATAGATAAGGCTAGGAGAGAAGCGGTATAAGAGTTACCAGTCCCCAACACAGTGACATGTGTGAGGTCGTTTCTAGGGCTAACCGGGTACTGCAGAGACTTCATTGAGGACTATGCAGCCACAGCAGCCCCTCTGCTCCCACTCCTACACAAGGGAGTGGAGTGGGTTTGGGATGAGGGTTGCCAGGCAGCATTTGTCAGAAAGACTTGCAGAACTCACCAGCTCTAGGGGCCATAGATGGGGGGAAAGTGTTTTTCCTGGAGGTAGCAGCCAGCGGGGACAGCCTGAGTGCTGTGCTGCTCCAAGAGCGGCATGGCCAGCTGAGGCCAGTGGTCTACTCCTCCAGGATACTCATGGATGTGGAGAGGAGCTACTCCAACTGTGAGCGGCACCTTTTGGCCACACATTGGGCTGTGAAAAGATCGCTGATCTTCACAGGCACCTCTCCCATCACCCTCCTCACCCATCACACACCCACCCAGTTGCTCCTGGATGGGAGGATCAAGGATGGAACGTTGAGCAGTGCCCGCATTGCTCGCTGGACCCTGCTCCTCTCACAGATTGACCTCAAGGTGAAGGGTCTCTGCGAGCCAAAACTCGCAGCTAACCTGGTATATCCTGAAACAGCCCACCGGTGTTCCATAGAAGGGGTTTGGGAAGTGGACATAGGTTTACGGGCTGGGATACAACCCAGAGGCCGCGAGATCTATGTGGATGGCTCCAGCACGGTATCTGCTGGTGAGCAACACACGGGGTGTGGAGTTTACGACCCAGCGCTGAACATTGCCGTGGAGATTAAGCTCCCCAGCACCATGAGCGCCCAGCAGGCTGAACTGTCCGAGGTAGTGTACGTCATTACACACCCTGAAATCTTCCCCACCCCATACACGATTTGCTCGGACAGCATGTTTACATGCAATTCATGTACGGAGTACCTGGCCATCTGGTCCCACCGCGGATACACCTCCGCCGACGGGAGGCCCCTCACTGTAAAACCCCTGCTGGAAAAGATCCTAGTAGCAGTGGGGAGGAAGGGGAGGTTTTCATCCAGAAGGTGAAAGCCCATTCCTCCACATAACCCCAGCAGGCAACCAGCAGACTGACTTGCTCGCCAAGGAGGGTGCCCGCACAGGCACTTTCTGGGACCCGTATGGGTCCAGACCCATGGCGGCAGTCAGAGGTAGGGATGGGACCCAAGGGAGTGCAGGGGTAGCTTTAGCCCCGGACCTTAAGACGGTCCAAGCCCAAGACCCCGTCCTCAAGGCAGTCCTCAGTGCGGTGACTGAGGGAAAAAGGGTAGCGGGTCCGTACGGCACTGCAACCCTCTCCGTGAAAGAGGGCATGCTGTTCCGGGGGGGAAAATGGGTAGTGCCGCAGCAACACCGGAGGGAATTCCTTCAACTGGCCCATGAGAGTCCAGGAGCGGGACACCCCGGGCCTGAGACCACCTGGCAGCAGGTGGAACAGGCGGGATGGTGGCCAGGACTCAGGGAAGATGTCCACGAGTTCTGTGCCGGCTGTCTGGTGTGCGCTGCTAATAACCCTGACCCCCACAAAAGGAAGATTCCTATGGGACACATCAGGAGGGTAGAGGGACCATGGCAGTCGATACAGGTCGACTACATCGGGCCCCTGCCCACCGCCCAGGGATGGTATAAATATTGCCAAGTCCTGGTAGATGTGTTCACGAAATGGGGAGAGGCCTTCCCCTGCAGAACAGCCACAGCTCTGGGTACTGCCAGGATCCTGGTCTGGAAAGTGTTCTCACGGTGGGAGCTACCACAGTATGTGAAGTCCGACCAAGGGAGTCACTTCACATGACAGGTGATGCAGAATACCCTTATGCTGCTAGGCAGCGAGGGGAAGTGGCACGTGGCCCACAACCCACAGTCATCAGGGATTGTGGAGAGAATGAATAGGACCCTAAAAGAAAGGTTGAGGAAGGAGACGGTGGACTCGCCCCGTAAATGGGCCGAGGTCCTACCGTTGGTTCTGATGGGGATCCGGGCCAGCCAGTCAAAAAGCACGGGGTACTCACCGTATGAGCTGATGACTGGCAGCGTTATGCGGACCCCCACCCATGTACTAGCCCTGGTGCTCACGGAGGGTCAGTTCAGAGAGGTAAACCAGGACCGGTTCGCCCGAAACCTCGTTGAGCACCTTAAACAGGTCCATGAGCAGGCGGCTGGGAACGTGGGAAAGCAGCATCGGAGTAACCGATTACTGTTGGAACCCCGAAAGCACCACGAGTGGGAGGTAGGAGATCAGGTCATGGTGAGGAACTATGCCCGAGTAGGGAGTCTGGAACCATTATACATGAGGACATACAGCATTGTAGACAAGGCCAGCCCCATGGTATACGCCGTTAAGATGTCTCGGCGCACCAAATCATTCCATATTAATCAGTGTAAACTGTTTAAACCCGAAAAGAGACAACAGCCAGTTAGGTTAGGGCCTGAGGATAGAAATCCTTAGCCTGCAGCAGGAGCGAGTTCACAGACTGCACAGGCAGGCGCTGTGGCTTGCTTAAGGGGAGGGGCCATCCTGCCCACCGATTGGGACACTCCCCCACTCTTCTGGGCTCCAGATGAGGAGGGACCCGAGGGCGAAAACTCCGCCCCTAACCCAGGTGTATAGGAGGAGGGAACTGAGAGCGAAAACCCCGCCCCGGACCCAGATTTGGGACCTGAGGGCGAGAACCCCCAGCCAGCGGCAGTGGTAAGCACACAGGCCGCGCCGGAGGGGGCAGCGGTTTGGGTTAAAGGCCCACCAGCCAAGAAAACCCCACCCGCCAAAGTCCTCAGAAGGTCCCCACGGACGCCCCAGCCAAGGAAGCCATGGTCGCCGGCTCCCCATTTTAAAGGGACAGCCTCCCGAGTTAGGGGGAAGTCCAAGGACAGAGTTCCCCAGCCAACAGCCACAGGCTACAAGGGACCGACAGTGCAGGACAGTGCGGCCACGCCGAAGGGAGCGGTGTGCCGCAGTCCAAACAGAGATTAGCCTGGCCGCCCGGAGACGGGTGGCAGATATACACAGTTAGGTAACCTAAGTCTGTATTGTTAAGCTTGGGTGTTTGGTTTAATTTAAACGAGGTGATGGGTAGTTTAAATAGTAGTATTGTTAAGTATGTGTATTAAGAACATAAGAACATAAGAAATAGGAGCAGGAGTAGGCCGATCGGCCCCTCGAGCCCGCTCCACCATTCAATAAGATCATGGCTGATCTGATCCTAACCTCAAATCTTCTATCACTCTGCATCCACCCGAACCCATGTGATATCCCGAGAGAGGCGAAAAACCAGATAAAGACCCAATGGCCAATTTGGGAGAAAAAAACCTGGGAAATTCCTCTCCGACCCATCTAGGCGATCGAAATTCTTCCAGGAGATCACTCTGTCCCTATATTTTCTACAGTACTTACCTTCTGTAAAGGCGATCTCCACCCCAGCCAGGAACAGGAATAAAACCATCTCCTGAAATCTAACACAGAATTAGAACACAGTAGGAGCAGAACCAGGCTACACGGCCCCTGGGCCCACTCCACTACCCACAGGGCCATGACCATTCCGAACCTAGACTCATGTCCAATTTCCTGCCTGCTCCCCATAACCCTTAATTCCCTTTACTTCTAGGAAACTATCTATTTCTGTTTTAAATTTATTTAATGATGTAGCTTCCACAGCCTTCTCAGGCAGGAAATTCCACAAACCCACCACCCTCTGAGTGAAGAAGTTTCTCCTCATCTCAGTTTTGAAAGAGCAGCCCCTTATTTTAAGATTATGCCCCCTAGTTCTAGTTTCACCCTTCATTGGGAACATCCTCACCGCATCCACCTGATCAAGCCCCTTCACAATCTTATATGTTTCAATAAGATCGCCTCTCATTCTTCTGAACTCCAATGAGTAGAGTCCCAACCTACTCAACCTCTCCTCATATGACCACCCCCTCATCCCCGGGATTAACCGAGTGAACATTCTTTGTACTGACTCGAGAGCAAGTATGTCTTTTCTTAAGTATGGACACCAAAACTGTATGCCGTATTCCAGGTGCGGTCTCACCAATACCTTGTACAACTGCAGCGAGTCGCAAGACTCGACTGTGCTTTTCCCAAGCCAGAGAATCTCCTTGGGACCTGGCTATATGCTCTTGTGGCTCTTTGCAGAAAGAGGATTTGAGAATGAAGGGGTGCGTACTCCTACTCGCTCTGCTAGGGATGAGCGTCGGAAAGCGAGGCGACATGGAGGACTCCCACATCTACGGGTGCTCGGGAGAAAAGGCTCCAGTGGTGACTGCTGGGAGCAGCGAACAAGGCGCAGAGGGACCCACCATCTACGCCCATGAGGGGAGATGGCCCAGGTGGTTGGGATCCAACTCCACCCGGTACTCCAGCCAGACCGGGTTCACCTACGGGGAGGCTTCCCTCCCCTGCCCCAGCGTACAGGTTGTGGCCTCAAGGGTCGGGGTCACTGAGGGGAAATGCGTGTGCCTGACTTGCAAAGGGCAGATTCCCCTGGGAAGATGGTGGTGGCTCAGAAAGCTGAGCACAGGCATGGGGGATCGCACAGCCGACTGGGAACGGATGGGAAACGACACCCACCGGAGGGTCACCAGGACCCAAGAAGGGATTAGAGTATGTTGGGATAAGTGGTGGGAGTCAGAACAGCGAATCTATGTCTGTATGTGGGGGTCAAAACGGGCCTGCCCTACAGGCATATCTATCATCTTCTCCGCATCATGGCAGGATAAGGGGAAGGGGGTGGAATGGGATGCCCACCTACACACATGCATAATCCCATGTTACCCAGCCCCAGTTAAAGCCACTGAGCTAGTGGAATGCGCCCGGAAGCCCTTGCCCACGACTTAGGCAGCAAGGACACACAGAGAGGGGTGCCCCACCACCACCAAGGGACCAGGAAATGGGCTGGTACTAGTACCTACGGATCAGGTACTATACCAGGGGGTACACTACGCGGTAACCTCCATGATTTTAAATCTCACCGAGGTACACTTACCGGAGTGGTGTCCCAAAGAGACAGAGCAGCTATACCAGGCCCTGTTAAAGGGCATGTTCAAGGAGTTTTACGATTTCGATATCGCCAATGTCGACAAAACTGAACAGTACACCACACACCGCGAGTACTTTGGTAACACAGGGAGACAAAGAAGGGGAGTATGGAATGAAGTTTTTACTGCGTTTAACACTGGGTCCTCTGTCATCAACAGTCTGGATGACATAGAGCTGCAGACCCAGATAAACGGTTTAAAAACACAGTTAAGGAAGATATTAATGGATGAGAACAAGGTAGTAGGCTCGGAGTTACATGAAGATCAGGCCATGACAGTCCATTTGAAAGAAATTATAGCAGAGCTGGAGAAGCACGCAAAGACTGTAAATGTCCTCGTAAGAGAGGACAGAAATGCTTCTGACCAGGCTGCGCAGAACGAGGTGTGCGTGCTGTATGGGGCATGGTTGCTGGGCGAGGGCCGCAGTAATCTGGAGGATTTAAAACAGGGTTTAGTCTCCTACTGGATCAGCAACAAGCACCTCGCAGCCCTTCATCCGTTTGAGAATGCATTAAGCCCGTGCCAACTCTGGCTAGCCTCCGAGGCCTACCCAGTCCCAATGGATTTTGGACGGTCCAACCAAACCATCATGGGAATAGTAGTGAGAATGCCGGTCATGGGTAGGACAGCCCGACCCGCGCCGGTATACAGGGTAGAGAACATTGGAGTCATTCAACGGGGTGCACACATTCGTTTCACAGCGGTCCCACCTTACATCATAAAGTGGGAGCACGCTATGACAGGTACTGACCTCTCGGGGTGCCGGAGCCAGGGAGCACACATAATCCTGTGTCCCCAGCACTTGAGTGCCTATTCAAAACCACAGTGTGGGTTTAAAGCTATTGGCGCAAAACCTATAAATTGCACCATGGAGGCAATGGCACAAGGCCATGTCTCCCCACAGGTAGCATATATAGGAGGTGGGACATATTGTGTCACCACAGGCGCGCCCCACTACCAGCATGGACAGCATAGCTGGTGTCCGGTAAGAGACAGCAGTTTCTGCTTTAAACCCGAGGCAGAAGTTCAAGTGGCCCAGGAACGAATTGTCCCCATTCCTGAACCCTCCACTGTTCACCTCACTGTAAAGGTTAATTTTACCAAACTGCAATAGTATGTAGCACATTTCGGCTACGAAATCCCCTCTCTCCCAGAACACCTTACCAAAATGCTCAAAGCCGTAATAGTCTCACAGAAACATTTCTACACGTTAGAGCAGAAAATGGTAGAAATAGGGGCTAAGGTATTGGACATTGTGATCCCACCCTGGTGGGACATTTTCAATAATATAGAGGTCCCTTCGTGGATCAGACTGGTTTCCCACTTTCTCGTGGTTTGCCAGCTGGGGATAGTATTGTACCTAGTCTGCACTCAGTGCAAGGAAAAGGGTCAAATACTAGAATTCTGAAACCAAAGGACCTGGAAGGAACATTATGTGAGGGTGGAGGGAGATACACCTGTTTGAGTTTTTGTATTTCTGATTAAAAATTGTTTTTTTGTGTTTGTTGTTTTTAATAAAGATTTTAAAATGTGTTGTTAATAAAGATGTATGTGTACCAAGTGGTGCAAGGGTGTCGGACCCCCTCCATGCTTGGAAGTATGTATACTTATGTACACCACATTTTCGTGGAATGGGAAGTGCATGTGTCGTGGGTATGTTAGATAGGTAATTACAGGGGAAGGTTGACTATGGAGGGTCGGAAATTTTGCTCACCTCATCAGGATGATACTTAAAGCGAGTTTAGTATCATCAAGGGGGAGTGTAATTGCAGGCTTCTCAAAATCCCCGCACTCCCCAAATTAGGGGTCAAGCGACCCTGTTTTGGACAAGTTATTAAAACCAGGGTACCCAAAATGGCTTCTGTAACCTCGTGACCAAAATCAACAGGATTTTTAAATCAAGGCTCTACAGACAGGCAGGCCTGGAGATGAAACTTTAAATGCAGGAATCTGTGAAAAGGACTCTTTGGAGCCAGCCAGACAAAGTAAACACAGAATACGCATTCATTCGACTTGAAATAGATCAAGCCAGAATGGGCCTAGAATCGAGGCCATTAGGTTTCTGCATATTTAATCGGTAACAGCTCATAGTAGCCATCAAGTCAGGATGGGGACAATTAAGTCTTATCCATGATAAACAACCAGGACATCGGGGCCATTAGACCCGGAAAAAACCACTCTACATGCTGTTAAAATAAATGGCTGTAATCATTTAAACAAGCCTGCCAAAAGTTAAACAATGGACTGACCTGATTTGGCGTGCAGATAAGGAGTTGAGGAACGGGTATAATTGTAGGCCTATCAGTAGCAATCGCTCTCTTGACTCTTGACTCTTATCTCTTGCCTGTGGCCTTGGCCTGCTGCCTCTCATACTCGCGCACTGTCCTCATGGTGGGTTCTCATCTCGCTCCCCGCGCTGCTCAACAACCAAGGATGCCCATTACACTGGGGCCAAATGCGGGAGGAGAACGAGACCTGAGTTCAAAACCACACAGGACACACAGGCAACAAACGGGCAGACGAGACGAGACGAGACGAAGAAGAAAGTAAACCGGTAAGGGCAGAGAAGGGAAGCGGAAAGATGCATTTGGGGACAAACGGCCAGTTATAAGCTGGTGTTTGGTGAATAAGTTGACGTTACAGTGTAACCCCAAATTTAAGAATATGCTGGTGTTCGAATGATGGGTAGCAAAATCGAGACATACAGCCTAGTTATACGCTGGCGTTTGTCACATCGACAGCCATAGCCCGGTTAAAGAATAAACTGGCATTCGAAGCATGGATAGTGAAATCATTTAGATGGTAAAGACCGCCAATCAACCCCCGACCATAACATTACCGCCGACGACCGCCCGAGGGAGAAGAAGCAGAAAACCCATTGCGACTCGACGACGACGGTAGCTGAGGAAAAGGAGGGTGCTTCGCATCAACAACTTCAGTGCCACGCCCTGAGACCACGTGGTGATGGGATACCCCAAAGGACAGCAAGAACGGACCCCAAAACTCACAACCATTAAAGCAACAGGTTTTGGATTGGTGAGCATGAATTCCTGGCCCCTCATAGCTTAATCTAGTTAGGTATAGGGGGTAGGATAAGGATAAGGGGATTGTTAATGTATTTGTTTTCCCTCGATGTGCCGTGTGTTCCCCATTCCCATATAAGTGTAATTGTTTATGCCTGTATTTTCATACCAGTAATTTCCATAAGATTGTTGTATTCTGCTTTTATTAAAATTTTGGTTTTCTTACACCAAACCACTTGTCGACACGATTTTCTGTATCGCCACCTGTACCTAAGTCCGGTGTCTAGAACCGAGGGGTGTGGGAGCGATTCGAACTGCTCAAAGGACAGTCAGAGGTAAAGCTGACTGGGCGCATGCCACCCTCTACAGAAAATCGCTCCATCCCAGAAAGGGAACAGTTGAAACTGTGGAGTTTCATTCCACATGTAGTAAATTAATCTGTCTGGTTTTTAATATTAAAAAAAATAATCCTCTCTCTCTCTTAATCCAATCTTTCTTACCCTCTCTTTATTTCTCTTTTTGTACATGATTTGACTTTAATTAACTGGCGTTTGCTAGTGCTGTTGGGGAGGGTTTAAACTAAAATGGCAGGGGGTTGGGAACCTGTGCAGGGAGACAGAGGAAAGGGAAACAAGGATAGAAGCAAATGACAGGAACGAGAAAAGCAAAAATGGCAGTCAGAGAAATCAAGAGTTTAAATCAAACATGGCCACAGTAAATAATAATTCTAAAAGGACTAAGAGTGTTAAAAAAACAAGCCTGAAGGCTTTGTGTCTTAATGCGAGGAGCATTTGTAATAAGGTGGATAAATTAGCTGTGCAAATAGATGTAAATGGATATGATATGATTGGGATTACAGAGACATGACTCCAGGGTGACCAAGGCTGGGAACTCAACATCCAGAGGTATTCAATATTCAGGAAAGACAGGCAAAAAGGAAAAGGAGGTGGGGTAGCATTGCTGGGTAATGAGGAGATTAACACAATAGTAAGGAAGGATATTAGCTCTGATGATGTGGAATCTGTATGGGTAGAGCTGAGAAATACCAAGGGGCAGAAAACATTAGTGGGAGTTTTATACAGACCCCCAAACAGTAATGCTGAAGTTGGAGATGGCATTAAATGGGAAATTAGAGACATGTGCAATAAGGCACAGCAGTTATCATGGGTGACTTTAATCTACATACAGATTGGGCTAACCAAATTAGTAACAATACTGTGGAGGAGGAATTCCTGAAGTGTATATGGGATGGTTTCCTGGACCAATATGTTAAGGAACCAACTAGCGATCAGGCCATTTTAGACTGGGTATTATGTAATGAGAAAGGATTAATTAGCAACCTTGTTGTGCAAGGCCCCTTGAGGTGGAGCAATCATAATATGATAGAATTCTTCATTAATGTGGAGAGTGAAGTATTTGACTCAGAGACTAGAGTCCTAAATTTAATAAAGGAATCTATGATGGTATGAGGTGCGAGTTGGGTAGGATGGATTGGGGGACGTTACTTAAAGGGTTGACGGTGGATAAGCAATGGCAAACATTTAAAGATCGCAGCGATGAACTACAGAATTTGTTCATCCCTCTTTGGCATAATAATAAAACAAAAAAGGTGACTCAACTGTGGCTAACAAGGGAAATTAGGGGTAGCATAAGATCCAAGGAGAGGACATATAAATTGGCCAGAAAAAGCAGCAAACCTGAGGATTGGGAACAGTTTAGGATTCAGCATGGAGTAAATAGGATTAATTAAGAGGGGAAAAATAGAGTATGAGAGTAAGCTTGTAGGGAACATAAAAACTAACTGGAAAAGCTTCTGTAGATATGTGAAGAGAAAAAGATTGGTGAAGACAAACATAGGTTCCTTGCAGTCAGAATCAGGGGAATTTATAATGGGGAACAAAGAAATGGTGGGCCAATTAAATATATACTTTGGTTCTGTCTTCACAAAGGAGGACATAAATAAGCTCCCAAAGATGTCGGGGAACATAGGTCTAATGAGAGGGAGGAACTGAATGAAATCAGTATTTGTAGGGAAATGGTGTTGGGGAAATTGATGGGATTGAAGGCCGATAATTCCCCAGGGCCTGATAATCTACATTCTAGGGTACTTAAGGAATTGGCCCTCGAAATAGTAGATGCATTGCTGGTCATCTTCCAAAATTCTATCAACTCTGGAACAGTTCCCATGGATTGGAGGGTAGCTAATGTTACCCCACTATTCAAAAAAGGTGGTAGAGAAAAAACGGGGAATTATAGACCGGTAAGCCTGACATCAGTAGCGGGGGAAATGCTAGCGTCCATTATAAAAGACGTAATAGCAGAGCAGTTGGAAAACAGTGACAGGATCGGACAAAGTCAACATGGATTTATAAAAGGTAAATCGTGCTTGACTAATCTACTAGAATTTTTTGAGGATGTAACTGGTAGAATAGATAAGGGAGAACCAGTGGATGTGGTGTATTTGGACTTTCAGAAGGCTTTCGATAAGGTCCCGCATAAGAGATTAGCGTGTAAAGTTAAAGCAAGTGGGATTGGGAGCAAGGTACTGACTTGGATAGAGAACTGGTTGGCAGACAGGAAGCAAAGAGTTGGAATAAACAGCTCTTTTTCCGAGTGGCAGGCAGTGACTAGTGGGGTACCGCAGGGATCAGTGCTAGGACCCCAGCTATTCACAATATATATTAATGATCTAGACGAGGGAACTAGATGTAATATCTCCAAGTTTGCAGATGACACAAAGCTGGGTGGACGTGTGTGCTGTGAGGAGGATGCCGAGAAACTCCAGTATGATTTGGACAGGTTGGGTGATTGGGCAGATGCATGGCAGATGCAGTATTATGTGAATAATTGCGAGGTTATCCACTTTGGTGGCAAAAACAGGAAGGCAGATTATTATCTGAATGGCAATAGATTGGGAGAAGGGGAAGTGCAACGAGACCTGGGTGTCCTTGTGCACCAGTCGCTGTAGGTAAGCATGCAGGTGCAGCAGGCGGTTAAGAAGGCAAATGGTATGTTGGCCTTTGTAGCGAGAGGATTCGAGTACAGGAACAAGGATATCTTGCTGCAGTTGTACAGGGCCTTCGTGAGACCACACCTTGACTATTGTGTGCAGTTTTGGTGGCCTTATCTGAGGAACGATGTTCTTGCTATGAAGGGAGTGCAGCGAAGATTCACCAGACTGATACCTGGGATGGCAGGAATAATGTATGAGGAGAGATTGGGTTGATTGGGCTTATACATGATGGAGTTTAGAAGATTGAGAGGGGATCCTATTGAAACTTATAAAATTCTAACAGGACTAGACAGACTAGATGCAGGAAGGATGTTCCCGATGGCCGGGGAGTCCAGAACCAGGGGTCACAGTCTAAAGATAAGGGGTAAGCCATTTAGGACAGAGATGAGGAGGAATTTCTTCACCCAGAGAGTGGTGAACCTTGTAAGATTCGCAATTTTCAGCAAAAATCACGCAAGAAAACTGGATAAAATTAAGACTGTTTATTGACCAAAGTAAGCTTGCACAGAAAAACCTTTGATAAAAGGGCATACAAAATGGCCGCCAGGCCCCGTGATCAGTTTATGAACCATTTTATTTCTGTTACTGCAAGCCAGACAGGCTTGTGGATTGAAGACAGTGAGCCCACGAAAGCCAATCTCTGGGAACCGAAACTCAGAGCAACAGCATACATATTCAATGGATTATAAGTACAGGATGGGGCCCATCAAGATATGGGCGGACAATGTAAAAACACTTATACCCATTTATCGTACAAAGGAAAAACCGTTTAGCAGCCATCAAGGAAAATGTCCGGACCGATCAATATGCGAACCGAGCCACGGTGACAATGCAAAAGACATTGAAAGACATTATCGGCCAGGAAGGCCAGTTTAAGTTATCACCGGCTCCGTTACAAGACAAAGCGCCCCTGCAGAGATTTCTGCCCGCCAAAATTAATACAAAGACAGGACTATGATTTGGCGGGAGATAAGACTGTCCCAAAAGAGTATAACTATGGATTGAAAGTCCATCTAAAAAACTTCGGACTCCGGGTTACTTGAACAACTTCTTCTTCACTGCCACGGCTTTCTTGTTGGGCGACTTCAGGCTTCCATTTTCTTCAAGAACTTTCTTCTACGAGGAACGAACGAAGGGCGGACGGTGCCCGGATCGGCGCCTCTTCCACTTCGGCAGATCGATGAAAACGTTTTCGTCTTTTTAAAGACGGACGGTTTCGGTAAAAGGACAACGTGGTCGGTGTTCAGCCAAACAAGGCTTGGCCACGACGAGAAGACGACGAGGGTGGCCCGGGTACTGGGGTCGGGAGATCATCGACGACCCAGGCCGACGGAGAAGAAACCCTCTGGAGAACCGGCGATCGATGCCACAAGATTCTCCCAAGTGCATAGCCTGCATCTGGGTCTGCTCCATGAACCCAAATTGACTTGGTGGATCTCAACCTTAACGAGCGCTCATCGAGGCTGGGTCTACCCCACCGCCTCGAGGGAGGAGAGAATATCGACTGCGCCAGAAGTTTCCAAATCCACGTGACGACGGAAAGCGGTGCCAAAAAGGCTGCGAACCCCCCTTTCTCGCGATTTCGAGAGTGGTGAGCATGATCCCAAGTTCCCCAGGTCGAAACTTAGTTTAGGTATAGGGGAGGGAGTTAAGGGAAATCGTAATGTGTTTCCCCTTTTTCGATGTGCCGTGTGTTCCCCATTTCCATAGAGTCAAGTTCATAAATTTGTGCATGATTGTAGTAACTTTAATCTGTGCCTATGATATGTATTTTGTAATGCTTCAAACTGTTTAAAAATAAAAGCATCCATTTCATGCTATTCAACCTGGTCTATTGAGTTCTTTCTCTGCACTACTGTTCTCTGCACCTAAGTCCAAGGTCTAGAACCGTAGGGGGGAGTGGGTCGAACCACTCAAGGGTAATTATTGCACGAAGCCTGGCAGGAGACCAGAAAGAGCAAGAGAAACCCCCTACAGAAATGGCGACCGCGGCAGGACCTTGGCAGCAGGAAAGTAGTGTGTTAGATCAAGATCTGAATAGACGAAATGTGATGGATGAAAGAATAGCAGATTATGTTTTCGGAAAAGTCAACCTCACAAAACAATGGATATCTGATCTACTAAGGGATAGGCGCCCGCTAGACGCAGCCATCAAGTGGACAGCGGGTAGAGAGCATAAGAAATCTGTAGAAAAGGCGGTCTGGCTGATGTGCTACAAGAAGCAAGTCCAGCTTTTGGACCAGGTAGTTGCAGCACAGACAGTCCAGATCAACGGCTTGCTTAAAGGCGTGGAGGAAAAGGTTGCGGGAGGTCAAAAACTGATTGAATCGCTTGACGCGCTGAACCAGGAACGCCGCTCTGTAATTCGCTGCCACGAAACCCGGGTAGAATATTTAAAATGTCAGGTCGTGGAGGCCAAGGCCAGTGAAGGTAGAATGAGAGAGAGGTGTTCCCGTCTAGCCAAACAAGTAGATGCCCAAGAGGAAAAGCTCCTGGGAGCCAGGGCAGCATATAAAATGGCCATGGAGGATAGATCTGAGAACACCGACCACAGCACTTGCCGCCGGGAGCTAGAGGACCTGAGAAAGGCCCTAGCGAAGGCAAACGGGTTGGTGTGTCTCATAAATCCACCAGCGAGTCAGCTGTTGCTAGCCAAGGAATCCAAAAGACCGATTCCACAAGAGGCAGTTGGGGTACCAACCCCCGAACCTTCTGCGCCTCCTGCCTATGAGGAGTCTTGGACTCCGGGACAGGAGACGGAGACGGTAGAGGAAAAGAGCCCTGAGGTAGAGCAACCCCAGACAGTAGAGTCGGGGTCGGCGCCAATGTGTCCAACGAGACACCGGAGGATCGGTCCAAATGAAGAAAATGGCGATGACGGACCCCTTGAGAGTCAGATCATAATGCCTCATAGCGCACGACAGCTAAGAGAGATGATAAGTCACATCCCAAAACTCTCCGAGTCAGGAGATCCCTCCGTGCATTTCAGGGACGTGGAGCAGACCGCAGCAGTCAATGACTGCGACGGGGTTGAACAGTCTAAAATGCTGCTGTTCTCCCTGGACAGTTCGCTCCTCCAGTGTCTCCCTGACGAGAGCAAGAGAGGGCACAGGGACTATGAGTTGCTACGGGATGAGATTCTGGAGATCATGGGAGAGGGGGACGGAACTCCGTTCCTCTGTTTAGAAAAGACAGTGCAGCTAGAGGGAGAACCCCCACGGGTTTTCGCCGACAGGTTGTGGCCAGTGTATCGGCGCAGCTGCCCGGGCGGGCCGGCCCGGGCCGGGCTGGATGGCGAACAAAGGGCTCACTGGCTTCGGTGCCTGGTAGCAGGTTGCCTGCCAGTAGTGAAGGAACAGGCCAAAGCATGGTTTGACCCCACTAACGCCCGCTCCACGGAGGAAGTAGTACTAGATCAGCTCACGATCAGTTATAGAAACAACAAGGGCAAGAAAACGCCTGTTGTGAAAGGAAAGGTGCATGAGGTGAGACCCGCAGCCTCTGCTAAAAAGGAATGGCGTCAGGAGGGAAATCGCCATCCCCAAGCAAATAGCAGTTGTTACGGGTGTGGGAAGGAGGGTCATTGGCGCAAGGACTGTAGGAATCCTTGGAAGGATAAGAGGGAGAGAGAGTTCGCCGCAGCCCAAGATCGAGCCCAAGCCCGAGTCGCCAATGGCCCGAGAGTTTCCCCAACACCAGCACAACCACAAGTGCAGGCCGCTGCCCCAACACCAGTCCAGAACCCAACCGTAGCTTTTGCCCCGAATGAAGGGGGTGGTGCGGTTGTGGACCCCGCTGCGATCGAGTCAGTCTTGGAGACTATGCGGTCTCTGATGACCTGGCAGGGGAAGGTAGCGGTTGCTAACAGCCCTATCGCCCCCGAGACCCCAGCCGAAACACCTAAATGACTGACGCCCGCGCAGCCCATCTACTTGTGTCCGCTCCGCTATGACGCTTGGAGAAGACCTGTGGTGGAGATGGAGGTGGAGAAACAAAGGGGTAGTTACCTGTTGGATACGGGAGCTTCATGTACCTTGATCCACACGGACAAACCTTTTGCCTCACCTCTGTCCGCCCAGGCTCCATATTTAGTAGCGGGTTTCACGGGTAGAGCACAGGCTGGCGCGCACTCCCTCCCGCTCTCCATTCAGTTGGGAGCGCTCCACACCACATGGACGTGCATCCTATTGAAGTGGAAAGAGGGGGGGGGGAAAGGCATCCTCGGGGCTGATTTCTTGGTGGAACACGGGATCCTCGTGGACCTGAGAAATCACTGTCTCTGGGGAGCCGAGGGCGGTTTAGGTAAGGTAGTCGTAATCCCGGGGAAGGAAGAAAAGGGGGCCCTGTGCACTATGAAGCCATCAGGAGGTTACGATCTCGAGCTCATGATAACAAACGTCCCAACGGACTTGCAGGCGCGTGTGTCAGAAAATCTGACCGCGTTCGCCACCCACAAGCACGACTGCGGGAGAGTCACTGGGTTCGAAGTCAGCGTAGACGGGGACCCCATGATCCGACCCCAAAAGCAGTATAATTTCCCCAAGGAGGCAGAACCCGACATGGAGACAGCAATATCTTCATTGGTACAGCAGGGCGTATTGAGGACGATAGCCACCCACGTGAACTCCCCATTATGGCCGGTAAAGAAACCGGACAATTCGTGGAGAGCCACGGTGGACTATAGAGTCCTCAATAGTAATATCCCAGCCTGCGCGCCCACGGTAGCAGCAGTTGCAGACTTAATAGGGAGTCTTCCAGCATCGGCGACCACATTCACGGTGCTGGACATCTCGAACGGTTTTTGGTCCATTCCGCTGCGGCGGGAGGACCAGTACAAGTTTGCCTTTACTTTCAAAGGGCAACAGTACACCTGGAACTGCTTACCACAGGGTTTTCACAACAGCCCCAGCATTTTCCATCAGTGTATGGCGGGGAGTTTGAAAGAGTTCAGCCAGCCCAACCAGATAGTGCAGTATGTGGACGACTTACTCCTGTTCACAGATACAAGGGAGCAGCACGGCCCACTGTTAGCCGAATTGTTGGAACTGTTAGAAAGGAAGGGTTTCAAAGTAAACCCAAAGAAAGCGCAGATCGGCCAGCAGGAAGTTAAATTCCTGGGTCTGGCCATCCGCGCTGGGGAAAGAGCCATAGATAAGGCCAGACGGGAATCTATACAAGATCTGCCGATTCCCAACACAGTAACGGGTGTAAGGTCCTTTTTGGGATTGACCGGGTACTGCAGAGATTTCATCGAGGACTATGCTGCCACAGCGGCCCCGCTACTTCGACTCTTACACAAGGGAGTCGAGTGGTCTTGGGACGAGGGGTGCCAGGCAGCATTCGAGAAGTTGAAAAGAGATCTGCAGACCGCGCCAGCCCTAGGGGCCATAGATGGGGGAGAGGAGTTCTTTCTGGAGGTAGCCGCTAGTGGGGACAGCCTGAGCGCAGTACTGCTCCAAGAGCGGCACGGCAAGCTAAGACCAGTAGTTTATTCCTCCAGGGTGCTCACGGATGTGGAGAGGAGTTTCTCCAATTGCGAACGGCATCTCCTGGCCACGCATTGGGCTGTGAACAGATCAGTGATCTTCACAGGGACCTCTCCCATTACGCTCCTCACCCATCACACCCCCACGAAGATGCTTCTGGACGGGAGGATTAAGGATGGGACCGTAAGCAGCGCTCGGATTGCGCGCTGGACCCTCCTCCTTTCCCAGATGGATCTCAAAGTTAAAGGCCTCTGCGCGCCAAGGCTCGCAGCCAATATGGCATATCCCGGGACAGCCCATCAATGTTCCGTAGAAGGGGTATGGGAAGTTAACATAGGTTTACGGGCCGGGATACATCCCACGGGCCGCGAGATCTACGTAGACGGTTCTAGCACTGTAGCTGACGGCAAGCGACTCACAGGGTGTGGAGTTTATGACCCTGCGGCAAACATTGCCCTGGCAATAAAGCTCCCCAGCACTATGAGCGCGCAGCAGGCTGAACTGTCCGCGGTGGCGTACGTGGTTACCCACCCCGAGATTTTCCCAACCCCATACACGATTTGCTCAGACAGCATGTTCACGTGCAATTCGTGTACGGAGTACCTCGCCATCTGGTCCCGACGCGGGTACACCTCCGCGGACGGGCGGCCTTTAACAGTTAAGCCCTTGCTGGAGAAGATCCTAGCAGCTGTGGGGGAGAAAGGAGAGGTGTTCATCCATAAGGTGAAGGCTCACTCCATTACAGAACCCCGCAGTCAGGGCAACCAGCAGGCGGATGCGCTAGCCAGGGAGGGTGCCCGCAACGGCATTCTCTGGGACCCATACGAACCCGGACCCGTGGCGGCGATCCAAGGCAGGGAGGGAATTCCCGGGAACACAGGGGTGACACCGCCCCCAGACCTAAAGACCGTCCAAACCCTGGATCCCGCCCTAAAAGCAGTCCTAAAAGCCATCACAGAGGGCAAACAGGTAGAAGGTCCGTACAGTACGGCAGCCCTCACAGTCAAAGAAGGTATGCTGTTCCGAAAGGAGCAGTGGGTTGTGCCGCAGCAGCACCGAAGGGAATTCCTGCAATTGGCCCACGAGGGTCCAGGAGCGGGACACCCCGGACCTGAGGTCACCTGGCAACGGGTGGAGCAGGCGGGATGGTGGCCGGGACTTCGGGACGATGTCCGCGAGTTCTGCGCAAGCTGTCTTGTGTGTGCTGCTAACAACCCAGACCCCCACAAAAGGAAGGTGCCCATGGGGCACATCAGGAGGGTAGAGGGACCATGGCAGTCGATTCAGGTCGACTACATAGGGCCCCTGCCCGCCGCCCAGGGAGGCTATAAGTACTGCCTTGTCCTGGTAGATGTGTTCACCAAATGGGTAGAAGCCTTCCCGTGCAGAACAGCTACGGCACTGGGTACTGCTAAGATCTTGATTCGGGAAGTGTTCTCACGGTGGGGACTCCCCCGTTTTGTAGAGTCCGACCAAGGGAGTCAGTTCACCGGTCAAGTAATGCAGAACGCCCTCAGGCTCTTGGGCATTGAGGGAAAGTGGCACGTAGCATACAATCCCCAGTCATCCGGGATTGTTGAGCGTATGAATCGGACCCTCAAGGAAAAGCTGAGGAAAGAGACAATGGGCTCGCCCCAGAAATGGGCGGAGGTCCTGCCTTTAGTCCTCATGGGGATCCGAGCCAGCCAGTCCAAAAGCACGGGGTATTCCCCGCACGAGTTAATGACTGGAAGGATCATGCGAACACCCACCCATGTGCTAGCCCCGGTGCTCACTGAGGGCCAGCTCCGAGAGGTGAAACGGGACAAATTCGCCCAAACCCTCTTGGAGCGCCTGAGACAGATTTATGGGCAGGCGGCTGGGAACATGGGAAGACAGCACCAGGGAAATAAACTGTTGTTGGAACCTCGGAAACAACAAGAGTGGGTAGTCGGGGACCAGGTCATGGTCCGAAACTACGCCAGGGTAGGGAGTTTTGAACCACTGTACATGGGGCCATACAGCATTGTAGACAAAGCCAGCCCCATGGTTTATGCAGTGAAGACGCCCCGACGTACCAAATGGTTTCACATCAACCAGTGTAAACTGTTTAAACCGGGTACACCAGGGCCACCAAAGGGGACCAGGTCTGAGAACAAAGATCCTCAGCCTGTAACAGAGTCACAGACCACACAGGCTGGAGCAGTAGCCTGCGTGAAGGGAGAGGCCATCCCATTGGAGTGGGAGGTCTCATCTTTTGAATGGGATTTAGGCAGGGGAGAGCCCGAACAGCTCAACCTCGCTTTAGACCCAATCACGGAGGAGGAAGAGTCAGAGGACGGCAGTCCCGCCCTCGACTCAAGCTTGGGGGAGGTAGGGAGTGGGGGTGAAGACTCGTTACCTGTAGGGACAGGTGAGGTGGAGTCGGAAGCCACAGATCCCGACCCCGGGGGGGCGGAGCCTGAGGAAGGGGAGCTGGAGCCGGCAGCTGTGGAGGAACCACAGGCTGTGACGGTAACAGTCACGACCCCAGGTCCATCGGCCCCGGGAGCCCAACCCAAAGCAGCCCCTCGTAGGTCAGCTCGAGCGCCCCAGCCCAGAAAATTTTGGCCAGATTCTCCCCATCCTCCCCAACCACGGTTTAAAGCAGCCCCAGGAAGACATGATCCCCGTTCAGCAGCGACAGGCTGCGGGGGATCAAGGCCAAAGATCAATGCAGCCCCACCGCAGGGTGTGGCACACGACAGACCTCACAGGGATTCGGAAAGCCGCCCCACGGAGGGCGGCGCTGTACATAAGTTAAGATAGGTAATTATGGTCATAGTTTAAGGAATGTAAAGTATATGGTGTTAAGAGTACAATTTTGAAGTCTGCCCGGTATGTGTGTTTGTTAGGGAGCGGGGTCCAGGAACCCGCGCGTCCAATTAATTTAGGCCAGCACCTATCGGGAGCCCGGCTACATCATTTTGTTGGTTACAGAAACCTGGGATACGATGGAAAGGATTGTCGTCGCGTTCATGGCGATCGGGTGCGGGTGGGCCTACCGAGGCCGCACCAAGGACGTCATCATTTTCGGGTGCTCCGGGGACACGGCCCCCATCGCAACGGATGGGACGGGGGAGCGAGAGGTAGAGGAAACCGCCACCTACTTCCACCAAGGGAGATGGCCAGGTTGGCTGGGAACGAATTCTACGGAATATTCCAGCAATTTCGGTTTTGCCTACCAAGAGACTTCATTAACGTGCCCTCGAGTGAGGATCCTAGCGCCCAGAGTCAGCGTCACCGTGGGAAAGAGGATTTGTCTGGTGTGCAATGGGAACGTACCACCAAGGCGATGGTGGTGGCTACGAAAGCTGGGAAAGGACATGAGAAACTCTACGGTCGAGTGGGAGCGACTGGGTAATAATACCCATCGGACTATTACGGGAACTCACGGACAATTACGTGTGTGTTGGGACAAATGGTGGGAACCGGATGAGGGAATATATGTCTGTATGTGGGGTTCGAGACGCGTCTGCCCCAAGGGCGTGTCCATCTTCTTCCAGAGGCAGTGGCAGGATGAAGGGAAGGGGATGAGATGGGATGTTAGCACTCGAGCGTGCGGAGCCCCATACTCCCCTATTCCGGTGAACGCCACTGAACTCATCACCCGCCCACGCAAGCCCCTGCCCACGCTTCCGGTAGCACTAGCCCAGAAAGGAGGGTGCCCAACCACCACCAGGGGACCCGGGAACGGTTTAGTATTGGTACCCACCGGTCAGGTGCTGTACCAAGGGGTACACTACGCGGTGGCCTCAGTGATTTTAAATCTCACTGAGGTAAGATTGCCGGAGTGGTGTCCCAAAGAAACGGAACAATTATACCAGGTCCTGTTAACCAGTATGTTTAGACAATTTTACGAATTTGATTTTGCCGACATCGACAGAGACAAATTATACACCACACTGCCAGAAGTTTTGGATCGAGTCGGGAGGCAAAGAAGGGGTACTGTAAATGACATATTCACTGCTTTTAATACCGGGACATCTGTTGTCAACGCTCTAGATAACGTGGAACTGCAGACACAGATCAACGGTTTAAAAGCCCAGTTAAGGAACATATTGACAGACGAAAACAAGGTCGTGGGTTCTGAGTTGCATGAGGACCAGGCCATGACACTACACTTTAAGGACATAATTGCTGAGCTGGAGAAACACGCGAGAACGGTAAATGCACTCATTAAGGAGGATCGGAATGCGTCCGATCAAGCTGCGCAAAACGAGGCCTGTGTGCTGTACGGGGCGTGGTTATTGGGCGAGGGCCGCAGTAATCTTGAGGATTTAAAACAGGGTTTGGTCCCGTCCTGGATCAGCAACAAGCACTTGCAAGCGCTCCACCCTTTTGAGAATGCATTAAGCCCGTGCCAGCTTAGACTAGCCGCAGAAGCATACCCAGTTCCAGTGGACTGCGGACATTCGAATCACACTATTATGGGAATAGTAGTAAGAATGCCGGTGTTGGGTCCCGCAGCAAAGCCCGCCCCGGTATACAGAGTAGAGAACATTGGAGTCATTCAGGGGGGCGCACACATTCGTTACGCAGTGGTCCCGCCTTACGTCATCAGATGGGAGCGTACGATGACAGGCACCGACCTCTCGGGATGTCGGAGCCGGGGAGCACACATCATCCTGTGTCCCCAGCACTTGAATGCCTTTTTGAAACCACAGTGCGGGTTCAGAACCGCTAGCGCGAAGCCGGTGAATTGCACCATGGAGGCAATGGCAGAGGACCATGTGCCCCCACAGGTAGCATATATCGGGGGTGGGACATACTGCGTCACCACTGCAGCGCCTCAGTACCGATATGGACAACACGAGTGGTGTTCGGTCGGTGATAGCAGTTTCTGTTTCAAACCCAGGGCCGAGGTTCAAGTGGCACAACAACGAATTGTTCCCATTCCTGCGCCCTCCACTGTACACATCACTATCAAAGAGAATTTCACAGACTTACAACGATTTGTCGCGCATTTTGGTTATGTCATTCCCCCTCTTCCCGAACACCTCACCAAGGTTTTAAAAGCCGTTATAGTTTCGCAGAAACATTTCTATACACTGGAGCAGAAGACTTTAGAGATAGGAAAAGACATATTGGATATAACCATCCCACCATGGTGGGACTTGTTCACCAACATAGAGGTCCCCGCCTGGATTAGAATAGCATCCCATATCCTAGTAGTATGTCAGGTTTTGATTGTGATATTTTTGCTCTTCGTGCATTGCAAAAGAGGCAAACGCCTCCAGAGGCACGAGAACACAGGAGAATGGAGAGAACGCTATGTGCAGATGGGGGAAGCAGATACCCCACTCTAAGCTGCTAGTATAAGATTAAGCGTCCCACCATTTAAAAAAAATTTTTTTTTTTTTTTTTTTGATTGTTTTGGGTTATAAGGAAATAAGTATTGTCATGTTATTAGTTGTTCTTAAGTTTTTTTGGATTAATAAAAGATGCATGCAGATGGCGCAAAAGGGTATCAACCCCTGCCCATCTGACAGGTGAAGGTGTTATAGTTTAAGATTTGCTGTCTATGATTCCAAATGTGCATGAGGTAATTTTCATTTTTCTCCGGAAATGGGAACTGCATGTGTCGTGAGGGGCATAGATAGTTAAGTGCCAGGAATGTTTGGATGTGGGGAATCAGGGAAAATTTGCTCATCAAGGATTATTGATACTTTAAGCAAGCTATCAGTATCACAGGGGGGCCTGTAAGATTCGCAATTTTCAGCAAAAATCACGCAAGAAAACTGGATAAAATTAAGACTGTTTATTGACCAAAGTAAGCTTGCACAGAAAAACCTTTGATAAACGGGCATACAAAATGGCCGCCAGGCCCCGTGATCAGTTTATGAACCATTTTATTTCTGTTACTGCAAGCCAGACAGGCTTGTGGATTGAAGACAGTGAGCCCACGAAAGCCAATCTCTGGGAACCGAAACTCAGAGCAACAGCATACATATTCAATGGATTATAAGTACAGGATGGGGCCCATCAAGATATGGGCGGACAATGTAAAAACACTTATACCCATTTATCGTACAAAGGAAAAACCGTTTAGCAGCCATCAAGGAAAATGTCCGGACCGATCAATATGCGAACCGAGCCACGGTGACAATGCAAAAGACATTGAAAGACATTATCGGCCAGGAAGGCCAGTTTAAGTTATCACCGGCTCCGTTACAAGACAAAGCGCCCCTGCAGAGATTTCTGCCCGCCAAAATTAATACAAAGACAGGACTATGATTTGGCGGGAGATAAGACTGTCCCAAAAGAGTATAACTATGGATTGAAAGTCCATCTAAAAAACTTCGGACTCCGGGTTACTTGAACAACTTCTTCTTCACTGCCACGGCTTTCTTGTTGGGCGACTTCAGGCTTCCATTTTCTTCAAGAACTTTCTTCTACGAGGAACGAACGAAGGGCGGACGGTGCCCGGATCGGCGCCTCTTCCACTTCGGCAGATCGATGAAAACGTTTTCGTCTTTTTAAAGACGGACGGTTTCGGTAAAAGGACAACGTGGTCGGTGTTCAGCCAAACAAGGCTCGGCCACGACGAGAAGACGACGAGGGTGGCCCGGGTACTGGGGTCGGGAGATCATCGACGACCCAGGCCGACGGAGAAGAAACCCTCTGGAGAACCGGCGATCGATGCCACAAGATTCTCCCAAGTGCATAGCCTGCATCTGGGTCTGCTCCATGAACCCAAATTGACTTGGTGGATCTCAACCTTAACGAGCGCTCATCGAGGCTGGGTCTACCCCACCGCCTCGAGGGAGGAGAGAATATCGACTGCGCCAGAAGTTTCCAAATCCACGTGACGACGGAAAGCGGTGCCAAAAAGGCTGCGAACCCCCCTTTCTCGCGATTTCGAGAGTGGTGAGCATGATCCCAAGTTCCCCAGGTCGAAACTTAGTTTAGGTATAGGGGAGGGAGTTAAGGGAAATCGTAATGTGTTTCCCCTTTTTCGATGTGCCGTGTGTTCCCCATTTCCATAGAGTCAAGTTCATAAATTTGTGCATGATTGTAGTAACTTTAATCTGTGCCTATGATATGTATTTTGTAATGCTTCAAACTGTTTAAAAATAAAAGCATCCATTTCGTGCTATTCAACCTGGTCTATTGAGTTCTTTCTCTGCACTACTGTTCTCTGCACCTAAGTCCAAGGTCTAGAACCGTAGGGGGGAGTGGGTCGAACCACTCAAGGGTAATTATTGCACGAAGCCTGGCAGGAGACCAGAAAGAGCAAGAGAAACCCCCTACAACCTGTGAAATTCTCTACCACAGAAGGCAGTTGAGGCCAATTCCGTAAATATATTCAAGAAGGAGTTAAATATATTTTTTAAGGCTAAAGGGATCAAGGGATATGGGGAGGAAGCAGGGACAGGGTACTGAATTTGGATGATCAGCCATGATCACATTAAATGGCGGAGCAGGCTCGAGGGGCCGAATGGCCTACTCCTGCTCCTATCTTCTATGTTTCTATAGTTCT
Source organism: Somniosus microcephalus (assembly GCF_052327205.1). Classification (NCBI taxonomy): domain Eukaryota; kingdom Metazoa; phylum Chordata; class Chondrichthyes; order Squaliformes; family Somniosidae; genus Somniosus; species Somniosus microcephalus. The sequence goes on along the minus strand of NC_140993.1, from coordinate 224,756,792 downwards.
TTGTAACCATATTTCCTTTTCTGTTCTTCCTCTGATTCTTTCTCTGTCCTTAAATCTCATTGGTTAAGGAGATAGACTGTTGGTCCCATCATTCACTAAGGTCCCAGATGCCCCATTGTTCGTTATCAGCTCACAATTCTAGCAACTTTCCGGGCAAACCATTTTTGAACTGAAGAAACGCAGGCATGAACATTTATGACGGACAACTGGTTTAGACATTTGTCGCCAGATCTGGTTTAACCATATAAAGGTTTTCCTCTCCTCTGCCAAAACTGCTCACTATTCCAGGATCAGCCTGGAATGCACTACTTCTCCATTACAAACTGTTTTCTTAACCCCCTTCTCTCCTGGCCCCTTCACCCTCACCTCCTACAACAAGTGCGAGGAGCTCATGGACTTCTCATGGACTTCTTTGTCACTAAGATTGAGACCATTCATTCAGCTGCTTCTGCCGCTTCCCTACTTTCTACTAGCCCACAAAGCCAAACATTCCTTAAGGTTCCCCTCTACCCTAGCCTTGAACTAGCATATTTCTCTAGTTTCTCTTCGATCACCCCTCATGCCCTCTCCGAGCTCATCTTATCCATGAGACTCACTTCCTGCTCTCTCGACCCTATTCCCACCAAGCCACTGACTGCCCAACTTCCATTCCTGGCCTCTGTTTTAGCTAATATTGTTAACCGTTCCCTCTACTCAGATACTGTCCTCCTCCACTTGAGATCTGTCATCATCACCTTCCTCCTCAAGCAATCCATCCTGGCCAATGTGACTGTGACCATGGTAAACTATCCTTCTTCATCCTTCTCGACTGGCCTGCAGCCTATGACACGATTGACCACACCATCCCACTCAATCGCTTCTCTTCTGTTGTCCAGCTGGGTGGGAGATGCCCTCACCTGCTTCCATTACTATCTATCCAGTTGTAACTAGAGAATCATCTTCAATGGCTTCTCATCCCACCTCTGCACTGTTACCTCTGGAGTCCTCCAAGGATCTATCCTTGACCTCCTCCTATTTCTCATCTACATGCTGCCAATTGGCGACAACATCCAAAAACATGCCAGATTCCAAATTAAGCTGATGACACCCAGCTCTACCTCATCACCACCTCTCTCGACCCCTCCACTGCATTTGATTTGTCACACTGCTTGTCCGACATCCAGCACTGGATGAACAGAAATTTTCTCCAATTAAATATTGGGAAAACCAAAACCATTGCCTTCAGTCCCCAACACAAACTCCATTCCCTGACCACTCCATCCCTCTCCCTGCCCACTGTCTGAGGCTGCACCAGACTGCTGTATCCTTGTCGCCCTATTTGACTCTAAGCTGAGCTTTCGGCTCCATAATCCTCTAAATCACCATGACTGCCTACTTCCATTTCTGTAACATCGTCCATCTCCGCACCTGCCTTAGCTTATCTGCTGCTAAAATCCTCATCCATGCCATTTTTACCTCCAGACTTAACTATTCCAATGCTCTCCAAGCCGGCCTCTCTCCTTGCACCCTCTGTAAACTTGAGCAAATTCAAAACGTATCCTAACTCGCACCAAGTTCGTTCACCCTTCATCCCTGTGCTTGCTGACCTGCACTGGCAACCATTCCAGCAGCGCATCCATTTCAAATTCATCACCCTGTTTTCAATCCCTCCATGGCTTCACCCCTCCTTATCTTTGTAACCTCCTACAGCCATACAACCCTTTGAGATCTCTGCACTCCTCCATTTCTGGCCTCTTGCACATCCCTGATTTTAAACGCTCCACCATTGGTGGCCGTGTCTTCAGCTGCCTAGGCCCTAAGCTCTGGAATTCCCTTCCTAAACCTCTCTGCCTCTCTATCTCTCTCTCCTCCTTTAAGACACTCCTTAAAAACTACCTCTTTGATCAAGGCCTGTGTAATATCATCTTCTTTGTCGCGATGTCAAATTTGGTTTGATAATGTTCCTGTGAAGCACCGTGGGACATTTTACTATGTTAAAGGTGCTATATAAATGCAAGTTGTTGTTGTTGTTGTGAGGGAACACGTCTTAACTAACTGGGCATGCCGCAAGATGTACCACTCCAGCAAATTCTGGGCCATTATTTATAAAGAAGATTTAGCAGCTCTGGAGTATGGAGAGAAAACAGATTGCATTCAAGTCCCCATCCCCTACTGGGAAATATGTGTGTGCGTGAAAGTTGGGTAGAGACAGGATATGACTTCATAAAGATACCTTTTAGAAAACAAGAACTTGCATTTATATAATGTCGTTCATGACCTTAGAATGTTCCAAAGCACATTACAGCCAATGAAGTATTTTTTCTTTGTAATGTAGTCCCTGTTGTGTTTAGCAGCCAATTTGCTCACAGCAGGGTCCCACAAAAAGCAATATGCTAATGACCAGATTCTGGCCATGAAAATTGAGTAGACGAGAAACCTGCTGGTGCGACCGTGGGACCAAGTTAACGGGCGCCCAAAATCGTAGCGCAGGCGGCACTGGTATTTTGGTGCTGCCTGCTAATTTACATTAGCACAGCGTAAAACCTGGAGCGTAACGCGCTGTTTCAGGTGGTGTGCTCAGCAGAAGGCCCAGTGTAGTGTGACCGTAGCATCGCTGGAGCGAGGCAGCGTTCTCTTAAAGCAAGGCTGTCATTTTAGAAAGCAGACTTGTAAGGCTCACAAAATTCTACAGATTCCCCCAAACCAAGAAAAGAAGAGATATTGGACTGTTTAAAATAATATTGGGCCAACAGAGACTTAAAGTAAAAACTCCAGGAAGATTTGGCTATTTTAAAAGGCATGTCCAGGCCTGTGGAAAGCTGCAACAAAGGAACTGGGTTGGGCATTGTGGGTACAAACAGTTTGAGTATTGGCAAAGGCCAGATTGTCTGGGAATGTTCTGGACTGTCTCAGTCATTCTACATAAAGACAATAGGCCCACGGAAGGACAGTTCCTGCTGAAAACCTACAGGGCCATCAAGAACATGAATAATACACTACATGCCACTAATCAACAAAAGAGACCCTGTCCCCAGCAGGAGAAGACAATCGAACAACAGTTTAAACCCACTCAGAGATGTTGTGTCTGTGTTTTGATAGAGACACTGAAGACAGGAGTTGGTTTCATAGGTGTTTACTAAACAAAGTCTGGAGGGGAACTAACGGATATAACACAATATGCAGGCTTATAAAGCCCGAGTGGCCATTACCGGCATTACAGTACACATGGGGCTCTTAAAGGCACATACACTACAATTCCTCCCCTTTTAGCTAACCAGTACATAATATTTTAAGTAATTATTAATTACATGTTATAAGAAAAATAATATACACATTGCTGCAGTTAATTAATTATAAGTCAGTCTCTCTGGAGGCTTCCTGACTCGGTCAGGATAACGCCTCAGTGGTGTAGTAGTTTCTGGTGGTGTAGTAGGTTCTTTTGGCAAGGCTGATTCGGCTTGAATGCCAGTGTCGGGTTCATCGGGTTTGTAAAGTCTGTGTGTTCTAGTTGTAATTAATAACACACAGACTACAAGATTAAAGTTCAACAGGTCTTTACTGGTTGGAGGTCAGGACTATATGAAATACAATCTTACTACACAGTGCTTATATACCGGTGGTCACCACCGGTACTACGTATACAGCAGCCAGAGAAAGTAGTACATCTCTTAAGGTGGAACAGGCTTAAGTTCTCTTAAGGTGGAACAGGTTACATACACCACAATCCTCCCTTTTTAGCTTAATAGTCATATCCCCATTTAACATAACATCATAACATATATACATATATAACTTCAGGTATAAACAGTTCAAAGGTTCAGTCTCTCAGGAGGCCTTCTGATTCGGTCTGGATAACGCCTTTCAGTGGTCTCTGATTCTTGTTGCTGAGGTGACTCTTCTTGTTGGTTTCCTATGTATTGGACGTCATCCTCAGGTACAGTCCCTGCCGAGGTAGATGCTTCAGGTTCATTAACGTCTTCCACAGTTGTCTCTGTCGCAACCATGGGTTCGACCCTTGCTCTTGATTCTACCAGTTGATCCGCATGACGCCTTATCACATTGTTACCAATATCTACTGTGTACATCAGAGGTCCTTGACTGGCCCGAATTGTTCCGGACTGCCATTTTTCGTTTCCATAGCCCCTTGCCAACACTGGTTGTCCTACTTCGAAACTTCGAGCGGACTTGTTATTAATATGCCGGAACTGTTTGTTTTCCACTTCCCTCCGCACATTTGGTTTTAACAAGTCCAACCTGGACCGCAACCTCCTGTTATAAAACATCATGGCAGGACTTTGGTTAGTCACTGCATGATCGGCGTTTCGATACGCCATTAGGAAATTGTCCACCTTGTGCTGTAGCGGAATCTGGTCATCGTTCATGGCCTTTTTGAATGTTTGGACAAATCTCTCGGTCAACCCGTTTATCGCCGGATGATATGGGGCAGAGGTATAATGTTTCACCCCATTCTTCTTTAAGAATTTTTGGAATTCTTCCGACACGAACTGTGGTCCGTTGTCCGAACAGATCTGTTCTGGCAATCCGTTCCTTGCGAATATTGTTCTTAACACCGCAATTGTCTTTTCTGAAGTAGTGGTATTCATCTTGATGACTTCTGGCCATTTGGAATTTGCGTCCACCGCAATTAGGAACATGGAGTCCATGAATGGACCAGCAAAGTCAATATGTATGCGTTGCCATGGGGCTGAAGGCCATTCCCATGGGTGTAGTGGTGCGATCGGAGGTGCATTTTGCACTTTTTGGCACCCAGCGCAGCTTTTCATCAACTCCTCTATCTGTTGGTCAATACCCGGCCACCATACATAAGCCCTAGCAAGACTTTTCATCTTAACTCCCTCCAGATGACCTTCATGCAGTTCTTTTAGAACTCTTTCCCTTAACTTGGGAGGAATAATCACTCTTGTCCCGTACATCAAAGTACCATGGCAGACGGACAGCTGGTCTCGCCTTGCCGAGAATGCCGGTAACAGATGATCACCACGTGTTGGCCATCCTTTCACTGTCACCTCGTAGACTCTGGACAGTGTCGGGTCATTCCTGGTTTCTCTTTCAATACTTGCATTGGTGACTGGTAAACACTCGATGATGGTCGAATGAAATAACTCAACAGGGTCAACTTTCGTCATTTCTTCTTCTTCAGGTAGTGGCAGGCGCGACAGCCCATCAGCATTGCCATGCTGCTTTGTAACTTTGAATTCTATTTGGTATTGATGTGCCCCTAGGAAGAGGGACCATCTCTGGAGACGCTGTGCTGTCATCACTGAAACACCCTTCTTAGGGTTAAAAATGGATACCAACGGCTGATGGTCTGTCAGAAGTGTGAATTTTTGGCCCTGCAGGTAATGATTAAACTTCTTCACTCCCCATACAAGGCTGAGAGCCTCCCTATCGATCTGCGCATAGTTGCGCTCAGCGGAGGTCAATGATCTGGATGCAAACGCGACTGGCCTTTCCGTGCCATTTGGCAACTTGTGTGAGAGAACTGCCCCAATACCATATGGAGAAGCATCACAAGCCAACCGAATAGGCAGTGTCGGGTTGAAGTGAGCCAACACTTCCTCTGAGGTGATCAATTCTTTGCTTTTGCGAAATGCGTTCTTACAGTTTTTGCTCCATTCCCATGGTACCCCCTTCTGTAAAAGAGCATTTAGCGGGTGCAGTACCGTGGATAGATTTGGTAGAAATTTATGGTAATAGTTAATCAATCCTAGAAACGACCTCAACTGAGAGACATTATCCGGAGCGGGAGCCTTTACAACTGCCTCTATCTTGTCAGGAGACTTATGAAGCCCCTCCCGGTCAATGACATGACCACAGTACGAGATCCGCTTCTGGAAGAACTCACATTTCTGCCGATTAACTCTAAGTCCATACTCTTTCAGTCTGTTGAGCACCAGTTCCAAGTTCGCGAGGTGTTCTTCATCACCATCACCTGTAATCAGAATATCATCCAGGTAACATTGTGTGCCTGGAATTCCCTGTAATACCTGCTCCATGGCCCTCTGCCAAATTGCTGGAGCCGATGCCACTCCAAAAACCAGTCTATTGTACCGGTACAAACCTCGATGCGTGTTGATCGTGAGGTATTGGCGTGACTCTTCTTCAACCTCCATCTGCAAGTACACCTGCGCCAGGTCTATCTTGGTGAAGTGTTTCCCGCCAGACAACGAAGCAAAAATATCCTCAATCCGCGGAAGCGGATACTGCACCGTGTGAAGCACCGGAATAACGGTGATTTTGAAATCTCCACAGATGCGAACCTTCCCTGGTTCTCCTGGCTTGTTGCTCGAAGGACGTTTCATAACGGGAACAATGGGCGTAGCCCACTCACTCCAATCTACCTTAGACAGTACACCTGAACGTTCTAGCGCTTCCAGTTCCGCTTCTACAGTAGTTCGTATTGCATAGGGTACCGGTCTGGCTTTAAAAAATTTTGGTTGTGCATGTTCATCAATCTTGATGTTTGCCGTAATTCCTCTCAGTGTTCCCAGTCCCTGCTGGAACACCTCTTTAGCATCATCCAATATTCTGGACAATCGTTTAGGTTTGACATCTGTTTCCCCGGAATCTACCGTTTGTGCCTTCAAGGAGTGCCAGTCCATATTCATTTTCCTAATCCACTCCCGTCCCAGTAGTGGTGGACCTCCTTCAGGTAGCACATATAAGTCCATTACTTGGCTTTCTTCGCCCTTGTGGACCACTTTTACCTCTATCTTTCCGACGGGGTACACTCTTTGCCCCGTGTATGTTTTCAATATAATCTCCGTATCCCGTAGGGGAATATGTTGGAGTAATCTTTTGTAATCTTTCTTATTCATGACCGTCAATGCCGATCCAGTGTCCAATTCCATCTTTTCTTGGACTCCTGCTATCTGAAGGATGACCCAAATTGTCTGGAGATCTGCATCCTTACCAACGTTATGTACTCTTAAGCTACCCAGTTCATTACTGCTAGTGTCTGAATCTGACTTCTGTTCGGTCGAACTGTTCTTTGTCACCTTGTGTACCTTTATGTATTTTCCTTGCGGTGACTTTTTGTTGCTGGTCTTCTTTCCTGACCGGCATACTTTAGCTATGTGGCCAAGCCTGCCACACGTTCTGCATTCTTGGTTTATGAACCAACACTGGTTCTGATCGTGCGTTGTCTTTCCGCAACGATAACATTTTACAGTACTCAAACCCAATTTATTTGTACTGAGTTCCGGTGACCGTAGCTGCATTACTGCCGTGCCTCTCGCTGCGGCTTCGTGTGCTGCTGCCATAGTGACCGCTTTCTCAAGCGTCAGCTCATTCTCCTCGAGCAATCGCTTTTGTGTATCTTCTTTTAATAAACAACACACAAATTTATCTCGTAGCGCCTCTGTCAATCTCGTTCCGAATTGACAGTACTTTGCTAGCTTACGCAATTCCATTAAATATTCAGCATTGCTTTCATCCTTCAGCTGCCTTCTGCTGTAAAATTTAAATCGTTCCGCTAGCATCAGCGGTGTGGGGTTTAGGTGATTTTTCAGGACAGTAACAATCTCCTCGAACGTCTTATCCGCCGGTTCATCTGGTGATAAAAGGTGTTTCAATTGCCCGTATGTCTTCGCACCCTTTAAGTTTAATAATGTTAGTGCTTTCTCTGCACCTGGGATTTTATTTGCTTTACAATAATTTTGTATGCGTTCTACATACATAGCCGAATCTTCGATGTCGCTATCAAAGGTATTAATGTTCCCATGTTTAGGCATCGTTGCAATTTAATTTCTTTTTATTTTTATCCAAGATGGCGGCTTCCGCGCTCTTGTCTTCGTCCTCCGCCTACAAAATGGCTGTTTTCCCACGCTTGGCGGTCTTCACCCTTCCCCCGACGCTGTCTCCGCTTCACTGCGGCTCTCGCGCCTTCAGTTGCCCCCAGACGCTGTGCCTTTTTAGCCCGAATGCGGCCCGACCCTTATCACCAGCCACGACCGATGTCCCCGCGCTGCGCCTTTTGGCCCGAATGCGGCCCGGCCCTTATCTCCGGTCACGATCGATCTCACCGCCCTTATTCCTCCGTCTTCCCTCCCCGTCTGTACAGCCAACGCGGCCGATTTTCTGGTCGCGTCGCTGCCCGGCTTACCCACTACCGAGGTAGAAAGAAGATAGCTGACAGCCGCTGATGGAGGCTTCGAGTTCAGGATGTCTTCTGCACTCTGGTTTCTCGATGTCTGCCGCGCGACTTGTCTTCCAGCAGGGTGATGAGGGTGGAAACCTCTCTTCGACGTCCGTTCTGTGGACGAAGCCGCCGTGGATATAACTGCCACAGGGTAAGAATCTGACTCGTCACCACTGTAAAGTCTGTGTGTTCTAGTTGTAATTAATAACACACAGACTACAAGATTAAAGTTCAACAGGTCTTTACTGGTTGGAGGTCAGGACTATATGAAATACAATCTTACTACACAGTGCTTATATACCGGTGGTCACCACCGGTACTACGTATACAGCAGCCAGAGAAAGTAGTACATCTCTTAAGGTGGAACAGGCTTAAGTTCTCTTAAGGTGGAACAGGTTACATACACCACAGGGTTCCAGTATCACCGGATCGGAGGTAGATATGGGTATCTCTACTTCATCGTTAGGTGTATAGAGTTGTGGTGTAGGTTGTCCCTTTTCGGATGACTCTATGATTTGGTCAGCATGGCGCCTTATTATGCTTTCTCCGATGTCCAAGATATACATCAGCGGTCCTAGTCGTGTGCAGATAGTTCCAGGCTGCCATTTCTCGGTACGGTAGTCCCGGGCCAAAACTTGTTGACCTATCTGGAAGGTTCTAGTTGGCCTTTCATTCATGCCTTGAAATTGCCGGTTCTCCACGTCCCTTCTGATGTTGGGCTTGATTAAATCCAGCCGGCATCTTAGGCTTCTATTGAAGAACATCATGGCGGGAGTTATCCACCTTGTGCTGAAGTGTTATGTCTTCATTACCCATGGCCTTTATGGCCTTCTTGAAGGTCTGGACAAACCTTTCAGCCAATCCATTGGTGGCGGGATGGTATGGGGCGGACGTGTCGTGCTTAACCCCATTGCTTTTTAAGAACTTCCTGAATTCTTCGGACACAAATTGCGGTCCATCATCAGAACAGATCTGTTCCGGCAGCCCATTCCTGGCAAATATGGTCCTTAATATTGTGATGGTTTTTTCCGTGGTGGTGGAGGATATCTTTATTACCTCCGGCCACTTGGAGTGTGCATCAACCGCGATTAAGATCATTGAGTCCATAAATGGACCAGCAAAGTCGATGTGTACCCTTTGCCAGGGAGATGAGGGCCACTCCCATGGATGTAGAGGGGCTTGGGGTGGAGCGTTTTGGACCTTCTGGCATCCTAGGCATCTCTTGGTCATTTCTTCTATGTCTCCATCGATACCTGGTCACCATACAAATGCTCTGGCTAGGTTCTTCATTTTCACTCCACCCAGATGCCCCTCGTGAAGCTCCTTTAGCACTTTATCCTGGAGTTTGGGTGGAATCACCACTCTGGGTCCACACATCAAGGTTCCTCGGCATACTGACAGCTGTTCTCTTCTTTGTGAGAATGCTGGCAACAGTGGTTCGCCATGTGCTGGCCATCCCTTTACTGTTAAGTCGTAGACTCGTGAGAGAGTCGGGTCATTCCTCGTTTCCTTTTCAATGGCAGAATTTGTTACTGGTAGACATTCCACTATGGTTGAATGGAACATCTCCACTGGGTCTATTGTAGGTGCCTCTTCTATCGTTGGCAACGGTAGGCGCGATAAACCGTCAGCATTCCCATGCTGTTTTGATCCTTTGTATTCTATGTTGTATTGGTGTGCCCCTAGAAAAAGGGACCACCTCTGTAGCCTTTGCGCTGTCATAATGGGAACACTCTTTTTAGGGTTGAATATGGAGATGAGGGGTTGATGGTCAGTCAACAAGGTAAATTTTTGTCCGTGTAGGTAATGGATGAATTTCTTCACTCCCCATACCAGGCTGAGTGCTTCCCTGTCGATTTGGGCATAGTTACGCTCAGCTGAGTTCAATGAGCGTGACGCAAAAGCTATCGGCCGTTCCGAGCCATCAGGGAATTTATGCGATAATACTGCTCCTATGCCGTAAGGGGATGCATCGCACGCCAGTCTGATTGGCAGTGATGGGTTGTAATGAGCCAAAGCTTCTTTGGACGTGATTAAGTCTTTGCATTTATGGAAGGCACGTTTACAGTCTTCGCTCCATTTCCAAATTACTCCTGTTTGTAGCAGTTCATTAAGAGGGTGTAGAAGAGTTGATAAGTTCGGTAAAAATTTATGATAGTAATTTATTAATCCCAGGAACGACCTTAATTGTGAAACATTTTCAGGTGCTGGGGCTTTTATGACTGTTTCAATTTTTTCAGGTGACTTATGCAACCCTTCCTCATTAATTATGTGGCCACAATATGATATTTGATTTTGGAAAAATTCGCACTTGGGGCGATTTGCTCGTAGGCCCCGTTCTCTCAGCCTACTGAGCACCTGCTCCAAATTGGCAAGGTGCTCATTGTCGTTTTCTCCTGTTACAAGGATGTCGTCTAGGTAGCATTGAGTCCCCGGAATCCCTTGGAGGACTTGCTCCATATCTCTTTGCCAGATAGCTGGAGCGGATGCTACTCCGAAAACCAGTCGATTGTACTGGTACAGACCTTTGTGTGTATTTATCGTGAGATATTTTTTAGAGGCCTCTTCAACCTCCATCTGTAGATATGCCTGTGCCAAGTCAATTTTGGTGAAACGTTTCCCTCCGGATAGTGAGGCGAAAATATCTTCTATCCTCGGAAGAGGATACTGTACCGTGTGAAGGACTGGGTTTACCATCACCTTGAAGTCTCCACAGATGCGAATTTTTCTCTGTTCTTCAGATTTATCATTATTCAATGCTTTCTTCATGACTGGAACGATGGGTGTTGCCCACTCGCTCCAATCTATTTTGGATAATACGCCTGCATTTTCCAAATTCTCCAGCTCTGCCTCGACTGCTGGATGAATTGCGTATGGCACCGGTCTTGCTTTAAAAAACTTGGGAATTGCTGCATCTTCCACTTTTATTGAGGCGGTGATGCCTTTCAAGATTCCTAGTTTCTCTTGAAACACTTCTTTGGCGTTGGCCAAGATGTCTTTTAATCGTTCAGGTATGACGTCATCATCGTTTGTTTTCTTATTGGTCACCGTCAGTGCCTGAATGGGGTGCCAGTCTAAACGTATTTTCCTGATCCATTCACGTCCCAACAGCGGTGGGCCACCATCTTGTAGAATGTATAAATACAACTTTTGTATTTCCTTGCCGCTGTATACAACAGGCACCCTTATTTTTCCTTTGGGGTATACTTTCTGCCACGTATATGTTTTCAAGATAATGGATGTGTCTTTTAAAGGTATATGCGGAAATAGCCGCTCGTAATCCCGTCGATTTGTGATGGTCAGAGCTGATCCTGTATCTAGCTCCATTTTAACTGGGGACCCTGCTATCGTGAGGGTAACCCAAATGGTCTGGTAATCATCTTTGGCAAGTACATTATGTAATTTGAGACAGCTTAGTCTCTTGTTTTCGGAGTCGCTATCGCTCTTCTGGTCTTCGGAGCTACTGTCCGTCATCATTTGTACCTTTCTGTACTTTTCTTTATTGATTTTTTTTTCCTGTCTGTGGATTTATTTTGTCCAGATCGGCATACCCGTGCAATGTGTCCAATCTTTCCGCATTGCCTGCATGCTTTGTCCTTGAACCAGCAGTCCCTCTGGTCATGGGTGGATCTGCCGCAGCGATAACATCTCTCGAAACCCTGTGTCATTTCATGGGTGCCGAAGTCCTGTGTCTTTTGTTGTATCTCTGCAGCTCCTCTTGCGGCTGCTTCGTATGATACAGCCATACCGAAAGCCTTGTCCAGTGTTAAATCTTTTTCAGAAAGCAACCTTTTCTGTGTTCCTTCACTTAAGAGACCACAGACGAATTTGTCTCGAAGATAATCTGCTAGTCCTGCCCCGAATTGGCAGTGTTTTGATAGCTTTCTTAATTCAGTGAGGTAATCAGCGTTACTTTCATTCTTGTGTTGATTTCTCTTGAAGAATTTGAATCGTTCCGCTATCAGCAGCGGTGTTGGGTTTAAATGCTCCTGTAGGGTATCAACAATTTCTTTAAAATTCTTGTCCTTTGGTTTGGCTGGAGTGATTAAATTTCGTAACAGCCCGTATGTCTTTGCGCCCATTAGATTCAGCAGTACTGAAGCTTTCTTTTCATCTTCTATTCCATTTGCAGTGCAATATACCTCCACTCTTTCCACATATGTGGTCCAATCCTCTATCTCGTTATCAAAAGCATCAATATTGCCAGACTTAGGCATCTTAGAAAAGATATGGCGCTTCCCGCGCTTTTCTTTGTTTTCTGCAGAAAAGATATGGCACTTCCCGTGCTTTCCCGCCGCTGCTGCCGATGACAACGCTGTTTCCCGCGGTTTCCATTCTTTTTTTATTTACTTATTTACAGTTGGAGACTCGTTCCCGCCGGACTTTCTCTCTAGGTCTGAACGCCGACCTGCTTGCGGCGCCGGCCATCTCCCAAGTGTTCCCTCCCCATCTGTTACTGCTTGCCTCCGCTTTCGATGCTTGGCCTAGCTGTAGAGCCAGCCGCTGGAGCCCCAGCCTGACGCCCAGGAAGGATTAGCGCAGTACCTGCCACCAGCTTGGCCAGCTGGTGAAACCACAGCTTCTTTCACTTTCTTGATTCTTCTGGACGCCAGAGGAATCGATGTCCTTGAGGTGCTGCCAAATTGCAGGTAAGTCCGTTTCCACTTCGTCGCCACTGTTGTGTCTGTGTTTTGATAGAGACACTGAAGACAGGAGTTGGTTTCATAGGTGTTTACTAAACAAAGTCTGGAGGGGAACTAACGGATATAACACAATATATAGGCTTATATAGCCCGAGTGGCCATTACCGGTGTTACAGTACACATGGGGCTCTTAAAGGCACATACACTACAAGAGAGACATCCAAAACCACTTTGCACACTTAAACTGATTTCGAAGCAATCCCGAAACTAGTTAAAAGTCAATTAAAAATAGATGGGACCAGCCCCGAAACTCGATAAGAATTTTAAAACTATTAAAATTAACGATCCCGCCAAAATTAACAATGGGCCAGAGGAGATTTTGTAAGCAGTTAAGCAGGCCTTAATTAGTATAAACTAAAGACCTGTCCCCACAATAAATCAGTTAGTTCGATCAGTTCGATGGGTTCAATCTGTTCGATCAGTACAGTTCAGCAGAAGGAGTGCAACAGAAACAGTTCAACCAGTTCGAGAAGAAAGGAGGGCCCCATCGTTCAAGTTTAAAAACACCAGCAAAACTCTGCGGTTTCAGAAGCAAGCATCTGGAAGCAGTTCTCTCTCTCGAAGAAGAAGAAGAAGAAGAAGTAACACATCATCGGACACCTCACGGCACCAAGGGCCCCACGAAACCAACAATCAAATATTACCAGGAGCCAACCAAGTAATACTGGGCCACCACGACCAACAAGAAACCAACTCAGAAGAAACCGAAGATCTGCAAGTTTTTTCCACTCTACAAACTATTCCTGCATTTGGTGAGCATTATCCCTGATCCTTTAGAGTCCAACTTAGCTAGTAAGGTGGGATTGGTAGGGGTGAAGTATTTTTTCTATTGTCATTCTCCCTCATATATTCCGAAGTGTTCCCCCTTTTAGAGAGATAAGATTTATTGTGTTGTGTATATTTTCTTGTCTCAAATAAAAACCAAAGTTCTTGTATCAAATTCAGTTGTTTGCTGCAATTTCATTACAACCCCCAAATAAGTCTAGGTCTAGAACCAAGGGAGTGGGAGTGATTCAAACCACTCAGGAGTCAGAGGCAAAACTGAACACACACACCACTCCTTACAGACTCGAGCCCTTAAAGGGGAACTGCTTCTAAAATGAAAATATAAAGATCATTTTAAAATAGGCAGTCTTTAGCCCTTAGAGCTCAACTGCCTTCTGAAAAGAAAAACGTTAATGATAAATCTCCTTGAGCTCTTCCAGCAAGGCAATCTGCAGTGACCCCCACTGAAAGTCAGCAGCCTTCCACCAGCCATGTTGCAGCCAATGGGGTAGCACTGCGTGACATTTTAGGATAGATAAAGGCACACACAAGACAGTTACTAAAGGAATGTACAAGGGTGATTAGTTGATTTATTGATGTTACATTGGATGGATAGATGTATAAAGTTGGATTGGAATGTTTGCTTTGTGCTGGCTTTTATTTCAGCATTGTGGCCAAGAGGATGCTGTGATGGTCAGTAACAGAGGGAAGGTAAGGTGTAGGACAAAAGTTGAAAGGGGAATTGGGGTTGTGGTTACTGATACCGCAGGTGGATGAGTCCATCCCAGATATCCTGGCCAGAAAGCGTCTGTCTGAGTTGCATCCTGCTTCCTCCTATTCTGCTTCTTCCCCTTCTGCATTTTTCTTCTGTGCTTCTTCTGCTTCCCTTTGCGAGTGGATGCTGGAAATCTGAAATAAAAGCATAAAATGCTGAAAATACTCAGCAGGTCAGGCAGCATCTTGACCGGAAACGTTGACCGCTGAAGTAACCAAATTACTATTATACTTCAATTTTTATGTTAGAATATGTATAATGTAGCACCAATGTGCAAGGTGGAGGTAAGGAATTAATTCATACACTGAGTTAAACGATATATAGGTCTGTATATTGCATTTACCTAGCTAAGCTTTAAAAACATGATTAAGTGACTTCAAATGCTGAGAAATTAAACTGCAGAGCAACTCGTGGGAAGATTGGGGAGGATGTCTGCTCAGCCAGGCAAGGCAGCACATATACAAGATAACATACCTAAGAATTCGTTTGTTCATAAACTCACAACAGGGTTCCATTACATCAAAGTATGGTGGGACTAATCAGAATGTGCTTGCTTTGCAGAAGCAACCCGAGACAAGGTCAATAGTCTGTGCTTTGCACAGACTGAATGAGGACTGTTATCTTAAGAAAACATGTAACAAGCAAACCACCTGGCTAGAGACAAATGGACGGTTGTAAAGCAATTAAGATGAGGCCCGCAGTCACAGAAGGTTGACGGGGCCAACTGATAACAGAACTGTGATCTGTAGGCGGCAGGAAGGATGAAATGTCACTGTTTATAATTGCCATTTTGCAATAACTCTGTATATGCTGATAAGCATTGCACCTGCCCCGAGGGCAGGGGTTTGATTTTTGTATATTTGTGAACGTTGCTAGGATATCAGTGGAGTTGGACTCATGCAGCGATGTGAGAGGTTCTCCCCAGGCCTGAATAAACTGTTGTGGCTCCAATTAGTTGGTCTGTCTTTCTTCCAACAAGCCAGTGACGTCGACCTTGCATATTAATAGGTCCGCACTGTGGGGGTGCACATCAACCGCGATTTTGCCTACTGAGGTGGGTCCAGTGCGGCCGGGGTCAGTGGCGGAGTGCGACCACACTGCTAGCTCCATCCCACTCTGTGAAATGATTTTACGATGATTGGGTTTGTTAAGCCCGCCCAGCGCGTTAACCGGCCAATTAGAGGAAACGGGTCTGATGACATCATTTGATGATGCATCATGAGCTGGTTTCCTTAAAGGGACCATGCGCAAATTGATTTTGACATTTGCGCTGTCAGTGTTCTACAGCATTGAGGTGCTGCAAACACTGACAAGCACTGCACAGAGGTGCAGGGCTGCACCCAGGCTCTCCCATGACGCCCTCCATATGCTTATGGAGGGAGTCACAGCACACAGGCAGGTTCTCTTCCCTTCCAATGGGCGGAAGAGACCTCCCCAGGAGACCAACACAGCCTGGTTGCACATTGCACAGGAGTACACAAGCAGGGATGTCGTCAGGAGGACCAGGCTGCAGGAGCACAAATCTTTCAATGATCTCAGTAGATCACGAAACGTTATTGCAAAGCCAAACTCAACCTCATCCTGCTGTGCCACTCATCGCATCCTCATCACTCTGCCTTCCCTACCCTACGTCTGCACATCCTTACTCACAGCAACTTACTTTGCACCTTCACCCATCCCTCTCTATCTAAATTATCACTTCCCCATTTCACTAGCCACTCCTCACACTCACCCTCATTCTAGTGCAGTCATACCAACTAACAACACACAAGGGTAGGCATTTGGGTGATTTATGCAATGTTCATGTAAAATTTCTGTTAATGTGGTGTCAAACATTGAAATCTTTATTTTCAACACTTTATGTTCTTGGACAGATTTGTGTGCACATTTGGAAGTGGCTTAGTGAGTTGCAGGGAATGGTGAGACATAACGGTATCCCCTGCAATGATGATGAGTGTGAAAGGAATGGCTTGGGCATTGTAGGGATCTTTATGGTGTTGATGTGGGATGGAGCCAACCTGGTGCATCATGCAGCAGCCAGGGTGTACAGTATCAAGTGAAGTAAATCTGGCTATGGTAAGGCCATCCCTGGCGGCCTGGGAAGCAATGTGGTCGGGTGCTGATGCCCTCTGTCCTGTGTAGCATCAGGTGATTGTGGAGAAGGTTGGTGTTGTTGTTGGTGCTGCTGGTGTGCCTGGTGCTGCTGGTGTTGGGACGGATCCTGGTGGGATTCTGAGGACCAAGGTGAGATAGTTTCAAGGGCACTGATGCTGATGGAATAGATGGCAACCGAACTTGAGATGACAGAAGCGATCTGCCAATGATGAGAGAGGTTGTTCCAATGAGATGACACTGGATAGAGAGTTTACTCCAAACACTTGCAACCAGCATAAAGCTCAATCTGTCTTCCAAATGCAGTAAGCAACACCTTCTGAGCTTGGAAAGTGAACAGCTTTGAGATGGGAGCTTTTATAAACCACTTGCAACTGTCACGTAATGAGATGATCCCATGGTGATACAACTCCCGACCTCCTTACCTGATGTGATCCCCGAGCAGCGTGGTCCCATGAGCGACCTCATAAAATGGTAAGGTGAGCTCAAAATACTTTTAATGGGTTGTTAACAAGGTCATAATGACCTGAATTGCCTCCCCCGCCTCTGCGTGTCGGGTCTGTTCAGCCCTGACCGACCCGATATTTGGGAAAGTCCCATGGTGACGGGTTGACAGCAGGTTCCTGACCCGCTGTCAACATTTTTTCCCCACCCGACCCACCACCAATCGCGCCCGCTGACCCCACTGAAAAATTCCTCCCGTTAACTCTGTTTATCTTTCCATGGATGCTACCTGACCTGCTGAGTTTCCAGCAGTTTCTGTCTTCTCAGAGGCCTTCCTTTACCATCCAAATCCTTGCAAGTGTCCAGCAACACTCCGTGCACATTTAAAAAACTTTTACCATCTATTGCACCAAGCCACTACTTCAACAAAATATTTTTAAAATGTCCAAAAGCTTAAATGCAAACTAACCTGAAAGACGTGTGTGCCCCTTTTAGGAAGCACTAACAGCGTCTCAGCAGAGCTGCTTCATGCACGCTTTCCTGTGCGTGCTTATGCTCCAGCGTTAAAGAGAGTGAGAATGTCCAAGTGTGCAGATGGAGTGTTAAGTCAGGCGTTGCACGCTGATTGATGTCACATTCTCTAATTTACATTTCAGGGGCCAGCGCTGTCAATGGCATTATGCCCCTCATCAATATGGTGGCCTCCATTCTTTTCCAGAAAACCAGCGTTAACGGCTGGAGCAAATGTAAGCAATTTCTAGGCCTGTCTATTTTAGTATATTGGTTGAGGAATAAATATTGGCCAGAACACCAGGGGAACTTTCCTGCTCTTCTTCAAAAAGTACCATGGGATCTTTTACCTCCACCTGAGAGGGCAGATGGGGCCTCGGCTTAACATCTCATCTGAAAAATGGCACCCCACCCCAACTGTGCGGTACTCCACTGGAATGTGAGCCTAGATTATGTGTTCAAGTCTCTGGAGTGGGGTTGAACCCATGACTTTCTGAGTTGGAAGCGAGAGTGCCATGGCTTACACCTGACATTGAAACTGTCAAATTGCCTGTTGCCATTCACTGCTTAGGCTTGACGGTGGACACTAGCCATTTGGGCAAGGTGCTAGAGCCTCTGGACCTGTACTTCTTCATGAATTAACAGGAAAGCAAGGGCAGAAATGGGAAAAAAAGTTTCAAGCCTACAATTTTGGGTACTACAGTGATTACACTTCAAAAGTACTTCATTGGCTGTAAAGCACTTTGAGATGTCTGGTGGTCTTGAAAAGTGCTATATAAATGCAAATCTTTCTTTCTTTTACTGCACCTCAGGAAGGATGTATTGGCCTTGGAGAGGGTAGAGTGCAGATTAATTAGAATGATACCAGAACTTAAAGGGTTAAATTATGAGGCCAGGTTGCATAAACTTGCCTTGTATTTTCTTGAGTTTATAAGTTTGACAGGTGATCTAATTGAATGTTTAAAATGATAAAGTAATTCAACAAGGTAGATACAGAGAAAGTATTTTGTCTGGCGGAGGACTCCAGGACAAGGGGGCACAAGTTACAGCTATGCCATTTCAGAGTGAAATCAGGAGGCAATTTCGTGGAATTTAGTGGAAATCTGGAACTTTCTCTCCCAAAAGGCTGTGTCAATTCCAATTTTGAAGACTGAGATTGATAGATTTTTGTTAGGTAAGGGTGTCAAGGGATATGGATCGAAGGTGCGTAAATAGAATTGAAGTACAGATCAGTCATAATCTGATTGAATGGCAGAGCAGTCTCAAGGGGATGAGTGGTCTCCATCTGTTCCTGTATTCCTATACACAGTGTAACAGTTTATTTGACTATATTCAAAAATAAGAACCAAACCTTTAAGCAATAATTTAACTATTTATTTTCATTTTCAGTAAAAAGCCCAAAGCAATGCCGTAACAAAAGTGATGACATTTTAACATACATATTTGACAATGATAGTTGGCAGCTTGTAAGAACAGAATGTCTCATGTATAATGGAAACAAAACTGCAAAATAAGTTCAGTGAAACATCATGTTCTTGACTTTATATTGCAGTTTTCAAATGACTAAATGGAACATTTTTTTTGCATTTAAATGACAGCATCTCCTTAATAAATGTCTAAATGTGCAGATGTTCTGACAATTTAATGTCAATGCTCAGAGGAAACATCTGAAATAATTACACTCATTTTTTGGGAGCGATGATATCAAATAAGCTTTCACTGGTACTGCTCTGTCCTAACATGACTGTGAGGAGGTTGATTTGGACTAACAAGCAAATTTTTCTCTGGAAATACAGTTTGGTTTTGAAAATGACAGAAATTGCACTTTTGTCGGTAGAAACTTGCTGTACCTGATAAAATAAACACAGCAAAAAGAAGCTAAATAGAATCACTCTGGGCTTCGATCACATGCGGTTAGGGTGTGATGGATCAAACCTTATACTTGGGCTGAGACGCCTACAGTTCACATTGTTGTCGTTGCACTGCAGGGAAATAATCTCAGCGGTTTTCGAGCCTGAAGTTTTGAATTAGCAAACACTCTGCCAGTTATCCAAGCCCAGTCCCTGTCAGTCTACGAGTATGGGCTCAGGCACTTAGATTTTGTTTATTTTTCTCTCTCTGCGTCTATAATGTGATGCAGAGTGAGATTGGTAATGATGCTAACATAATGGACTTTGATTATGTTGTTGAGCCTGAGAATGTGGCAGTCGTGTTAGTTAGCCGGGATGGGGTGGTGATATTTTTTAACAGTGGTGCAGGAAGTAAGGTCCTGTTTGCCTCTCTTGATGTATTTCACAATCATCACTGTCATTCTCTTCCAGCCTCAGGGGCATCCCTCTGAAGAAGAGGATAAGAACATAGTTAACATCATGAGAACAGCCTATGGTAAATTACTCTACTAACCATACAGAAGCTGAAAAGATGATCGAATTAGTAATGAAATAGAAGAGAAATTTGATTGACACTTGAAAGATATGCTATTTAGATACTGTTCCGCAATCACCTCAATTATTAGTGAATCATTGAGAAATAATGCGCTAGAAGCAAGTTCTGCTGTTGGGAGTGTGCTGTCTACTTAATGACAGTCATAGAGCATATCATGGTCCTGGACACGATACCAGAACAAGTTTATCAGCTAATAGGCAAACCTCCTCTCAACCCTAGATTTCAACTTCCATCGCAATCTTTCTGTTGCTCCCCATTTTGCTCCTCTAAACACCCTGCTTTTGTTTTCACCAAGGCTCGAAATTTGCTAATACAGCAACTTCATGCCATTCACTGGTGAGGCAGATAGCAAATTGCCATTTTCGCGCAATGAACGGCAGAGCGGCACAACTCGGGCAGCAATTTTTGGATATTTGAGTTTAACCGCGCATCTGCCCCTCGCCTGAAGTTACTGTACTATTTGCGCATAAATAACGGCGAGCGTCATTAGGCTCACCGTTATTTTGACAGTAAAATCTGGCCCCATATGTTTATTTTTTCAGAAAGAAGTTCAGATGCCATCAGATTTAATAGGCATCACAAGAACTCTTGCTGGAAAGTTGGTTAGATTCCAGCTTTCAGGATAAAATATCTATCTTAAGCTATATGTTAGAGCTTACTAGACAACTTTGGGAATTATTATCTGCAACTGGATAAAACAAAGCAATAATTATTAATGGTCCAACTGTTATAAAGGATTGATGATGACAATTATATTGCATCTGGGCTCTGTTCATTCAAACTGAACAGTTGGAGACTGATATTAAAGTCATAATTTATGGAGGAATGGCCTTGAGTTAGCCCGTAAGATTGATTACACCATCTAGGATGGATCTAACAGTATGTTGTTCAAGCTTTAATCAAAGTGAATTCCACAAATGTCCTATAGTCACCGTGTCATCTAAAATAATCTTTTATACAACATACACTGTAGTTTCACTTCATAGTTATAGGTTGGAACCAAAGCATACTGAAATTGCTTGTATATCTGGAAAGTAAATATTCTGTTGTTTGGTAATGAGTTGGAGATTGATGTACCAGCTCTGGCCTTTGAGATGGAGGATCAAGCAGTGGTGGTTTAATTTAATGAGCCAACCAATGCATCAGATCAGGAACTAGGGCTTTAGCATGAGGCAGCTCTTTAATTCAATGACCCAGTGAACAGAGACAAGGGCAGAGGCTATTGCTGGTGTTAAATCAACACTCAAAGTCTTGTTCCTGGTACCGAGGGGCTGAGAGAAAGAGAAACCAATACAGATATGTTGAAAGCATCATAAAAATGAGTAAATGCAACAGGTAGACGTTGATATACTGAACAAGAGCACTAGGCTGAAGGCAGCAAAACAAGACATGTGTACGGCAAACCCGGGACAATTATGGGAAACTTTGAAAGTAAAACTGCATTTAATTATACTTGTGATGAATTTGAACTTTACGTCAATGATGAAAGTGGACTTTATTTCAAAGATGTATCAAACAATGCTTATGGTTCAGTCCTGCTCTTAGGATTAATAGATGTGAATTGAATGTAACTATTCAATAGAACCTCACTTGCTTAGCTTATTCCCCAAGCTTCCTTTTGCTCATATTCAGTTCCTCCATAACTTTCCTTTCACTTCATAATGTGGCTATATTCTGTTACATGTACTGCCAGGAGTAAGGCTCCTTAATATTGATCCACAATTGTTTCAAAACAGACTGTAAACTGTGCAGTTTTCATTTTCTTTCACTTGTTGATAGTATTTCTCTCTCAAAGACTTATACATGCAAAATGAACTTAAATTTATATAACAGGTTTCACATTCCCAGGAGTCCAAAATGTAACCATTGTTGTTTTGTAGATAAACTCAGCACCAATTTGCATACAGCAAGGTCCAACGAACAGCAGTGAGATAAAGGAATTGTTAATCTGGTTTTTAATTGAAGTGTGGCAGAGCCACCAAGGGACTCTTATATCGATGTACATAATTATCTGTAACAGAATGAATCTGTACCTGTATTCGTTTTACTACATGTAAATAGCGCGGTCCCTACAGGGTTAAGACCAAACGGGATGACGTCACCACGTGGGTCACGTGACATTCCCAATGGCGGGAAACATGATGACGTCATGACGTCAGAGGGAGGAGCTCTCCCTCTCAGTCCTCGTGGAGCCAGCATTGAGCATAGACCTGTTTGTTAGTTCTCCTGCGTTTGATTGTTACTTCTGCAAAACAGTATTAAACTTCGTTTGGTTAACAGACTGACTCAATCTCAGTCTTTTGATTAGGAATCTGACAATTCCTACAGATGTATAAATGTTGACCATGTCGACCGTCTTATGGAACGTTTACATCTCCCTAAAAATGCAGATGGGGCCTTGGTTTAATTTCTCACCTGAAAATTGGCACCTCCAACAATGCTGCACCCCCTCTATACTACACTGAAGTAGCTGGCTAAATCATATCTTCTGGAGTGGGACCCCACAACCTTTTGACTCAGAGGCAAGAGTGCTGCCAGTCGATCAATTTGTGTGGGTGTAGCTGTACAGTATATATAAAAAATGTTTCACTGATTAGAGAACTTTAAGTACAGTAGTAATTTTCCAGAAACCATGTGCAATTATCCAGGCAAGAGTCCATACAAGTTATGTGGCAGTGCAAAAATGTAATTACTTAGATTTTGGTTGTATTTGCAATAATGTCAGTCCATTTTTAAGTGTAAAAGTTGTACTGGTAAGACTTCAGCAGTGAGTGGGCTTGGACTCATTTTAATGAATGATGAAAAGTTAGGCTGCTTTCCCAGTGAGACGCTCTCAGTAAGGAGTGGCACATGCATGAAACAGGAAATTTCACGTCTACAGGCCATGATTTTCCTTCTATTCAAGTTAATGAATGGAAAATCAGACTCTCAGGGCCTATGACTTCTCCACCAACATTCCCTTCAAGTGTCATGCTCGTTGGGAATGCCGGATAGGAAAGCAACACTACAAGGTGGGAGTTGTATTTCTGGTTTGCACATTTCAAGGATAAAGGATCTTCATTATATAAATAGAAGTATAAACAGAAGTGCCATTTGTCTAAAGCATAGAGATTAATGCTGATGTATGGTAACACACTACGGGGGAAAAATTCATTGGTGACCATTTTGGGTCGCTAACATCGCCTGGCCGCTAAACTTAGCGCCCAGCGAAAAATAGCGCCAGCGATCGCTAAATTCAGTTTTAGTACCCCAAGAGGGAGGTGGAGCACTAATTCAAATGCTCCACTTCCTTCTTACAGTGCTAACCCCAAATATCGGTGTGCTGCGCTCTGCAGCGCTATGCACTAGGCCACGTAGCGCTGCTGCATGGAAGGGCTCTTCCCCTCATTAAAGAGTAGGGCCCAAGCCCACAACTCTGCGGGGCCCTACCTGGACCACCAGGGAGCGGGGTGCCGTGCCAGCAACCCGGTACTCAAAAGGAGTGCCGGCTGGCCAGATCACAGCACGGACCCCACGTTGAAAGACACAACGGGCTGTGACAAGATGGCCATTTTTTCCCCCCATCTGCGACCTCCCCTTTACTTAGTGCCCCGCGAGCCTCCTGCACCTCTGTTCCCGCCCCCGAATCAGTCGCTGTCATCGCCTGGCGCAGATTCAGGGGGCCCGGGCCAGTTTTGCAGGTGGGGTGAAAACGGAGTGCTGCGCACGGTGATGATGTCTTCATCGCCTGTGCAGCAGAGTGGGCCGCTACCGCTAAACTCCCGCTGAATTTAGCGGGAGTCGTTAGCGGCGCTGTGCCCGGGCGAAAAGTTGTTTGTGACCCGTTAGCACCCCCCAGAGGTGCTAACAGGGGGCGCAAATGCACTGAATTTCTAGTCCTACATATTGGTGAGTATTCCTGGCCTGTCACGCGGGAGGCCGGGGTTCAATTCCCCGATAGTGAGTTTAAACTTCTGACATGTAAAAAAGCCACAAAATCACATGTAGTGCGGAGAATGTGTCCCACATCCCTGATAATCATGGGTTGGAAAAAGCTATTTGAGAGGAACTTTTCAAGAGCCAACTAATTTAATGGATATATTTTCCTCTGGTCAATAATATGAGTGAAAAAAGGTGGTGTATTAATAGGGCAGGAAATATATCTGAAAGATTTTAACACTTGACTTTAAATTTCCTCCTTCCTTAAGCAGACAACCGATTAACTTTGCAAAGTTAGCTGGAGCAGCTTATCAGTGTGTAGGCTGAATATTTGCTTGGTCCCCTCCTGTGCACTGTAGAACTGCAAGGTGTATGGACAGCACATATTTGAGAATATGCGAGAGTGCAAATCAAGTGAGGCTGCACTCCCAGTAGGGAGCATCAGTAGCGCTGAACATTGGTTGAGAATCAAGGCTGTAGTGACATCTAACCTAGGCTCTGCAGAATATGCCCTTACGCTCTTAAGATAAATACTTCAATGAACAACACTAAATGATATAACAACTGCTTTGGAAATGTGGTCAAATGTTTATCACATAATTAAAGTGTTTAAATTACATTAGAATTTTAGAAAGTACACCTGAAATGGTTGAATGGTTTATTATTAAGTTCTTTGATCACAGGATTCTTGCTATCTAAGAGAGTGTTTAAAAATAAAATATACAACCTATTATTTGTGTTGAGTTCTTTGTGCAGGTCTAAGTGAGTTCAAATTTAAAATTCTTATCTTTGTGTTTAAGCCCCCTTCCCAAAGGCTTGCCCCTCACTATTAACCTAAAGTGGCGAGAATGAGGAACTTAAAGAAATTATTATTAGTAAGAAAACAGTACTAGCAAAATTAATGGGACTAAAACTTGATAAATCTCAAGGACCGGATGACCTACATCCTAGGGTTTTGAAAGAGGTGGCCAAATCGGATAGTGGAGGCATTGGTTGTCATCTTCCAAAATTCTATAGGTTCTGGAACGATTCTTGCAGATTGGAGGATAACAAATCTAACCCCGCTTTTTAAGAAAGGAGGGAAAGATAAAACGGGGAACTACAGACCTGTTAGCCTCACATCAGTAGTTGGGTAAATGCTGGAATCTATTATAAAGGATGCAATAACTGGGCACTTAGTAAGATTAGTAATAGTAAGAATGAGCAGAGTCAACATGGATTTATGAAAGGGAAGTCCTGTTTGACAAACCTATTGGAGTTCTTTGAGGATGTAACTAGTGGAGTAGACAAAGGGGAACTGGTAGATGTGGTGTATTTGGATTTTCAGAAGGCCTTCAATAAGGTCCCACACAAGAGGTTGGTGAACAAAATTAGGGCACATGGAATTGGGGGTAATATACTAGCATGGATTGAGAATTGGTTAACAGACAGAAAACAAAGAGTAGGGATAAACGCATCTTTTTCAGGATGGCAGGCTGTGACTAGTGGGGTACCACAAGGATTGGTGCTTGGGCCCCAGCTATTCACAATCTATATCAATGATTTGGATGAGGGAACTAAATGTAACATTTCCAAATTTGCTGATGTCAAAAAGCTAGGTGGCAGTGTCAGTTGCGAAGAGGATGTGAAGAGGCTTCAAGAGGATCTCGACAGGCTCAGTGAGTGGGCGAGAACATGGCAGATGGATTATATTGTGGATAAATGTGAAGTTATCCACTTTGGTAGAAAAAACAGAAAGGCAGAGTATTTCCTAAATGGTGAAAGATTGGGGAATGCAGATGCTCAAAGGGACCTGGGTGTCCTTGTACATGAGTCACTGAAAGTGAATGTGTAGGTGCAGCAAGCCATTAGGAAGGCAAATGGTATACTGGCCTTCATTACAAGAGTATTTGAGTACAGGAGTAAAGAAGTCTTACTCCAATTATATAGGGCCTTGGTGAGACCACACATGGAGTACTGTGTACAATTTTGGTCTCCTTACCTAAGGAAGGATATACTTGCCATAGAGGGAGTGCAATGAAGGTTCACGAGATTGATTTCTGGGATGGCGGGACTGTTGTATAAGAAGAGATTGAGTAAACTAGGCCTGTACTTTCTTGAATTCAGAAGAATGAGAGGGGATCTTATTGAAGCTTACAAAATTATTATAGGGCTTGATAGGGTGGATGCTGGGAGAATGTTTCCCTTGGCTGGGAAGTCTAGAACCAGAGGCCACAGCTTCAGGATAAAGGGTAGGCCATGCAGGACTGAGATGAGAAGAAATTTCTTCAGACAGAGGGCGGTGAATCTTTGGAATTCTCTACCCCAGAGGGCTGTGGAGGCTCAGTCATTGGGTATATTCAAAACAGAAGTCGATAGATTTCTGACTAGTAAGGGCATCAAGGGATATGGTGATATGGCCGGTGAATGGAATTGAGGCAGAAGATCAGCCATGATCTCATTGAAAGGCGGCGCAGGCTCGAAGGACCAAATGGCCTACTCCTACTCCTATTTCTTATGTTCTTATGTTCTTAACCTCCTCCAGCCCTACAACCCCCTCTGAGTCCTCTGGAGTAGAAACGTATGATAATGAGTTGGCGGTCCATTTCACATCACCTGATTTTCTTTTCCATTGAGGTCCTACTGCCCAAGTTGAATTTCTATTGCTCTGTTTCTCTGATTCCAGCCTCTTGTGTGTCTCCCCCTGCCTTCACCATTCTAGGCCCCATTCTCTGGAATTCCCTCCTAACCCTCCTCTGCCTCACTTTCCTCCTTCAAGATCCTCCTTAAAAACCCACTTCTTTGACCAAGCTTTAGTTCGCTCCTCTTAATCTCTCCTTCTTTGCCTCGGCATCACTTGTTTTCCTATACTGTACCTCGGTATGAATCACCTTGGGGTTTTTTTTGTCTAGCAAGTTGTTGTTTGTATCTTTGACTGCTGCCATGTTTTGCCACCTAGACCTGCTTACAGTGGGCCTGGATCATGCCACGGGAAGAGGTGAGACAGCTTATTTAAGTTCTCATCATGATAGGGAAAGAGAATGAGAGAACATTATGCTTTTCAGTGTTATAATGTATGAGGATTTAGAGTTACCTCAGTATGTGTTAATGTTTTATATCAATTTTAGTATGGAATGTGGATATATTCACTTCACAATCAGTATCTGACAATGTTTTTTTCATTCACAGCATTTATTGCCCATTCTTCGAGAAGGTGGTGGTGAGTCACCTTCTTGAATACAACTGAATGGATTGTTAGGCCATTTCAGAGGGCAGTTAAGAGTCAACCACATTGCTGTGGGTCTGGAGTCACATATAGCCCAGACCAGGTAAGGGCGGCAGATTTCTTTCCCTAAAGGACATTACTGACCAGATGGGATTTTTGGACAATCCGGTAATTTCATGGTCACCATTACTGATACTAGCTTTTTAATCCCAGATTTAACTATTTGAATTTAAATTCCCCAGCTGCCAATAGTGAGATTTGAAATCATGTCTCTGGATTCATAGTCCAGGCCTCTGGATTACTGGTCCAGTAACATAACCACTATGTTACAATGAGTAATCAGTTGGAAGCTGTCTGCTCCTGATGGAGAAGGTGTGGTTCTGTTAACAGAAGTTGAGAACTGCTGATTGCTTGTACAGTTTTTGCACAGAAACAATTGAATTATCCAGTGCATAGCAAAATACTGCAAAGGCTGGAAATCTGAAATAGCGACAGAAAATGCTGGAAACACTCAGCAGGCCAGGCAGCATCCGTGGAGGGAGAAATAGAGTTAACTCTTGTTTCTCTCTCCTCGGATGCTGCCTGACCTGCTGAGTGTTTCCAGCATTTTCTGTTGTTATTTCAGATTTCCAGCATCCGCAGTATTTTGCTATTGTATTAGTGTTTGGTTCACTGCCACCTCTCTTCTAGGAATGCCCATCTTGCAGAAATTCTGCTCTTCTCTCCGACGGGATTACCGTTTGTCTCTTCAATCTTGTTCATCTTCATTGCTTTCTGTTTCCCTTCTCGTGTTTGATCAGGTATCTGCCAAGACTCGTTTTCACAGCCACATCACTTTCCTCAGCAACTGTCTCTGACTCTGACTTATTCCATGTGGATTCTAACTGAAATTCCACCCTTTGTGTTTCGGATCTACCCAGGATTACAGATATCTCTGAGATATTCAGCGTTCCTCGAACTACGCTCTCGCCTTATCCTGAGATCCACGCTCAATGCCTTGCACTGCCACATGAACACTCTCGACCTCTCTCTTCAGCAGCACCAACACACTCTATCTCAAAGCTGTCCTGGTCCACAGCTCCATTTCATCCAATGACTCATCCGCCGCTTCAACAAAAAACTTTTTCTCTTTCAGAAGTCAAGGATCATAAGCTTCAACAACTCTTGGACACCCCTCCAGAAACTTCCTCCTCTTCACTCTCCTCTGACCCCAGCCCTTCTTTCAATCTCACCCCCTGCCATGTTTTCACTATCCCCTCTGACCTTTCCCCCTCTGACCCCAAATGATCAGTCCTCAGCAAAGGCCTGAGCTTCATCCCCTTACGTCCCCATCTCAATGAATTTCGAGCTCGGCACGATGCCGAGCTCTTTTTCCATCACCTTCATCTCCATGCCCATTTCTTTGGCCAGGAGTCTTCCCCTCGCACAGCGGAACCTTTCTCCCGCTTTCAGGATTCTCATTCTACCTGGACCCCTCCCCCTGGCCTCTTACCCTCTCTAGATCTTTTCATTGCTAACTGCCGGCATGACATCGGCCATCTCCATTTCTCTGCTCCCCTCACTCATTCCAACCTACTTCCCTCTCAACTTGCAGCACTCCATTCTCTCCAATCCAACCTGAACATTGTCATTAAACCTACTGACAAGGGTGGTGCTGTTGTTTTTTGGCGAACCAACTTCTACCATGTGGAGGCTGAATGCCAACTCTCTGGCACATCCTCCTACCTCCCCCTGGATCATGATCCCACTACCGAACATCAAGCCATTGTTTCCAAGACCGTCACTTACCTCATCTCCTCTGGAGATCTTCCCTCCATGGCTGTCAACCTCATCGTTCCCCAACCCCGCACAGCCCACTTCTACCTCCTTCCCAAGATCCACAAACAGGGCTGCCAGTTTCAGCCTGTTCTTACCCCACTGAACTGATTTCTTCCTATCTTGACTCTATTTTTTCTCTCCTTGTCCAGTCTCTTCCCACCTACATTCACAACTCTTCCGACGCCCTCCGCCACTTTAACAATTTCCAGTTGCCTGGCCCCAACCATCTCCTTTTCACTATGGACATACAATCCCTCTACACCTCCATCCCCCACCAGGATGGCTTGAGGGCGCTCCGCTTCTTCCTTTAACAGAGGCCCAACCAGTCTCCATCCACCACCACCTTACTCCGCCTGGCTGAACTTGTTCTCACATTGAACAACTTCTGCTTTGACTCCACTCACCTCCTGCAAATTAAAGGTGTTGCTATGGGAACCCACATGGGCCCTAGCTGTGCCTGCCTTTTCGTGGGATATGTGGAACATTCTTTGTTCCAGTGCTGCTCAGGTCACCTCCCTCACTTATTTTTCCGGTACATTGTTGACTGTATTGGTGCCATTTCCTGCCCTGAATGAGAAAATTTCATTCACTTTGTTTCCAATTTCCACCCTTCCCTTATCTTCACATGATCCATCTCCGACTCTTCCCTTCCCTTCCTCGACTTCTCTGTCTCCATTTCTGGGGATAGGCTATCGACAAGCATCCACTATAAGCCCACTGACTCCCACAGCTACCTGGACTACACCTCCTCCCACCCCACTTCCTGTAAGGACTTTATTCCAATCTCCCAGTTTCTCCGTCTCTGCCGCATCTGTTCTGATGATGCAACCTTCCATACTAGTGCTTCCGATGTGGCTTCCTTTTTCCTCAACCGAGGTTTCCCCTCTACCATGATTGACATGGCCCTCGACCGTGTCCATTCCATTTCCCACACTTCTGCTCTCACCACTTCCCCTCCCTTGCAGAACCATGATCGGGTTCCCCTTGTCCTCACCTTTCACCCCACCAGCCTCACATTCAACGGATCATCCTCCACCGTTTCCGCCACCTCCAGCATGATCCCACCACCAAACACATCTCCCCCTCCCCTTTCAGCATTCCGATGGGACCACTCCCTCCGCAACATCCTAGTCCACTCCTCAATCACCCCAACAGCCCCTCCCCTCCCCACGGTAGCTCCCTATCACAGACCATCCCGTTTGTTCTTTCCTCCCCTTCCCCCTTTCCCAGCCTCTGCACCTGCTTAAAACCTGTTATATCTCTAACTTTTTCCAGTTCTGATGAAGGGTCCCAGACCTGAAACGTTAACTCTGTTTCTCTCTCCACGGATGCTGCCTGACCTGCTGAGTGTTTCCAACATTTTCTGTTGAATTATCCAGTGACTTGAATTAAGCAATGTAAATAGCATAGGAGTATTAGAATAGAGTGCTGAGAAAAATGGAATCAAATTTGGAAAGCTTAATAAAGTTATTTTTTTTCACGAATCTTGGACCACAAAACCAGTTCAAAATCAAAAACATGAAAGAAATTCAGTTGTTAGCGCCAGCCGTTAGCCCTTTAAGAGGGCGATAAGTGGGGCGCGAAGCGGCTAGTGCCCAGGCGTGGCGAGACCTGTGCCTCTCGCGAAATTGAGCGGACATTTAGCGGGGACGCAAAACCGCAACGCCCGCTCAGCTGCGCGTGCAGATCCTGACGTCATTTCATGGTGCAAAGCCCTTGGGGCGCCCCGGACCGGAAATTCAGTGGCGCCCCCCTCCTTTCCGCCTGTCGCTCCCAGCCACTGGTTGACTGGAACGGTTCCCAGTCGCTGTGGGGCTGGGGGGTCGCTATTTAAAGGGGGCTCTTCCTGGCTTCCTAGTGGTTATCACTTTGGACCACTCCTTCTGTGAGAGAGAGATTTGCAGAGAGACAAAGGGAGAGAGCTTTCTGCATTGAGTCAGCGCTCGCAGAGGTACTTCTGGCTTCAGCCCAGAACTTTGCAGTTGGATTGATTTTTCAGTGCCATAGCCGTGAGTGGCCACATATTAAGGGGCTGCAATGGGTGGAAACGTTGGGTTTCTCCATTGCATTGAGAGGACTCAGAGGCGCCGAGAGAGAGTGCCAATCATGGCCAGATGGAGGAGGGCCAACAGGCATCGGCACAGGAGACTTTACCCTCCCAGGGTATTCCGCCAGCAGTTTTCCTACCTCAACATGTCTGAGGAGCAGTGTATTCGGAGGCTTCGATTCAGCAGGGAGGTGGTCACTGAGCTCTGCCACCTGCTTCAGACAGACCTGCAGCCTCAGCTGAGGAGCAGGACGTCTCTGTCGGTGGCAGTGAAGGTGACAGTGGCTCTCAACTTCTATGCCACCGGCTCCTTCCAATCTGCTACTGGGGACATTGCCAATGTTTCCCAGTTTGCGGTGCATTGCTGCATCCGCCAAGTCACGAATGCCCTCTTCAAAAGGAGACGTCAGTACATTTCCTTCCCCATGACCCTGGACAAGCAGCAAGAGCGCGCAATGGGATTTGCAAGAATGGCGGGCTTCCCCATGGTCCAGGGCGCCATTGACTGCACGCATGTGGCTTTGCAGGCGCCTCAAGAGAATGCCAAGGATTACCGCAACCGGAAGGGGTTCCATTCGTTGAATGTGCAGTTGGTGTGTGACCACAGACAGCTGATACTAGCTGTCAATGCCCGCTTTCCAGGCAGCAGCTATGATGCCTTCATCCTGCGCCAGACTTCTGTGGCAGGCCTTTTCAAAGCCCCGGCTCACCCAGGAGGCTGGCTTCTCAGGGACAAGGGCTATCCTCTGTGCACCTGGCTGATGACCCCGCTCTGTGCGCCCAGCACCTCTGCTGAAGAATGATACAATGACAGCCATCAAGTGACCAGGAACATCATTGAGCACACAATCGGCGTGCTAAAGCAATGGTTCCGCTGTCTGGACCATTCCGGGGGAGCCCTTCGGTACTCGCCTGAGCGAGTCTCCCATTTCGTTGTAGTGTGCTGCATGCTGCATAACCTGGCTATCCTCAGGACTCAGCCACTGCCAGCAGACATTGAAGCACCAGCAGAGGAGGAGGAGGAGGAGGAGGAGGAGCACCAAAACGGGAGGGAGGCCATCCGTCAGCGGCTTATTGCAAGTCGGTTCTAGGCCCCCTCTGAGAGAATGGCTTGTGCCGTTGAAAGAACATGAAAGGAACGGTGCCGCAAACCCTGAGCCGGTCAAGGCAACAAATAGTTAAAGAGCAATCATGCACAATCTGAATAAAGACAGTTATTTATTTAACAAACTGTGTGCCCTTCCCGCATGACAAAGTAATACAGAGAAACCCCAAAAAAGCAGTCAGACACATAACTGGCTCTCACAACCTGGAGACAATGAACAAAAGAGTTAACAAAAAATGACCACAATCCTCGGCCTTCACCAAAAAAATTTACAGCATTTTGCCACACCTCCTACTTTTTGGCCTTCGAGGGTGATCTGCTTCGCTTGCGAGATTGGCCCCTTCCCACCCTGCAGCTCCTCTGCAATGGGACCCCAGTGGCTGCAGCAAGGCTGGGGGAAGGCTGCTGAGTGTCAGAAACTGAGTCGGCAGATGCCTTTGGGGGTTGGCCTGGACCAGCTCTGGGCCTGGAGGGCCCGGCTGCTGACTGCTCCAACTCTGCATGGGCGGCAGCAGTCTGTCCTACGGGTGGTGGCAGCTGCAGTGGAGGAGTGACAGTTTTGGCAGCAGGAATGCTGCCATCCTGACAGAGGACAGGCACTCCCTGGTCGGACGACACACTAGCACTCCCACAGGGCAGCACAGCAGCATGCGGAGCAATCTGCTGAAGCACAGACTGCTGGACTTCTGCGGCACGGCGAGGGCCTCAGCGATTCGTGCCCGATGCAGCGAGGGTGGCAGCAGTCAGTGCTCGTGTGGCCTCAATCTGTGTCTGCATCAGACCAGCCACTGACTGCATGGCACCACTAAGCACTTGCGTGGAAGCTTCCTGTGCTGCACCAAAGTCCTGCAGACTCCTTGCCAGTGCTGCACCGAAGTCCTGGACACTGCTTGCCAGTGACTCAATGGAGTCGGGCATCCTTGCCACTGCAGCCATGAGCTCAGTGTGCCTCTGCTCCACCTGGGCGCCCATTTCAGCGAGGAGCCACACCTCTTCTGCGCTCACTGTAGCAGGACTGGTGGCCAGACTCTCCCTCCGGGGAGAAGGCCACCGAGCTTCCCTAACCCCCCCGCATTGCTGCAGCCCGCTGGACCCCCGAGCTTCACCCTCCTCAGACCCTTCCCCCCGCTCCCCTCCAGGGAAGATGTGTCCCCATTATGGCCATGGGCTGCCTCGGCTGAGGTTGGCACTGATGGTCTGGCTTCCTCTTCCTCCTCGCCTTCAGAATCACTCACAGTGGCAGCTTGAGGGCCCGTCTCCTCACCTGGCGAATCACCATCTGAAAGCAGGGAGGTACAAGAGTTGCTTTAGCGTGAGGACAGGGCAGCAGCGAGGGAGGCATGAGTGCTGCAATGCACTGTATTGGTTCGATAGTGGCAAAGGATGCTGGTGTGAGGCACAAGTGGAAGGAGAGAGGTCAAAATGTGATGACCTTACCATTGATGTCCAGAACGGGGTCAGCATCTCCAGTGGCGATGGGGCCAATCAGCCGGCCTGCCATAATGCGCTGGACTCGCTGCTCCAGATCACTGAGGTCTTTAAGGTGAGGCCGGCCTCCCCCGGTCCGTTGCTGCTGCCTCCTATTGTGGGCCAGCTTGCCCTGCAAGAGAAAGGACAGGCTCTGAGTACAGTGTGAAGCCCTGATCTTGGCTGCACTGCCTCCCATGGTGGAGTAGCCCTTACAGTGTGAAGCCCTGATCTTGGCTGCACTGCCTCCCATGATAGAATAGCCCTTACAGTGTGTAAAGTGGTGAATGTGCATGTGAGTTTCATGAAAGCCCCATAGGTGTTGGATGAGGGCTGGCCATTGGGGTTTTCAGGACCCTTTGGCCATAAAGTGAGGTACACATGCAGGGATGAAGAGGACACTGAAAAGCGTACTCACCCTGACAACCCGAGTGAGGTCGGTGAACTTCTTCCTGCATTGCACAGGGGTCCTAGGTATCATGCTGCTGGAGGTCACTCTGTGAGCCACCTCCCTCCAAGCTTTGCGGTAGTCAGTGGGCAGTGGCCTCCTGCCACTGTCCAGAAACAGGATAGATCACCTGCGCTCCACTGCGCCAACCAGAACCTGCAGGGCCCCCTCACTGAACCGCTGCGCTCGCTCCCTGGCCCTCTCCATGGTCCTAGGCATTAGAATGTGGCAGCAGGTCAGTCCAGGCTGAGAATCAGGGCTCCGATGTGCAGGGCGTGGCTGCAATCCAAATCGACCCTCCCCCTTTAAGAGCTGACCGGCGCCAGCGTGTCTGCCTGCAATCGCTAACTGGCCGCACCTGCGCTGCGCCCGCCCTTGGTGGTAGCGCCTCGCTTCTCCGGCTTAGCGCCTTAGGACAGTCGTGCAGCGCCTGCTTTAGTTCTCCAAGCACCTCTTGGGGCGAAGCAGGTCAATTTCGCTGAAGGTGGCAATAATTTGCGCCAGGCGCTAAATTTCACGCCCGCTCGACTATAACGCCCCAAACGTGGCGATACTGAATTTCTAGGCCTATGACTGTGTTGCCAGGATATTCACTGTAGGAAAGATTTCCATAGGAGTGAATGGGGGAATTTCAAAAACTGACGAGCATTTAAGTTGGAGGAAGCATTTTTGTGGGTGAGATATGGACACCAAAATGGTAACCTGTCCACAGAAGTTGATTCTGTGCCTTCTAACAGATTAAGGAATTGAATTTTCATGTGGGATCTCCTGATACTCTGCCATGCCATGGAAGATCCATGGAAACCCAGGAGAAAGAGTGTAAATGGAATTTACACAATTTTTCCAGGGTTTCTGCGGTTCTTATGCCAATGTTGCAGTGGACCATAGGAAGAATCCCAGTGGAAATTCCACTGCTGAGAATTGAAGAGCGTAAGGTTGAGAAAACTCCATTCAACACTCAACACGGTCCATCACAAAAACCTCAAGTTATTTCCATCTTCCCACTTACATTATATCAAGCCATTAGCTCTCTCTCCCCAGTTGAATCCGGAATCTATTTCTTACATGAATGCTTCAAGTAAATTTACCAACACTGTACTAAACAGAAGTCTGTTTCATAACACTGACTGTGAAGGTTCCTTCTTAAAGGGGAAGTTAAGTCAACTTCAGAACACTGAAGGTATTTCCCTATATTGTTCAAACTACTTCCCATTTTTTATTTTAAAATGATGTACTAACCAATGTTATTATTGTTGATATTTTTGCAAGAACATCAATGGAGAACCGCAAGTATCCCTTTCTACTTGGCCCTTCCAGTGGCACTTCCAATAGGGGGCATCTCTGTGTATTAGAATTGCCAAGTCTAGTTGGATATATTTCTGGAGGTTTCATCACATGACCTCCTGCCTCCAACTGTCCTGCCCAGTCAAACAGCCTTTTGCTCCCATCTCCAATGCTTTTATAACTAATAAATAAGAGGGTGATTTTCTCAATGGGGAGCTTTTGGAGGCGGGACTCCCACTTGTCGGGTTTCAGTCCCGCCTCCATCAACTTCTTGCCAACCCATGCTATTTTCCCTTGATTGACCTTGTTAAGCCCACCCAGCAGGCTTAGCAAGCCAATTAAGGGAAAGCCGGTTGCAGAGAATGTCAACGTATGATGTTTCAGATGAATTGTCATCGTTTGACAGCTCTGTGAAGCTGTCAAACAATGACATTCTCTGTAGTTTGATGAGGTCTTGAATTCAAGATCTCATCAAACTTCTTTCTTTTACAGAAATGAGATGGTTGTTACATCTGAGAATGCAACAGCCATCTGTCATCTCCAGCATGGAGGTGCGAGACTCTCCGCATACACGCCGACTGAAGCCTGCAGGAAGAAACAAAGGTAAGTACACTTTTTCTAAAACTTTGCGCTTACCTCAGATACTCAACTCTACACTCTTGCACCCATCACTTACCTTCACACCACACTTTTGCACCCCCAAACCCCGCAGACCCACTACTCGCCTCGCTGACCTGGCAGGTTTTGGAGCCTTCGGGAAGCCCACACTTGTGAGGGCAAAAAGGGGATAATCCTATTTTCTGCCTGGTAACTACCTGTTAATAGGCAGTTAATAGGCTTTAATCCCTTCTTGCCTCCAAGCAAACGGGACCCGGGGCGGGATGGCTACCCGCCTCCTGGCAAGATGGCATGGAGGCAGGTTGGGGGCGGGTTGGGCACCCGCCCCCAAATCCTGCCATTTTCCCGGCAGTCCTGCCTCCATACCCACCTCCCCAGGGCTGGCAAAATCGCCCCATAAGTTTTCAAAGAAAATGGAAAAAACCCACTATTTTTAAATGCTCCTATGACTTTTCTCCTGGGTTGCTCGTAGCAATGTCCAGGAGATCAATCGTTAACTCCTGAAGACTCCAGGATAATTCAGGAGGATTGGCAACCCCACCTGTTTCCTGTGGCCTATAACTTCTATCCAGCCTGCAAGTTCCTCTGGAGCATGGGTAACCATGAGTTAGGCTGGGGATGCAGAATTATCAGCCTATGGTGTGGTTACCCAAGGACCCAAACCCTCCAGAACAGTTCTAACAGCTTGGAACACACAGGAATTATCTCTGCCACCAGTGTCACAAAAATGGCATAGCAGCAAGTCAGATCCAATTTTAGGATCTCCATATAGAGTTTAAGATCAATATTATTACAAAATTATCAAAGAAAGTTCTGATGGAGATATTTTTCTATTAAATGGAGAAACATTTTGAACTAAAATAACCCCTCTAGACAAGTAACTATAGCTTAAAGACTCCTCAACTTAAAATATATGACCCTGTAGCTCCTTATATTAACCACACAGTATATTGTTTCCATGCTGATACATATACAGTATTAGAACATAAGAATATAAGAATTAGGAGCAGGCATAGGCCATACAGCCCCTCGACCTCTTCTCCATTCAATAAGATCATGGCTGATCTTCGACCTCAACTCCACTTTCCCACCCAATCTCCATATCCCTTGATTCCCCTAGAGCCTAAAAATATATCTATCTCAGCCTTGAATATACTCAACGATTTAGCATCCACAGCCCTTTGGGGTAGAGAATTCCAAAGATTCACAACCCTCTGAGTGAAGAAATTCCTCCTCATCGCAGTCTTAAATGGCCAACCTCTTATCCTGAGACTATGCCCCTTAGTTCTAGTCTCTCCAGCCAGGGGAAACAACCTCTCAGCATCTACCCTGTCAATCCCTCTCTTACTCTTCTAAAGTCCTGTCTATGGGATTTATTCTATGTAGAACGATCACCTGTATATTAAGCTATCTGAATCAATATCAGGATTGGCGTGGCTGGGAAAGACAAGACTTTAAAATCAAACCCCTTCCATCAGCTGATACTGATTCAAGTTGTCGAGCACACTATGTTTATGAAACTGTGCAGTTTAAAATTTTATCTTGTATTAATTAAATGAAGAAAATTTGAAAGGGAAGGATAGTCCAGCGGAAATATTTTTATGTTCAAACTACTCCCACGATGTTTATCTGGAAAAGGTCTAAACGTTCACATTCTTACACACACATGCACTCACACTGACGCACACACTTTCCTTGTTCCATGGAGACCCACTGACCAGGGCCACTTTTGTGACATCCTTGACTGAGTGACATGCATTTTGATGAGGCTGCTATTTAATCTGGCCTATCAGCTGATCCAAAGCCACCAGACTCAAAGGTAACACACACCTTCTGGATACATTACATCATTTGCTGGTAGCATGTTTCCACCCCACCACCCCCAACCCCCACCCCAGTCTGAATCAGCTGCCAGTCCCAAGCACTGACCCCCATTAAAAGTAGCTGCTCCAGAAAACAGGGAGTGGTGAGGGAAGGAACGCCCAAATAGTAGTCTCTGTGAAGCCACACAAGTGGTATTATTTTAATAACAGTAAATTATCCTTATATATTGTCTGGATCAACGCAGAAGGAGTACAGTGAAACCTATACCTACAATTACCTTCAGAACACAGCCATTTTCAACAGTGGCCACACTTAAAGGTCCCAACTAACAGATAATATAAGCCAATGGGAATTTATTCTATGTGCAATGTTCACCTGTATATTTCATATTATGGCCAATCAATCCAACCATTACC
Source organism: Somniosus microcephalus (assembly GCF_052327205.1). Taxonomy (NCBI): domain Eukaryota; kingdom Metazoa; phylum Chordata; class Chondrichthyes; order Squaliformes; family Somniosidae; genus Somniosus; species Somniosus microcephalus. The sequence continues at coordinate 224,718,748 of NC_140993.1, read as the reverse complement.
ATCATGGCCATAGAATTGCACCTGCATAGAACAGCTGGGCCAGGATGTGGTGGGACTTGGCAACTGTTCAGTGGGGTGTAGGACTTGTATCTATATTCAGTTCAGCTAATGTGGCAACCAAATTAGAAGAGAATCAGACAATTGGGGCCAGAACTAACCACATGGGGCCTGGGCAATATGGCACTGGGGCTGCTGTGGGACATGTGAGCTAGCAATAGTGGGATTTAGGGGCCGATTTTCTCACTGGAGGCGGGTTGGAGGCGGGTTTCGGTTTGGATGGGTTCGAAACCCGCCTTCATTGATTGATAGTTTTGAAAAAATGCGATTTTCCCCTGATTGGCCACTTGATTTCAGAGGTGTGGGTTGCCCTTGGTCAATTCATGTTTTGGGACTTAAACTCGCCTCTGCTGACATCACTTTCCCAGCCTCATTTAAGGGCTGCTTGCGGTCTTGGATCATTCCACTGGATTTCTGTTGATGCTGCACCACCTGCAACATATTTTGAAAAACCGCTATGTCCAATTCCAAGGCAAGGGCCTCACCGAGGTTCTTGGAGGAAACGCTGCAAATGTTGGTTGAGGGGGTGAGAGCTAGCAGGGAGGTGCTCTTCCACTCATCTGGGAGGAAGAGGCCTCCCAAAGAAACCAAGGCTGTGTGGGTTCAGCTGGCAAGGGATATAACCTCCAAATCTGTGTGCAGATTGGGTGAATGTTTATGTGCATTGATGAAATGCCATCCCTGTTGGTCAGCATTAAAATGATTTGATGGCAAAATGTTGGCGTCATGGCATCTGTTCTTTCGCCTTAGGCAGCTCCACATTTTGGGCTCCGCGACACTTGCATTGTCAGGTTGGTGGCCAGAGTGAAAGGAGGTCAGAGAGTCATGTCCATTGTCTATGATGTCTTAAGATGGAGCCAAGGACATGTGCCAACTTGGACAACCTATGCAAATCTGGCCAGGGTAGGTTCATCCCTTGCATCACGGGCAGCCATGTGCTTGCGTGCTGCCGCTGCTTTGGTCGATAGGCCAGTGCTCTGTACTCCTCCTGCTCCTCCTCCTCTTCCTGCTCCTCCTCCTCCTCCTGCTTCTCCTCCTCCTCCAGCTGCTCCTCCTCATCATCCTCCTCCTCATCCTCATCCGAGGAGGCCTGGAACTGAGCCACTTGCTCATCAGAAAGCTGCAAGTCACGACGCTGTGCAATGTTGTGTAGTGCACAGCAGACCACGACCATTCTGGAGAACCTGGCTGCTGAATACTGCAGGGCTCCACCTGATCGGTCAAGGCAATGGGAAGCACATCTTCAGCAAGTCAATGGTTTGCTCGATGATGGACCTGGTCGAAGTGTGGCTGCCATTGTAGCACTCATCTGCCTCATTAGCTGGCCTCCTGATCGGCGTCATTAGCCACTTCTTCAGGGGGTAGCCTTTGTCACCAAGGAGCCATCCGTTAAGTTGGTTTGGCAGATTGAAAAGCGGAGGAAAACTAGAGTGGCGCAGGATGAAAGAGTCATGGCAACTACCACAGAACATGGCGCAAACATGCAAAAAACCCTTCTTATGGTTACACACCAGCTGTATGTTGAGGGAGTGGAAGCCCTTTCAGTTGCCAAAGAGAGCTGGGTTGTGATGGGGTGCCCTAAGGGCCACATGTGTGCAGTCTATGAAGCCCTGCACCATTGGCATGCCTGCCATATTTTCGAAGCAAACCAAACGCGCGGTTATACTTGCTTGATCCCTTGAGAACTGGATGTAATTGTGGGCCTTAGCGAAAAGGGCATCGGTAACCTGCATGATGCAACTGTGGGCGGCCGACTGGGAGATGCCGCTGATGTCTGCTGATGATCCCTGGATGGAACCTGAGGCAAAGAAGTTGAGTGCGGTGGTGACTTTGACAGCCACTGGTAAGGGGTGTCCACCCATTCCTCTGGGCACCAGGTCTTGATGCAGCAGTCCGCAGATCTCTCGGACAACCTCTCGCAAAAGTCTCAGCCTCCTTTGGCACTGCTGCTCACTCAAGTTGAGGTAGCTCACCCTCTGTCTGTGAACCCTCTGTCGGGGGTATCTCCAGCAACAAGGTGCCTCGATGCGCTGGCACCTTCTGCCCTGTGCAGTATCAGGTGGCTGAGCAGGAGGTTGGGGCTCCTGCTGCTGTTGCTGCTGAGCTGCCTGGTTCTGCTGCTGCCGTGGATGCTCCTCATCCGAATCTGAGGTCCATGGTGAAAGAAAATGAATGGTTCCCATACTGCTTGCAGATGCCTCCGTTGGGGAAGCGCTCATTGTAAGCGGGGAGAGGGTCTTCCAAGGAGGTCCCACAATTGATAGATTCAAGCTGCAGCACCTCCGACTTCAGAAGGCCTTCTAAAAGTGCTCAAAGGCCTTTTAAAGCAAAGTTCTGCCACCTGCAACTAATCTGTGATGAAATCTCCGATTTAATGGTGGACCTGCAGTTATGAGGAGACCACCCACTTGTCAACCCGCCAGGTTTAGCTGGCATGGTTTAGGAGGGTCGGGGAACATGCTGAAATAGTCAAAAAATAACAAGGGCCTCTCAAAATAGGATTAGAGAGGCCCTTAACGAGCATTTACGCCTCTAAACAACCTCTCTGGCCAGCTGGAGGCGGGACCATTTCCCACCCAGCAAAACTGGCACCGGCAAAGTCCCGCGGAGGCGGGTTCTGAACCCACACTCATTTTTTCCATTTTCTCGCCTCCAAACCCGTCTCCTCGGGGCTCAGAAGATCTCCCTCTTAGTGTGAGGATAATGGAGTTCAGGCTAGAAAGGCCTTGAGTTACTGATCTAGATTTTCCGATTGCAGGGCTGACGGTAACTAACTTAAAATGAATGCATTTGGCTTACAATTGGAAAAGCTAGGCCGACATATTTAGGGCAGGCTAGGCAATCGAGGTCGGCTATTATAACGAGCTGGTGTGTGGAAGTGCTGACGCTCTTTCCCAACTTTTTGGGCTCACTCTTGTGGTTGTTAAATTTGACAACTAAATAGTGAGTGCAAGGATTTGGGTAAGTGACCATTTGAACCTTGTGTGCTTCAAAACTCCTCCTGCATGTGCAGAGGTTTAATAGCATTAAGGCATGAAGCCTCAGCAGGGTGATCAGTAAAGTAACAGTGTTTTTGAGCCACGTGGGAATCGGAGTTCACTTGGGCGCGGGCAGCTCGCTCGCGCCCAAAAGTTAGCGCTGGGCGGGGAGGCATTAGCGCACGCCGTATATTCGTCTTCTGCGCCCCAATTCGGAAGCGGGCGCTATACCAGGGTGTGCCCGCCTCCGTTTGGGGCACTGCAACTGAATATCGGCGCGCTAGTTGCTGCAGCGCCACCCGATGCGGTGCGGCAGGCTGCGGTACTGCAGGCCTCCTCCTTCTCTTAAGGGGGAGGTGCCTGCAACGGCCGGAGCCCCGATCGCGAGTGCCGGCAAAAGAGCCCGGCACAACGGAGAAGTGCCGGGCTCCACGGAAACCAGCCGGCAATGCTGCGGCGGGGGTGGAGGAGGCCGGGGAAGGAGGTGCGGGCAGGCGGCCGCCGAAAAAGCGGCCGGCCGCACCTTCAGCTTTAAAGCGCCCCACTATGGCAGCAGGACGGCCCCGTTTTCTGTTCGCTGTTTGCGCCCGCTTCGGAGGAGGCGGGCGCAAATAAATATGGGGATCGGCGCGGTTTCGGGGCGTTACGGGCCACCGCGCACACCGATGACGTCATCGGTCCTGGCGCAGCGCTGACGGCTACCGCCGCCAATACCGCTGCACTCAATTTCCATGCTACCACCCCGCCGGCGCAAAAGACCTCTTTAGGCGCTAAGTGGGCGCAAGGCCCACTGGATTTCTAGGCCAGAGAGCCTTAACCAAGATCCTTCACAATGGACACCTATGAATTGCAGCCAGAATTCAGCCAGTCACATGGGTGACTGCAGTAGACAGGTTCCACTTTAAATAGGAAATATAGTGCCATTCACCACCTCAAGATGTCCCAAAATGCTTTACAAACAATTAAGTACTTTTTTTAATGGTGTCACTGTTATAATGTAGGGAAAGGTGACAGCTAATTTGAGTACAAAAAGGGCCGAAAAACAGCAATGAGATACCTAATGTAGACAATATTGAGGGATAAATATTGGCTAGGATATTGGGAGAACTCGCTTGCACTTGTTTGAAAAATGCCATGAGATCCTTCATGTCCACCCAAGAGGACAGACAGGGTTAGCATCTCATCTGAAAGGCGGCACCTCTAACAGTGCAGCACTCCCTCAGTACTGCACTGAAGTGTCAGCCTGGATGATACGCGCAAGTCTCCGGAGTGGGCCTTGATCCTACGACCTTCTGACTTAGAGGCAAGAGTGCTGACATTGAGTCAATAAAATGCCTTAGATTTTCTTTCCCCTTTATTGAGGTAAAATTGTTTCATACCATTCTTTCCCACCCACTACCAAGCACTCCTCAATAATATTCATAGATCCCATTAAAACATCACAGTAATGTCTATTCCCCAGTTCAATATCTGTAGCTGTGTCCTGTAGCACAATAGTTTAGAATGCAGAAAGTGAAATACAGTTTATCAGAACAGGTCTCTTGGGCAGATCCCCAGCTGGTTCAGCTATCCTGATAGCTTATGTGCTAGCTGATCCAAGATATGCATTACCATCAAGAATTCTACTCTGCCACATTTCCTTCTCCTCACCGTAAAGAAATATGATGCACAATGAAATGGACATTTGTCTTAACAATTGCAAAATTCATCAGTCATATGCATGTATTCACCCAAGTACACAATACTTTGGGCAAAGATTTTAGACAAAAGTAGATATTCATATAAATGCATGCAAAAAAAAGGTTTACAGTATCTGTCATACCATCATTTCATACTGTAGAAACATTGTATTGTTATTTGCCCTGATTAATAAAAATACAACTTTATGCATCTGTCAAAAGAAATGGCTGTAATTACAGTGAAATGCTCAGTATACAGCACAGTGTAATTCGTACCTATAGATAAAAACACATTCAACAAATGTCTGACAGTTATATATCCTATACAATAAACAATCTGCAATAACATTTTTCGGGAATCAACTGCTGTTCAATTTGTTGATGCTGGCCAAAGTTACGTTACTGACAAATTAAGTATTATTTGTGAACATTCCCTAGCAGTTTTCAATTTCCCTCATCTTTTCCAACATGTAATCCACTGAGAAAGCAACAGTATGAAAATGGGAGGCTAAAGCACAAGTAGGGGTGCAATTAGAAAAATACGTAATTTCTAAGTTGTGAATAACTCTATAGTTTTCAATCATCCCTGAAAATACATTAAGATCCCCTCATAATCAACTGGGATCTAATGTAAGAATTGTCTTAGAATCTCAGGTGTAACAAAATGAGTCTAAAGTAAAAGAATCTAGGGTATTATGTTACTGTAATGGGTGTTAGTGAGGAACTGATGTTAATGAGTCAGGAAGCTACTTAGACTAAAAAGCTACAATAAAGCAATTATTGCATATTGTGTATTGAACACATAAAAAAAACCTCAGTAACATAGTAAAAAGAAAATAAGAGTTAGACTTATGACTTTATCATTCCCTGGCATAACAAATTAGGGAATTCTTGCAACTATCTTCTTTGAAATAAAACTTTCCAAATTTAAATAACACTTTTTAAGCAAACATTTAAAGGAAGCTGACTAGATGTAACTCACATTATTTTAAATCATAGTAATTGCAATGAAACAGAAAAGATAAAATGCCCGGATTCTACAGTGCTCCAGTTCGGACATATTGTAGTTTTATTCATTTTGAGTTTGTGGAGTTACTCCCCAGGTGCTGAGTTACATTGTTCTGGATACTTGTCTTCCACCACTGACCTTGATCTTCAGCTTGTATTTGTCTTAAACACATATATACATATCTGTACCGTCCTGGATCTGACTGCAGCTTAGATAAAAGGCTACACCAAGACTGGTCTTTACAGCATTATTGCACATCTACATTTGGTTCAGGAAACAGCCGATAAGTAGATGTCCAAGAGACTCATGCTGGCGTATGTCCAAGGTCGACAATTTCAAAATTCTTTGATGCATGTTCAAAATCATCCAGCAGCACATTATTCTCAAGCAGTCTATATAATGAAAACAATGTAGATGTAACACAATGGATAGGTAGGCTCAAACCACATTGCCACTAACACATTGTACAATTTATGGAAATGGCATTGACTAAAATCATACTGCACAGATAGTGGGGTAAATTTTTGTCTTCACTGCCTGGAGCCAATCTCCCATCCGTGATAGGACCCACCCGAATTTTATTACATGGACTGAAAATCAGGCAGGTTCTATATCAGGTGGGCGATCTGTTCCGGCAGCTTATCGGCGGAAACAAAGCCTGTCCCAATGAATTGTATTAAATAAATAAGATGAAAAGCATTTTCTAAGAAAATGTGATTACCTAAGAAATCTAGGTCATTTTATTTCACGAGATCCATGTTAATAGTTCTCAGAGTCAGCACAGAAATACTTCATAACACATTGAATGTTCAGCACATTCTAGAATGTCAAGTTATAGGACTGGGGAGCTTAATGGCGATCTTAGAAATATTAATGTTTCTTGGTTGGAGTCTGTTTTTTAAAAATCTCCAGAAAGTTTTTAATTCATCATCTAACACACCACCCTTCACCCTCAGTCCAGTGAAAGTCTTGGAAGTGCAACTAGAACATTTGTTAATCTATCACCAGATGCTGCCGGGGAACTGGGCAGCGATATACAGTCACAATTCCCTTATAGACTAGGAGAGGAGCAGGAAAACTGCTTTGTTGTTAATTATAGAAAAAAATAATTTGTTTTTATTTGGCAAAACACTGGTGATGATATTAGAAATTTAAATAATAGCAATACATGTCACAGTATACTGCTCCATTTTGTCCATTCATATAATACGTTTGTGAGCCGGTCAGCTTGAAGAATCCTCAGTTTCTCAATGCAGGAGTTAGGTTTAGCATTTTATAAGACTAAATGCTGGTCATCCCATTGTAGATAATGGAACTAGCAATGGTTCAAAAGAAAAATTCTATCCCATCTTCAGAACATGCGCCCTAAGCTGGAATCCTCAGAATCTCTTCCTTGTAGTTCATGATAATATTACTGATGTTGAGGGGAGATTTACTCTGCATGTTAAGTATATAAAAAAAAATCATAAACCTATTTATGATGAAGAAATTTACAATTTTGTTACACACAGCAAACAAAGGAAATCTTCCCCGTGATGCTTAAATAAACACCAGCCTGGATGTTATAGCCGTCAGGTTACAACTAAGCTCAAATAATGGACAGGGGAATTTCAGACAAAAAACATTTAAGCATTTGTACTTTAATAACTGACAGCTTAATTTCAGGGCCATAGGGAACTACTTGATTGAATATCAGGCCAGAGACTGCACGTGAGTCAGATGTGTATTTCTGTTTCATTCTGGACAAGCTCAGTATATCACTGCAGTAATACAGAGAAAAATCAAATTATATATGTGAAGGGACAGATCCTCAAAGGAGATTGGATCAGGGCCAATACCTCTGTGAAAAGGATAATACATAATGGAATCATAAATGAACTGGCTCACTGACTTCTATAGAGACAAATTTGGAACAATGTACCACCTTTAGGCATTTCTGCTATATGGATTTTGAGATCCAAAGTGCACATGCAGTCTAAATCTATCATAATGGGTCTCTTTTTTTTGCCCAAGGGACAGTGAAGCTGCTTACATTCACCACCAATGAATTTTCAAATGTAATAATTATTTATTGCCGTGCCCCAAATTTGAAACAATTCATGAATTTTCAGCAAATGTTTCCGCTTCAAGTAGACAATGCAACACATAGTTCACAGACGGTACATGAGAGTTGAAGTCGTCCTTTACACAGATATGGATATATATGTAGGACTATATCAGTATCTATCTATATGTTGCTATGTATATGTGTATATACACACACGCATAAAGATGGATCCATGTTGTAACCTGAGTCAACTTGGAAAAGTCGCCATCCAATTAACAATGTGCGGTCAACCAAAGCCCAAAAGATCTAAACATCGGGAGAAGGTATGTCCCACTTGGTAAAGGGAAAGCATTTCCCACTTGCTGCATATATGTGCATCGAGGTTGAATATTGCTTTATCTTAGCTGCTGGAGGAATTATGGAAATAATGAAAAATGCAAAGTACTGTAGAAATTTCTTGCTACCCGAGACTATCTGGCATAAAACAAAAAGCAGTTGACATTTATCAAACAGGCATGTTAACTCACTTGAAGAAAGAATGCTTGAAAGCTAGAATATTTCTCTAAACTCTTTTCCTTTTTAATTTCTAGTGAAATATCCAAGGTGCAGTTCACAATAAAAATAGTTTCTCTTTTATTTGACTTTATCAAAAACATTGGTTCATGCCATATTTTTCTGTTCTACGCTGTAAAAAGATTACTCTGGCCTACATTGCCGACTGAATGCGCATGAACATCTATGTGCACTACATATGAATATATATATATATCACTGTATATATTTTATAAATGTTTTCGAGTGGCTTATATATCGACAAGATGAACAAAGGTATGGCTGATGATATCACCGCTGCTAATTTTAAAATCATTTATTATTATTGGCCTTGTAGAAAAAAAATTATAAAATAGCCTTGTTTTTTTCTTTAAAATGATGGCAGCTATTTTATCCCTTAGCTCCTTCATGCATCTAGTGAGATAGAAATGTTATTTTGTTTTACAAACATATAGGCCAAAAAGCAATACTGTATACTGTAGCAAGTTCCCATTCCATTAACATAAGTATAACGTGCACTCCTCCTTGATAGAGTTAAAACTTACACTACAAAACTTTCTTTGGTTTTAGTAGATACTCTACCTCAACACCGTTGAATATTTTTCTTTGCACAGTGGAACCCTTCTAAGCTCGCTCCTGTTTGTACTAAAATATACTATTGTTTGATTATTTGAAATATTTATTTCAAGCGGCCCTTTTGCCTCTTCCTCTCCTACAGGTCTGACTCTTGCGGGAGTATGGATTGTACAGCTATTAACCATGCTCCGTTACCTCTCTGAAATGCCCATTCTGCAGCTGGACAGGGAGTGTTGGCAGGTTATTTGAACACAGGGATGAGGGGGCAGAGGGGCCATTGCTGAGGGCAATCCTGTCCACATCCAACACCTACAGTCATAAACTTTCCAACAAGAGGCAGTGGAGAGCACTGGCTAATTATTTTTCCCTTTCTTAGCTCGGGGGCCTCTGAGGTCAGTTGCTCCACCTGAGGTTAGCTATCAGAATACTGACTTGTATTGCTCTGTACCACATCAGGCAGTTTGCTGATTAGGGAATGTCAATTGCATTCGATTTATTAGAAGATCGTTTCCTCATTTTCTGGTTAATGTAACTGCTGACAAAAGCTTCTCAAGGTTCCACTGTGCATGCATGATACCTTAGTCAGGAATGAAAAGAGTAATTGAGAGCTGAAACAGAAAAGGAAGAGGACTTTTGACAGTATGAGTAAATATGGACAGTGGAGTCCTTGTTTATGAATAGTCTTTATCAAAAATCAATTGATACTGACCGCTGGACAGCCTTATCATTTCTGGATAGCCTGTGACTTGTAGTCGGGACTTCCTCGATTTCATCAATATCACATGCATCCGCTGCGTCCTGTGAGTAGCTGTGCTTCATGACTAGGATACTCCGCCTGCTTAAGGACTGGACGCTGGGTTTCACCGGCTGTGGCTGTATTTCTGAGAGGATGGTGGCATCACGGGTGCTGAGGTTACTACGGCTACCTTTAATGCTGGATATCTGGGAACCACAGTGATGGTCGTGAATGCATTTAGAGGATGACCGCCTCAGTTTATGGTAATTCTCAAAGTCATCTACAATGTCCCCTAGATCAGCTGCAGCCCCTTTTCCTTTAAGTGAACAGAGTTCATAGTGGGTGGGCTCAAAAACCTCCTGAAAAACTGTTTGGTCAAAGTCTGGTTTTCTTTGGATGAATTTTTTGCGCGGCTGTTTGATCTGAACTATAACAGAGATAACAATGAGAATAATCACAATGAAAGATGTGATCCCGATTATAGTCCCACTGGTGTTGGTAAGCTGGTCCAGCAGGTTAGCCTTTCTTTTCTCTGTATGAGAAAAAGAAAAGTGAAATTATTACAATTTTAATTCAGAATTCAACAATAAAAACTTGAGTTAAAGCTGCAGTATCTCTTTCTTGGGCACTAGCTAATCTCATAATGATATCAATAAAATTGTACCAACAATTACGGCCCACTTAAGATCAACTGTAATGGCTTAATTCCACTGCAAAGAAATGAATTACCATTCAATACACAGTAGTGTAAAATATCATTATTAAAACAATTCTGTGTGGTCAACTTTTCTAAACTTGAGCTTCAGTCCCGGGATGTTTAAAATGGTTGCACATCAGATTTTTAGCTCAAGGAAATGATTGAGCAGTAAGCTGGAATATTCCTGGATATTTTCTTCTGTGTCTTAGCTTTATAAACAATCGATTATAAATGCATATCTAAGAAAGTATCAACAACAACAGCAACTTGTATTTATATAGCGCCTTTAACGTAGTTAAACGTCCCAAGGTGCTGCACAGGAGCATTATAAGACAAAAAATTTGACACCGAGCCATCTAAGGAGAAAATAGGGCAGGTGACCAAAAGCTTTGTCAAAGAGGTAGGTTTAAAGGAGTGTCTTAAAGGACGAAAGAGAGGTAGTGAGGCGGAAAGGTTTAGGCAGGGAATTCCAGAGCTTAGGGTCCAGGCAGCTGAAGGCATGGCCACCAATGGTTGAGCGATTATAATCAGGGATGTTCAAGAAGCCAGAATTAGAGGAGCACAGATATCAGGCAATATCTTTTTGCATCTGCGAACTGGGCTTGAATCCAGACTGAGAGACGGCAGAAGTCCTTTATCTACTACCTTTCAAGGGTCATTTTTGAAAAGAACTTGGAAAGTCTCCAAGCAATTTTCTGGTGGGCAATGGGCCCACAGCACCAAACTGCCTATAATTCGCTATTAATGAACAAGATAGGGTAAATTTTACACTAACTGTGGGCTTTGCACAGGGATGGCCCATAGCAGAAAATCACGGATACTCTGCCCACCATTTTCCATCTACAGACATCAATGGATGTAAAATTCCGAGCACTGTGCCTGCAATTTTCCAATATGCACCAGCTAGAATTGAGACGCCTTTGATGACGTGGGGCCTTTGAGAAATTTACCCTGACTCAAAAAAGTCAAAGGATGCCGTTTGGAGAACTAGAAATGTAATCCTGGTACAACAGTGGGTGGTCATTGCTGGTGCTACATAGAGAGTTTTTGACTATTTAAGTTATGCTATACCTGACCTAAGAATACTTAACACTGATACTAGGTACAAAACATGGAATACTCCACTCAATAATTTTGAACTCCTTCACCCTGATGAACATTTATCAAAAATTTAAATATAATCGAACCAAAATTGTTTGGCTGTACTGGCCCAGTTTAAGTCTGCGATTTTGCTGACCTCGACGGGTCCAAGGCAGGCAACGTTGGTGGTGGATCGCGACGCCATTGCTGGCTCCATCCCGCTCTGTGAAATGAGTTTCCCTTGACTGGGCTTGTTAAGCCCCACCCAGCAGGTTTGTGGCCAAATAGAGGAAGTGGGTCTGATGATGTCACTTGAAGATGCGTTATCAGCCAGTTTGCTTAAAGGGACCATGGCCAAATTAATTTTGACATTTGTGCTGTCAGTGTTCTACAGCATTGAGGTGCTGCAAACACCGACAAGGACTGCAAAGAGGTGCAGGGCTGCACCCAGGGTCTCCCATGACTCCCTGCATATGCTTATGGAGGGATTCACAGCACGCAGGGAGGTCCTCTTCCATTCTTATGGGCAGAAGAGATGTCCACAGCAGATCAACACAGTCTGGTTGCACAGTGCACAGGAGGACACAAGCAGGGATGTGGTCAGGAGGACCTGGGTGCAGTGCCGCAAATGTTTCAATGATCTCAGTAGATCACGAAATGTTAGTACAAAGTCACACTCAACCTCATCTTGCTGTGCCTCTCATCACATCACCATCACTCTGCCTTCCCTATCCTACTCCTGCACATCCTTACACACAACGGCCTAGAAATTCATTGTAGCCACTTTTGGGGCGGTAAAGTGGGGCGGCCGCTAAAGTTTGCGCCCGCCGCCAAATCGAGGCCAATTCTCCGATATTCATTAGCTTCGCCCTAAGAGTTCGCTCGAGCGCTAAAACTGGTGCTGGACGCCTCTCTTTGGGCGCTAAGCCGGAGGTGCTGATCGATAGCGCCGAGGCCGGGCGCAGCGCAGGTGCGGCCATCTCGTGATTGACAGCAGACACCCTGGCGCCGGCCAGCTCTTAAGGGGGAAGGGTCGACTGTGTCTGCTGCCATGCCCTGGATAGCGGAGCCCTCCAGCTAGGCCTGAACACTGCTGCTGGACCCAAATAGCGCCTGAAGCCATGCAGAAGGTCCGTGAACGTGCGCAGCGCTTCTCAGAGCATGATCTGAGTGTGCTGGTTGGTGCTGTGGAGAAGAGGCGCCATGTTTTGTACCAGGACAATGGCAAGAAGGCGCCGTTCCGCGTCTACAGGAGAGCCTGGAGGCATGTCGCCGGCAAGCTGTCAGCCAACAGCGAGGTCCCCAGGAGCGGTGTCCAATGCCGCAAAAAGTTTAATGACCTCACTCGCATTGTCAGGGTGAGTACCCTTTCCAGTGACCTCCTCATCCTTGCATGTGCACCTCACATTATGGGCAAAGGGACCTGAAAGCCCTAATGGCCAGCCCTCATCCAGCAGCGATGGGACAGGCATGAACATCAATTGCACATTCTGCACTTAACACACTTGCCAAACTATTCCACCATGGGAGGCAGTGCACACAAGATCACTTAACACACTGGCCAGGCTATTCCATCATGGGAGGCAGTGCACACAAGATCAGGGTGACACACTGGCCAGGCTATTCCACCATGGGAGGCAGTGCACACAAGATCAGGGCGACACACTGTACTTAGAGGCCGTCCTTTCTCTTGCAGGCCAAGCTGGCTAATAATCGGAAGAGCCGGACTGCGACCGGGGGAGGCCGACCCCAGATCCAGCCGCTCACCGAGCTTCAACATCGCGTGGAGCGCATCATGGGTGCCCGGGTGATTGGCTCTGTTGCATGTGGAGATGCCGACCCTGTTCTGGGCACCAATGGTAAGGACATCCACGTTTGGACCTCTCTCGTCCCACTTGTGCATCAGATCTACATCTTTTGCCACTGTCCGACCAATGCGCTGAATGCCACCACTCATGCATCCCTCGCTGACGCCCTCTCCTCACTCTAAAGCTACTCTTGTGCCTTCCTGCTTTCAGATGGTGAGGAGGAGGTCCCTGAACTTGCCAGTGACAGCCCCTCAGAAGAGGAGCAGGAGGAGGAGCAAGAGGAAGGCGGCCCATCAGGGGAACCCTCAGCCGCGGCCATCCAGGCCAATGTAGGGGACACGTCTTCCCTGGAGGGGAGCGTGGCGGAAGTGTCGAAGGGGAGGGGAGCTCATGGGACCTGCGGCCTGCAGAAACGCGGGAGGGGGGTGGAAGCTCAGTGGCCTTCTCCCCAGAGGGGGGATGCGTCAGAGGGGAGTCCAATTGCTGGGCCCAGCGGCATCCAGCAACGCAGGAAGGGTCGGCCAGCTCGGCGGCCTTCTCCCCAGAGGGAGAGTCCGGCCTCCAGTCCGGAGATGGTCTTCGCCGAGGAGATGGAACACCTCGAGGACTTGTCCGCGGACTCGGAGCGCCGGCACACGGAGCTCATGGCGGCAGTGGCACGGTTGCCTGAGGCCATCGAGTCCCTCTCTCGGAGTGTGACCGAGTTCGGGCCCTCAGAGGCCACCAGTCGGGCGGAATTCCGGGCAGATCAGGCAGCGAGTCGGGCGGAATTTGGGGCAGATCAGGCAGCGAGTCGGGCGGAATTCAGGGCAGCTCTGGCAGCGACTGGCCAGGTGATCAGTGGTGCCGTCCAGTCACTGGCTGCTCTGATGCGGTCAGTGAACAGGTCAACATGGGCACTCACTGCTGCCACACTCGCTGTGTCAGCCAGGCATCGCCAGGGCACCCGGCGCGCTGCAGCAACACAGCGGTCTGTCCCTCGGCAGATTGGTGCGCATGCTGCAGTGCTGGCCCGGGCGAGTGCCAGTGTCTCAGGCGACCAGCGAGCGCCTGCCATCCGCCAGCTTGCCCCCATTCCTCCAGCCGCCACTGCCACTCCCCCAGTGGAGCTGCCAGGAGCTGCTGCAGCGACTGATGCTGGCCAGCCACAGCTGCAGCATTCAACAGCCGCCCGCTCGACGGCCAGACCTCGACTAGGCCGACCCCCAAGGGCATCTGCCGTCACGACATGTGCCCCTCAGGAGCCTGCCCCCAGCCTTGCAGCAGCCAATGGCCTTACTTTGAGGAGGAGCAGCAGGGCGGGCAGGGGCCACACAAAGATGGCCAAGGCATCGCCCTAGCGGGACAAATAGTCGAATGTGTGGCCAGTTGTGTTTGTTTTTTGAAGGCCGATGATGTGATGTTTGTTTTTTACGAAGGCCGAGAATGACGGACATTTTAGTTGCACTATTTTGTTAATCCTCTCCAGGTTGTGGGAGCGAGTAATGTGTTTGAGTGTTTATTGGGGGTTTCGTCTGTTTTTGGTTTTCATGTGGGAAGGGACCTGAGTTTGAACAATAAAGCATTTTATTTATTAACATTGTCCATGTTTGATCTTTGAAGTGTTTGTTGCCTTAACCGGCTGAGGGCTTGCGGAGCGGCTGCAATCATGTTCTTTCATTGGCACAAGCCATTCCCTGACAGGGGGCCTAGAAGTGACGTTCAATAAGCCGCCGACGGGCGGCCCTTGGACCTTGTGCCTCCCTCCTGGGCTGGTATTCCTCGTCCTCCTCCTCCTCATGCTCCTCCTCCTGAGGTGGTGGTCCAACGTGAGGTGGCAGTGCCTGAGTCCTGCGGATAGCCAGGTTGTGCAGCATGCAGCAAACGACGACGAATTGGGAGACTCGATCCTGCGAATACTGGAGGGCTCCCCCGGAGCGATCGAGACAGCGGAACCATTGCTTGAGGACGCCGATTGTTTGTTCTATGATGTTCCTAGTCGCTTGATGGCTCTCGTTGTATGCCTCTTCAGCAGGGGTCGTGGGCGCGCGGAGCGGGGTCATGAGCCAGGTGCACAAAGGATAGCCTTTGTCCCCGATAAGCCATCCTCTTGGGGGAGGCTGTGCCTGGAACATGTCAGCCACAGTTGTCTGTCGCAGGATAAAGGCATCGTGGCTGCTGCCTGGAAAGCGGGCATTGACAGCTAGGATGCGCTGCCTGTGGTCACACACCAGCTGTACATTGAGGGAATGGTAGCCCTTCCGGTTGCGGTAATCCTCGGCATGCTCAAGAGGTGCCCGCAAAACCACATGCGTGCAGTCAATGGCGCCCTGCACCATGGGGAAGCCCGCTATTCTTGCAAATCCCACTGCACGCTGCTGCTGCTTGTCCAGGGTCATGGGGAAGGAGATGAATTGATGTCTCCTTGTGAAAAGGGCTTCGGTCACCTGGCGGATGCAGCAATGCACGGCGAACTGGGAGATGTTAGCGATGTCCCCAGTAGCAGATTGGAAGGAGCCGGTGGCATAGAAGTTGAGAGCCACCGTCACCTTCACTGCCACTGACAGAGACGTCCTGCGCATCAGCTGTGGCTGCAGATCTCTCTGAAGCAGCCGGCAGATGTCTGCAACCACCTCCCTTCTGAATCGCAGCCTCCTAACACACATCGCGGCAGACATGGTCAGATAGGAGGTCTGCTGGCGGTATACCCTGGGTGGGTAAGGACTCAGTTGGCGACGCCTGTTGCCCCCTCTGCGTCTAGCCAGGGCTGCCACTCTCTCACGGTGTCTGTAAGCCCTTCTGGCATAAGGCTGAAAGTCAGCGTTGCCACCCAATGCAGCCCCCATTATATGCTGGCAAACACTGAGCTCTCAATGAAGGCAAAGATAATTGCTAAGCTCTGGCCTGAGCCAAAAATACCTGTCCTAGTGTTGGTCCAAACCAGTAAGCTCTCCTCCTTGGTCTCTGTCCAAAAAACCGTTGCACAAGAGTGAATGCTGCAAAATGGCGGCCCTTTATAATGCAGGGTAAGTGCCCTTTAATTAGCGCTCCCCGCGGCCCGGCTCGGCTGTGTGCCGTTCCACTTCACAGTCGTTAGGGCCGCCCGGCGCACAATGGGCCGGCGCGAGTGAAGTTCCGGTTTGGGGCGCACAAAGGGCGTTACACTAGTAAATGACGTCATGATCTGCGCGTGCAGCAGGGCGCGCGCTAAGACTTTGCGCCGGCGCTAAATGTGTACTGAAGTTGGGGCGAGGCGCAGATCGCGCTGCGCCCGGGCGCTAAGCGCCTAGCGCTCGAGATCTACTCCTCCTAAGGCGCTAACGGCTGGCGCACCCAACTGAACTTCTAGGCCAACATCTTACCTTGTACCTCCAGCCATTCCTCTATATCAACATTATCGCATCCCCATCTCACCAGCCACCCCTCACAGTCACCCTCATCCTAGTGCAATCATACCAACTAACAACACACAAGGGTCGGCACTTGGGTGTTTTATGCAATGTTCATTTAAAATTTCTGTTAATGTGGTGTCAAACACTGAAACCTTTATTTTCAACACTTTGCATTCTTGGACAGATTTGTATGTAACTTTGGAAGTGGCTTAGTGATTTGCCGTGAATGGTGAATCACAGCGGTACCACCCGCAATGGTGATGAGTGTGAAAGGAATGGCTTGGGCATTGCAGTGATGCTTTATGGTGTTGGTGTGGGGCGGTGCCAATCTGGCACATCATGTGGCAGCCAGGGTGTACAGCATCAAGTGAAGTACATCTGGCCATGGTGAGGCCATCCCTGGCCTCCCGGGCAGTAAGGTGGTCAGGTGCTGATGCCCTGTGTCCTCTGCAGCATCTGTTGATTGCGGTGAAGGTTGCTATTGTTGTTGGTGCTGCGGGTGTGCCTGGTGCTGCTGGTGTTGGGGCTGATCATGGTGGGATTCTGAAGACCAAGGTGAGAGTATAAAGGGCACCCATGCTGATGGAATAGATGGCAGGTGAAGTAGAGATGACAGAAGCGATCTGTCAATGGTGAGAGAGGTTAATGAGGTCAGATTGGATGGAAACTTCTGTAAAGACTTGCAGCATGGTGAATCTGTTGCGGAAATGCAGTGAGGAAGAGTTTGTGGCTGAGGAAAGATATCCCTGTAAGGTGGGAGCTTTTACTGTACATTTGAAGCTGTCAACTCCGCAGCTGATTCAATGGCCACTGACCTCCCACCTCAGCTTCATGGACGAGGTCTAGGCACAGCGGGTAACCGGTGGACGACCTGCCAAATCTAAAAAGCTGGGAATAAACCATGGATAAGTGACTGTAAACAAGCCACTAATGATTTGAATTGCCTCCCCCGCCGCTGCCTGTCAGGTCTGCTCAGCACTGGCAGACCCGACATCAGGAAAGTCTGGTGTGCGCGTTTTGACAGTGAGTTCCCGACCCACTGTCAATCATTTTAAATTTAACAGCTGACCCGCCACCCATCCCGTCCACTGAGCAATGGCAAAATTCAAGCCAGAGTCTCTGTAAGTCCTCAGAAATGGCCCCTGACAGGTATAGGTTGAGGCCAAATCTGAGGATTCCCTATGCTGGAAGTCCCAGCGTTATTGGGATTTGGTGTACCTTGGCAGTTCGATGTGCCACATGAGAAGAGAAAGACCAGCCTCCTGACAAACTTATCACCTGGACCCTCAAAGAGATGGAGAGGGCACATTTTTGGGAAATTTTTAGGGAGCACTGTTACATCGTTATATTATTACATATTTAAATGGAACTACTTGTTACATCGTTATATGGAACTACTTTGGTTAGTATATTTATATTGCTATGTGGCACACTGTGAAAGGCAGTGTGCAGTGCAAGGTCGGACATCTTGTATCACTCCGCACCATGCGGCATGGTGGCAGCGGTATAAGTGAGTACAACTTGTGCCATACGAACTACGAATAAGACGAAAAGTGAATATATGAGCTGATCGTGAGTGCCGGTGTCTGCGGCGATTGAGCGTGAATCGTATGGGCAGCTAAGATGGTGGCTGCCGCTGCACTGACTGCACAAATGCAACCCCTCATGAACTGGGAAGCTGACGATATAGTAGAGGCATTCCGCAAGTTTAAACAGAAATGCGACCTTACATTTAAAGGTTTCCTGAAGGGTACTGCCAATGAGGAAAGGGTTAGTTACATTCTGTTGTGGACAGGAGAAAAAGGTCTAGATTTGTATAATAGCTGGAGTTTGACTGAAGAGGAAAAGGAAACCCCTGCGACAATCTTTGAGAAATTCAGCAACCATCTAGAGCCTAAATCCAATCACCGTATACACAGGTACAAATTCCAGAGTCTAAGACAGGAACCCAATGAAACAGCTGACAATTTCCTGACAAGGCTGAGAAATGAAGCCAGCAAGTGTGCATTTAAGGAAATGGAGGAAAGGCTTGTGGACCAGCTGATATGGGGGTCAGCGCATGCAGAGGTACAAAAAGCCCTGATAGGGAAAGAAAAGCTCAAAATAACAGAGGCTTTAGATACTGTGAGAGCTCATGAAGCCATGAAGCAGCAAATGAGAATGCTGATTTTTCAAACGGCTGACATGCGGACGGCTTCTGAGATGGACAACAGAGTGGATACAGTGAGAGAAAAGTACAACACACAAAAACATGCACATGAAAATGGGAGAAACATGTGCAGAATCTGTGGAAGACCGCACAATTATACAGACAGGAGGAAATGTCCAGCATATGGAACAAGCTGCAATGCATGTGGTAAACTAAACCACTGGAAAAAGAGGTGTAGAACGAAGAAAGGAGGAACATACATCAAAAACAAAGGCGGACAGCAGAACCAGAGAAAGAAACATAATATCCATGCCATGGATGAACAAGGTGATGATGATTATGGTCATGACAATACACTAAACATCGAAACCATAAAGGTACAGCTTCACGAGATGTCTAGAGCGGAAAATGCTCCGAAGAGAGAATTGCACACCATCATCCAAATCGAAAAGAGGGTCAAAGGTCAGCCCACAACCATCAACTTAAAGTTGAAGCTGGACACAGGGGCTCAGAGCAACATTCTCCCATTGAGACTGTACCAGCAGATCTTTCCCGAAAACTTGAGAGAAGATGGCTACCCGAAAAATGGTTGTTTAAAGGCAAGTAATGTCACGGTGACAGCATACGGGGGGAGTGAGATTAAACAACTCGGAACAACCTTTGTCAAAGGGACACATAAAAGAAAGAACATCAACTGCATGTTCTATGTCACCGACACTGAGGGGCCAGCGATCCTGGGATTAAACAGCTGCGAGAAGTTGAGATTGATCTCAGTGAATCACGAGCTGACGGAAACGTCACTAAGGATAGACAGCTACACCCCGCTGGAGAATCACCCACAAATCAAGTGTAAAAAAGACTTGATAGACATGTATCTGGAATGTTTCGATGATACAGTGGGATGTTTTGGAGATTTCCAATACCACATCACCATTGATCCAGAGGTAAAGTCCGTTATCCATGCTCCACGAAAAGTACCCATCGAGCTGAAGACAAAGCTTGAAAGAGAGCTAAAAGAGATGGAAGAAAAGGGAGTGATCATAAAGGTCACTGAACCCACAGACTGGGTAAAATCAATTGTGGTACAAGCTAAACGGGCGTCTCAGAATATGTTTGGACCCCAAAGATCTAAACCAGGCGATAAAGAGGGACCACTATCCCACCCCAACGCTAGAGGAGATTACGCCATCACTGGCAGGAGCCAAGGTTTTCTCAAAACTAGATGCCAGAAATGGATATTGGAATGTGCAGTTGGATGAGGAATCAACAACACTGACAACATTCAACACACCATTTGGGTATTACAAATTCCTGCGGCTACCATTCGGGTTAAAGGTCAGTCAAGACATCTTTCAACAGAAAGTAGACGAGACATACAGAGGTTGTGGAGGAGCTATAGGAATAGCTGATGATATTCAGATCTATGGAGCAGATGAAAGAGACCATGATATGCACCTACATGAGGCCATGGAGCATACCAGGAAGGCTGGCATCAAGTTAAATGCTGATAAGTGCATAGTTAAAATCAAGGAATGCCAATTCTTTGGTATGATTTACACACCAAGGGGGAGTCAAGCCAAGTCCTGAGAAGATTGCGGCGATTGCTGAAATGAAACCACCCAAAGATAAGAAAGAGCTGAGGAGTTACCTCGGCTTGGTCCAATACATGAGTTCTTTCATCCCAAACATGTCAGAACATAGAGCAAGTCTCAGAGAGCTAATGAAAGAAGACGCCAAATACCAGTGGTCTGAATCACATGAAAGGAATTTCAAACAACTTAAAGAACTGTTGTGCAAAGAAACAAGTCTGTCATATTATGACAGAAGAAAACCAGTCACTCTACAAGTAGATGCTTCTACCATAGGACTAGGGGCAGCTCTTGTGCAGGAAGGAAAGCCAATAGCTTTCGCATCAAAGGCCTTGACGTCAGCCGAGATGAGATACGGCAACATAGAAAGAGAACTATTAGCAGTAGTGTATGGATGCGAGAAATTCCATACATACCTGTATGGAAGGCAGTTTACAATAGAGAGTGACCATCATCCACTAGAACAGATCTACAAGAAGAATCTGTGCAAAGCACCTACAAGACTGCAAAGACTACTTCTAAGGCTCCAAAGCTACGACTTCACACTTAAATATAAGCCAGGAAAGGAAATGGTGCTAGCAGATGCGTTGTCTCGATTGTCACCATATGAGAAACACGAGGTGGAGGGCCTAACAGTAAAAATCCACCACCTAGTGAGTGTTACCCCTACAAAGCTCAGTCAAGTCAGAGATGAGACTAGCAAAGGTGAGGAATTGCAACTACTCACACAACAAGTGATACAGGGGTGGCCGGAGAGAATCCAGCAGGTACAGGTGACAATTCATCAATACTGGACGATTAGAGATGACATCGCAATAGAAGACGGTATTCTCCTTGCTGGATCGAGGATCATCGTGCCAAAGATGATGCAGACAGAACTTCTCCATCTAATACATGAAGGCCACATGGGAATGGAGAAATGCAAGCTGAGAGCCAGGTCAGCTGTATACAGGATAGGCATATACAAAAATATCGAACAGATGGTTTCTGCATGTGGTATATGCCAGAAATACAGAAATGCACAACAGAAAGAGGAGATGATACCTAGTGAAATACCGTCAAGACCATGGCACACTGTTGGGGCAGATCTCTTCATGTGCAATCAAGAATGGTATCTCATAGTGACAGATTACTATTCCAAGTTTCCTTTTGTGAGAAGGATGAAAGATCTGAGAGCCACAACTACCACCAGAATTGCAAAGAGCTTGTTTGCTGAACAAAGAATCCCGGAAAAGGTAATCTGTGACAATGGAACCCAGTTCACATCGAGTGAATTCAGAGCTCTGGCAGAAAAGTATGGGATCAAAATAGTAACCTCATCCCCACATTTCCCAAGGGGACACGGGTTCATCGAAAGACAGATCCAGACTGTCAAGAGAACTCTCATCAAAAGCAGTGAAATGGGGGAAGACCAAGACCTTGCCCTCCTATCACTCAGATCAACACCACTGAAAGCAGACATGAAATCACCTGCGGAATTGCTGAATGGGAGGAAGTTTAAGACTACCCTACCAGCA
Source organism: Somniosus microcephalus (assembly GCF_052327205.1). Classification (NCBI taxonomy): domain Eukaryota; kingdom Metazoa; phylum Chordata; class Chondrichthyes; order Squaliformes; family Somniosidae; genus Somniosus; species Somniosus microcephalus. The sequence goes on along the minus strand of NC_140993.1, from coordinate 224,696,903 downwards.
AAAATACATCCTCCCCAGGGCCAGGAGGACTTCAGACAGAAGCTGGCAGAAGCACAAGTCATAGGGAGCAAACATTACGACAAACATGCAAAGATGTTACCAGAATTGCTGAATGGGCAATCAGTGCATGTGCAAGACCCGGTTTTGAAAACCTGGAATCCAGCCAAGGTCATTGGAAAAGCTGATACTCCAAGATCCTACTTCGTAGAGACCGAACTTGGTAACCAATACAGATGGAACAGACTCCACATCAGACCTTCACCTGAACTGGTTAAGCAGCAGACAACATCAGCAACATTGACAACACCAGCTACCACAAGCAGTACAATGCCAGAAACAAGCGCTACAAATCAAACAACCACGAGCATGCACACTCCAACTCCAAGTGCGACAGCAACAACAACAAGAGCGGAACACATCAAAACACCGCAGAGAGGAATGGTCACCACCAAAACCGCAAGATAGAGGGACAACATCCAACCACCTGAGCGATATCGCAAATAAGAAAAGAAAACTCATGATTCTTTGTATTAGATAATAATAGTTAGATATAATATTTTTAAAATTAAATTAAATTAAATTTCATGTTTTAGTTTTTTGAGAAAGCGGGATGTTACATCGTTATATTATTACATCGTTAAATGGAACTACTTGTTATATCGTTATATGGAACTACTTTGGTTAGTGTATTTATATTGCTATGTGGCACACTGTGAAAGGCAGTGCACAGTGCAAGGTCGGACATCTTGTATCACTCCGCACCATGCAGCAGCAACATCACAAAAGCAAGAATACAACGAGTGAAAGTCATAAACGAAATGAGTTAAAAGTGACTGTATTATTTAGCAATAAGAACACCAGGAGACACAACAGGCACCCTTGAGACAGAGGGCCACTGGGAACACAGGTAGGCATTCTTGGGGGAGGTAGCACAATATACCCCCTGCTGCTTAGCCACCCGCACATTTATTTGGAATTTCCTGGGACAGGAATAATGCGCAAGATGCTTCCTTAGTGGCGCAGTTGCTTGCTGGTCTCATTCAAAGAGGGTAACCTCCCACTGACCCCAACTATTCAGACAGGGCCAGTGGCAGAGGTCACTTCTATATATGATATGGATGTTACTATTATGATCGCGTTCACATAGAATTTTAACCTAAATGCTTCTTAAATGCATTTATCTCTGCCGATTTGAAATGGCAGCAGTTTTCATTTACATGAATGTTATTTACTCCAGTAGTTTTTCTCTGAAAAGGTTCTTGCTTTAGAAGGACAGTAGAAGGCTTCCGAAGGACATAGACAGACTGGTGGGCAGACACATGGCAGATGAAATTTAATGCAGAGAAGTGCGAACTGATGCATTTTGGAAGGAGAAATGAGGAGAGGCAATTTAAATTAGTTATACAATTTTAAGGAGGGTGCATGAACAGAGAGACCTGGGGTTTCACATACACAAATCTGTGCAGTTGTTAAGTGTGTTAAAAAAGCATATCGATCCCTGGCTTTATAAATAGAGGCAAAAGGAAAGAAGTTATGGTAAACCTTCATAAATCACTGGTAGGCCTCAGATATAATATTGGGCAGATAAGAATAATGGTGAGGCTAACAGCGCTCACCATTATAATGGAGTAAATCAGATGGCATCTTCCAGTGTCTGCACATGTGCATTTAATTGTGGAAATCTAGAAGTTGCTGACAGAGATAACCCACTTCTCCACAGGGTATGCTGTAACAGTCCTTGGCGATAGACTCGATGCTGAAATGAATGCAATGGCGTGAACTTGGGCTATTTGCCCACTAGTTCCCTACTAAAGACAGCAGAAAAGCTAGGGCTAGTGCAGTCAGGAGTAATTGAGATTTTAACGGCCTGATCAGTGATAATTACTGCCAAGCTGTCTCTGGCACTGAAAAATTCATTTTACAAGTGTGGAGTCTCATTCCCTGGGAAAATAATTAGAGTTGGAGATTTTTTTTAAATTATAAAACATTTTTTTTTAACTTTTGTTGATTGTCTCTTTTATCTCTCTCTGTTAATTCCATCTGTATTTCCCAATCTTTATTTTGCTTTCTGTACACAATTTAATTTATACTTCCTGCTTTATACATCATGGTTTAGACTCTGCGGGCTCAATTTTTATTTCCAAGGTGGGTTGCATTCGGGTTGCGTGGTGGGCGGGTTCCGGAAATGCTTCTGGTGGGCTCAGCTGCTGATGTCCGATTTTGATTTAATGAGCTTGTTGATTTCAATGAGGTGCGCTGGCCGGTCCAATGAGTGCAATCAGGTCAGCTGGCCGCCTCTGATGATGTCATCATGGCAGCTGGCTTTAAAGCTGCCATTCAGCCAAAGCCTTTCTCTTCTGGATTCTGATACTCAGTGAGATTGATCTATCCACAATGACTTCTTCCAGAGGCAAGGCAGCTCCTCGATTTAATGATGAATCCCTCCATGCTCTTCCCTCCTGATGGCCGGAGGAAGCCTCCTCAACAGCTGAGGAGGTCCATTTGTTTACGCTCATGGATCAAGTGCCAAAAAAGGTTTAATGATCTTGTGCGAACATCAAAAGTGAGTATCCCATCACACTTACCTTCAATCTGCTTCCCTTCTCTTCTCATCACCAGCACTCTGCATTGTAAGCCTACTCCTCCACATACCACCCTACCTTTACTTCCCTTGCACCATTACCTATCCATCTCTGTCTCTGCACTGAATCACTTCAGCATCCTGCCTATGCACCCCTTAGACTCGCTCTCACTGTCATGCAGTGACAACTAACAACACACAGTGTGCTAGCTTCCTCTTGGCAACTTACCCCATCATCCTCTCCCTCAAAGCTTCTATGGTAGGGATTCTTCACACTCACTCCATCATTGTGGTTGAAACACCGCTTGTGTCCCTCCTTGCAGGAAAAGATAGCCCACAATAAGAGGGAGAGAGCACTGATTGGAGGTGGAACACCTACCCTAGCAACATTGACCAGTGCTGAGGAGGCTGCATACAAAATTGTTGGAGGTGGCGAGGAAATGGAAGTGGGCAACGGAGAGATGGGCACACTAGAGGAAACTGGTGACATAATAGAGTTTCATCCCTCTCATTGACATTTAGTGAATGACTGCAATGGCAATATCATCTGCTCAAAAGGATGTGTCTGCTACATCAATATCAGATGTCTAAATCATGCCTTTACTCTCCCACAGGACCATCGCGTACCCACCTCCCCATGATCCAGGACGAAGAGTCGGACATCTCCTCAGAGCAACCTGAAGCATCTGAGGGACCAGCATCACCAGGACTCAGCGCACCCAGCACCAGCGCAGCAATGCACACCTCGGTGGGGCCCTTGCGAATTAGAGTAGTGTTTCCACCTGGTCTATCACAGCGCACAAATGAGCTTCAGCAGATGGTGGAGACAGCGACAGCAGTGGAGAGTCCTCGGCGGAGGGTGTAGCAATCTCCTAGCTCTGCTGAGCTACATGCAGACGCTGTGCCTCTGGGGCCATCCAGAAAAAGAGCATCTTGGGAAATACAGGAACAAATGCAGGTGTCTCTGGATGGGTTTGCCTCCGGGGTTAGTGCGAGTGTGGAGAGAATGGAGGAGTTTGTCTCTAACATCAGCACTGCCATGGTGGAGGCAATGGCGCATGAACGCACCACCATGGATAGGTTGGCAACCTCTGTGGAAAGGATGGCTACCGCCATGGAGGAAATAAGTCACCAGAGTCAGGAAAACATGGTGACTGTTCGAAATAGAATGTCATCTCTGGAGGAGCGATGGCCAGCTATTGAGCAGATAGACCAGAGCTTCATGGACGCCCTTGTGATGAGGACTGCTAGTGCAGATACGTGTCCTCATGGTCTCCATGATGTGCAGCAAGGTGCTATCCAGCCACTTGCCAGCACTGAGGTGCAGCTGACCCATGAGAGGGATGTTATTGGCAGGACACAAGGAAGTGTGGGCTTCTCTCAAAGCGCTCACATGACCATGCCACTGCAGAGTCCTCAGTCAGAGACCTACTTTGCGGAGACAACTGAGATGGCCGTTTCAGTCCCTGCACAGCCGCAGGAAGAGCAGACTGTTGAAGAGCCCTCCCAGGCTCCCAAACCCAGAAGACACCCATCAAAGGTGTCTAAGCAGGTGCAGCATCCTAGTCAGCAAGGTGCCTCTACATCTGCTGAAGCCGCAGGGGTAGCACCACATAGAAGCACGCGTGAGAGAATGATTAAGCACATATAGTCACAAGGGGACTCACGTGGGTGTTTTGTCTCTTTTTTCTGACTGTTGCTGGTTTATGATCCTTTTGTCATGTGTAAAAGAAAAATTATGTCAAACATTTGATTATGTGGCCTACATGTTCTGGGAAATGGCAAAAGCGCATTGAGGGCTCAGGGTGACTTGCTTTTGTAATGATGATGGTGAAAGTGATAGGAAATAACAGGGTATATCAGAGATGATGTATGACGTTGGACAAATGTCGCCTACAATTACAGAGCCATATGGTAGCCACTTATGGTTGAAGAGTAAGCTTATGCAAATGTAGCATGGCAGTGTGCATACCCTGCTTGACGGGCAGCAGTGAACTGGAGGGATGCTGCATTGGCCACAACAGGGCATGCAAGGCGCCCCTTGTCCTCCTCCTCCTCTTCCCAGGAAGATCTGCGCTGAGCCACATGGCTGCTGCTCCCCCGATTATGAGGACCAGGATGAGAGAGCACATAAATTTTTCCCATCCCCTTGCTATAGAATTCATTTGAGGCAACAAGCTTGCAAGCGCGAAGTGGCCTGAAATTAATCCATTCATATCACACTGCAGATGGGTGTCAGCTTGAACAGTCATAAGGTCAGTAGATGTACAAAATCTTATCCCATACCTACAACAGCAAAGTTGTTGCATTTTAATATAGCCATGTTTCAGGGTGCTTTTAAAGCGCTCCACCAATGCATACAAATCATGTCCTCCAGCAACTCGTCTCCTTGAACCTGGCCTGTTTCTGACAAGTTGGGAAACAGGAGCCAGAAGCACGAAAATGGGAAACCACTTTCAAAATAGGATTAGCAAGGCAGTTAACAGGCTGTTAGCTACCTTAACTACCTGTCGCACCGGTTCCAGTCGGGTCAGTTTGGGAGCGGCTGAACAGACACTCACGGCAATCGCGTGGGGGTGGGATGGAGGCGGGTTGGGTGTCTGAAGCCATTTTTTCTGATTTTCGCTACTGACCTGCCGCCAAACCTGCCTCCTCAGGGCTATTAAAATTGAGCCCTGCGTGTCTCAGTGAGGATTCTTCAATCTGATTGGTTGAAGAGCCTCGCTGTTACTTAACCTGCTCACAGACTCCACAGATCCCCTGTAGAGGATGCCGTACTGGATCAGATGCCGGATTAGAGTAAGTCTTTGCTCAAAAGACCGAAAAAAATTTATAGGCAGCTGTTAGCGAGGTGAACAATGAGTGCCGTTCCTTCGCTGCTGACCGCAAAATCTGGGCCATTGTGTCCAATTTTGTGTAGTACACTTTAGGAAGGATGTCAAGGCCCTGGAGAGAGTGCAGAGGCGATTTACCAGGATGGTACCAGGAATATGGGACTTCAGTTACGTGGAGAGTAGAGAAGCTGGGAATGTTCTCCTTAGAGCAGAGATGGTTAAGGGGAGATTTAATAGAGGTGTTTAAAATTGTGAGGGGTTTTGATAATAGATAGGGAGAAACTGTTTCCACTGGCAGGAGGGACATAGATTTATGATAATTGGCCAAAAAAAGCCAGAGGGGAGATAGGGAGAAATTATTTTATGCAGCGAGTTATTATGATCTGGTATGCGTTGTCTGAAAAGGTGGTGGAAGCAGATTCAGTAGTAACTCGTAAAAGGGATTTGGATATATACTTGAAAAGGAGAAATTTGCAGGGTTATGTGGAAAGAGCAAGTGAGTGGGACTAAAGGGATAGCTCTTCAAATAGCCGGCACAGGCACGATGGGCTGAATGGCCCCCTTCTGTGCTGTAAGATTCTATGATTCTATAATTTACTTTATTCTTCACTGGCTGATCCTGAGTACAATGAGATAATTGGCCAGTACCTAAACCCATCTTGATGATTGTCACAAAAAGGACTGCTACCTTAAGGGCATTAGTTATAATTTAGTGAATAACAAATGGGAACAAGTGGGATATATGGAAGTAAAAAAACAGACACAACAATGATCTGATGGTTATATTAGATTTCAAAAGCCTAATGGTTTTAATGTGTCACATTGCCAATCACTTATTTTATTTATAATATATACTGGTATAGTGTACAAGCTGGAATCTCTATGAATTAATTTTAAAATGCTCACAGTGATAACCTTTGGTAACCTGATACTATATTTTCCTCTGTTCAGGAACAATGGGATTAAGGCTTTACTTTTCTTCATTCGAACCAGTAATTAATTTGTGTGAAATGTGTGCTTGCTGAAGATCTGATCCATTAACTGAACTGTGGAACCAGTAGCCGGGTCATTCTACAGAAACGGTGGCATTCCTGTCTCTCACCTTTGCAGCAAGCAAAATACTTTAAATGAACTTAATGATCACATGTAATACATATTTTTGATAAATATACACTGTTCTTTTAATAATAAAACATATTTGAGTCATGTAATGAGCAATGCTTGTTTTTTATAATTTATATAAAATACCAAGTGCAAGCAATTTGCTTGTCACTCAGATCATGTATGGAAGTTTAGAGACATATTCTGAGTTTAAAAATATATTTTTCTCCTACTTTAAATGTCATTAAGTAAACACAAATGTCACATTTATGGAATGGAAACCTAAAAAAACTAAAATACCAACTAAATATTATAAATAATATAACGGTAATAGCGGTAACCCCATGTTATGTCATTGGTGTTACTGCTTCACAAAACACACTATTTTGAAAAAATGCAATGACTTTTGGAAGTACTTCCTGGTTCAAGAGGTCATTGGAGGAAGTGCGATCAACAGAGGCACATGGTGAGTCTGCTGTCTCTCTTCATTTGTTATAAATTTGATGATTTATTTGATAATTTTATGCGAGGCTTATTGTCATTGGTGTTAGTCATTTCATAGGAAGGGAAATGAGAAATTGATCATAGAAATTGATTGAATTAGATATTTGAATGATTTTAATATGATTGAAGACATGTGGTCTGAGGTACTGTGGCGTCCATTTTGTAAAAAACATTTTTTCTGCAAATTGCCATTGGTGTTACCATCATTGGTGTTACTACTCCTCCTGGTAACACCAATGACAATCAGTAATACCAGTAACATTTTTGTGTAAATGAGCTTTTATAAAAGCTTCAACAAAAGTTATTAGGGCAAAATAGCACATATTGTTTCATTTTCATAACTTCCTATTGTTATTGTTATTGTTCCTTTTGTCAGGTATGGCAAAATTGAGTGCAGCTGAGAAGCAGAGGCTTTACAGAGCACAGGGATGCAGACCCTACACCTAGAGCAGAGTACTTAGAAAAAAAGGCATCAGGGTAATGCCAATGATATAGCAACAAAAAAAAAGAAAGAAAATAAATGATCTCAGTGAAAGGGCAAAGAGAGGTCAGCGCAAGGCATGGCAAGTCAACCAGGCAAGACACAGGCAAGATATGAGAGCAGGAGAGACAGTCTTGACCCCCCCATCATCTCCAGCGAGTTCACCCAGCATCTCAAGGTAGAACTGAAGACATTGGTGTTAGTCATTTCATAGGAAGGGAAATGAGAAATTGATCATAGAAATTGATTAAATTAGATATTTGAATGATTTTAATATAATTGAAGACATGATTGGATTACTATTCTGACATGTTACACCAATATATTTGACAGACAACTACGACAAGGGAGGAGAGCGCGCAGGAGAGATGCACAAAGGAGCCAGAGGAAAATTCAGAAGTTGGAAGATAAGCTTGAGGAAAGCAAACGACAATGCAACATGTACAAGAAACCTTATTTCCGTTTGCGGGGTAGAGTTGCAAATTCCGAAAGCGCAGGAACGAAGACAAAAGAGATCCTCCAAGGTTACACAGCCCACTCTCCAGTCAAGAAAGCTCTGAAATTCCACTTTGCTCTTGTGGGAGATTTAAAGGAAAAGTACAATGCAGCCAAAGAAACAAAATCCAAACAGGTTTTTGAAAACATACTGACGGGAAAGCTGATCAGAAAATACAAATTCCAGCTGCTGTGCCAGAAGAGCATTGGCTTCTCATACAAAGCTTGGAGAAAACCAAAGATCAGCTCTCGAGAAACCACCACAAACAAGAGGAAGACTGTGAGACAGTTCTACCTAAGAGATGATGTCAGCAGACTGACCACAGGAAAGAAAAACACAATCACTTTCCAGAAGGTGAAGAAACAGAGGAGGTTACTCTGTGACTCCCTGCTCAACCTCCACAAGAGATTGGCTGCTGAGCATGGTGAACAGATTGCTTATGCCTTCTTCTGCAGGCAGAGACCCTTTTGGGTTGTGACACCAAATGAGTGGGACAGAGAAACATGTCAGTGCAAGATTCATGAAAATCTTCAGTTTATGGCAGATACACTGTACAAACTTGGGCTCTCAGAGTGTAAAAACCTGGATGAAATGGCCGAGAGCACCGTCTGCAACAACTCAAAGTCATGTGCCTATGGTGAATGCCAAGAATGTGAACGCACCACATATCCCCTCACCGAATCAACATCAAATACACTGGTAACTTTAACCCAGTGGCATCTGGAGGAGATTGACCATTCCAAACCAGGTGAAGAGTCTGAGAAGAGAAGAACAATCACTGTCAAGAAAGATGTGCCAATAACAGAGGATGAGCTTGCTACCCATTTTCAAGTTAGGCTCTTTAAGTTCCGCAGACACATCTTCAACATCCGTTGGCAGTACAATGCTTACAGAAATCTAAGAGAGAACCTGACCTCCAAGGACTGCCTTATTCACATAGATTTTAGTGAAAACTACACTTGCAAGTATGCAAATGAAATCCAGTCTGTGCACTTTGGGGGTCACATCAACAAGTGACCCTCCACACTGGTGTTCTCTATGTGCAGGACCAGCCCGCATGCCCTTTAGTACGACCTCCCCAAGTAGAAGGCACGACCCAGTGGCTATATGGGCTCATCTTGACCCCATCCTGGAGATGGTGAAAAATCAGTGCCCTCAAGTCCAGAACCTTCATTTCTTCAGCGATGGCCCTGCCACCCAATACAAGCAGAAGGGCAATTTCTACATGATTTGCTCAGAACCTCACCAGAAGAGCTTCCCCAAAACCACTTGGAACTTCTTCGAGGCAAGCCACGGGAAGGGTGCTCCGGATGGGGTGGGGGGTGCATTAAAGAGGTCAGCCGACATCTTGGTCCATCAGGGAAGGGATATCCCAGATGCACTCTCTTTCTTCCAGGAGTTAAAGGACTCTGGAATGCAGGTGAAACTGTTCTATGTAAGCGAGGAAGATGTTGAGACTAAGGCACAGAAAATGCTGGAGGTGCCTCTTGTGGCAATAAAGGGGACCATGAAAATGCATCAAGTTTTGAGCATCACATCTGGCATCCTCAAATACAGAGACATCAGTTGTTTCTGTCACGCAGCAGAGGGTGTGTGGGATTGCATGTTACAGTCTCCAAGAAATCATTGTTGAAGCTGTGCCGCCTACAGAACGTGACCACTCTGCTCCACAACAACCACACCAACCTGATGTCATTGAGACTCACCATAGCAGGCAGTGGTGTATTGTGAGGTATGATGACCAGCCATACCCTGGCATTATACTGGAGGTGGAAGAGCACAACATAAAAGTCAAGTGCATGCACAGGAATGGCGTGAACAGGTTTTTCTGGCCAAGCCCAAGAGATGACGTTATCTGGTATGGGGACGACCAGATAATGTGTTTCATGCCAGAGCCAGTTCCTGTGAACAAACGATCAGTTCAGGTTGACCAGAAGATCTGGACATATTTGAAGGGGCAGCTGGATGTGTGACCACAAGTCAAAAAACAGTTGATGTAAAGACAGATTACTTTGTTTACTTGTGTTCTAATGAGTATGTTTTATATCTGGCTCAATCAGGATAGAACTAGGCTACATGTTTTATGAGTTTCTATGAAAATGGTGATGTTGACTACGATGTTGATGACAATGTTCAGACACAATCATTCTTGGTCTTGGTCTTAATGTGCTCTCTTTAATGTACTCCTCTTTGGTTTTAATGTGCTTTGGCTAAGTTTTTTTATGTTATTACTCAAATTATATGAATCTCTCAGTGCTGTAAATGAGTTAACTGAAAAAAATGGCACATTAGTTAGATGAAATGTAATAAATTCATTGAGTTGTTTGAAATAGTCTGGGGTCAACTCATTGGTGTTGTATTGTGTCACTGGTGTTACTGCATTTTTTTTTCAGTGATATGATATCAAAGGTGTCATTTTTGACTTTATAATAATTTTGTGTTTGTTGATTGTTGCTTTATTCATGAGTTTGCAGTTTAAGGATAGTATCATTCAATTTTGATGACTGTCCTTCAGTTATTGTTGATATTATAGCAAAAACATGATGGCGCAAATGAAAAAATGTCACACAATGTAACTTTACACATACCTGATTATAATAAATAAATAATCAAAACTTTTTCTTTAAATTATTATCAACCTACTCTGTCTTTCAGTATATGTGCAGATTGAATTGAGAAATAGCATTCTGATAAGCCTTTAATTTTGTTTAAGGTATAAGTAACACCAATGACAAAAAGACGGCACAAGCATTCTTTGAGTGAATGTATAAAAATAATTAAAATACATTAAGCTTTCATTTTTGTGGATTGATAAAGTTAAGAGGTTAATTAATATTGTACAATAAGCTTTGATTATGTAAAATGAAATACATTTCAAGACATCTTGCAATTCCAAATGCCACCGTTTCTGTAGAACGACCCAGCCAAACACCTGTAACCAATGATCCTTTAACTCTTCTCAAACAGCTGGCGAGTCACTTAACCAGCATAAATGTTGGAAACTTCATTGATCCAGCTGTGGAGTGCTAAATGGCTGAACATAACTTGTGCAAGTTCCAAATTACACAGGAGGCACTGCTTATCCAGGCAGGCATCCACTGTTTTATGAGTGTTCACAGCTCCTGTACAATTAACCATACAATCCTAATCCCCACAAACACAATCCACTGCACAAAGTATCTGTTGTAGTTTTAATACAAAAATGTCCAACATGAAGATTCATCTTTTAGGAAAGCTAACCTAGATTTTCTGATCGGGTGCACTAAGTTTATTTCTATGAATCCCAACCAGAAAACTGGGCAGACATCCATAACACCAGGCCCCTACCCACTTTATGCATTGTGCAGGTGTCTGCGGTGTGGGGAAAATAGAAGTGGCCAAGCAGCACTCAGAGGGAACAGCTGGGAACTGCAATAAAGCATTTAACTGCGGCACTGAATGTCCTGCATGCAACTTCCCAATGTTCATACCGGCACGATGCTCAGTAATGTTTAAGCCCTTAAATAATGGCCATCAAGGGATGCTAGGGAATCAGCTGTGATCGTGAGTGCATTTGAAGGACACAGAAGTAAATTGATTCAGCAGTTTTACTGTCATTTCTGGATTTTTTTTTTGCTGCCACTTAGGCTTAGAAGAGGCTTTGTGCCAATTGCTCTGCTGCTCCCTCCCCCCACCCCCCCAACATAGCTCCAATACTGGCACCAGAAACACTCGAGAAGCTCGACACCATCCAGAACAAAGCAGCCCGCTTGATTGGCACCCCATCCACCACATTAAACGTTCATTCCCTCCACCATCAGTGCACGATGGCTGCAGTGTGTACCATCTACAAGATGCATTGCAGCAACTCGCCAAGGCTTCTTCGGCAGCACCTCCCAAACCCCCGGCCTCTTCCACCTAGAAGGACAAGGGCAGCAGGCTCATGGGAATACCACCACCTCCAAGTTCCCCTCCAAGTCACACACCATCCTGACTTGGAAGGATATCGCCGATCCTTCATCGTCGCTGGGTCAAAATCCTAGAACACCATCCCTAACAGCACTGTGGGAGTGCCTTCACCACACGGACTGCAGTGCTTCGAGAAGGCAGTTTGCCACTACCTTCTCAAGGGCAATTAGGGATGGGCAATAAATGCTGGCCTTGCCAGTGACGCCCACATCCCAGGAATGAAGAGAAAGAACCCTGGAAAAATGGCACAAATGCTGTTTGTGCCATTTTTGAGACCCTCTGCTGCTGACCTTCTGGCAGATGAGCAGAAGCACCCTGGTGGGAAATTCACCTGCACCGCAGTGTTCTGCTCTCACTGCTACTGTGCACCCTGCAGATGTTCAAATCTGCACCTGGAAGCTATGCATAATTATGATAATGAGCTGACCACGAAAAATTGGACCGGAACAGTACTCTTCACTGTGGTTTAGCGTAACGGCCGTTTCAGTTTATTCAGATGCACTCACCAGTAAATCTACCCTGCTACATCACATTTGCATCGAATGACAGTAAAGTTTTACAAGTTTAACGGAAGTTATTTGACGCAGGGGCATGGAGCTTTTGCTGCTGCCTAATCAATTTTTGAGCGCTGATCAGGTAAGCAGACGGTGAAAAATGAGGTGATAATCCAGGCAGGAGATCCCCACCCACTCCTGTGACTACCCAGTTTTGCACTGTCACTTCCAGGTCACCCATTAAATGCTGAGTGGTGCATTCAAATGAAAGAAAGAAAGACTTGTATTTATATAACGTCTTTCAAGACCACCAGACGTCTCAAAGTGCTTTGCAGGTAACAAAGTACTTTGAAGTGTAGTCACTGTTGTAATGTAGGAAATGCGACAGCCAATTTGCCCACAGCCAGGTCCCACAAACAGCAAAATGATAATGAACAGATAATCTGTTTTGGTTATGTTGATTGAGGGAAACTATTTGATGTAAAAAGGAGTCTCACACCTCAAGGAACTTTAAAGTAAGCTTTAAGCAACTTATAATTATACTATAAACAAGAGCGGTCTTCACCATGCCTCTAGGAGAAGCCCTTTTATCATACTGAGCAGTTCAGTATTTATACTAGTCCAAACACAGGAAGTGACGTATGCACAGGAAGTGATGTATGCACAGAGTTCACAGTTCACAGTTCACAGGAAGTGATGTGCACATAGCTTCATCCGGAAGTTATTTATTATTATTACACTATTTACCAGGATACTGGGGATAACTCCCCTGCTCTTCTTTGAAATAGTGCCAAGGGATCTTTTACATTCACCTGAGAGAGAAGGCGGGACCGCGCTTTAATGTCTCATCTGAAAGACGGCATCTCTGACAGTGCAGCACTCCCTCAACACTGCACTGGAGCGTCAGCCTAGATTTTTGTACTAAACCCACAACCTTCTGACTCAGAGGCGAGAGTGCTACCCACTGAACGACAGCAGACACAGTAATTGCATGGTAACATCATGGCCTGGATTTGCCTCCTCTTGGCAGGTTTGCAGCAGTGTGATCCTAACACCAGCAATGTGAATCTGCCGCTAATCTTCCGCTGACTTCCTCCTAGAACTCTCATTAGCCATGCAGGGGGATTTGCAAGCCAGAAGACTACCTTTTGTTAGCTTACTGTCATTGGGAAGGTGGTAAATGCAGTTCTGGTGCAGCCATTAAAAGGCGTTACACGCATCTTCAACACAATGCAAGAATTTACTCACAACCTGCAGAACACCCTGAAGACAGACAGCTGGAGCATCAAGATGTCAGGAAGAGCTTCTGAGGACATTTGTGGCTTCCAGAATGGCAGCTACCAGTGCTTTGATCGATGCTCTGAAAGAATACCTTCAAAGGGCTTCCAAGACTCTCAATTGGGCTCCCAAATTTGGTATCCTAGGCCTCCCTGGCAGCAGTAGGAGCATCCATGGATGAAGCACAGACTATCCTTAGGTTTCTACCATGGGGGGGCCTCTGCTTCAGATGGCCCTGAAGCTGTCACATGTTCCAAAGTGGACTGCTGTACTGCAAGTCTTCCAACGTTCTACTATACTTGCAGCTGATGGACTTCTCCACTCTGTACAACACTCAGCACACTTCTGCCTGGTACACGCTCTAATTTCCTAGGTTGGGATGACCCAGAAATTCCTCAGGGTTACAACAGTCTGCCGCCATAATTTCAATAAGAAACCAGCAGAACCCCAGAGAAATTATATGTAAGGCACTCTTCAGCCAGTTATGCTGCCTCTCTGGGGCTTCCACTAGTTTCCCAATGAAATTACAATGGGAGACCAGCAGTAGCTCTACAGAACTTCAAAACCAATGGGCAGGAATTTACCGGAGTGGGCATCTCGCGGCGTGTCTGTTTAGTTAACTTTTTCCTGCACCCTTCAGCTCAAAATGTTTTGCCCTGTAAGTTGCTGGGAGTGTGAGCTGATAACGGCGCAACGAGGGCAACACGGCATCGGGAACCTTGGTGAACAATGGGACCAACAGGGTATCTCCTTAACCAATGAGAGTTAAGGATTGAGAAATGAACAGAGGAAGGACTGAGGAGGAGGGTGAATTAGAGTGGGTGAATTTAACATCAAATCAGGTACAGAAACAGAAATAAAGAGAGGGAAAAAAGGTTGGATTAAGAGAGAAAAAGAGACAGAAAGAAAAAGTAAGAAAAGAAAAATTACGTTTAAAATTTGACATTTTAAAAATCTCCAATGATAATTCACTAGCTGAACGAATGAGATGTCACACTTTGATTTGTTCACTTTCTGGGCCAAAGAGGTTGATTGCCAGTCATTAGCAATTATCATGTCGTTAATAAGGTACTTATGCTATTAATTACTAGATTTAACTTACTGTGGAGATATTAATGGACAATTAATGTGCAAGAGCAGCAAGTTCATGAAACTCATGGGGAGGTTAAGACTGAGATGCCACTTTCATGAAGTTAACGGCAGAGCAGCACAAATTATCCAGCAGCTTGTGGCGATTCGTAATTCACAGGGTATATCTTCCTCGCCACAAGTTGCTGGCCGATTTATGCATTAATAACAGCGTGCTTCATTCACACGCCGTTATTTTTTCTGCAAATTCTGGCCCAATGTCTCTCAACTGGTTCTTGGGATGGATCGAGTGACAGACTGAAGTACCAACAGGGCTAGATGCACTGGGTCCTCATTCTTGTGTTCTCCCTCTTCTGAAAAAGAGGAAGAAAAGTTAGAATGGGTTGCCGAGGAACATGTCACTTCATTAGAAGCAGTGACAAGGTGTTCATGATATAGTTTACGCACAGATAATGTTGGGTAAAGCAGGATGAGGAAGAAGAGAAGCAGAATGTCATTGCATATATGAAGCTGGCACCTGCCGTCCTACTTCCTCTTCTCCAACACCCTGTATGGCCTCCAGTCCCAAGTTCTGCAGAGCTTCCTCCTCATACAGGATGAAATGGCAAATGATTGGAGGTTCACCACCTACTGCTTTCTCTCTCGGTTGTTATGGGCTACCTGCTGCTTTGCCAAGAGAGATACCTTTGGTTGCCGTGAGATACAGAAAACAAACTATCACCATACATTGCATAATGGTTGTGATCAGAGGTACATGCACCAAGAAATTAGAATTCATGCGGGGCTTTTAGTGGGTCTGTTTCATGTCAGGCTATGAGTGAAGGAACACTTCCAGGGTGTTGGACATACATATGATGAAAGCCTTAGATCAAGCCCAAAACAAATAAATCCCAGAGACAGCTAGTATTAATCCCAAAAGAACAAAAGAAGGAGGATTGTGAGGCATTTGACAGTCATCATGAGAGAGTCACAGGACAGTGGAGGGCAGGGGGGAGGGGGGGAGTGGGGGGGGAAGAGGGGCTACCGACAGATTGGAAACAGGCTCATGAGGATGAAATAGTTAATGATAAAGTTGAAAAAAATCTATACTTCTTAGCAGACTTGATACTCAACAGGGTCAACCACTGCAAATCAGCAATCAGCATAGTTAATAGGATTTGGAACTACGTAGCTAAAACAGTCAGATAAAGTAATCCTCAAACTCTGGTCAGACCGCACCATAATACGGAGTCTAGTTCTAATCACTAAGACACAGGGGACACATAAGAACATAAGAATTGGAGCAGGAGTAGGCCATATGGCCCCTCGAGCCTGCTCTGCCATTCAATAAGATTGTGACCGAGCTTCGACCTCAACTCTACTTTCCCACCCGATCTCCATAACCCGTGATTCCCCTCGAGTCCAAAAATCTATCATAGAAACTAGGAGTAGGCCATTCGAGCCTGCTCCGCCATTCAACGAGATCATGGCTGATCATCCAAACCCTAGCACCCGGTCCTTACACCGACAGCCATCCCACCCAAGCCCTATCCCCGTAACCCCACGTATTTAATCCCCCCTAACACTAAGGGTCAATTTTTATCATGGCCAATCAACCTAACCCGCACATCTTTGGACTGTGGGAGGAAACCGGAGCACCCGGAGATAACCCACACAAACACGGGGAGAATGTGCAAACTCCACACAGACAGTCACCCGAGGCCGGATTTGAACCCGGGTCCCTGGCACTGTGAGGCAACAGTGCTAACCACTATGCCACCGTGCTCAGCCTTGAATATACTCAATGATTCAGCATCCACAGCCCTCTGGGGCAGAGAATTCAAAAGATGCACAACCCTCTGAGTGAAGAAATTCCTCCTCATCTCAGTCGTAAATGGCCGACCCCTTATCCTGAGACTATGCCCCCTAGTTCGAGACATTCCAGCCAGGGGAAACAGCCTCTCAGCATCTACCCTGTCAATCTCTTTCTGAATCTTATATGTTTCCATGAGATCACCTCTTGTTCTTCTAAACTCCAGAAAGTATTCAAGACACATTCAAGAACTGAAGGCAGTGCAGAGGAGAGCACAGGCTGATCCCTCATATTAGAGGACTGAATTATGCGAATAGATTTGAGAAACCTGGGCTTTTCAGCCGGGAAATGTTGTGGCAATGAGGTAATCTTATTGAAGTATATCAGATCGTTAACGGCATGAAGAAGGTCAATTCAGAAAATTACTTAAAGCTAAATTGTGATAGTAGGACAGGCAAACTAGTGAAAGGCAAATTAAGGGCTGATTTAGGACTGATATTCGGAAATTCTTCTTGACACAAAGAACGATCAGTACATAGAATGGACTTCCAGATAGAGCAGTACAGGTGATTACCCTGGATTAGTTTAACAAACATTTGAAAACCACAATGGTCTTTCTAGATATACAAACTAATAAGAGGCAAATGGCCTTCCTCGTCCATAATCATCTTGTGACCTTGTGAAGTCTGGGGGTATAAAGGGCATCTGGTAAATGAAAATAAAAGCTGCCAAAGATACCAATAAACACGGCATGAGGTAGTTGCTTCTGAATCAATGGCCCAGAAATTACATTCACAGCCCTCCCGTGGGCAGAGGGCTGTGATTTGGAAAAATCTGTGCCTGGACCGGAGTGCTCCCGGGAGGCGCAGAATTCCGTTGCTGTGCCTCTTCAAACTACCGGTGTGCAGGGCACGCGTATCCCAGGGGCGCATGTAGTTCGCAGCGTCCCTGGGATCACGTGGGCCATGGGGAGCCAAACAGAGCAGAGAATCTCCATTCATAGATTTGACAGGAAGACCTGTGAAATCTATGAATAGAGATCAGCCCCAAAACATAAGTAAAACTTCAAATAAATTTTTAAAAAATCACATTTTTAAAATGACTAAAAATTACATAAATTAACTATTCTAAACAAAAATTTAAATTAAAAAAAATTAAAGTTTTTAATAGGGCTAAAAATAAACTTAGCTTTCTTTAAAGTATTTTAAAATGATAAATCAGTGGAAAAACATTTTTTTTTTACTTACTTCAACTGTTAGCCTGGTAAAAGCAGGCCTTGCGCCTGCTTTTCTAGGTGAAGCAGTTTCTGACTTACCTGGACTGCAGCAACTATGAAAAAAATGGAAGTTCCAGCTGTATGCGTTGCCTATCCGGCGCAGACGTTTCACCTGTCAAGCCCTTTCTTCAGAGAACGGAAGTTCCGGTTTCCAGCGCATGTGCAGTGCATGCCTAAAACCGGCACTTCCATTGGCCCTACGGGTGAGTTCACAGCGCGTACACACCCATAGGGAACAGAATTTACAGGCCTATGTATATTTGCTGAATAATCTGATTAATATTCCTTTATTACAGCAGCACTGATTTGCATTTCCTTGCCTTTGGCTCTGACCTTCAAATTTTCACTTTTACCTTGCTCTCCCCACCCCCACAATATGTAGGGTAAATACTCACCCAGTCTGAGCCCAACTGCTGCCTTACAACATTTTCGAGCCCTCTACTGCTAACATCCCAGTATATGAGCCGAATGAACATGAGTTGAGAACTACTCCGCACTGACTGAAGACTAATCAAAACTAGAAATAAGAGACCTGGAGGCTCCTTTCTCTTTCACTCTAGTCCCTCACATGAACTGAACTTCATTTAGGGCATTTCAAATTCCCCTCTTCCCATTCTATATGGGCTCGTACTATTGCCTTTGTGACAGATGTGGGATACTTCAAAATCTTCCTGTTCTTCAAACTCTCTGGAGTAGAAATTCATCTTGGGTGGCCAGACAAAACAGGCGGTATGGCCTGTTATATGCCCTATCCGATATTCAATTCCATTGAACCCCCAAGGTGAATGTCTACCCCACTAACTGAAACTCATTTTCAATTTGTTAGTGGAGAGCTGTGGAAAATTACATGAGTTCTTCATTTTTCTTATTCTTTTTTTTATTCATTGATGGGATGTGGGCGTCGCTGGCTGGCTAGGCCTGCATTTAGTGCCCATCCCTAATTGACCTTGAGAAGATGGTGGTGAGCCGCCTTCTTGAACCGCTGCAGTCCATATGGTGTAGGTGCACCCACAATGCTGTTAGGAAGGGAGTTCCAGGATTTTGCCCAGCGACAGTGAAGGAACGGCGATACAGGTCCAAGTCAGGATGGTGTGTGGCTTGGAGGGGAACTTGTAGGTGGTGATGTTCCCATGCGTCTGTTGCCCTTGTCCTTCTAAGTGGTAGAGGTCGCGGGTTTGGAAGGTGCTGTTGAAGGAGCTTTGGCGAGTTGCTGCAGTGCATCTTGTAGATGGTACACACTGCAGCCACAGTGCGCCGGTGGTGGAGGGAGTGAATGTTGAAGGTGGTGGATGGAGTGCCAATCAAGCGGGCTGCTTTATCCTGAATGGTGTCGAGCTTCTTGAGTGTTGTTGGAGCTGCACTCATCCAGGCAAGTGGAGAGTATTCCATCACACTCCTGACTTGTGCCTTGTAGATGGTGGAAAGGCTTTTGGGAGTCAGGAGGTGAGACACTCGCTGCAGAATTCCCAGCCTCTGGCCTGCTCTTGTAGCCACAGTATTTATATGGCTGGTCCAGTTCAGTTTCTGATCAATGGTGACCCCCAGGATGTTGATAGTGGGGGATTCAGCGATGGTAATGTCATTGGTGAATTAATGACCTTAATAAGGCTTTAACAAGCAGAAAATGTTCCACTCCAAAATTTCTGCTCACATTTATTGAGCAATTTTGGAGAGTTAATTCCTCAGATCACTGATAAACACAGATGAACTGTCTGCCAGCACTTGCTGCCAATATTTCACCACTGTTTTACTCATGTCTACTTTTTTGTAACTGTTATCCAACAGAGGAAAATATGGCCCCCTAAAGTCACGTGACATCATCATTAGTACTTGTTGGATCCGTGGTTCAGTGGATAAATAATCACACGGATGCTGTACATTAAAAAATAACAGGTCTTTACTGGAGGAGGGTAGTTTCTAGACTGGGGGTACAGAGGCATGCGCAAAGCTTATATACCGGTGTGGTCACTGCCGGTACTACAGTATACAGGAGCTGTAAAAGTAGTTCTGACTTAAAGGCACATACACTACAAATCCTCCCATTTTAGATTAGCAGGACCCCTAATATTCAAATAACAATTAACATTTTTAACATGTACATTAAACAACAAAAGTCCATTTATACATTCAGTCTTTGGGGCGGCTTCCTGACCCTTTCGGGATAGCGCCTTTCCGGAGGTTCTTGTTCTTGGTGCAGAGGCGATTCTGACCCCTTTTCATCAGGTAGTTCATCGGGTTCCACTGCTACTGGGTCTGAAGTAGATGCTACCGGTATGTCGGGTTCATCGCCAGGTACTCGAGACATGGGGTTGACGCGTTCCTGTGATGATAAGATCTGATCGACGTGGCGTCTCACAATGTTCTCCCCGACATCCACTGTGTACATTAATGGCCCCTGCCTTGTACATATTGTTCCGGGTTGCCATTTCTCTGTTCGATAGTCACGGGCCAAGGCTGGCTGCCCTACACTGAAGCTCCTTGTCGGCTTCTCATTGATGTGCTGGAATTGTTCGTCCTCAACATTTCTTCGCACATTTGGTCTGAGCAAGTCCAGACGAGATCTCAACCTTCGGTTAAAGAACATCATGGCCGGGGTCTGGTTGGTAACTGCATGTGTCGCGTTTCGGTAGGCTAATAAGAAATTGTCCATCTTATGCTGTAGTGGAATTTCATCGTCACACATGGCCTTTATCGCCTTCTTAAAGGTTTGTACGAACCTCTCAGCCAATCCATTTGTGGCTGGATGATACGGGGCAGATCTGTAATGCCTTACCCCATTCCTTTTCATAAATTTTTGGAACTCGTCGGACACAAACTGTGGTCCATTATCAGAGCAAATCTGCTCTGGCAACCCGTTTCTGGCAAATATGGTCCGCAGGACTGCAATCATTTTCTCTGTAGTGGTTGAAGACATTATTATCACCTCAGGCCACTTTGAATGAGCATCCACTGATATTAAGAACATTGAGTCCATGAATGGACCAGCGAAATCAATATGCACCCGTTGCCATGGAGAGGAGGGCCACTCCCATGGGTGTAGAGGGGCATGTGGTGGTGCATTTTGGACCTTCTGGCATCCTAAGCAGCTCTTAGTTAGGTCTTTGATTTGTTGATCGATTCCCGGCCACCACACATAAGCCCTAGCAAGGCTTTTCATTTTCACTCCCCCCAGATGACCTTCTCTCCCTCTCTCCCTTAACTTGGGTGGAATCACCACTCTGGATCCACACATCACTGTCCCCTGGCATACTGACAGCTGTTCTCTTCTGGATGAGAATGCTGGCAACAGTGAGTCACCATGTATTGGCCATTCCCTCACCGTCAATTTATATACCCGTGACAGCGTCGGATCATTGCGGGTCTCCTTCTCTATATCCGCGTTTGTTACTGCCAATCGTTCAATTATTGACTAATAAAATATCTCGATAGGGTCCACTGCTGGTGCTTCCTCCACAGTAGGCAGTGGCAGGCGCGATAGCCCATCAGCGTTTCCATGCTGTTTCGTGCCATTATATTCAATTTCATATTGATTCGCCCCTAGAAACAGGGACCATCTTTGTAACCGTTGTGCAGTCATCACTGGAACGCCCTTCTTAGGATTAAAGATGGAGACAAGTGGTTGGTGGTCAGTCAGCAAGGTGAACTTCTGCCCATGCAGATAGTGGTTGAATTTTGTTATTCCCCATACTAGGCTGAGGGCCTCCATGTCAATCTGGGTGTAGTTGCGCTCGGCTGAGGTTAGTGACCGAGACGCAAAGGCTACTGGCCTCTCCAACCTGTCTGGGAATTTGTGCGACAGCACCGCTCCAAAACCGTAGGGTGATGCATCACATGCCAAACGAATTGGTAGTGCTGGGTTGAAATGGGCCAACACCTCTTTTGATGTGATCAATTCTTTACACTTCTAGAAACCTCATCTACGTTCGTCATCCCACTTCCATGGTACCCCTGTTTGCAGTAGGGTGTTCAGCAGGTGTAATACCGTAGACAAATTTGGTAAGAACTTGTGGTAGTAGTTTACCAGCCCGAGGAACGACCTCACTTGTGAAACATTTTCTGGTGCTGGAGCCTTGACTACTGCCTCAATCTTGTCAGGGGACTTATGTAACCCCTCTTCATCGATGACGTGGCCACAATACGAGATCTGTTTCTGGAAAAACTTGCACTTGTGGCGATTAGCTCGTAGCCCATACTCCTTTAATCTGGTGAGCACCTTCTCCAAGTTGGCGAGGTGATCACCGTCATTTTCGCCCGTGACCAAGATGTCGTCCAAATAACACTGGGTCCCTGGAATCCCTTGCAGGACCTGATCCATCGCCCTTTGCCAGATAGCCGGAGCCGAGGCTACTCCAAACACCAGCCGGTTGTATTGATAGAGACCTTTATGAGTGTTGATCGTAAGGTAATGTTTCGAAGCTTCTTCTACCTCTATTTGCAAGTATGCCTGGGCTAGATCAATTTTGGTGAAGCGTTTACCTCCAGATAGCGAGGCGAAAATATCCTCAATTCGTGGAAGCGGATATTGCACCGTGTGAAGGACTGGGTTCACTGTCACCTTAAAATCCCCACAGATGCGGACCTTCTTTGGTTCCCCAGGCGTATTACTCAACGACCTCTTCATTACAGGAACGATGGGTGTAGCCCACTCGCTCCAGTCCACTTTGGACAGTACTCCTGAACGTTCCAACCCTTCCAGCTCTGCTTCAACAGCTGGTCTGATCGCATAAGGCACTGGTCTGGCCTTCAGAAACTTTGGGCTTGCATTTTCCTCTATTTTAATCGTTGCTGTTATTCCTTTTAGTGTTCCTCGTCCCTCCTGGAACACTTCTTTTGTGTCAGTTAGCATTTTTGACAGTCGTCCAGGTGTGACGTCGTCATCCTTTTTGGCCTCAACCTTCAGTGCCTGTATGGAATGCCAATCTAATTGTATCTTCCGGATCCATTCGCGTCCTAGCAGTGGTGGTCCTCCATTTGGCAATACATATATATCCATTTTAGGTATTTCCTGGCCTTTATATGTCACTTTCACCCTTATTTTTCCTTTGTGGCAGACTTTTTGCCCCGTATACGTTTTCAAGACAATCTCTGTAGCTTTCAAGGGTATGTGTGAAAATAGCCGCTTGTAGTCTCTTTGATTTATGACTGTTAGAGCTGGCCCTGTGTCCAATTCCATTTCCACTTGGACTCCGTCTATCTTGAGTGTAACCCAGATAGTCTGGTGATCCTCCATTTCGGTTACCTTATGTAGTTTCAGACAACCCAGCTCCTTGCTTCCAGAGTCTGTGTCACTTTTCTGTTCGTCTGAACCACTGTCCATCACCTGGTGTACCTTTTTGTACTTCTCCTGTGGAGATTTCTTACTGTTGGTTTTCTTCCCAGACCTGCAGACTCTTGCTATGTGTCCTGCTTTCCCACACTGTCTGCACACTTGGTCCTTGAACCAACAATCTTTCTGGTCATGTGTTGTTCTGCCGCAGCGATAGCACTTCCCTGTTCCATAGGACATTTCATTGGTGCCATATTCTTGCGGTCTCCGTTGTATCTCTGCAGCGCCCCTTGCGGCTGCTTCGTGTGATACTGCCATACTGAAAGCTTTGTCCAGCGTAAGGTCCTTTTCTGATAGAAGCTGTTTCTGGGTTCCTTCACATTGAAGCCCACACACAAACTTGTCCCTTAACGTGTCTGCTAGTCCCGCTCCAAACTGGCAGTGTTTCGATAGCTTGCGCAGTTCCGTTAGGCACTCAGCATTGCTTTCGTCTTTGTATTGGTTCCTTTTATGGAACTTAAATCGTTCTGCTATCAGCAGCGGTGTGGGGTTTAAGTGGTCCTGTAGGATTCCTACTATGCTTTCAAAATTCTTGTTTACCGGCTTCTCTGGGGTTATTAGATTTTGCAATAACCCATAAGTTTTTGCACCCATGGAATTTAACAGAACCAGTGCTTTATTAGCATCTGGCACTTCATTCGCCCTGCAGTACACCTCAATACGTTCCACATATGTCGCCCCATCTTCGACTTCATTGTCGAACGTAGAGATACTGCCACTCTTCGGCATCCTTGGGTGTGAGTTAACTATCACAAATGGCACCTCCCGCGCTTCCCCTTCTTCTCCGCTGGCACAAAATGGCATCTCCCGCACTTTCCTTCCTTCCCGTGCTCGCCCTTCTTCTCCGCTGCGGCTTCTAAAAATGGTGCCTCCCACGCTCTTCCTTCTTCTCCGCGGCTCAATGGCATCTCCCGCGCTCTTCCTTCTTCTCTGCGGCTCAATGGCATCTCCCCTTTCTTCGCCCCGCGGACCCTGTTCAGCCCGTGAGCACTGGCTGTGCTTTGCGCGTTCTTCTTTTTATATTTTTCGACACCGCTCAGTCTAGAACCCGACTGTTTCTTACCCTCTCTCTCTCCGGCTTGTTTTATTTTATTTTTTTGACGTCGCTCGGTGTTCAACCCCCGGCTGCGCCCTGCGCTCTTCACCCTCTGTCTTACCCCGTCGACGCTGCTTGGCTTTCTCTCCGCCGTCGGTCGGCTCCAGCCGCCGCTGCTTGGGAAGGGTCTGCGCTGGACCGATCGTCGGTCTCTTACTGCTCATTGTGGCTGGGGAACCAAGCCCGGCTCTCCACAGCCTCCCCTGCGAAGTTGGATCTCTGCCTGACTGCTGGGCAGTTGCTCGTGGTCGACGCCCGTGTTCCTGGCCTCGACTATTTTTTTTTTTTTTGCAGGTAGATTCGAATCGACACTCGTTGCCACTGTTGGATCCGTGGTTCAGTGGATAAATAATCACACGGATGCTGTACATTAACAAATAACAGGTCTTTACTGGAGGAGGGTAGTTTCTAGACTGGGGGTACAGAGGCATGCGCAAAGCTTATATACCGGTGTGGTCACTGCCGGTACTACAGTATACAGGAGCTGTAAAAGTAGTTCTGACTTAAAGGCACATACACTACAGTACTGCTTTCAAGTTATGAACTAACACACTTGGTATAAATCTGAAGTTTGCACGTGTGGGATGAGTTTATACATAACATTAAGAATAAACCTACATTAAAATTATGTAAATTAGAATGTCACAGGGCAGAACAGTTCATTTAAATACCTGCTATAGTAAATCTAATAGGTAAAAAGAAAGATCATAAAAGTTGAAACTCAACCCATTTCATTGTTTTGGAATGTTGCTCAGAATGTGCGGCAGACTCCTGGCGAGTTTCTTGCCACTACGTGGGAGCCCATCAGTGTGAGGGTAGAAAGCTCTGGACTGAGATGCCACTGCATCACCATGTGTGTTGGTGAGACACATTAAAGGAGCAGAAGTGACCCAAAGGTCAGATCGGCTGTCCAACTGAAGGCTTTGAACCCTCAGCTGGTAAATGTTCGGGGCTGACTGGGTGAATAGGACACCACTACATTGTGCTCTCCCTCCACAGGCAGACAGCAAAGCCTTTATCATCTCTTCCTGGACCCTTAGGACACCTTCCATATGGCGGCCCTGGGGAGTGATGGTAAGTAAGGCAGACGGGGGCAGGGGGCGGGGGACGGGGGGGGACCTCTGTTTCCCGCTCTCTCGCCACCATGCAGCAGACAGGGTAGGATCAACCAGTGGCAGTGCTGGCAGAAATGGAGGGGGTAGGAATTCTTTGTTGAGCCAGTCAGGCAGTGGTCGGCCTAAATACCTGAATTTTCCCTCATTCTCTGCCACATTCCCGCCCAATTTCAATTTTGGACGGGATTAAAGAGGATTCCCCACAAAAAACTCTGATAAAAGTTCTGTTTTCAAATGGGAAATGCAGGAAATTTTTTGTCCTCTCCTGCTCCAATCTTCATTGAGCCTGAACGGGACATGTTTCTAAACTGCCTTGTACAATTCAAGCATTCACTTTTTGAAAGACCCCAGTACTGTTTCAGAGTCCGACTTCTAACCTCTTACAGGTCAAACCACGTTGCACTTACTTTCCAATTCAGTTTTCCGATAACCTTGACAAAGCTGCAGATATACACAACAATAAATACAGTGTGGAACTAGACAGAATTCACACAATACAATCAGAGAGTAACACAAATCTGTCTGTGGAGATGCAAATCAATTTATATGTCTCTGCCAATCAATCAAGGAAACATGGCACTTTGTTCTACAGATCCAGAACCACTGTCTGCTTTTTAATTAAATTATGTGAATAATTCAGACTTTTTCATATGTGTCTACAACAAATTGTACTACTATAAGCCCTCTATTGTCAGCTGATCAGCAGATTTCCCTGCTCAACGGTAACTCAAACAGTGCTACCATTGGAAAAAGCACAGCATAACCCAAAATGGATCTCATGTAGCCAATGCTGGTTGAGCTAATTATATATATATATATTTTAAACACAGCTTGCACTTAACCAAATTATTCATTACATTTGTACATCACACTGTCCTTTAAAAGTGCACATCTTGCTTGAAGGCGGGGCAAGTTGAAAAGGAAAAAAAAAATCCACATGTTTTAGTTGGACAATTTCTTCATAAGGGAAAGGGAAGAGGCTATTACCTTTGCAGTGATTTTCATCCCAGGGATACACGCAGTTTTGCACGCCATTGCAGACCAATGTGTCATTGATGCACATGTTGCTGTGACAAAAGAAAGCGTTAGCTTCACAGGGGGCTGGAAAAGAAACAGGCAGAAACACAAGTAAGTTCAAAAGCATCTATAGGTAGTGAGACACTTTCAACCACCAAATCCCTCTCTGGCTGCAGGCTGAAACTTACTTTGCCCCATTGCCCTCCCCCTGATTGCAAATTGGCCACCGTTTATATGCCCTGTTATGACCACTGCGATGGGGTGGATTCTCCATTTTGAGTTTATCCTTTCATGTCTGCTGGACAAGGTGTTCATAACGTTCTGTACCAAAAGCGACAGACAGACCAGATCGAGTGTCCCTTTGGAAACAAAGGACTCAAACCGGTTTCAAAAACATTTTTTCAATAATATTAATAATTTAATGCTGCAACACTGTCTGAAAGCCTGTAAATCTAAGTCTTTTAAACTAGTCATAGCACAGCACATTTGTTTCCTTGGGCACACTTCTTTTCAAATATACCACAAAAACAATTTTATAATGACAAATCAAAATGCAAGGTTAAGTTAAAAAATTGAATAAATCCCAATATCTCTTCTATGAGAGCAAAATCATTTACCTTGCATGTTACAAATATGAAACAATAATTGTTATGCCGCTGCATCTATGTACAGGCTGTCAAACTCTCCAGGTGGATGTAAAAGATCCCGTGACACTATTCAAAGAGGACCAGAGAGTTGTGCAAATGTTCCAACATTTCTCTCTCATCACCAAAAACAGATAGGTCTTTCATCTGATTTATTGCTTGTGAGATTTTGCTTTGTACAAATTAGCTGCCATGTTTAACATCATAACAGCGACAATACTTCAAAATTGATTTTACATGAAGGATTTTATGATGCCCTGAAGACGTGATTGTTGTGTATATACCTTTAAGAGAAGAACTGATTCTATACTGCAGTACCGGCAGTGACCACCCCTGTATATAAAGCCATAGCAGGCTTCTGTACTTCAGTCTTGAATTACTCTCAGTTCAGTAAATACCTGTTTCATTGTTCTCCTGCAGTCTGAGTATTATTGATCCTCGGACACTACACTGGCGACGGGCAGGTTTGTACTCACCTGCAGTACTGCATCACCTCACAGGGATCTTTTCCCTGAAGAGAAGCTTCTTGGAGGTCGAAGTCAGAATGGCGGGCGTCGACCGCGGGCAACCGCCCAGGGATCCATCGGAGAGTTGCAGGGGAGGCTGTGGAAAGCTGGGCCTGGCTCCCCAGTCGAGGGGTTCCAGCAAGTCGTGCTGGTAGCAGGTAGTGCACTGACCCTTCCGGACTGTGGCGGGCTCAGACTCGATCGAGCGGCTCTGCAAAGGGGCTGTGCAGCGTCGTCGGGAGGAAGAGAGAGAGAGAGGCTGGAGAGCACAGGGCGCGGTCGGTGCTCAAGAACAGGGCAGCGTGGAGAGGATAGAACACGGGGAAGGAAAAGTGAGACGCGCCGAAGCCGTGGGTCGCCGCCATTACCCTGTAGAACGCTAGGAGCAGTGTAGCAGCAAGGGGAAGAAGGAAAAGCACGGGAGGCGCCATTTTATTCCATTGGGGAAGAAGGAAAAGCGCGGGAGGCACCATTTTATTACATTGGGGAAGAAGAAAAAGCGCGGGAGGCGCAATTTTAAATCACCCAAGATGCCGAAGAGTGGCAGTATCACTGCTTTCAACAACGAGGTAGAAGACTGGACCACGTATGTGGAAAGAATTGAAGTGTACTGCAATGCCAATGAGGTGGCCAATGGAAAGAAGGCGTCGGTTATATTAAATTTGATGGGCGCGAGAACGTACGGCCTATTGCGGAATATAATTACCCCAGCTAAACCAATGGAGAAAAGTTTTGAAGAGATTGTTAATATCTTACAGGAACACCTAAACCCTACACCGCTGCTGAAAGCAGAAAGATTCAAGTTCCATAAAAGAAACCAGCACAAAGATGAGAACAATGCTGACTATCTTACGGAACTACGCAAGTTATCGAAGCACTGCCAGTTTGGAGCAGGACTGGCAGACACCTTACGGGATAAGTTTGTCTGCAGGCTCCAGAGTGAAGGAACCCAGGAACGACTACTTTCGGAAAAGGACCTGACGCTAGAACAGGCTTTCAGTGTGGCAGTGTCCTACGAAGCAGCAGCACGGGGAGCTGCGGAAATACAACAGAAACCACAAGAATACAGTGCTAACGAAATGGCGTATGGAGCAGAAAAGTGCTATCGCTGCGGCAGAACACCCATGATCAGAAGGACTGTTGGTTTAAGGACAAAATATGCAGGCAATGTGGGAAAATGGGACATATAGCAAGAGTCTGCAGGTCGGGAAAGAAAACCAACACTACAAGAACTACTAAGGAAAGGTACAAGAAAGTAAAAAAAATGACAGACAGTAGTTCGGAAGATCAGGAGAGTGATAATAACTCCGGGAGCAGGAGACTAAGTTGTCTAAAGTTACACAACGTGATCGCAAAGGAGGATCACCGAATCATTTGGGTCTCCCTCATGATAGCAGGGTCTCCAGTAAAGATGGAATTGGACACAGGATCAGCCCTAACTGTCATGAATCGACGAGACTATGAGCGGCTATTCCCACACATACCCTTGAAGGACACATCCATTGTATTGAAGACATACACGGGGCAAAAAGTCTACCCAAGAGGAAAAATAAGGGTGCCAGTTGAATACAACGGCAGGGAAACACAGAAAATGTACCTATATATACTACCGGATGGAGGACCACCACTATTGGGACGTGAATGGATCCAAAAAATACAATTGGATTGGCATTCCATTCAGGCGCTAACTGTGACTGGTAAAATGGATGATGACGTCACACCTGGACGACTGTCAAAAATTCTAACTGACGCAAAAGAGGTGTTCCAACAAGGACTTGGGACTCTAAAAGGAGTAACGGCAATGATAAAAATCAAAGATAACGCAAACCCAAAATTTTTTAAGGCAAGACCGTTACCTTACGCGATCCGTCCAGCCGTTGAAGCAGAGCTGGAGAGTCTGGAGCGTTCGGGTGTGCTGTCCAAGGTGGACTGGGGCGAGTGGGCCACACCCATCGTTCCTGTAATGAAGAAATCATTGAGCAGCATGCCTGGGGAACCGAAGAAGGTTCGCCTCTGTGGGGACTTCAAGGTAACTGTGAACCCAGTCCTGCACACAGTACAATATCCACTTCCACGGATAGAAGATATTTTCGCCTCACTATCTGGAGGGAAACGCTTTACAAAGATTGATCTGGCCCAAGCGTATCTACAAATGGAGGTGGAAGAAGCATCTAGGAAATACCTCACGATAAACACTCACAAAGGCCTTTTCCAGTACAATCGACTGGTATTCGGGGTAGAATCAGCCCCGGCTATTTGGCAGAGGGTGATGGAACAAGTCCTGCAAGGGATCCCGGGGACCCAGTGTTATTTGGACGACATCCTGGTTACGGGCGAAAATGACAGTGAACACCTTGCCAACCTGGAGCAGGCGCTCACGAGATTACAGGAATATGGGCTACAAGCCAACCGCCCCAAATGCGAGTTCTTCAGGAGACAAATCTCGTATTGTGGCCACATGATTGATGAGGAAGGGTTGCATAAGTCGCCGGACAAGATTGAGGCTGTAGTCAAGGCTCCAGCACCGGAAAATGTGTCGCAACTGAGGTCGTTCCTCGGGTTGGTGAACTACTACCATAAGTTCTTGCCGAATTTATCTACAATTCTGCACCCACTGAACGCCCTACTGCAAACTGGAGTAACATGGAAATGGAGTGATGTGTGTAAGCGTGCCTTTCAGAAATGTAAATGCCTAATCACTTCAAAAGAAGTATTGGCCCACTACAATCCAACACTACCGATTCGGTGAGCATGTGATGCATCTCCCTACGGCATCGGAGCCGTGCTGTCACACAAATTCCTTGACGGTTCAGAGAGGCCAATAGCCTTTGCGTCGCGCTCGTTAACCTCAGCCGAGCGTAACTACACCCAGATTGACAGGGAGGCCCTCAGCCTGGTGTGGGGGGTGAAGAAGTTCAATCACTATCTGCACAGGCAGAAATTCACCCTACTGACTGATTATCAGCCCCTGGTCTCCATTTTTAACCTGAAGAAGGGCGTTCCAGTGATGACGGCGCAACGGCTGCAAAGATGGTCACTTTTTCTAGGGGCACATCAGTACGACATAGAGTACAAGGGTACGAAACAGCATGGAACTGCTGATGGGCTGTCGCACCTACCGTTGCCTACGGTAGAGGAAGCACCTGCAGTGGACACTGTTGAGATATTCCATGCGACCATAGTCGAATGTCTACCTGTTACAAACTCAAGTATAGAGAAGGAAACCCGAAATGACCCGACACTCTCTCGAGTCTATGATTTGACGGTGAAGGGATGGCCAGCACATGGCGACTCACTGTTGCCAGCATTCTCGCCAAGGAGAGAACAGCTGTCAGTGTGCCGGGAGACCTTGATGTGTGGATCCCGAGTGGTAATTCCACCCAAGTTGAGAGATAGAGTGCTCAATGAGCTTTATGAGGGTCATCTGGGAGGGGTAAAAATGAAGAGCCTAGCCAGGGCGTTTGTGTGGTGGCCGGGAATTGATACATCAATCAAGGATATGACCAAGAGATGCAAAGGATGCCAGAAGGTCCAAAACGCTCCACCACAGGCCCCGCTACATCCATGGGAGTGGCCCTCATCTCCATGGCAACAGGTACACATTGATTTTGCTGGTCCATTTATGGACTCAATGTTCCTAATTGCTGTGGACGCCCATTCAAAATGGCCAGAAGTCATCAAAATGTCCTCCACCACCACGGAGAAAACTATTGCAGTCCTACGGACCATCTTCGCCAGGAATGGCTTGCCAGAACAGATTTGCTCTGACAATGGGCCACAGTTTGTTTCCGAGGATTTCTGGAGGTTTCTGAGGAATAATGGGGTGAAATATTACACATCTGCCCCATATCATCCAGCCACAAATGGATTGGCTGAGAGGTTTGTTCAGACCTTTAAAAAGGCAATAAAGGCAATGCATATGACGACATACCACTACAACACAAGGTGGATAATCTCTTGTTTGCTTACCGGAATGCGACACATGCAGTCACCAACCAAACTCCAGCCATAATGTTCTTCAACCGAAGGCTAAGATGTCGCCTGGATTTGCTCAAACCAAACATAAGATGAGATGTTGAGGATAAGCAATTCCAGCACATAAATGAGAAGCCAACCAGGAGCTTCAAGATAGGGCAACCAGTCTTGGCCCGCGACTACTGAACAGAAAAATGGCAGCCAGGAACGATATGCACACAGCAGGGACCACTCATGTACACAGTGGACGTTGGAGAGAGCATCGTGAGACGCCATGCTGACCAGATTCTCGAGTCACAGGAACAAGCCAAACCCATACCACGAGCAGGTGCACCTGGTAATCAGCCCGAAGTACAGATTGCGTCTACCTCAGAAGCAGTGGTATTGGAAGCTGATGAACCAACCAATGACAATGCGCAAGAATCAACTCCGCCGCAAGAACAGGATACTCGAGAAAGGCGTTATCCAATCAGGATCAGGAAGCCTCCTCAAAGACTGAACTTATAAATGATTACTTCAGTTGATGTATATAGTACAGAGAAAATTGTAATTGTAATTAGTTATTATTTAGTTGTTAAATGAATGTTATGTACTGTTTATCTAAAAGGGGAGGAATTGTTGTGTATGTACCTTTAAGAGAAGAACTGATTCTATACTGCAGCACCGGCAGTGACCACCCCTGTATAAGCCATAGCAGGCTTCTGTACTTCAGTCTTGAATTACTCTCTGTTCAGTAAATACCTGTTTCATTGTTCTCCTGCAGTCTGGGTATTATTGATCCTCGGGCACTACAGTGATAAGATGCTATATAAATGCAAGTTATTATCGTTCTGTAGCCACTTTCCACCCACCTCCCTGGCAACTGTCTCAGGCTAAACCAGATTGTTTGCAACCTTGGTCTCCTATTTGACCCTCAGCTGAGCTTCCGACCCCATATCCTCTCCATCACCAAGGCCACCTCCTTCCACCTCTGGAATATCACCCATCTCTGCCCCTGCCTCAGCCCATTCGCAGTTGAAACCCTCATCCATGCCTTTGTTACCTCTAGACGCGACTATTTCAATATTCTTCTGGCCGGCCTCCCAGTTTTCACCCTCCATGAACTTGAGGTCATCCAAAACTCTGCTGCACATATTCTTACTCATTTCAAGTCCCATTCACCCATGAACCCTTTATTCACGAACTACATTGGCTCCTGGTCCACTAATGCATCAAATTTAAAATTCTCATCCTAGTGTTCAAATCCCTCCGTGGCCTCGCCCCTCCCTGTCTCTGTAACCTCCTCCAGCCCTACAACCAACGTTCACTGTAAGTTGAGCTTTGTTCTGCATGGCCTGTTGGTTTTAATGCGTGGTCCCTTTCAATTTCTGTGCATGCGTGGTATTTACAATGGAAAAGCTGGGGACCTTGCCCATCACTGCACAGCCGAGAGGGAACACTGTCTAAAATCCTCCGAAAACTCTGCGTTCCTCCAAATCTGGCCTCTTGTCCATCCCTCATTTCCATCACCCCACCACCTAAGCTCTGGAATTCCTCCCCTAAACCTCTCCACCTCTCTCAACTCCTTTAAAACTGTCTTAAAACCTAGCTCTTTGACCAAGCTTTAGGTCAACTATCCTAATGTCTCCTTCTTTGGCTCAGTGCCTGATTATGCTGCAGTTTTTTTTAAATTCGTTTTTATGGGATGTGGGTGTCGCTGGCAAGGCCAGCATTTATTCCCCATCCCTAGTTGCCCTTGAGAAGGTGGTGGTGAGCTGCCTTCTTGAACCACTGCAGTCCTTGTGGTGAAGGTACTCCCACAGTGCTGTTAGGTAGGGAGTTCCAGGATTTTGACCCAGTGACGACGAAGTATTGGCGATATATTTCCAAGTCAGGATGGTGTGTGATTGGAGGGGTTCTTGGAGGTGGTGGTGCTCCCATGCGCCTGCTGCCCTTGTCCTTCTAGGTGGAAGACGTCACATGTTTGAGAGGTGCTGCCAAAGAAGCCTTGGTGAGTTGCTGCAGTGCATCTTGTGGCAACAAGAGCAGGTCAAAGGCTAGGTATTCTGCGGCGAGTGTCTCACCTCCTGACTCCCCAAAGCCTTTCTACCATCTACAAGACACAAGTAAGGAGTGTGATGGAATTGTCACGGGGCCGTGCATTCACGGGGCCGTTTTGCTAGGGTTTCGGTAGTAGACCCAAGTGCAGGAAACCTATCCAAGGACTCGAGACCGGGTAGAACTCGAAAGATGCTTCACTTGATACTCGAAAACACAGAGACATAGTAACACTCGAAAGGAGATTCACTTGAGACTCGAAAACACAGAGAAACTCGAGAACGCCAGAGACACAGCAAGAGCTGTTACTAGCAGGCAGGCGAACCCAGCACTGAGCAAAGAGGACAGGAAACAGGAAGCTTAAATACAGGCCAGAGTGGTCACGTGACATAATTATTCAAATGAGACAGGAGACAAATACTTTAACAACAAACAGGTGAGGCCAGAGGCACAGAGGACAAGACAAGGACAAACCTCACAGCTTTACTCATTCTCTGCCTTGCTCTCTGTGCTGCTGGTTCATCCTAAGGAGAGTGGAAAGTGGTGGTCTCCTTGACCAGGGAGTGGAGGAGAAGGAGAAACCCCAGACCACCACTACCATCTACCAGCAACAGCTACAACTGAGGTGCCTGGAGAGAGAAGAGGAGAGGGAAAAAGGAGGCCAACATCTACAAGAGGAGAGGCCTTTCCACCACTGCCTCCCCAAATTGGCCTCCATTCCAGGAGAGGGAGAGAGGGGAGAGAAACAGCATCGACACCAACTGCTTGGAAGGAGGGAAGGAGCAACTTCTTCTGCTGAACATCTGCAGGTGGGTGTCATTTGGTGCATTCCCCAAAAGACTTTGTATTGTAGGTGGGGGGAGGAAAGAAGACTGGCCGGAACACCAAGGGGTGTCTGTGTGTGTGTGTGTGGGCCTTGTAGAATACTAGGCCACACACACCACTAATAAGCACCCCTTCTATTGCCTGGCCTGGGACAGCTGGAGCTGCCTAGGTGAAGCCTTTAAATCATTAATACATCATTAAGACCTGGTGCAGGGCTGAGCCTGGGCATTCTCCAGCTTTCCCAGGCGAAGACATCTTCTCCCCCTGCCAGAAGAACACCTTTCAGAGATTTTATTTTTTCCATCGGGGAGTGCACCCCTGCCGACACCCACCCACCTACCATCCTGAGTGGCGCCCCTGCCTTTGCGGCCTCCCTCCTTCCCACCCCCCTCTCTCTTTCTCTTTGTCTCTCTCTTTGTCTCTCTCAAGAGGCACCTCTTTTCCAACTTTTAATTTATTGCCACTTGAGCAGAGGGGAGAAGGCCCCTCTCCCAATTCTAATCAATAAGGGGAGAGGTGGGCCTTTAATTTAACAGCTCCCTCTGCTCAAGGGAGGACTTTAAAAAAAAAACCGGAGGCCATCTTCAACATCTCAAGGCCTGTGACTTGGGGTGGGTGTAGCCCTTTATAAAAACCACCCCATAATGGCGTCTACTTCTTCGCCAGTGGCGGGGCCGGCTAGGTCATATGCGGCAGTGGCAGCCACAGCCACGGCTGCTCCCGCTGCTTCTGCCACCCTGTCACCTTTCTCCTTAATAACTAAAAAGCTTGGGGTGAAGAGCTACACCCACCCCACAATGAGAATTGAGGCGTGCGTAAAGGCCATGGCTGGGGTTGTCAGCCCTTCAGCCATCCTCGCTGCCTCGAAAATGTACGGGAAGGCTGTGTTCTACCTGGGGTCGGAGCGGGCGGTGTCCCTGGCCGTCACCAAGGGGCTCACCATGGGCGGGACCTTCCTGCCGGTGGATCCTCTTGAGGCCACCGCGCGGAGGATTGTTATTTCCAATGTCCCACCCTATATTCCTGTTGAGCTCCTCCTCCCCCACTTGCGCCAACTTGGGGAGGTGAGGTCGGGGATTGCACCTATCCCGCTCGGCTGCCGGGAAGCCAGCCTTCGGCATGTCTTCTCCTTCCGGCGCCAGGTCTTTATTCAGCTGGCGCGGGAGGAGGACACCGACGGGGCATTTGTCGTCCTCCATGAGGGGACCGCCTATCGCGTCTTTTGGACGGCGGACGGTGTGCGGTGCCATGCCTGCAAGGAGGTGGGGCACATCCGGAAAAACTGCCCCGCCTCCAAGGCCGCCGGATCGTCTGGTGCAGCCAAGGCGGGCGCTGCTGCTGCTCCTCTACCCGGGTCTGACCGCGCCCCCCAAATAACCGATGCGCGGTCGTCGTCGGAGGCCGATGCCATCAAGGCCTCCGGCGGGGGGGAGGGAGTGCGTCCGGGCGGAAGGAAGGCGCGGGGGAAAGCCAAACACCTTAGGGTGGGTCCCCCCGGGGAGGTGAGCCCTTGAACCTGGTGCCCCTGACACCCGCGCTCAACTCGGAGTTGGTTGGGGCAGACGAGGGTGGGAGGGAGCTCGTGCCCGAGCCTGTGGTCGCGACCGCCGAGGCGGAAACGTTAATACCTGTGGCCGGGCTCGGGCCCGAGGGACCCGACAAACCTGCTCCGCTGGAGGGAGCAGAGGAGGGGGCCCCTGCAGACATGGAGGTCTCCCTCGCACCCTCCACGTTAAAAAGAAGGCGCAACCCCCTGGAAGAGGAGGAGGACCGGGAGGAGGAAGGTCCCTCCGAGGAGGGGGAGTCGTCGCCCGCCGCGGGTACTGCACCCCCCCCCGCTGTCACCATCACCAGCGATTGGCAAGGGTCGCCTGTCCCTCGGGAGGCTGAGGCAGATGTGTCTGTCCAGCACGTGCCTCCCAGGGATGGGGACGAGACCCTGCCCGTGGCGGGGGTCGCGGATCAACCCGTGGCAGAAATTGATAATCTTTCGGTGCCGTTACCCCTCGCCGGGTCGGGCGGCCTGGGGTCTGGGTCGGGCGAGCTGGAAGAAACTGAGCTCGCCCAATGCGACCCGGACATTTCCCAGTGGCTGCTCGACCTGGCTGAAATTTTAGTCCAGGACACCCCATCCGCTGGGTCGGAGACTGGTGGCGAGGAGGAGGAAGGCCCCTGACTGTGCCTCTGGCGCCGGATGTCCTGGATAAACTTCAATTTGTTTTCTCCCCGATTTCTCCGGGCGTTCTGGCGTCTGGGGCGGAGGGGGACTCCGAACCGCCGCCGTCTTCTGGCCCGGCGCCCCCGGAGGAGCCCAGGGAGGAATCCTCTGGCACCGATCCTGGGGTTGGGATCTGGGCGGAGACGGGGCCGGCCGATGCGGCCGAGCCGTTCGCTGCGCACTGCGCGACGGATGGGTCGGCCGCTGGTGGCGACCCCCCGGAGGAGGATGGGGACTCGGTGATGGGCCCGGAGGGCGAGTTGGATTCCATCGCCGACGAGGCGATGGATGACCTCGTGCCCCTCTCCGAGTCTCCCCTCATTCCCGTCAGGGAACTCCGGGATTTTGTGGCCGTGTGCCAGGGTCATCAAAACAAGACCCGGCTGGCCCTCGCCAGGTGGTCGGAGCTGGCGCTGCTCATTGGGTCAGTCCATGCCGCCGTCAAGACCATGGGCGTGGACGCGGACGTGAGCCCGCTCGAGCTGTGTCGGCTCAGGTCGTTCCTCACTGGGCTGCTGAGGGAGTGGCGGTCGACTAGCGGCTGCGCTCCCTCCCCCCGTTAGGTGTAGGTAGAGGTTGCACTATGCTTCTGAGATGAAGATAACCATAGCCAGCCTCAACATCAACGGCAGCAGGGAGGCTCGCCGCAGATTTAATAACCTTTCGGTCCTTCGGGACGGGAAGTATGCGATGCGCTTCCTGCAAGAAACCCACACTGTTCCGGGAGACGAGGCCACGTGGCTCCTGGAGTGACAAGGAGGGGTCAGCATGAGTCACCTCTCCAGCGTTTCCAGTGGGGTGGCTATCTTGCTGGCCCCGCATTTTCAGCCGGAGATCTTGGGGGTCAAGGAGCACGTGCCGGGCCGCTTGCTCCAGGTCACTGTTCGCCTGGGGGGCGTGCCGCTCCATCTAGTGAATGTGTATGCCCCTCAGGCCGGTGTGCAGCAAGTGCGCTTCTTTGAAGAAGTGTCCGCTCTCCTGGGCTCCATCGACGCGGGCGAGTGCGTCATCCTCGGGGGGGATTTTAACTGCACCCTCGAGGTGAGGGACCGTTCGGCCCCCCAGCGATGCCCGGCGGTGATGGAGAAGTTGAGGGACCTGGTCGGGTCCTTCGACTTGGTGGACGTCTGGCGACATCTCCACCCCGACTCCAGCGCCTTCACTAGCGTGAGGTCTGGAGGAGGATGGTCCAGAATCGACCGCCTTTATATTTCCCGGGCGTACGTCTCCTGCATTCCGGCGGCTTCCATGCGGCCGGTGCCGTGCATGGACCACCACCTGGTGTGGGCGGAGCTCATTCCGCTGCACGCGCGGGGGGGGGGGTCCGCGTACTGGCATTTTAACAACCTGCTGCTGGAGGACGCACAGTTCCAGGATTCGTTTCGTCGGTTCTGGGCCGACTGGAGAAGGAAGCGGGGGGGCTTCCCCTCCTTAAGGCTATGGTGGGACGTGGTCAAGGCTCATGTCCGTCTCTTCTGTCAGGAGTACGCGAAGGGGTCGATCAAGAGGCGGGAGGCCCGGGTCGGGAGATTGGAGAAGGAGGTGCTCGACCTGGAGTCCCGTCTCAGTCAAGTCGTCGAGGACCCGGCCCTGCGGAAGGTGTACGAAGAGAAGAAGGGCGCGCTGAAGGACCTGCAGCTCGTCGGGTCCCGAGGCGCGTACGTGAGGTCGCGGATCCAGTTCCTGCGGGACCTGGACCGCGGCTACCCCTTCTTCTACTCGCTGGAAAAAAGACGGGGGGTCTGTAAGCAGCTCTTGGGGCTGCTGGCCGACAACGGATCTCTGGTCTCGGATCCGGAGGGAATCAGCGCAGAGGCCCGCGCCTATTACGGGGCTCTGTTCTCTCCGGATCCGTCCAGTGAGGATGCGCGCAGAGTTTTGTGGGAGGACCTGCCGAAGGTCGGCCTGGAGGGCGCCGAAAAATTGGACGCTCCTCTGAGTCTGGAGGAGCTGACCGGCGCCCTCCGCCAGCTCTCCAGGGGAAAGTCCCCGGGGCTGGACGGGCTGACCATGGAGGTCCACAGGGCGTTCTGGGACGTCTTGGGGGGCGACTATGCGTGGGTCCTGGGGGAAAGTTTGGCGACCGGGGAGATGCCCCTCTCTTGGCGCAGGGCGGTTATTGTCCTGCTGCCTAAGAAGGGCGATCTCCGCCTCCTTAAGAACTGGCGCTCGGTCTCCCTCCTCAGCACGGACTACAAAATTTTTGCCAGGGCCATGTCTGCTCGCCTAGGCGCCGTGCTGGCCCACATGATCCACCCCGACCAGTCCTACACAGTCCCGGGCCGGACCATCCACGATAACATCCATCTGGTCCGGGACCTGGTCCACCATTCCCAGAGGGCTGGTCTGTCGGTCGCCTTCCTTTCCCTGGATCAGGAGAAGGCGTTCGACAGGGTAGATCACGAGTATCTCTTCGGGACTCTGCGCGCATTCGGGTTCGGGACGCATTTTGTCGCCCGGATCCGACTTCTGTACGCTGCCGCAGAGTGTCTGATTAAAGTTAACGGGTCCTTGACGGCGCCCCTTCGCTTCGGGAGGTGGGTGCGTCAGGGATGCCCCATGTCCGGCCAGTTATACGCCGTTTGCGTAGAGCCTTTCCTGCGCCTCTTGCGGAAGAGGTTGACGGGACTGGCTCTGCAAGGGCCGGGCGTGGAGGTGGTCCTCTCGGCTTACGCCGATGACGTGCTCCTCATGGTCATGGATCCCGCTGACTTGCGGAGGATGCGGGAATGCCAGTAGATTTACTCGGACGCATCCTCCGCCAAGATCAACTGGGAGAAATGTTCCGGACTCCTGGTGGGTCAGTGGCGGGTGGACTCCCTGCTGGAGGAGTTCAGGCCCTTCGCCTGGAGCACCACGCACCTCCTCCACTTGGGAGTCTACCTTAGCCCTGCCGAGGACGCCTGGCCGGCGAACTGGCAAGAGTTGGAGGCCAAAGTCACCACTCGCTTAGAACGCTGGACAGGATTGCTCCGAGTGTTGTCCTACAGGGGTCGAGTGATGGTCATAAACCAACTGGTGGCCGCCATGTTGTGGTACCGGTTCGTCACTTTGATCCCTCCCCCTGCGTTTGTTGCCGAGACACAGAAGAAGCTCGTCGAGTTCTTCTGGGACAAAAGGAAGCACTGGGTCTCTGCCGCGGTTCTGAGTCTCCCGCTTAGGGAGGGCGGTCAGGCGCTGGTGTGCCTCCGCACCCAGGCTGCGACTTTCCGTCTTCAGACGCTGCAGAGATACCTGTATGTCGAGAATCCTCCGAGATGGTGTGCGCTGGCGACGTATTTTTTCCGCCAGCTGAACGGCCTCAATTATGACATGCAGCTCCTGTTTTTGGAAGTGGGCGGCACGCGTGCCAGCCTATGGGAGCTGCCTGTCTTCTACCAGGAACTGCTATGGGTCTGGAACTACGTCGCTTCCAGGCGGAGCTCTCCCCCGTCAGGAATGGCGGCTGTCCTTCGGGAGCCGCTGTTCAGGAATCCGCACCTCCACGTCTATGGGTTCGGGTGGCTGGCGGAGGGCAGGGCTGTGCCTGGCAAGGTGACCAGAGTCGGGGTCCTGCTCGATGGCGGAGGAGCGGGCTGGATGGCACCGGAGGAGTTGGTGCGGCGCATGTCTTGGGCCAACGTCCAGCTCGTGGTCAATGCCATCAAGTCGATGAAAGCGACGCTGCACCCTGTCGCCACGAGGTGTATCGAGTCGGCTCAAGCGCGTGGGGCGATCCCGTCCAAGCTTTCCCCCGTTCGGATGGAATTCCTTATCGGCGCCCAGCCCCGAAACCCCCCTCGGGAACCGGCGCCTCACAACTTGAGCCGTCTCGAGGAAATACCCTCCGTGCCTTTTCATTCCACACGGAGGTGTTTCCTGTATGGGCTGCTCCTGCACACTTTCCACTTTGTCATCTTCGCCTACCGTCCGGACACGTCGTGGTGTGCCGTCTTGCCTTCCGGCGGAGGTCCCCAATGGAGGGCTCTCTATGTGGGAGTCCTCCCTTGTTCTATTGGGGACTTGGCCTGGAGGGTGTTGCACGGAGCAATCCCGTGCAATATATTTTTAAGTAGGTTCACGGACTCCCAGGCTGCCTGTTTGTTCTGCGGCCTGGAGGAGTCCGTTTTTCACATTTACACGGAGTGTGAGAGGTTGCAGCCTCTCTTCCATTATTTGAAGGGGCTGCTCCTCGATTTTTGGTTGCACTTCAGTCCCACGCTCTTGATCTACGGTCACCCGGTGCGGAGGGGAGCGGGCAGGTTGGAGGACCTCCTCGTGGGTCTGCTCCTGGGCCTGGCTAAGAAAGCCATCAATTGGTCCAGGCAGCGGGCGGTCGAGGGGGTCGTCCAGCCAGATTGCCTCCCTCTCTTCCGCGGCCATGTTCGCGCCCGGGTGGCCCTGGAGATGGAGCACGCGTTGTCTGCCGGCACGCTCGAGGACTTCCGTGACCGGTGGGCGCCGCGGGAACTGGAGTGCATAATTAATTTGGATAACCAAATTCTAATTTGATTTATTAACGTTTATGTAAAGTTCTATTAGTTACAGTTTATTTGTTTATTTCTGATTGGTCCTACCAAAAGAGGGACAAGACAAGGACAAAACCAAACAACTCTATTAACTAGCCTAATTACTCTGATGAGATTAATTACTCAAGAAACAGGTGAGGAGAGGGGCCCAGAAGGCACGGCAGCAGTGCACCGAGGCCTCAAAAACCGCCCTCAGGCAGTGAGCAGAGGGAAGTGCTGCTGCAGCCATTACAGGAATACTCTCCACTTCCCTGGATGAGTGCAGCTCCAACAACACTCAAGAAGCTCGACACCAACCAGGACAAAGCACCCCATCCACCACCTTAAACATTCACTCCCTCCACCACTGGCTTACCGTGGCTGCAGTGTGTACCATCTACAAATGCACTGCAGCAACTCGCTAAGGCTTCTTTGGCACCTCCCAAAGCCGCGGCCTCTTCCACCTAGAAGGACAAGGACAGCAGATGCATGGGAACACCACCACCTCCAAGTTCCCCTCCAAGTCATACACCATCCTGACTTAAAAGTATATCGCCGATCCTTCATGGTCGCTGCGTCAAATTCCTGGAACTCTCTACCTAACAGCACTGTGGAGTACCTTCACCACACAGACTGCAGCGGTTCAAGAAAGCGGCTCACCACCAACTTCTCAAGGGCAATTGGGGATGAGCAATAAATGCTGGCCTTGCCAGCGATGCCCACATACCATAAACTAATTTTTAAAAAAAGGTGGTGCACACTGCAGCCAAGGTACGTCAGTGGTGGAGGGAGTCAATGTTTAAGGTGGTGGATGGGGTGCCAATCAAACGGGCTGCTTTGTCCTGGATGGTGTCGAGCTTCTTGAGTGTTGTTGGAGCTGCACTCATCCAGGCAAGTGGAGAGTATTCCATCACACTCCTGACTTG
This sequence comes from Somniosus microcephalus, assembly GCF_052327205.1. Classification (NCBI taxonomy): domain Eukaryota; kingdom Metazoa; phylum Chordata; class Chondrichthyes; order Squaliformes; family Somniosidae; genus Somniosus; species Somniosus microcephalus. The sequence goes on along the minus strand of NC_140993.1, from coordinate 224,654,857 downwards.
TGCTTTGTAGATCGTGGAAAGTCTTTGGGGAGTCAGGGAGTGAGACACTCGCTGTAGAATACCTGGTCTCTGACCTGCTCTTGTTGCCACAGTATTTATGTGGCTGGTCTACTTAAGTTTCTGGTCAATGGTGACCCCCAGGATGTTGATGGTGGAGGATTCTTTTAAAAAAAAAAAATTTTATTCATTGATGGGATGTGGGCGTCGCTGGCTGGCTAGGCCTGCATTTAGTGCCCATCCCTAATTGCCCTTGAGAAGAAGGTGGTGAGCCGCCTTCTTGAACCGCTGCAGTCCATATGGTGTAGGTACACCCACAATGCTGTTAGGAAGGGAGTTCCAGGATTTTGGCCCAGCGACAGTGAAGGAACGGCAATACAGGTCCAAGTCAGGATGGTGTGTGGCTTGGAGGGGAACTTGTAGGTGGTGATGTTCCCATGCGTCTGCTGCCCTTGTCTTTCTAAGTGGTAGAGGTCGCGGGTTTGGAAGGTGCTGTTGAAGGAGCTTTGGCGAGTTGCTGCAGTGCATCTTGTAGATGGTACACACTGCAGCCACAGTGCGCCGGTGGTGGAGGGAGTGAATGTTGAAGGTGGTGGATGGAGTGCCAATCAAGCGGGCTGCTTTATCCTGAATGGTGTCGAGCTTCTTGAGTGTTGTGGGAGCTGCACTCATGCAGGCAAGTGGAGAGTATTCCATCACACTCCTGACTTGTGCCTTGTAGATGGTAGAAAGGCTTTGGGGAGTCAGGAGGTGAGACACTCGCTGCAGAATTCCCAGCCCCTGGCCTGCTCTTGTAGCCACAGTATTTATATGGCTGGTCCAGTTCAGTTTCTGATCAATGGTAACCCCCAGGATGTTGATAGTGGGGGATTCAGCGATGGTAATGCCATTGAATGTCAAGGGGAGATGGTTAGAGTCTCACTTGTTAGAGATGGTCATTGCCTGGCACTTGTGTGGTGCGAATGTTACTTGCCACTTGTCAGCCCAAGTCTGAATGTTGTACAGGTCTTGCTGCATATGGACACGGACTGTGTCAGTATCTGACGAGTCTCGAATGGTGCTGAACAGTGTGCAATCATCAGCGAACATCCCCACTTCGGTGATGGTAATGCCATTGAATGTCAAGGGGCGGTGATTAGACTCTCACTTGTTGCAGATAGTCATTGCCTGGCACTTCTGTAGTGCAAATGTTACCTGCCACTTATCAGCCCAAGCCTGAATGTCACCCAGGTCTTGTTGCATGCGGGCATGGACTGCTTCATTATCTGAGGAGTTGCGAATGGAACTGAACACTGAACACTGCAGTCATCAGCGAACATCCTCATTTCTGACCTTATGTTGGAGGAAAGGTCATTGATGAAGCAGCTGAAGATGGTTGGGCCTAGGACATTGCCCTGAGGAACTCCTGCAGCAATGTCCTGGGGCTGGGATGATTGATCTTCAACCACCACAACCATCTTCCTTTGTGTTATGTATGACTCCAGCCAGTGGAGAGTTTTCCCCCCAATTCCCATTGACTTCAGTTTCACTAGGGCTCCTTCATGTCACACTCGGTCAAATGCTGCCTTGATGTCAAGGGCAGTTACTATCACCTCACCTCTGGAATTCAGCTCCTTTGTCCATGTTTGGACCAAGGCTGTAATGAGGGCAGGAGTCGAGTGGTCTTAGCGGAACCCAATCTGAGCATCAGTGAGCAAGTACCACATGATAGCACTGTCGATGACACCTTCCATCACTTTGCTGATGATTGAGAGTAGACTGATGGGGCGGTAATTAGCCGGATTGGATTTGTCCTGCTTTTTGTGGACACGACATAATGTAGATTTCAATAGCAAAATGCTGGAAGCCTGTTTGGCCCATTGGTAAGGGCATGATACAGTTAAACCTAGAAGCACAGACACACCTGTGAGTTTTAAATTAACTTTGGAAAAGACATTTACTTTGGACAATGAGCATCTCGATAGGTGATTTAACGGTGAATAGGTGATTTAACTTTGGACAATGAGACTCTATGTTTTAATGGGTTTCAATGGGTCTTCAATGAATAAGACAACGATACCAGTTTCGCTGGAACAATGGACTTCCTGGCATCAATGGAAAACACTTTAACCTTGGGCAAAACACATCAGCAGTAAGACTAAATCACATTAAATATGTATCACTGGGGGTGGGGGGGGGAGACAAGATACGGAATTATCTTCCATCCCTCAGCCCTGTACAAATCCTGTGGTTTGGCTTACTAGGTGTGTATTGGAAAACAAGAGTTGGGGGGAAGGCTCAGACTCGAAAAGACGTGACGGAAGAGCTGTAAGAAGGAGCCACACCACAGCTCTCTCTCTCTCTCGGAAGCTAGCTCTGACTACAGCAACTACCAGGTGTAAGAAGGAAGGGAAGACGGTCATCTCCAGCTCCCAGCCTGCAATCGACATCAGCCACGGCCAGCCGGATGGGTGATTGTAAGCATCAGTTGACTCTAAAAGGGGTTTGCGTTGTGTAGGCAGCTGCAGTCAGATAAAGGACGGGGACAGGCCATTTCCGATCCAGGCCTACAATCCACAATGGTAATGACCAGCCGTATGGGTGATTGTAAGTTTCAGCCAAATCTCAACAGGGTTTTGTCTGTGTTTTGTTGGTTTTAATAAACTAACAGTTTTGGGTTGAACCTAAACCTTTGTGTCGTCTACCATTTTGTTCCTGTAAAACCCAGAGTCAAAGAACCCTTGTAAGGATGAGGAAACCAAACACCTTACATATCTTGGTGACCGCGGCAGGACTCTTGAGGTGTGGAACAAAATAAGGCACAAAGTAAGGGCAACAAATCCTAGGGAGGCTAAGGTAGTCTCAGGTTGGCAAAAGTAGCCAAATTAAACATTTCTGAGCCAGGGGCAAAAGAAATGATGTACTCTCCGCAGGAGAAAGCGGCAGAGTGGGCAGTTAGTAGTAGTGTAGGAAGTCTATGGAGGCTAAGGTAGCTTCGTATATATGTAGCAAGTTAAGCATTTCTGAGCCATGGGCACGAGAAATGTTACAATCTGAGGATCCGCAGGAAAAAGCAGCAGAATGGGCAGTTAGTTGTAACCATAAAAGAGTGAGAGAGAAGGCGATTTGGCTACTGTGTCTACAGAAGCAAACCTCGATTCTCAGGGAAAAGGTGAAACAGCTGGAAGATGGGAAAAGGGAACTAGAAACCAAGGCAAGCGATAAGGACGCCGTCATAGAGCGACTGACGAAACATTTAAGTGAGGAAAGGCAGGAGAGAAAGATTAAGGAGGAGAGGGTGCAGAACAATCTCGAATACTTACAGTGTCAGGTGACAGAGGGTAAGAGGCAGTGTCAGACTCACTGCGAACAAAGTGAAAGGAATCTAGAAAGAGCCGAAGAGGCGGAGAAACAATTGAAAGATATCGAGGTAGTGAAAGATATCGAGTAGCCCAAACTCCGGGTTATGAGGGGGCAGATCACGGGCCGTATAATGAAAAGATCCGTAAGTTGACCTTAAAACTATCCGGGGACAGAGGGATGGTTCGTCTCATGGCGCCTGGAGAAGTTGGGGAAGACTGGGATATGGAAGGTAAAGATCAGATGATGGCCCCCGTATAGCAAGCATCGGCCGGCTCCCAAAGCACCGGGACCACCGAGACCGATGTGTTCCCTACAACAGCCGAAGTTCGGTCTGCCACCAGTGGGTGGTAGCCCGGCGCCGTTGCAGAGCGATTATATGCTCCCATTTACATTGCTTCAGCTACAGGAAATGTTGACGAGAGTGGCTAAATTAAAGCAGGGAGGAGACGCCTCCGCTCATTTTACCAATGTAGAGCAGGCAGGGGGCATTAATAACTGCAAAGAGGAGGAGATTTGGAAGTTGGTACTGTTCTCCCGAGATGGGAAGCTATATCAGAGTTTGTCGGCAGCCACCAGGTTAGGGGCAGGAACCATGCACGGCTTAAAAGATGAGATCTTGGTAGCACCAGGGCACTAAAGTAGTCCGTTCTTGAAGGTAGAGCAGGCTAGGCAGCAGGCAGGCGAGTCGCCAGATACATTTGCAGATAAATTGTGGCCGACTTACGTGAGGGCCACTGGAGGAGATCTAGTACGCGCAGACTTAAGAGGGGCTCCCAGGAATCATTGGCTGAGGACCGTAGTGTCCAACAGTTTGCTGCGAATCAAGGCAAAGGCCGAGTCATGGTTTGACCCAGTGGACCTCCACATTATGGAGGTGGGTGTGCTGAGGAAGCTGACTCTAGCTTTCAAGTCAGGACAAGGGGAAGAGGAGAAACACAGGGGGAAGGTGTACGAAGTGAAAGGGAATGTGAGGAGTAAAAGGGAATGGAGACAGGAGGGAAGTAATGCAGGTAGATCCCAGGTGTGTTTTAACTGTGGGAAGTTGGGGCACTGGAGTAAGGAGTGTAAGCTCCTGAAATGGGGGAAACCAGGGCACGAGGGTCCCAAGGTAGAGACGAACCAAGGGAAGGTAGAAGATGACCCAGTAAAAATCCTAGTGGCCGCATTACAGCAGGTTATGGGCAAGGATAAAGGGAAACTGGATGCTGCTGTGGGCAACAGAGGACCCAGAGCATCTGCACCCCCACTGTGATGGGGTCGCGCCCAGCCCAAGTGCCTGTGTCCGTAGCTGTATTGGAAAAGCTTGGCTAGATGCACGGCTAGTTCTGGAGCACAAGTCTTCAGCACGATAGCCTGATGTTGTCGGGGCCCATAGCCTTTGCTGTATCCAGTGCGCTCAGCCGTTTCTTGATGTCACGTGGAGTGAATCGAATTGGCTGAAGACTGGCTTCTGTGATGGTGGGGACCTCAGAAGTAGGCCGATATGGAGCATCCACTCGGCACTTCTGGCTGAAGATGGTTGCAAATGCTTCGGCCTTGTCTTTTGCACTCACATGCTGGGCTCCAACCATCATTGAGGATGGGGATATTCATGGAGCCTCCTCCTCCCGTTAGTTGTTTAATGGTCCACCACCATTCACGACTGGATGTGGCAGGACTGCAGGGATTTGATCTGATCCGTTGATTGTGGGATTGCTTAGCCCTGTCTATAGCATGCTGCTTCTGCTTTTTAGCATGCATGTATTCCTGTGTTGCAGTTTCCCCAGGTTGGCACCTCATTTTTAGGTACACCTGGTGCTGCTCTTGGCATGCTCTTCTACACTCCTTATTGAACCAGGGTTGGTACCCTGGCTTGATGGTAATGGTAGAGTGAGGGATATGCTGGGCCATGAGGTTACAGATTGTGGTGGAATACAATTCTGCTGCTGCTGATGGCCCACAGTGCCTCACGGATGCCCAGTTTTGAGCTGCTAGATCTGTTCTGCATCTATCCCATTTAGCACAGTGGTAGTGCCACACAACATGATGGAGGGTGTCCTCAATGTGAAGACGGGACTTAATTTCCACAATGACTGTGCAGTGGTCACTGCTACCAATACTGTCATGGACAGATGCATCTGTGACAGGTAAATTGGTGAGGACAAAGTCAAGTAAGTTTTTCCCTCGTGTTGGCTCTCTCACCACCTGTCTCAGGCCCAGACTGGTAGCTATGTCCTTCAGGACTCAGCCAGCTCGGTCAGTAGTGGTGCTACCGAGGCACTCTTGGTGATGGACATTGGAGTCTCCCACCCAAAGTACATTCTGTGCCTTGCTACTCTCAGTGCTTCTTCCAAGCGGTGTTCAACATGGAGGAGTACTGATTCATCAGCTGAGGGAGGGCGGTAGGTGGTAATCAGCAGGAGGTTTCCTTACCCATGCTTGACCTGAAGCCATGAGACTTCATGGGGTCCAGAGTCAATGTTGAGGACTGCCAGGGCCATTCCTTCCCGACTGTATACCACTGTGCCGCCACCCCTGGTGGGTCTGTCCTGCCGGTGGGACAGGACTTACCCAGGGTTGGTGATGGAGGAGTTTGGGAGTGATGCACCTTAGCACGTTTTACTATGTTAAAAGCTCTATATAAATGCAAGTTGTTGTTGGTCTTGTTTGATATACTTGGGCTGAAATTGATTTACGTGGGAAACTGGGCACATAATCGTGGTGTGTGTTTAACCGGCACCTGTTAAAAGCCATGCATGATGTATGTAGAATCCATGTTACCTGCTCATTAAAATGATTGCGGCATGCAGACAGCACTACCTGCACTGATCATTGGCTGCATGCATGAGGAGTGGGCCCGATATCAGGAGTCCAGGATGATTGAAGAGATCGCAAAGTCTCTGTTTGAAGAATGGACTCAGTCGAGAATATTTTTGTGGACTTTATGGACCGAAGGTGTTTTCCCTGTGGTGGGATCGCCCTGTGCAGATGCATGAGGGACTGGTTTGTTAAAACTCCAGAGAACGCATTGCAGTTGGCTGTGACAAAAGAACTGTCAGTCATCCAGAATGTATGGGTTCGCCCGACAGTCCTGGAAAAAGGAAGGGGGCCATTGAACTTGAACTTATTAGAAAGCCACTCTAATATGCAAAAGCAATTCTCACCTCCATCTCAGAAGAGAAGCAGAACAATGAACCCACTAGCCTCTGCCAGCCGAAGAGGAGCCAGTTTTTCCCAACACAAAGACCAAAGATATGTCCCAGACTTAGGGCCATTAATCCAATCACGGAATATTCATGGATCCGATATTGACCCATCACTGATTAAGCTTAGAAACAAAAGGATTTTAAAGATTGGCAGGAAAGATAGGGGTAGCCAGACTCCTATAGAGTCATAGAGTCATAGAGTCATAGAGTTTTACAGCACAGAAAGAGGCCCTTCGGCCCATCGTGTCTGCACCGCCCATCCATCCCTGTCCAGTCTAATCCCATTTTCCAGCATTTGGTCCATAGCCTTGTATGCAATGGCATTTCAAGTGCTCATCCAAATGCTTCTTGAATGTTGTGAGGGTTCCTGCCTCCACCACCCTTTCAGGCATTGAGTTCCACATTCCAACCACCCTCTGGGTGAAAAAGTTCCTCCTCAAATCCCCTCTAAATCTCCTGCCCCTTACCCTGAATCTATGCCCCCTTGTTATTGACCCCCCCACTAAGGGGAAAAGTTCCTCTTTATCTACCCTATCTATGCCCCTCATTATTTTGTACACCTCAATCAGGTCCCCCCTCAGCCTTCTCTGCTCCAAGGAAAACAACTCCAGCCTGTCCAGCCTCTCTTCATAGCTGAGGCGCTCCATCCCAGGTAACATCCTGGTGAATCTTCTCTGCACCCTCTCCAAAGCAATCACATCCTTCCTATAGTGAGGCGACCAGAACTGCACACAATACTCCAGCTGTGGCCTCACCAGCGTTTTGTACAGCTCCATCATAACCTCCCTGCTCTTATATTCTATGCCTCGGCTAATGAAGGCAAGTATCCCATATGCCTTTTTAACCACCTTATCTACCTGCTCCGCTGCCTTCAGGGATCTATGTACATGTACACCAAGGTCCCTCTGACCCTCTGTACTTCCTAGGGTCCTACCACTCATTGTGTATTCCCTTGCCTTATTTGTCCGTCCAAAATGCATCACCTCGCACTTTTCAGGGTTAAATTCCATTTGCCACTTTTCCGCCCATCTGACCAACCCGTTTATATCTTCCTGTAGCCGGAGGCTTTCCTCCTCGCAATTTACCACCCCACCAATTTTCGTGTCATCTGCGAACTTACTGATCATACCTTTTACATTTTCATCCAAATCATTTATGTAGATCACAAACAATAAGGGACCCAGCACCGATCCCTGAGGTACCCCACTGGACACAGGCTTCCAGTCACAAAAGCAACCTTCGACCATCACCCTCTGCCTCCTGCCACTCAGCCAGTTTAGGATCCAACGCGCCAAGGCACCCTGGATCCCATGGGCTCTTACCTTCTTGACCAGTCTCCTATGCGGGACTTTGTCAAAAGCTTTACTGAAGTCCATGTACACCACATCCACAGCATTTCCCTCATCCACCCCACTAGTCACCCCCTCGAAAAATTCGATCAGATTTGTTAGACATGATTTACCCTTAACAAAGCCATGCTGACTATCCCCGATTAATCCTTGCCTCTCCAAGTGGAGATTAATTTTGTCCCTCAGAATTTTTTCCAATAATTTCCCCACCACAGATGTTAGACTCACTGGCCTGTAATTCCCTGGTTTATCCCTGCTACCCTTCTTGAATAATGGTACTACGTTAGCTGTTCTCCAGTCCTCTGGTACATCCCCTGTGGCCAGAGAGGTTCTGAAAATTAGTGTCAGAGCCCCTGCAATCTCCTCCCTTGCCTCCCACAGCAGCCTGGGATACATCTCGTCCGGGCCTGGGGATTTATCCACTTCTTGGCCCGCTAAAACCGCTAGCACCTCCTCCCTCTCGATGCTAATATGTTCAAGTATGTCACAGTCCCCTTGCCCGATTTCTATGTCTGCATCGTCTTTCTCCATAGTGAACACAGATGCAAAAAATTCATTTAAAACCCCGCCTACATCCTCTGGCTCTACACACAGATTGCCACTTTGGTCCCTAATGGGCCCTACCCTTTCCCTGGTTATCCTCTTGCCCTTAATATACTTATAAAACATCTTAGGATTTTCCTTTATTTTGCTCGCCAGTGTTATTTCATGGCCCCTCCTCGCCCTCCTAATTTCTTTTTTAAGTATGCCCCTGCACTTTTTATACTCCTCTAGGGCTTCTTCTGTCTTTAGTCTTTTGTAACTGCCAAAAGCCCCCCTCTTATTTCTAATGCATTTTTGTATATCCCTTGTCATCCAAGGTTCCCTTTGCTTGTTGGTCCCACCCTTGACCTTTACAGGAACATGTTGGCGTTGTACTCTCTCTATTTCCCTTCTGAAAGTCTCCCACTGTTTTGATGTGGATTTTCCTATAAGCAGCTGCTCCCAGTCCACTTTGGCCAGATCCTGCCTTATCATATTAAAATCGGCCTTCCCCCAATTTAGAACCCTTATTTCCGGGCCGTCTTTGTCTTTTTCCATGACCACCTTAAATCTCACCGAATTATGGTCACTGTCGCCAAAATGCTCTCCTCCTGACACTTCCACCACTTGCCCGGCTACATTCCCCAGAATTAGGTCCAGTACCGCCCCCTCTCTTGTAGGACTTTCTACATGTTGGCTCAAAAAGCTCTCCTGGATGCACTTTAAGAATTTTGCACCCTCTAAGCCTTTCACACTCTGACTGTCCCAATTTATATTGGGGAAGTTGAAATCCCCCACTATTATTACCCTATTATTTTCGCACTTCTCTGAGATTTGCCTACATATCTGTTCCTCTATCTCCCCCTGACTGTTTGGGGGCCTATAGTACACTCCCAGCAAAGTGCTTGCCCCCTTTTTGTTTTTAAGTTCTACCCATATGGCCTCATTAGAGGAACCCGCTAATATATCATCCCTCCTTACAGCAGTAATTGACTCCTTAATTAATATTGCAACACCCCCTCCCCTTTTACACCCCCCTCTGTCTCGCCTGAAGATTCTATACCCCGGAATATTGAGCTGCCAGTCCTGACCCTCCCTCAACCATGTCTCCGTGATAGCAACAATATCGTACTCCCATGTGTTCAACAACAACTTCAGTTCATCCACCTTATTTGCAAGACTCCTTGCATTAAAATAAATGCCTTCCAGCCCTGCCATATTCTCTTTTGCCTTCACATATTTGCTCTGCCTTCCCAGCTGACTTGTTTTTCCCTCTGTATTTGGCCGTAAATCACCCCCTACTATAGCTCCACTCTGTACCCCAACCCCCTGCCAAGTTAGTTTAAACCCTCCCCAGCAGTGCTAGCAAACCTCCCCGCAAGGATCGATCCTTTCCCACCATTCTCTCTCTCTCGCTCCCGCTCCAACAAGATCGACCTAACAAGAAGTACCAGAGAAGCCGCTGAGCGGAGCGATCGAAATCGACCGCGTGTGGGGGTAAGCATAGTCTCGAGTATCACAAGCCAGTAACCCGATATCCCAGGCGAACTGGGTGAGCTGTAAGGGCTCAGAGTTTTCTCAGAAGTGAAGTTTTTGGGCTATTCCGAGGGTGGGAGCTTCATTTGGTTCAGCCAGGCAAAGGGGCTTATGCGACTGGGTAATTCGTTGGTAGGGGTGGAATTAGAGTCCACCATAGCAACAAGGGAATTACTGCTTGTTATAGTCCCCAGTCTTGTACTGTATGTATGTTGTTTGTAACCTGGATTTTATTCTCCACAGAGACAGTGATTTCGTTTAGTAGTGCATGTTTTAGCCAGTGTATGTTAGACCAAATAAATATAAGTTTGATTTTTCACCGAAGCATTCCTGTCTGTGACTTATTTCATTTAAACTCTGAATAATAATTCCCGGGTATAGAACTTTCGTAAGGCGGGGGCGATTCGAACCGTCCGTCTAGCAATTGGGCTAGGATCAAAAACTGCTTACATCTCTTGGCGACCAGCGGCAGGACCTGGGTTAAAGGAGTGTAAATCAGTCATGGACAGTGCTTCTGGCGAAAGATCCCAAATGGAGAAAAGGAGAAAAGGATTTCTTCATATGTGTTTATGAAGGTTAACGTCACTAAGCAGTGGGTGCTAGGCTTGTTGCGTGCTGAGCGTCCAGTGGACACAGCAGCAGAATGGACGGAGGGCAAGGAGCATAGGCGCAGCATTGAAAAGGTGATATGGCTCGTCTGTCTACAAAGACAAGCCCAACTGCTAGATAAGCAGATGGCTAAGTTAGAGGCAGAGCTCAGGGAGTCCGAGGCACAGTCAGACGCAAGGGCTGTAGTAGGGAGCAGGTTATGCACGGAGCTAGGGCATGGGAGAATAAGCCAGGAGGAAACCTTCCATAACCATAAGGATTTCCTGCAATGCCAGGTAACTGAGGCAAAGCGGAACGAGAGGGTGGTTAGGGAGGAGAACGCTCGCTTGTCAAGTGAGTTAAAGTTGCTGGGAGAGCAGTTGATGGATGTTCAGGTGGCATACTGAGTCACCAGCACTGGAGGGCTTGATAAGGGTAATCATGGTCCTTGCCAGGAGCAGATCCGGAATTTGACTGATGCTCAATCTAAGGCCAAAGGGATGGTCTGCTTGGTAGCTCTGGGAGTGGCCCGGGTAGATGAGGAAGAGCAGGAGGGAGATAAGGAGGAGTGTGAGGCAGAGGAGGACGCTCAACCACCGCCTGAAGTGCCGGGACCAGGACCCATGTGCCCTGTCCGGCAGCGGAAATACGGTGTGCCCGTAGATGGTCAAGAGCAAGGACCACTGCAGAGTGACTTCGTGGTCCCGTATGCGACCCCCCAGCTGCAGGCAATGGTCTCTAACCTGACCAAACTGACCAGCACAGGGGACCCATCTCTCCATTTAATGGATGTGGAGCAGGTGGGGGGGATCAATAATTGTAACGAAGCTGAGACAGCCAAATTACTTTTATTTTCCCTGGATAATAGGTTGTATCAGTCGCTTTCAGTGGGTAGCAAGAGGGGGCAGGGTACGTTAGAGGGGATAAAGGATGACATCCAAGAGGCTATGGGCCTCAATGATGGAAGTCCCTTCTCCCGAGTGGAAAGGACACTGCAGTCAGCTGTGGAGGCACCGCAGGCTTTCACGGACAGGCTTTGGCCCGTATACCGGAGTGCCTGTGCGGGGGTGCCCGACCAGGCGCAGCTGCAGGGGGAGCCTAGGGCTCATTGGCTGAGAACCCTGGTGGCGAACAGCCTGCCCAGGATCAAGGCCAAAGCAGAGGGGTGGTTCGATTCCAGGGATTCCCAGACCACAGAAGAGAGTGTCATCCGGCAGTTAACTCTCTCTTTTAAGAATGGTAGGGGTGAGGATGACAAACCAAAGGGCAGAGTACACGAGTTAAAGCCTAGTAGAAGCAACGTTAGAAGAGAGTGGCGCCAGGAAGGGGGTAGCTCAGAGAAGAAGCAGGGTTGTTGTGAGTGTGGGAGTAAAGGCCTGGAAAGACTGCCCCGTCTCTGACAAAAGGAGCGGGAAAGGGGATCCTCCAGCACCAGTGCAGAAAGCCGCAGCTGTGGCAGGAAGCAGCACTGATCCGTTCACGGTATTAGTGGCTGCTCTCCGCGCAGTCTTTCTGGCAGGGCAGGGTAGGGTGGACGCGGCAGCAGGCAGCTGTTAGATCCGTGATTCTGAGAGTATGATGGTTTTCAATAACTACACGGATGCTGTAACTTAACAATCAACAGGTGTTTACTGGAGTAGGGTAGTCTCAAGACTGGGGGTACAGAGGCATACTCAAGGCTTATATACAGGTGTGGTCACTGCCGGTACTACAGTATACAGGAGCTGTAAAAGTAGTTCTCTCTTAAAGATACATACACTACAATTCCTCCCCTTTTAGATTAGCAGTACCCATAATATTCAAATAACAATGAACACTTTAACATGCACATTAAACAACAAGTCAATTTATAGATTCAGTCTTTGGGGCGGCTTCCTGATCCTTTCGGGATAGCGCCTTTCCTGCGGTTCTTGTTCTTGGTGCGGAGGCGACTCTGGCCCCTTTTCGTCGGTTAGTTCATCGGTTTCCACTGCTACTGGTTCTGAGGTAGATGCTACTGGTATGTTGGGTTCATCCCCAGGTACTCAAGACATGGGGTTGACTCGTTCCTGTGACGCTAAGATCTGATCGACGAGTAGTCTCACAATGTTCTCCCCGACATCCACTGTGTACATTAATGGCCCCTGCCTTGTGCATATCATTCCGGGTTGCCATTTCTCTGTTCGGTAGTCACGGGCCAAGACTGGTTGTCCTACGTTGAAGCTCCTTGTCGGCTTCTCATTGATGTGCTGGAATTGTTTATCCTCAACATTTCTTCGCACATTTGGTCTGAGCAAATCCAGACGAGATCTCAACCTTCAGTTAAAGAACATCATGGCCGGGGTCTGGTTGGTAACTGCATGTGTCGCATTTCTGTAGGCTAATAAGAAATTGTCCACCTTATGCTGTAGTGGAATTTCATCATCGCACATGGCCTTTATCGCCTTTTTAAAGGTTTGTACGAACCTCTCAGCCAATCCATTTGTGGCTGGATGATACGGGGCGGATGTGTAATGCCTTACCCCATTCCTTCTCATAAATTTCCGAAACTCTTCGGACACAAACTGTGGTCCATTATCAGAGCAAATCTGCTCTGGCAAGCCATTCCTGGCAAATATGGTCCGTAGGACTGCAATCGTTTTCTCTGTAGTGGTTGAGGACTTTTTTATCACCTCAGGCCATTTCGAGTGAGCATCCACTGCTATTAAGAACATTGAGTCCATGAATGGACCAGCAAAATCAATATGCACCCGTTGCCATGCAGAGGAGGGCCACTCCCATGGGTGTAGAGGGGCATGTGGTGGTGCATTTTGGACCTTCAAGCATCCTGAGCAGCTCTTGGTTAGGTCCTCGATTTGTTGATCGATCCCCGGCCACCACACATAAGCCCTAGCAAGGTTTTTCATTTTCACCCCTCCCAGATGACCTTCATGAAGCTCATTTAGCACTCTCTCCCTTAACTTGGGTGGAATCACCACTCGGGATCCAAACATCACTGTCCCCTGGCATACTGACAGCTGTTTTCTTCTGGATGAGAATGCTGGCAACAGTGAGTCGCCATGTGTTGGCCATCCTCTCACCGTCAAATCATATACCCGAGACAGTGTCGGACCATTGCGGGTCTCCTTCTCTATATTCGCGTTCGTTACTGGCAATCGTTCAATTATTGACGAATAAAATATCTCGATAGGGTCCACTGCTGGTGCTTCCTCCACAGTAGGCAGTGGCAGGCGTGATAGCCCATCAGCGTTTCCATGCTGTTTCGTGCCTTTATATTCTATTTCATATTGATTCGCCCCTAGAAACAGGGACCATCTTTGTAACCGTTGTGCAGTCATCACTGGAACGCCCTTCTTAGGATTAAAGATGGAGACAAGTGGTTGGTGGTCAGTCAGCCAGGTGAACTTCTGCCCATGCAGATAGTGGTTGAATTTTTTTACTCCCCATACTAGGCTGAGGGCCTCCCTGTCAATCTGGGCGTAGTTGCGCTTGGCTGAGGTTAGTGACCGAGACGCAAAGGCTACTGGCCTCTCCAACCCGTCTGGGAATTTGTGCGACAGCACCGCTCCAATACCATAGGGTGATGCATCACATGCCAAACGAATTGGTAGTGCTGGGTTGAAATGGGCCAACACCTCTTTTGATGTGATCAATTCTTTACACTTCTGGAAAGCTCGTCTACGTTCGTCATTCCACTTCCATGGTACCCCTGTTTGCAGTAGGGTGTTCAGTGGGTGTAATACCGTGGACAAATTTGGTAAGAACTTATGGTAGTAGTTTACCAGCCCGAGGAACGATCTCAGTTGTGACACATTTTCCGGTGCTGGAGCCTTGACTACTGCCTCAATCTTTTCAGGGGACTTATGTAACCCCTCTTCATCGATGACGTGGCCACAATACGAGATTTGCTTCTGGAAAAACTCGCACTTGTGGCGATTAGCTCGTAGCCCATATTCCTTTAATCTGGTGAGCACTTTCTCCAAGTTGGCTAGGTGATCACTGTCATTTTCGCCCATGACCAGGATGTCGTCCAAATAACACTGGGTCCCTGGAATCCCTTGCAGGACTTGATCCATCGCCCTTTGCCAAATAGCCGGAGCCGATGCTACCCCGAACACCAGCCAGTTGTATTGATAGAGACCTTTATGAGTGTTGATCGTGAGGTATTGCTTCAAGCCTTCTTCTACCTCCATTTGCAAGTACGCCTGGGCTAGATCAATTTTGGTGAAGCATTTACCTCCAGATAGCGAGGCGAAAATATCCTCAATTCGTGGAAGCGGATATTGTACCGTGTGAAGGACTGGGTTCACTGTCACCTTAAAATCCCCACAGATGCGGACCTTCTTTGGTTCCCCAGGCGTATTACTCAACGACCTCTTCATTACAGGAACGATGGGTGTAGCCCATTCGCTCCAGTCTACTTTGGACAGTACTCCTGAACGTTCCAACCCTTCCAGCTCTGCTTCGACGGCTGGTCTGATCACATAAGGCACTGGTCTGGCCTTAAGAAACTTTGGGCTTGCATTTTCCTCTATTTTAATCATTGCTGTTATGCCTTTTACTGTTCCGAGTCCCTCCTGGAACACTTCTTTTGCGTCAGTTAGCATTTTTGACAGTCGTCCAGGTGTGATGTCGTCATCCTTTTTGGCCTCAACCTTCAGTGCCTGTATGGAATGCCAATCTAATTGTATCTTTCAGATCCATTCACGTCCTAGCAGTGGTGGTCCTCCATCTGGCAATACATATAAGTCCATTTTAGGTATTTCCTGGCCTTTGTATATCACTTTCACCCTTATTTTTCCTTTGGGGTAAACTTTTTGCCCCGTGTACATCTTCAAGACAATCTCTGTAGCTTTCAAGGGTATATGTGAAAATTGCCGCTTGCAGTCCCTTTGGTTTATGACTGTTAGGGCTGATCCTGTGTCCAATTCCATTTTCACTTGGACTCCGTCTATCTTGAGTGTAACCCAGATAGTCTGGTGATCCTCCATTTTGGTTACCTTATGTAGTTTCAGACAACCCAGCTCCTTGCTTCCGGAGTCTGTGTCACTTTTCTGTTCATCTGAACTACTGTCCATCACCGTGTGTACCTTTTTGTACTTCTCCTGTGGAGATTTCTTGCTGTTGGTTTTCTTCCCAGACCTGCAGACTCTTGCTATGTGTCCTGCTTTTCCACACTGTCTGCACACTTGGTCCTTGAACCAACAATCCTTCTGGTCGTGTGTTGTTCTGCCGCAGCGATAACACTTCCCTGTTCCATAGGACATTTCATTGGTGCCATATTCTTGCGGTCTCCGTTGTATCTCTGCAGCACCCCTTGCGGCTGCTTTGTGTGATACTGCCATGCTGAAAGCCTTGTCCAGCGTAAGATCCTTTTCTGATAGAAGCCGTTTCTGGGTTCCTTCACTTTGAAGCCCACACACAAACTTGTCCCTTAACGTATCTGCTAGTCCCACTCCAAACTGGCAGTGTTTCGATAGCTTGCGCAGTTCCGTTAAGTACTCAGCATTGCTTTCGTCTTTATGTTGGTTCCTTTTATGGAACTTAAATCTTTCTGCTATCAGCAGCGGTGTGGGGTTTAAGTGGTCCTGTAGGATTTCTACTATGCTTTCGAAATTCTTATTCACGGGCTTCTCTGGGGTTATTAGGTTTTGCAGTAAGCCATAAGTTTTTGCACCCATGGAACTTAACAAAACCAGTGCTTTCCTAGCATCTGGCACTTCATTCGCCCTGCAGTACACCTCAATACATTCCACATATGTCGCCCAATCTTTGACTTCATAGTCGAACGTAGAGATACTGCCACTCTTCGGCATCCCTGGGTGTGATTTAACTCTCAAAAATGGCGTCTCCCGCGCTCTCCCTTCTTCTCCGCTGGCACAAAATGGCATCTCCTACGTTTTCCTTTCTTCCCGCGCTCGTCCTTCTTCTCCGCTGTGGCTTCTAA
Source organism: Somniosus microcephalus (assembly GCF_052327205.1). Classification (NCBI taxonomy): domain Eukaryota; kingdom Metazoa; phylum Chordata; class Chondrichthyes; order Squaliformes; family Somniosidae; genus Somniosus; species Somniosus microcephalus. The sequence goes on along the minus strand of NC_140993.1, from coordinate 224,638,412 downwards.
AAATGGCGTCTTCCACGCTCTTCCTTCTTCTCCACGGCTCAATGGCGTCTCCCGCACTCTCCCTTCTTCTCCCCGCGGACACTGTTCAGCCCTTGAGCCCTGGCTGTGCTCTGCGTGTTTTTTTTTCTGTGCGCCTTTCCCGTTTCCGCCGCTCGGTCCTGAACCCGGCTGCTGCTTTACCCTCTCTCTCTCCGTTTTGTTTTTCCTCGACGCCGCTCGTTTTTCAACCCCCGGCTGCGCCCTGTGCGCTTCACCCTCTCTCTTACCCCGTCGACGCTGCTCGGCTTTTTCTCTGCCATCGGTCGGCTCCAGCCGCCGCTGTCCGGGAAGGGTCTGTGCTGTACCTGTTGTTAGTCTGCTGCTGATCGTCGTGGCTGGGGAACCAAGCCCGGCTCTCCACAGCCTCCCCTGCGATGTTCACTCTCTGCCGGATGACTGGGCGGTTGCTTGTGGTCGACGCCCGTGCTTCTGGCCTCGACTTTCTTCCACCGCCCTCCCGGAGCGAATACTCGAAGGGAAATGCAGAGTTGCAGGTAGATTCAAATCGACACTCTTTTAGATCCGTGATTCTGAGAGTATGATGTTTTTCAATAACTACACGGATGCTGTAACTTAACAATCAACAGGTGTTTACTGGAGTAGGGTAGTCTCAAGACTGGGGGTACAGAGGCCTACACAAGGCTTATATACAGGTGTGGTCACTGTCGGTACTACAGTATACAGGAACTGTAAAAGTAGTTCTCTGTTAAAGATACATACACTACAGCAGCGTACTTCCATCCGCCCCGAACAATCCCGACCCATGAATAGGGGCTTCTCAGCCCGTTTACCTGTGCCCACTAAGTTATGATGCTTGGAAGAGACTGTGCGTGAAGATGGGGGTGGAGAAGGTGCAAGGGACCTATCTGCTGGACACTGGAGCTTCAAGCACCATTGTCTATGCGGATAACCCGACCACATCACCTCTATTGAGCGGGGTCCCATATAACTTAGTAGGGTTCACCGGGAACTACCGGGCTGGGTCTTTCTCCATCCCACTAGCCATCGATCTGGGTACACTCCATACGGAGTGGAAATGTGTCCTGATGTGGTGGGAGCGGGAGGGAATAGGCATTTTGGGGGCAGACTTCATACTGGCCCACAAGATATTGGTGGATTTCTGGAATCACTGTCTTTGGGGGGGCAGTATGCACGGGAAAGGAGAAGGAGGTGGTAGTTATACCAGGGAAGCAAGGCAAGGGAACCGTGTGTACGATGAAGCCCAAGGGTAGTTACGACCTTGAACTTTTGGTCACTTCTACCCCGGCGGAGTGCATAGCGGATGTGCGAGCCAACCTCGCGGCATTCGCTACACACAAGCACAACTGTGGGAGGGTAATAGGGATGGAGGTCAGAGTAGAAGGAGACCCCATGGCCCAACCACAGAAACAGTACATCTTCCCCAGAGAGGCAGAGGCAGATTTAGAGACGGCATTGGAATCACTGGTTGAGCAGGATGTGTTGAGACCCATAGCGACCCATGTGAACTCTCCGATTTGGCCGGTTAGGAAACCGGACAATTCGTGGAGAGCCACTGTGGACTATCGGGTTCTTAACAAGAACGTCCCAGCCTGTGCCCCCACTGTCGCAGCCATAGCTGACCTGATCGGGAGTATCCCAGCATCAACAAAAACATTCACTGTGCTGGACATTTCGAACGGATTCTGGTCTATCCCTCTCAAAGGGGAGGACCAGTATAAGTTCGCATTCACTTTCAAGGGTCAGCAGTACACATGGACCTGCCTTCCCCAAGGGTTTCATAGCAGTCCTTCTATTTTCCACCAATGTATGGCCAACTGTTTAAAAGGGTTCAGCAGACCGCAGTGGCTTGTGCAGTACGTGGACGATCTGCTTTTGTTCTCCAACGAGGGGAAGGAGCATGGCCCCCTGCTGGCTGAGCTGCTGAGTCTGTTAAAGGAAGCTGGGTTCAAGGTTAATCCCAAGAAAGCACAGATCAGCCAGCAGGAAGTAAAATTCCTCGGGTTGACCATGCGTGCTGGGGAGAGGGCCATCGATGAGGCGAGGAGGAAGGCGGTACAGGAGATACCTGCTCCGACCACGGGGTAATAGGGGTAAGATCCTTCCTGGAACTCACAGGGTCCTGCAGGGATTTCATAGAGGACTATGCCACTACGGCAGCTCCTCTACTCTGGCTTCTCCACTAGGGAGTGGGCTGGGAGTGGGATGGGGACTGCATGGCAGCTTTTAGTCGTCTGAACAGAGATCTGCAGACCACACTGGCTTTGGGAGCGATTGATGGGGGAAAGGAGTTCTTTTTGGAGGTGGCTGCCATAGGGAACAGTTTGAGCGCAGTGCTGCTCCAGGAGCGGCATGGCAAGCTGAGGCCTGTGGTATACTCATCAAGAATCCTCACAGATGTAGAGAGGGGGTACTCCAATTGTGAGAGGCACCTGCTTGCCACACATTGGGCCATGAGGAGATCACAAATCTTTTCAGGGGCGTCCCCGATAACTTTCTTAACCCATCATACGCCCACTCAGGTGCTTCTGGATGGGAGGATAAAGGACGGCACGATGAGCAGTGCACGCATTGCTCGCTGGACTTTATTGCTCTCTCAGACGAATTTGAGTGTGAAAGGCCTCTGTGAGCCCAAGCTCGCCGCAAATTTGATCTACCCAGGGGTGGCTCACAAATGTTCTGTTGAAGGGGTATGGGACATAGACATAGGGTTTCTGGCTGGGATCCATCCCACGGGCCGCGAGATCTATGTAGACGGGTCCAGTGCAGTGGTGGCTGGGGAGCGACTCACTGGATGCAGGATTTTTGACCCAAAGGCAGGCATTGCCAAGGCCATTAAACTCCCAAGCACCATGAGCAGCCAGCACACTGAACTGTTGGCAGTGGTGTATGTAGTTACCCACCCCGAAGAGTTCCCTACACCCTACACGATTTGCTCGGACAGCATGTTCACTTGCAATTCGTGTACAGAATATTTAGCCATTTGGTTTCATCGCGGGTTCACATCTGCTGATGGGAAACCCCTAGCAACCAAGCCATTGTTGCAACAGATCATAACATCGATAGGAACCCAGGGGGATTTCTATATCCACAAAGTCAAGGCCCATTCTAAGACAGAACCCCGTGCGGAGGGCAATCAGCAGGCCGACGTGCAGGCCAAAGATGATGCTCGAACGGGCACGTTTTTGCATCCATATGGGTCGAGTCTGGTAGCAGTGATCAGAGACCGAGGTGGGACCCAAGGGAGTGCAGGGGTAGCATTGGCCCCTGACCTAAAGATGGTCCAGGCACGGGATCCCGCCCTAAAGACTGTTCTGGAGACGCTGGCTAAGGGAGATAGGTAGAGGGTCCATACGGAGTGGCAGGTATTACGGTAAAGGAAGAAGCCTTCCCATGCCGAACAGCCACAGCTTTGGGGACCTCAAGGATTATAGTGAGAGAAGTGTTCTCTAGGTGGGGGCTACCACAGTATGTGGAGTCCGATCAAGGGAGTCACTTCAGCAGTAATGCAGGCGCCTCTGAAGATGCTAGGTGTAGAGGGTAAATTGCAGGTCGCACACAACCCGCAGTCATCGTGGATTGTGGAGCGGATGAATAGGACCTTCAAGGAAAGGTTACGGAAGGAGACGGGAGACTCGCCTAGAAAATGGGCGGCGGTATTGCCATTAGTTCTGATGGGGGTCCGAGCCAGCCCGTCTAGAAGCACAGGATATTCCCCGCATGAGCTCGTGACTGGCAGGGTCATGAGAATGCCCAGCCATGTACTGGCCCTGGTTCTCACGGAAGATCAGTTGAGAGAGGTGAACCGGGATAGGTTTGTTAAGAATTTGCTTGAGCACTTCAGACAGATCCATTGGCAGGCTGCCAGAAACATGGGGAAGCAACATCGTAGAAATCATTTATTGCTTGAGCCTCAGAGGCACCACGAGTGGAAGGTAGGAGATCAAGTAATGGTTAGAAACTTTGCCAGGGTAGGGACTTTTGAACCGCTCTACATGGGACCGTACAGTATCGTGGATAGGGCGAGTCTGATGGTATATGCGGTCAAAATGCCCCGATGCACTATCCATATCAATCAGTGCAAGCTTTTCAACCCTGGGGAAAGAGCTGATAAGAGGAGGAAATAGCAGGGAGTGGTGAGCTGTGCTACAGGTGTGGGTCTCCAGCCCATAATCTGGGACTGTGAGGAGCCCACAGAGGGACCAGTCACTCCGCCTGTGGGGGCAGGAGTGAGAAGGAGTGCCAGGATCCCTTGGCCGAGGGTGCCGTGGACGCCTCCTTACACACCGGTGAACGAAGGAAGCCGGAGTCGTAAGAGGCCCAGGGTCGAGGAGACCTAGTGTGGCCACCCGGAGACGGGTGGTGCTGTACATAACTTCTTTCTCTCCTGTCTGTTGCCTTAGCTTGTCTGTATAGTTTGGATTTTAATCGTGTGTAACTGCGTCTGGAAAGGTAAGGCATCACCCAAGGACAACGTTGCATTGTGTGTGTTTTCAGGGAAATCCTAAGAACAAGATAAAGTCAGCCATGGTAGTCCTGATCATCATGATTGAAGCCAGCACGAGTCACAGGGGCGACACTGAGCAATCAGTTATCTTCGGCTGCACCGGCGGAGATGGACCGACCGTGACGACAGGAGGTGGCTCGAAGGGTGGGGTGAGCGTCTATCTCCACGAGGGAAGATGGCCTGGATGGCTGGGGTCAAATTCCACCTGGTATTCCAGCCATGACGAGTTCACCTATGGTAAAGCGTCCATCTCATGCCCGAGAATAGGGGTTACCACCTCCTGGTTTAGGGTAACAGAGGGTAAACGGGTGTGCCTTAGCTGTAGGGGACACATTACACTGGGAAGGTGGTGGTGGCTCAGGAAACTGAGCGCGGATACAGGGGACCAGACAGCTGACTGGGAAAGACTAAGTAATGACACGTACCGGACGATCACGGGTTCTCAAGGAGGAGTGAATGTGTGTTGGGATAAGTGGCGGGAATCCGAGGAAGGGATTTATGTGTGTATGTGGGGGTCGGAAAAGATCTGCCCAGCAGGTGTGTCGATCACGTTTAGCAGGCGATGGCAGGATGCCGGGGATGGGATCGGTTGGGATCGGAGTGTGGACTCCTGTGCGATCCCAACACCCCCGAACACCATCAACGCCACAGAGCTCATCTCATACACCAGGAAGCCCCTGCCCAGAGCCCGATGGTACAGATGACTGCAGATGGGTGTCCCACCATCACCAGGGGTCCAGGGAATGGGTTGGTGTTAATCCCTACTGACAAAGTGTTGTTTCAGAACGTGCACTACACCGTGGCATTTGTGATCCTGAACCTGACTGAAGTCCATCTGCCTGTGTGGTGTCCAAGGAAGACGGAGAAGCTTTATGAAGCTCTGTTAAAAGTGATGTTTCAGGAATTTTATGAACTGGACTATGGAAATGTAGAGAAAGAACAGCTTTATAATCTGAATGTTGGGGATATTGTGGGGTCCGGGAGGCAGAGAAGAGGGACTTGGAACGATGTAGCCACAGCATTCAGTACAGGAACAAGTATTGTTAATAGTATAGATGATGCACAACTCCAGATGCAGATCATTGGGTTAAAGAACCAACTGCATAAGATTCTAGGGGAAGAGAATACAGTGGTGGGTTCAGAACTTCATGAGGACCAGGCAATGACCGTTCATTTAAAGGAGGTCATTGCGGAGCTGGAGAGGCACGCTAAAACTGTCAATGATTTGATACGGGAGGACAGGAACGCCTCGGAGCAGGCTGCACGGAATGAGGTGTGTGTGTTGTATGGAGCATGGTTGCTGGGCGAGGGCCGCAGTAACCTGGAGGACCTGAGGCAAGGTCGCATCCCTTCATGGTTAAGCAACAAGCATCTCACCGCGCTGCACCCGTATAACAATTCGTTGAGCCCGTGCCAGCTTCATTTAGCCTCTGAAGCCTACCCTGTCCCTGTAGATTGCGGGCGGTCCAACCATACAGTCATGGGAATTGTAGTGTCGATGCCGGTAATGGGCGGGTCATCCCAGCCAGCACCGGTATACAGGGCTGAGAATATCGGGGTCATTTGTGGAGGAGTGCATGTTTGTTTTAAAGCGGTCCCGCCGTATGTCATAAAGTGGGAGCATGCTATGTCAGGCACTGGCCTCTCCAGATACCAGAGCCGGGGTGCACACGTAATACCAGCACTTGAATGCTTTTGTGCGACCAGAATGCGGGTTTGCTTCTGCAGGCATGGAACCTATCAATTGCACCATGGAAGTGATGGCACCAGATCACTTACCTCCACAGGTAGCATACGTAGGGAACAGGACATACTGTGTCACCACAAGTGCGCTCCGCTACCGGTACAGCCAGGGCATGTGGGGCAGGATTTTCATTGGGCCGTGGAGTCAGGATTGGAGGCGTGCGGGGGGTTAATATCCCGAAATCAGGGGTCCCGACCCCATCCCGCACCCAAACCCGCCTCCATGCCAGTTTCAAAGGAGGCGGGTACCCGCCCCGCACTGGGACCTGCCTACCCCAGGCGGGAAGGGATTAATGCCAATTAACTGCCTGTTAACAGGTAGTTAACAGGCAGTTTTTAGCCTAATCCCTATTTTTAAGGTTGAAGTGTGGGATTCCCGTCGGCTCCAAACCATGCCAAGTTAGAGGAGGCGGGCCATCGGTTGAAGGACTTGGAGGGGTTGAGATGTCAGTGTTCAGGTGAGTGATGTGTGCATGAGTGCAAAGGTAAGTGTGTTTGGTGTGTCTAAAGTGATTAAATAAGTTTTACATACCTTTTCTTACCTTTTCAGCCTTCCTTCCTTTAGGCCTCGGGAGTCCCTCATCTCATCGGCACAGAAAGCAGAATGGCTGCGAGTCAAAAGTGACAGCCTGCAGCTTTCTCTGCAGGAGAGATTTCTAACTGAGTCTGTGGAGAACGACTCATGTTAGAAGTAAGACTGTATGTGTTTGACAGCTTCAAACAGCTGTGAAACGCTGATGTTTCATCTGTCAAAACCTCTTGACAGATGAAATTTCAGCCTGTGACGTCACCTGTTGCCGGGTGGCCCTTAATTGGCCTGCTGAGCCCGCTGGGTGGGCTCAACAAGGTCAATCAAGTTAAAATTGCGTGGATTGGCCGCATCTCGATGGAGGTGAGACTACAACTCCGAATGTTGTAGTCCCGCCTCCAACCCGACTCCTGAATGAAAATCCTACCCGTGGTGTCCGGTGAGCGAGAGCAGTTTTTAGTTCATACCCAAGGCTGAGGTTCAAGTGGCACAAGAGCGAATTACTCTCCTCCCCGAACCCTTGAACTTTCACCTAACTGTGAACAACACCTTCACGCGTCTCCAGGACTATGTGGAGCATTTCGGGTATCCGATTCCTTTTCTGCCGGAACACCTCACTGAATTAATAAAGACCGTTGAGCTCTCCCAGAAACATTTTTACACTTTAGAGCAAAAGACAGTAGAAGTGGGGGAGGAGATCAAAGAGATTGTCTCGCCACCATGGTGGGACATCGGTCTGAGTATAGAGATTCCCCTCTGGATCCGCATCTGTTCCCATGCATTAGTTATCATACAATTGTTGCTTGTAAGCTGCTTGTTTTACACCAGCTGCAGACGACGGAGCCAGATGCTCCGAGCGCGGTGGCAAGGGATGTTAGATCAATCCGGAAAGGTGTAATTCGATTTGTGTTGATGATGGTTTCTCCCTGCCAAAAACTTGTAATGTACCAAAGTTCTGTAAGCAAGTGTATTGTATTCTGGTTATAGTTTTACACTCTGTATTGCTCGATGTGCGCTGTTGCATTTTTGTGATCTGTTACCATCTGTCAATGCTGTACTGTGTGATGTGCGCGGTGACTTTTTGGTAACGTCTTGTGGATCTTATTAATGTTCTGTATTTTGACTTGAAGTTTGTCGGTGGGAATTGGAATCCAGCCGTTTAAATGTGTTAAGAAGCAATTTCGCTGATGTTTTGACTCGGTAGAAGGGAACTATGACACCCAGTAAGGGGTACAGTTCTGGGGTTTAAAATGTAAAAACAGGGAAACAGCTTCACTTGTGGGAGACTTTTTCCTTTGCTCTCTCGTTGAGTGATGCTTTATGGAAAGAATAGCATCAAATGGGGGACTGAAGAGATTGCAAAGTCTCTGTTTGAAGAATGGACTCAGTCGAGAATATTTTTGTGGACTTTATGGACTGAGGGTGTTTTTCCCTGTGGTGGGATCGCCCTGTGCAGATGCGTGGGGAACTGGTTTGTTAAAACTCCAGAGAATGCATGGCAGTTGGCTGTGACAAAAGAACTGTCAGTCATCCAGAATGTATGGGTTCGCCCGACAGTCCTGGAAAAAGGAAGGGGGCCATTGAACTTGAACTTATTAGAAAGCCACCCTAATATGCAAAGCACTTCTCACCTCCATCTCAGAAGAGAAGCAGAACAATGAGCCCACTAGCCTCTGCCAGCCGAAGAGGAGCCAGTTTTTCCCAACACAAAGACCAAAGATATGTCCCAGATTTAGGGCCATTAATCCAATCACGGAATACTCATGGGTCCGATGATGATCCATCACTGATTAAGCACCGGAGTGCTTAGAAACAAAATGATTTTAAAGATTGGTGGGAAAGATAGGGGTAGCCAGGCTCCTATAAAGATCGATCCTTTCCCACCATTCTCTCTCTCTCTCGCTCCCTCTCCAACAAGATCGAATTAACAAGAAGAACCAGAGAAGCCGCCGAGCAGAGCGATCGAAACCGACCGCGTGTGGGGGTAAGCACAGTCTCGAGTATCCCAAGCCGGTAACCCGATATCCCAGGCGAGCTGGGTGAGCTGTAAGGGCTCAGAGTTTTCTCAGAAGTGAAGTTTTTGGGCTATTCCGAGGGTGGGAGCTTCGTTTGGTTCAGCCAGGCGAAGGGGTTTATGCGACTGGGTAATTCGTTGGTAAGGGTGGAATTAGAGTCCACCATAGCAACAAGGGAATTACTGCTTGTTATAGTCCCCAGTTTTGTACTGTATGTATCTTGTTTGTAACCTGGATTTTATTCTCCACAGAGACAGTGATTTCGTTTAGTACTGCATGTTTTAGCCAGTATATGTTAGACCAAATAAATATAAGTTTGATTTTTCACCGAAGCATTCCTGTCTGTGACTTATTTCATTTACACTCTGAATAATAATTCCCGGATATAAAACTTTTGTAAGGCTGGGGCGATTCGAACCGTCCGTCTAGCAATTGGGCTAGGATCAAAAACCGCTTACATGCTACTTAAAAGCAGCCAGTACCTTTTAATTGGGAGGTATATTGTGGCTGCAACAGCCATTGGAAATTGTTTGTGAGCTCAAATGGTTGAAGCTGAGAGAACAGGCACCAAGGTTCTCAGATGTTGCACTGGAGGCCTTGGTGCAGGAAGTGGCGAGGAGGAGGGACATCCTTTATCCCCCTGGGGGCAGGAAGCCCTCCAGGCATCTCATGTGCCGGCACTGGGAGCAGGTTGCTGTCGAGGTGAATGTGAGGAGCCTGGTCCTAAAACATGGATGAAGTGCTGGAAGAAGTTGAATGATCTGACAAGGGTTGTCAAGGTCGGAACAATCTTCAAATGGCATCGCATAACAGCTGTAGCACAGCTTCATTAACTGCTGAATTCACAGTACACCCCTCCCCTACTAACTTGCAATCTGCTAAAATCAGTACAAGACACTTCAATTAATAATATCACCTCAACCTCACACACTCAGCACTATTACAAACATCACACGCACAACTCACATCTCACACACACATTGTCAGCTATTCAATCATGACAGTCACATTACCCAATCATCTCGCAAGACTCTCACTAACACACTTCCCTCTTTCTAGCAGGTGAAGGATGTTAAGTATGTGTATTGTATTGAACAATTAACACAAAGACTTAAACATATAACTCAAACAGGTCTTTACTGGTTGGAGGTAGGGACTACACGTAGGTCTTTACTTCATGCCCACAGGCGGGAACTGAGGGGAGATCAGTACCCACAGTACTATTTATACCCCTATGGCCAGGAGTGGTACTGCGTATCACTACGCCCTACAAGTAGTGCAGTCCTGTCCATAGGTTTAAAGTAGCACACATATTACATACACAACAAAGGACACTAGGCAACAGGCTGCCACTGGTGGGGGACCAGCGCGATGATACACCATGTTCCTCATTGAAGAGATGGAGCTGGCAGTGATGGGAAGGGGCAGAGTGGAGGCCTTGGCCACTGGCGATGCTGGAGGATGTGCAGAGCAGGGTTTCTTCATACCTAATCCTTATTCTCTCTTTTGACTTCTCCCTCACCCCACACACTCTGCAAGACAAGCTGCAGATGCTTCCAACACACACTTCATATTCCCTGCTCTCCCCACAACACCACTAACCCTTGACTCTTTCTCATTTCAGCTCCTCAGAATGTGGAAGCCCTGCAGCCAGTGGAGGAAGAGGACCAGAATGATCATGAAGATGCACTGACATTTGATCTCACTCTCACAGCAACCAGCATAGATACTGACACTACACAGACCTTAAAGATAAGGTTAAAGGAGGGATCTGCACATGGTGACTCACCAGGCACAAGTGTACAGGAGCCAGAATGCGGAGACAGGATGCCACAAGTGACAGCTCGATCAGGTGGTGAGGTCAGACACTAGTTCTGCTGCAAAGGACTCAGATGCGATCTTTAAGTGTCCAGGCTACTGAAGAAGGCGACTGCGCATACACCGTGAAATACTTGGTGCACTGGGCAGCCTGCGGGGAACTTACACACAATGTCGCAGAGTATGAAGGAGTCCACCTCCAACTTGGCGCAAGACTTTGCGCAGAGTATGGAGACCATTTTTTCCAATGTGAAACAGGTGGTCAGCTCCATCAGCAACACAGTGGAGCCCACCATGATGGGTCACCTCATGGCGAATCTGACAGCTTCTATCGCAGCACAAAATGTTGCCATGGAATCTAAGACTGCTGCCATCTTGGCTCTGGATGCCACTGTTGAAAGGGGCTTCCAGGGAGTCACATTGCTCCAGCACTCTATTCTCTAACTGAGCACGAGGAGTGCTGAGGCGTCACCCCAGGAGAGTGGCCTTAGCTCCATGGGAGAGGAACCTGCTGCTTTCTGTCAGGATGACAGCATTCCTGCTCCCATTCCTGCCACTCAGCCAGTGCCCTTGCTGTTACCAGTCAGCCAGCCAGCCCAGGCCGAGATGGTGCAGTCTGAAGCCGGGCTCTTTAGGCCCAGAATTGCTTGACGTCGTCCTCCAAAGCCATCTGCAGTCTCCTCAATTAAAGGTCAGCAGCCTTCCACCAGACATGCTGCAGCCACTGAGAAACACCTCGTAGGAGCACTAGGAGAGGCAAAGGCACATGGAAGACAGGCACTAAGGGAATGCACAAGGGTGAATAGTTTAATTTTGTGTAAAGTGTGAGATTATTGATTTGCTAAATTTGGTTTTGGATTTGGTTTTGGATTTGTTTGCAATCAAGTGAAGGCAATAATAAGTGTTGAGTAAAGAAGACAATGGTGATTGTAAAAAGAATGGTAAGGAGTGTGGGTCTGCTGGTGAATGGGTTCTTGGAGTTGTGGTTAGTGGAGCTGTTCCACAATCTCTTAGAGCTCAGGGAGAAAGGGACTCACTTGGTATGCACCCTTTCCTCCACTTTCCCCTCCACTCCTCCTCTTCCTATTCTTCCTCCTCAATTTATTGGTGGTGAGATTGTGGAGCATGTAGCAGATGACCACAAATCTGGATACCCGCTCAGCAGTGTAGTGCAGGGCTCCTCCTGAATGGAGCAGGCAGCAGAAGCGTTGTTTGAGGATGCCAATTGCTTGCTCAATGATGTTCCTATGGCAGCATGGCTCTTGTTGTAGGCCTGCTGTACAGCTGTGCCTGGATTCCTAACTGAAGGCATGAATCATGTCTGAAGGGGATAACCCATGACCCAATAGCCAGCCTTTAACTTGGAGGCCTGGTTGGAATAAAGGGGACACAGAGGACTGGCGCAGAATGAAGGATTCACGACTGCTGCCGGATAGCGGGCACAGAGCTGCAGGATACACTGCCTGTGGTCGCAAACCAGCTGCATGTCGAGGGATTGGAATCGCTTTCGATTGACGAATATTCCAGGATTGTGATGAGGAGCGCGCAAGGCACTGTGCGTGCAGTCAATGGCACCTTGCATCATGGGGAAGCCTGCAATGCGGGCAAAACCTGGTGCTCTCTCGTCCTGCTCTGCTCTGTCCAAAGGGAAGGAGATGTAAGTGTTTTTCATGGTGTATAGAGCCTCAGTTACCTCCCTGATGCAGCATTGTACTGCATCTGATACTCTTGCGAGCACTCCTTCCTATACGCCAAGATGGTGCGCTGTGCACGTTCTGCCAGGGGGGTGCGGGTGAATCTTGGTCGCCATTTTGGGTCCTTGGGTGGTCGCGTAGCACCTGAAAAACGGGTACTGTACGGCTCAATTTCTAGGCCAATATATTCCTCGAAACACAGGCTTGTATTAAAATATAGAACCACAAGATGGTGCTCTGATCACACTAATGTTGAGCAACTTCTGACACAGCTCAATTTTAAACCACAAAAAAAATCCTTCATTGTCTTTGTAAACTTGCAATTAAATTCACTAAATATCTTAATGAGTGAAAATTCACAAAGTTGGAACACTTTTTTTAAAAAACAAATGAGCACATTGCGCTGTTCACCAATTCAGGCTACCAGCACTGTGTTATTTCCAGTGCTGGCTGATGAACATTCTGCTTCTGAGCTAAACTCGGCGCCCAGTAATCCTCACCCTACATTTTAAATGTCGGGAAACAAGGCTTAACATAGGAATATCATGATTCACCATTCCAGTCTCAGAAACAATAAATAATTACAAGACAAATAATGGTCGGAATTTTCTCCTATAAAAACGGGTGGGTTTGGAGCATGGGGGGCAGTTAAAGTGTTAAAAATGGGATTCCCGACCTTATCCCGCCTCCAACCTGCGCGCTTCCAGTTTTGCCGGAGGCTACCTCAATTTAAATACCGTAATGAGGTTTGAACCTCTTTCCCCTGTCTATTTTGTGTTTAACTGCCTGTGGACGGGTTTCACACAATTCGTGAAACCCGGCAGTTAAACCGACGTGTGGACTGCTGCATCCAGGAGGTAAGTGCCTTTATACCTACCTCCTGGATCCAGGGTCCCAACCATATCTACTGCCCACGATCGAAGAACCCCCCATGAGGCCTCCGATCGCCTACCCAGGCTTCCCCCCCACTCGCCCCCAGGCCTCCCACTCCCCCCGAGCGATGATGATAAGGCCGGCCATGATCCTCTCTCCCCCCCTGATGATCTGCGACCGACCCCCCACCCCGCGATCCCCGACACCTGCCGAGGAACTCCCACCCACCCCACACCCCCCAATCCCCGACTCCTGCCGATGCTGTCCCTCCCTCCTGATCCCCGAGCCCGGCCAATCCTCTCCTCCCACCCCGATCCCCAACTGATTGCCTGCCACCTGCCCCCGATCCCCAGCCTCTCAATCTGGCTGACTGTGGGCGGGAATCAGGCCCTGCTGTTAAAGCCCGCATCGGCGGCCCTCCACCCCAACCCACCTCCCTTGAGGAAATTCTGTCCAATGACTTTGGTAAAACCTTTGCACATCGATACTCAAAGTTAAAGTTACTCTACCGTGTAATATTCTTTAATATGTAGTTATGATTGAAGGCCTAAGATCATGTAATAGAAAAAGAAGCATCATCTACTCAATGAAGTGTCTTCTCTCAGTAACAAATTCCAAACTTTTTTTTTTAATTCATTACTTTTCCTAGCGATAGTTTTCCCCAATCAGCAAAATCATAGGTGTCTACTCTCAGGGATGAATACTTTTCAACTTATCACATTAACTTCCAGCACTGAGGTCTACGGAGTCAAGTATAGCAGCTTTTAATCAGCTGCAACAGTGTGCCTTCACCCCAACTTTAAAATGGACTCCCAAATGCAGCAATGATAGTTTTCTGTTTGTAGTACCAGTCATACTAGTGTCACCTGTAAGTGAGTTAACAATTTAATGGACTTAGTGTTGATTTAGGGGCAGGTTTTTTTCAATATGAACTACTGCCAACTAAGAAACTAAATTAAGATTACCATCGCCCAGATCCAAAATGTAAAAGGGCGGTGTGCTTAGCACCGCACCATCCAATCACCTGCCTTCTTATAGCTGATATACGATAAGAAAAATATAGGTTAGTGAGTGGAGTATGCACCTGATAACTGGCAAGGGGCATATCATTCTGTGGCGTGATTCTTAAGTTGGCATACTGTGAGCCTACTGCCCATTAGATACAAAAACCCTACAGTGGTATGGAGCGTATTTCATGTGCAAAAGATCAAATGCAATGTATTGTACACAGCATACGTATTCATTGTTCGTTTATTACACAGTATTGAAATGGCACTTATCAAAGTCACAAATGACACCCTATGTGACTGTGACGAATGTAAACTATCCCTCCTTGTCCTTCTTGACTTGTCTGCAACCTTTCACACAGTTGACTACTCCATCCTCCTCCAACGCCTCTCCACCGTCATCCAGCTGGGTGGGACTGCACTCGCCTGGTTCCATTCTTATCTATTTAATCGTAGCCAGAGAATCACCTGCAACGGCTTCTCTTCCCGCTCCCGCATTATTACCTCTGGTGTCCCCCAAGGATCTATCCTTGACCCCCTCCTATTTCTCATCTACATGTTGCCCCTTGGCGACATCATCCGAAAACCCAGCACCAGTTTCCACATGTACGCTGACGACATCCAGCTCTACCTCGCCACCACTTCTCTCAACCCCTCCACGGTATCTAAATATCTAGACTGCTTATCCGACATCCAGTACTGGATGATCAGAAATGTTCTCCTATTAAATATTTGGAAGACCAAAGCCATTGTCTTCGGTCCCCACCACAAACTCTGTTCCCTAGCCACCGACTCCATCCCTCTCCCTAGCATCTGTCTGATGCTGAACCAGACTGTTCACAACCTTAGTGTCATATTTGACCCTGAAATGAGCTTCCAACCACATATCCGCGCCATAAGTAAGACCTCCTATTTCCACCTCTGTAACATCGCCCGTCTCCGCCCCTGCCTCAGCTCATCTGCTGCTGAAACCCTCATCCATGCCTTTGTTACCTCTAGACTTGACTATTCCAACGCACTCCTGGTTGGCCTCCCATGTTCTACCCTATGTAAACTTGAGGTCAACCAAAACTCGGCTGCCCGTGTCCTAAGTCGCACCAAGTCCCGTTCATCCATCACCCTTGTGCTGCTGACCTACATTGACTCCCGGTTAAGCAATGCCTCAATTTCAAAATTCTCATCTTGGTTTTCAAATCCCTCCATGGCCTCGACCCTCCCTATCCCTGTAATCTCCTTCAGCCCCACAACCTCCCCCCCCAAGATATCTGCACTCCTCTAATTCTGGCCTCTTGCGCCTTGCCGATTATAATCGCACCACCATCAGTGGCTGTGCCTTCTGTTGCCTAGGCCCTAAGCTCTGGAATTCCCTCCCTAAACCTCTCCGCCTCGCTACCACTCTTTCCTCTTTTAAGACGCTCCTTAAAACCTACCTCTTTGACCAAGCTGTTGGTCATCTGCCCTAATATCTCCTTATGTGGCTCGCTGTCAAATTTTGTTTTTGACACTCCTGTGATGCACCGTGGGACGTTTCACTACATTAAAGGTGCTATATAAATACAAGTTGTTGTTGTATTTTCTTCTGCTTGCCGCTCCAGCATTATTTAATAAAATGCACGAGATTGCTGTTCGCCAAGATAGAGGTAAAGAAATACTTTCGCTTTACCTACTTCTGTCATTTAAAAACAAAATGAAAGAAAAATCTCTATGCCAAACACTGTGGTGTTTGTAAAGATATTTCAGCATGAGTACGACGAGTGGATTGCATGCAAAAATTTTCCAAATTTCACAGGCCAGTTGTGGGTAAAACTGGGAAACAATCTCTGAAAGTGGAGTTCACAGAAATCACAGAAACCTCACAGTGCAGATGGAGGCCATTTCGGCCCATCGAGCCTGCACCGACACATATCCCACCCGATCCCCGTAACCCCTACACCAACACATATCCCACCCTATCCCCGTAACCCCACGTATTTAATCCCCCTAACACTAAGGGTCAATTTATCATAGCCAATCAACCTAACCCGCACATCTTTGGACTGTGGGAGGAAACCGGAGCACCCGGAGGACACCCACGCAAACACGGGGAGAATGTGCAAACTCCACACAGACAGTCGCCCGAGGCCGGATTTGAACCCGGGTCCCTGGCGCTGTGAGGCAACAGTGCTAACCACTATGCCACCGTGCTGCCCTGAGTTGAAGAGGGGAGAGTGACAGCTGTCATTCTACTCAGGCTCCCATATATTATAGACCCTCACAGTCTGCAAAGAAGTGCAATCAATTCATCAGAGCAAGCAGCCTGCTAACTCCACAAGATCAGCTAAAAGTAAACAAAGGAGATTGTTGATCTTTGCTAACTTTAATACTATCACATGCTGATTTCACTTCTGACTCCTGACTTTAATACTGTGTACTGCTGCTTTCTGCAATGTGACTGCTGACTTTAGTACTCTCTCCTGATGCTCTCTCCCAACCTTCTCCTAACTTTAGTACTGTTTCTTAATGCTCCCTCCAACCTCCTCCTAACTTTAGTACTGTCTCCTGATGCTCTCTCACCTGACTCCTGCCTTCAGCCCAGGTTTCCATTGTTCTGTCCTGCCAAACTGGCCACATTTTTACTGACTCCCAGTACACTCTCCATCTGACTCCCAACTTCACTCCCCATGTCCCTGCAGTCTCTCTCAATTACCCTGAGTGGTAGCATGATTGAGAATTGCACTATTTCTGGGCAATATCACGTTTGTCATAATAGCAAAATGCTGCAGATGCTGGAAATCCGAAATAACAACAGAAAATGCTGGAAAAACTCAGCAGGCCAATTTCTCTCCACAGATGTTGCCTGGCCTGCTGAGTTTTTCCAGCATTTTCTGTTGTTATCACGTTTGTCATGATAGGTTGTAAAAGTCATGGGATTTGTCATGAGATATGTTGTGACAAATCACTTCCTTTAGTTGGGCACAATAATATACTTATTCAACTCTTATAAATGCATAAGCTCTTCTATTTTAATCATTATGCCATTTCAATTCATTGTACCTATTGGTGATTTCTGTGTTATATTATCCTCTCGGACAGAAGTAGGGGTGAGCAAAATCTAATCAGATTGATATAATTCCCAGTGTAGCTGCTTAATGGGTAGGTATCGCCGGTACACTCGTACATGCCCTGTGCAATTCTGAGGAAATTTCTGTATCACATTGATCCTGTGATACTGGAACATGCTGAAAAAGACTGAGAAATCATTACAGGAATGTTTTCCAGTTATTTGGGGTTTTTATCTAATAACTTTTCAGTACCTGAATCTCTTACATTGCTGTATTATTCACTGTGAGAGTACTTTGACAGCCTCATTGTAATTTGTTGCCAATGATCAAGCCGAAAAATTGCAAGAAAAATGTAGCTGTATGATTAAAATTAAAGATCTGTTTTCAGACTAGGAGTGCAGCCAACATGATAATTGCTTCTGACTTCAATGAGTAATTTTGAAGAGAAAATAATTGAAGATGCCTTTCATAGTCTAGCACAAAGGGGTAAAAGTAGTGGGTATGGGTACAGATCAGAACCCCACTTCTACTTTCCAAGATTTACATAGAGTTAAAGCCGCTGATATGTAAAAACGCATAATTGTCTACCATTGTCGTTTGCTGTTTCATTGCACATTCTGTTCATTTTACACATTCTCTATTGACAGGAAATATCTCCCAAACGATAGTCACCATCACTGAACTGAGCACAGCACAAGGTTAAGGAACAAATTGATAAATGTTTTTGTGAAATTGGTGTAATTCAGAATTATTATTGACATCAGATATACTTTCTCATTGACTCTCGCATACTATAAAATTCACCAAAGTATAATTGTGATCCCTTCTAATTGTATTAAAATACAGCTGTGGTCCTGTTATATTATATATAAGAACATAAGATAAGAAATAGGAGCAGGAGTAGGTCATTCAGCCATTCGAGCCTGCTCTGCCATTCAATAAGATCATGGCTGATCTTCTACCTCAACTCCACTTTCCCGCCTGATCCCCATATCCATTGATTCACTTAATATCCAAAAATCTATTGATTTCTGTCTTGGCTATACTCAATGACTGACCCTCCACAGCCCTCTGGGGTAGAGTTCCAAAGATTCACCACCCTCTGAGTGAAGAAATTTCTCCTCATCTCAGTCTTAAATGGCCGACCCCTTATTCTGAAACTGTGACCCCTGGTTATAGACTCCCCAACCAGGGGAAACATATACCCTGCATCTACCCTGTCAAGCCCTGTACGGATTTTGTATGTTTCAATGAGATCACCTCTCATTCTTCTAAACTGGAGAGAATATAGGCCTAGTCTACTCAATCTCTCCTCATAGGACAATCCCTCCATCCCAGGAATCAGTCTGGTGAACCTTCATTGCACTCCCTCTATGGCAAGTATATTCTTCCTTAGGTAAGGAGGCCAAAACTGTACAAAATACTCCAGGTGGTGTCTCACCAGGACCCTATATAATTGCAGTGAGATGTCTTTACTCATATACTCAAATCCTCTTGTAATAAAGGCCAACATACCATTTGCTTTCTTAATTGCTTGCTGTATCTGCATGTTAACTTTCAGTGATTCATGTACAAGGACACCCAGGTCCCTCTGAACACCAACATTTCCCAATCTCTCACCATTTAAAAAATAATCTGCTTTTTTATTTTTTACCAAACTGGATAACTTCACATTTCTCCACATTATATTCCATTTGCCATGTTCTTGCCCACTCATTTAGCCTGTCTATATCCCTTTGAAGCTTCTTTGCATCCTCCTCACAACTTACATTCCCACCTAGCTTGGTATCATCAGCAAACTTGGATATATTACATTTAGTACCCTCATCCAAATCATTGATATAGATTGTGAATAGCTGAGGCCCAAGCACTGATCCTTGCAGTACCCCACTAGTTACAGCCTGCCAACCCAAAAGTGACCCGTTTATTCCTACTCTCTGTTTTCTGTTCATCAACCAATCCTCAATCCATGCTAGTATATTACCTCCAATTCCATGAGCTCTAATTTTGTTTAACAACCTCTTGTGTGGCACCTTATCAAATGCCTTCTGAAAATCCAAATACACTACATCCACTGGTTCCCCCTTATCTATTCTGCTAGTTACAAACTCAAAAAACTCTTAACAGATTCGTCAAATATGATTTCCCGATCATAAATCCATGTTGACTCTGCCCAATCCTATTATTATTTTCTAAGTGCCCTATTACCACATCCTTATTAATAGATTCTAGCATTTTCCCTACAACTGATGTTAGGGTAGTATAACTGCGTAGAACATGGCTGTCTACTTTTGGCCTAGCTGTAAACATATGACCTGTTGTCTAAATGTGGCTCAGTAATCTAACTCGAATGGAGCTGTCTATTAACAGCAGGCCTGGCTGTGTTGTGTGGGACTGATTTATCTGCCTGGATTTTCCTTCACTATACCACCTGAAATCTTTTTTTTAATTCATTCCTGGGATGTGGGCATCGCTGTCAAGGCCAGCATTTATTGCCCATCCCTAATTGCCCTTGAGAAGGTAGTGGTGAGCCTCCTTCTTGAACCACTGCAGTACTTGTGGTGAAGGTACTCCCACAGTGCTGTTAGGGAGGGAGTTCCAGGTTTCTGACCCAGCAACGATGAAGGAACGGCGATATATTTCCAAGTCAGGATGGTGTGTAACTTGGAGGGGAACTTGCAGGTGATGGTGTTCCCATGCGCCTGCTGCCCTTGTCCTTCTATGTGGTAAAGGTCGTGGGTTTGGGAGGTGCTGCCGAAGAAGCCTTGGCGAGTTGCTGCAGTGCATTTTGTAGATGGTACACACTGCAGCCACGGTGCGCCAATGGTGCAGGGAGTGAATGTTTAAGGTGGTGGCTGGGGTGCCAGTCAAGTGGGCTGCTTTGTCCTGGATGGTGTCGAGCTTCTTGACTGTTGTTGAAGCTGCACTCATCCAGGCCAGTGGAGAGTATTCCATCGGATGTTATAGTGGCGGTGGAGGAGAGAAAATTGATTGGGGAGGCTCAGTGCCAAAGGGTTATGGGGAACAGGCAGGAATTTGGACATGAGTCTAGGTTCGGATCGGTCATGGCCCTGTGGGTGGCGGAGCGGGCCCAGGGGCCATGTAGCCTGATCCTGCTCCTATTTCATGTGTCTAATTCTGTTAGATTCAGGAGATGGTTCAGTGATAGTAGGTTGGCGGTTAGGATCAGATCAGCCATGATATTATTGAATGGCGGAGCAGGCTCGAGGGGCCGATTGGCCTACTCCTGCTCCTATTTCTTATGTTCTTATGTTCTTATTCCTGCCTCTTAGAAGTCCACTAGCAAATGTATTCCTCCCCTCCATGCAGGGATCTTGGCCACCTGTCTCTTGACTGCCCCATCACATTTAGATGATGGCAAGGGGAAGGACTAGGGAAACTAACCAAGTTCCTTGCCCTGAACTGTTGACTCCCGCTGAGACCAGAAAAGGGATGGTGTGGCGGAGCCACCAGGGGATTCAGGACAATTGTATATAATTCCTTTAACAGCAATGTAGTGCAACCGGGGGCTACACCTTTAATGTGTCTGTTAACTGTACTATGGCTTCTTTCCTTTACTCCCCCTGATGATGTCATGCCGCCCGTCACATGATCCCCCAACGGCGGGAAGAACGTGATGACATCATGACGTCAGTGCTCGGAACCTTCTAGTAGTTCTAGAGAGGCTTTCAACCAGACCAGACCTATTTGCATTGTATCCAGCAGTTTACTGTACAACTTCGTTTGTTCATTAAATTTTATTGTTTTTGATTCTCTGCGTCGATCTCAATTCTTCAGCTAGGAACATCCGTTCCTACATTGGTGACCCCGATTTCTTCGAACAATTTTCATAGAAGTTACATCATGGACATGAACGCCATCACCCTCAAACTGCCGCAATTTTGGGAACAACAACCAGCCGCGTGGTTTTACCAGGCGGAAGCCCAATTTGCAATCCGGGGAGTAGTAGCGGATTTGACCCGTTATTATTACATGGTCCCCACCCTCGACAGCGCCACGGCCTCGCGGGTCATCAGCCTCCTCGGGAGTCCTCCGGACGATGGCAAGTACGAAGCTTTAAAAACACGGTTACTGCAGGTTTTCGGTCTGTCCAAGTCGGAGCGCGCTCGCAGACTTATCTCCATGCCCGGCCTTGGGGATTCAAAGCCATCAGAGCTCATGAGCCAGATGCTCATGCTCTTGGGCTCGGAATCAGAATGTTTTCTGTTCCAGGAATTGTTTCTCTGCCAGCTGCCAGAACCAGTACAGACAGTCTTGGCCAATTCCACGATCACAGGCTGTCCTGAACTCGCTGCAGAAGCGGATAAAATTTTCACCGTCACACAACAATGTTGTGCGGCCACGAGGCACCCATCCCCCACAAGAGCGAAGCCGATTCCTCCGCCAGCAGGCTGGTGTGCATACCACGCTCGTTCTGGCGTGAAAGCCTGATGCTGCCGTCCTCCCTGCAGTTTTTCCCCCAAAACAAAACCTACCTCAAACCAACGGTTTCTGAGCAGGGTGACAGGGCCTAAGGGACACGCCGGAGTTGCGATGGCCATCAGTTCCGCAGGGAAACTCCTTTATATCACAGACTCCCTGTCAGGTTGACGTTTTCTCTGTGATACTGGCTCCCAGTGCAGTATCCTACCAATGTCGAAGCTCGATCTTCAATCCGGCGGTCACGGTCCCTCCCTTGAGGCAGCCAATGGTGCGGCCATCCGCACGTTCGGAAAGCGTAGGGTCCAGTTAAGTTTTGGCGGCCAGCATTTCGTTTGGGAGTTCATCACGGCGGCGAAAGTCTCACAGGCCATCCTGGGGGCAGATTTTTTTTGCGCCAATGGTTTTCTCGTCGACGTCCGGCACTGCCGGTTAGTCAATGCATCCACCTTTCATTCGGTCCCCTGCCACCGCAGCACCGCTGTGTCTTGGTCAGTTGCCTGTGCAGTCCCATCTCCAGATGAGTTCTCTCGTCTTCTCGGTGAGTTTCCGGAGCTCACCAGGCCCACATTTTCTTCTTCAGTCACGAGGCACGGTGTGGCACACCACATTACCATGGCAGGAGCCCCAGTTTATGCACGGGCTCGAAGGCTGGAACCCGGTAAGCTCACAGCCGCAAAGGCGGAGTTCCATACCATGGAGCGCCTGGGAATTATTCGACGATCGAATAGTCCTTGGTCTTCACCATTTCACATCGTTCCTAAACCGGGTGGTGGATGGCGACCATGCAGTGACTACAGACGCCTGAATGAAGCTACAACTCCAGATCGGTACCCAATTCCTCACATACAGGATTTTTCAGCCCACCTGGCAGGGAATTCCATCTTTTCCAAAATAGACCTTGTCCGGGGGTATCATCAAGTGCCCGTTCATCCTCAGGACATCCCCAAAACCGCTGTCATCACACCTTTCAGGCTCTTTGAGTTCCTTCGTATGCCGTTTGGGTTGAAGAATGCAGCGCAAGCCTTCCAGCGTCTCATGGATTCTGTGTTGCGCGATCTGCCGCTCATCTTCGTCTACCTCGACGACATCCTCATCGCCAGTACTAGCAAGAAAGAGCACATTACGCACTTGCGTACCCTTTTTTCTCGTCTCAGCCAGCATGGCCTTATTATCAACCCGGCCAAGTGCCATTTTGGCTTACAAAGCATTGATTGGTTGGTGAGTATTTGGTTGGTGAGTATTTCTCTTTTTTTTTAAACTTTAACTCTGGTTTATAGTTTCTAAGGTCTCTCTGGCGTAGCAGGGACTGTTGGTAAACCAGTTAACTGTAGTGTAATTAGTGGGATTGATTGATTTAATTTAAATTCAATTAATTAAAGGGTAAGTCATGGCAGGACAGCCGGGCCCCGTGATCTGCTCCTCCTGCGATATGTGGGAAATCAGGGACACTTCCTGTGTCCCTGACAACTACATGTGCAGGAAGTGCATCCAGCTGCAGCTACTGACAGACCGCATTGCGGCGCTGGAGCTGCGATTGGACACATACTGGAGCGTTCACGATGCTCAGGACATCATGGATAGCACATTTACGGAGTTGGACACACTGCAGGTAGAGGTTGGACAGGAAGAAAGGGAACGGGTGACCAACAGGCAGAGAACTAGGCGCAGGCAGGTAGTGCAGGGCTCCCCTGTGGCCATCCCCCTCTCCAACAGATATACCACTTTGAGTACTGTTGGGGGGGATGGCTTATCAGAGGAAGGCAGCAGCAGCCAACTTCCTGGCACCAGGGGTGGCTCTGCTGCACAGAATGGGAGGAAAAAGAGGGGTAGAGCTATAGTAATAGGGGATTCAATTGTAAGGGGAATAGATAGGCATTTCTGTGGCCGCAAACGAGACTCCAGGATGGTGTGTTGCCTCCCTGGTGCAAGGGTCAAGGATGTCTCTGAGCGACTCCAGAACATCTTGGAAGGGGAGGGTGAACAGCCAGTTGTCGTGGCGCCAATGATATCGGTAAAAAACGGGATGAGGTCCTAAAAGCGGAGTATAGGGAGTTAGGAGATAAATTAAAAAACAGGACCTCAAAGGTAGTAATCTCAGGTTTGCTACCAGTGCCACGTGCTAGTCAGAGTAGAAATAGAAGGATACTTCAGATGAATACGTGGCTAGAGGAATGGTGCCAGGTGTTAAGTCTGTGTGTTATAGTGAGAATTACTACACAGACCACAAAAGTAAATTCAACAGGTCTTTACTGGTTGGAGGTCGGACTATACCGAATACAATATTATTACACTGTGCTTATATACCGGTGTGGTCACCACCGGTATTACGTATACAGCAGCCAAAGAAAGTAGTACCTTTCTTAAGGTGGACTAGGCTTAAGTTCTCTTAAGGTGGAACAGGTTACATACACCACAATCCTCCCTTTTTAGCTTAACAGTCATATCCCCAAATAAACATAACATATATACATATATAACTTCAGGTATAACAGTTCAAAGGTTCAGTCTCTCAGGAGGCTTTCTGATTCGGCTTGGATAACGCCTTTCAGTGGTCTCTGATTCTTGTTGTTGAGGTGCCTCCTCTAGTTGGTTGCCAATGTATTGGGTGTCATCATCATCAAATACATTCTCGGCCGAGGTAGATGCTTCAGGTTCATGAACGTCTTCCACAGCTGTCTCTGTCACAACCATGGGTTCGACCCTTGCTCTCGACTCTACCAGTTGATCCGCATGACGCCTTATCACATTATGACCAATATCTACGGTGTACATCAGAGGTCCTTGTCTGGCCCGGATTGTTCCGGACTGCCATTTGTCATTTCCATAGCCCCTTGCCATCACTGGTTGTCCTACGTCGAAAGTTCGAGTGGTCTTGCTGTTAATATGCCGAAACTGTTTGTTTTCCACTTCCCTCCACACATTTGGTTTTAACAAGTCCAACTTGGACCACAACCTCCTGTTATAAAACATCATAGCAGGACTTTGGTTAGTCACGGCATGATCGGCGTTTCTATATGACATCAGGAACTTATCGACCTTGTGTTGCAGCGGAATCTGATCATCATTCATGGCCTTAATAGCCTTTTTGAATGTCTGGACAAATCTTTCAGCCAACCCGTTTGTCGCCGGATGATATGGGGCAGAGGTATAATGTTTAACTCCATTCTTCTTTAAGAATTGTTGGAATTCTTCCGATACAAACTGTGGTCCGTTGTCCGAACAGATCTGTTCTGGCAATCCGTTCCTTGCGAATATTGTTCTTAACACCGCAATTGTCTTTTCTGAAGTAGTGGTATTCATCTTGATGACTTCTGGCCATTTGGAATGTGCATCCACCGCGATTAGGAACATGGAGTCCATGAATGGACCAGCAAAGTCAATGTGTACGCGTTGCCATGGGGCTGAAGGCCATTCCCATGGGTGTAGCGGTGCTATCGGAGGTGCATTTTGCACTTTTTGACACCCAGCGCAGCTTTTCGTTAACTCCTCAATCTGTTGGTCAATACCAGGCCACCATACATAAGCCCTAGCAAGACTTTTCATTTTAACTCCTCCCAGATGACCTTCATGTAGTTCTTTTAAAACTCTTTCCCTTAACTTGGGAGGAATAATCACTCTTGTCCCGTACATCAAAGTACCATGGCAGACGGACAGCTGGTCTCGCCTTGCCGAGAATGCCGGTAACAGAGGATCACCCCGTGTTGGCCATCCTTTCACTGTCACCTCGTAGACTCTGGACAGTGTCGGGTCGTTCCTGGTTTCTCTTTCAATACTTGCGTTGGTGACAGGTAAACACTCGATAATGGTCAAATGAAATAACTCAACAGGGTCAACTTCCGTCGTGTCTTCATCTTCAGGTAGTGGCAGGCGCGACAGGCCATCAGCATTGCCATGCTGTTTCGTACCTTTGAATTCTATCTGATATTGATGTGCCCCTAAGAAAAGAGACCATCTCTGGAGACGCTGTGCTGTCATCACCGAAACACCCTTCTTAGGGTTAAAAATGGACACCAACGGTTGATGGTCCGTCAGAAGTGTGAATTTTTGGCCCTGTAGATAATGATTAAACTTCTTCACTCCCCATACAAGGCTAAGGGCCTCCCTATCGATCTGCGCATAGTTGCACTCAGCGGAGGTCAATGATCTGGATGCAAACGCGACTGGCCTTTCCGTGCCATTTGGCAATTTATGTGAGAGTACTGCCCCAATACCATATGGAGAAGCATCACAAGCCAACCGAATAGGCAGTGTCGGGTTGAAGTGAGCCAACACTTCCTCTGAGGTGATCAATTTTTTGCTTTTGCGAAATGCCTTCTTACAGTTTTCGCCCCAGTCCCATGGTACCCCTTTCTGTAAAAGAGCGTTCAACGGATGCAGCACCGTGGATAGATTTGGCAGAAATTTATGGTAGTAGTTAATTAATCCTAGAAACGACCTCAACTGAGAGACATTCTCCGGAGCGGGAGACTTTACAACTGCCGCTATCTTGTCAGGAGACTGATGAAGCCCTTCCCGGTCAATGACATGACCACAGTACGAGATCCACTTCTGGAAGAACTCACATTTCTGCCGATTTACCCTAATCCATACTCTTTCAGTCTGTTGAGCACCAGTTCCAAGTTAGCGAGATGCTGTTCATCACCATCACCTGTGATCAGAATGTCGTCCAGGTAACATTGTGTGCCTGGAATTCCCTGTAATACCTGCTCCATGGCCCTCTGCCAAATTGCTGGAGCCGATGCCACACCAAAAACCAGCCTATTGTACCGGTACAACCCTCGATGTGTGTTGATCGTGAGGTATTGGCGTGACTCTTCTTCAACCTCCATCTGCAAGTACGCCTGCGCCAGGTCTATCTTGGTGAAGTGTTTCCCGCCAGACAGTGAAGCGAAAATATCCTCAATCCGTGGAAGCGGATACTGCACCGTGTGAAGCACCGGATTAACGGTGATCTTGAAATCTCCACAGATGCGAAGCTTCCCTGGATCTCCTGGCTTATTGTTCGCAGGACGTTTCATAACGGGAACAATGGGTGTAGCCCACTCACTCCAATCTACTTTAGACAGTACCCCTGAACGTTCTAGTGCTTCCAGCTCCGCTTCAACCGCAGGTCGTATTGCATAGGGTACCGGTCTGGCTTTAAAAAATTTTGGTTGTGCATGTTCATCAATCTTGATGTTTGCCGTGATTCCTCTCAGTGTTCCCAATCCCAGCTGGAACACCTCTTTAGCCTCATCCAATATTCTGGACAATCGTTTAGGTTTGACAGCTGTTTCCCCGGAATCTACCGTTAGTGCTTTCAAGGAGTGCCAGTCCATATTCATTTTCCTAATCCACTCCCGTCCTAGTAGTGGTGGACCTCCTTCAGGTAGCACATATAAGTCCATTACTTGGCTTCCTTCGCCCTTGTGGACCACTTCTACCTCTATTTTTCCGATGGGGTACACTCTTTGCCCCGTGTACGTTTTCAATATAATCTCCGTATCCTGTAAGGGAATATGTTGGAATAACCTTCTGTAATCTTTCTTATTCATGACCGTCAATGCCGATCCAGTGTCCAATTCCATTTTTACTTGGACTCCTGCTACCTTAAGAGTGACCCAAATTGTCTGGAGGTCTGTATCCTTACCAACGTTGTGTATTCTTAAGCTATCCAGTTCATTACTGCTAGCGTCTGAATCTGACTTCTGTTCAGTCAAACTGTTTTTTGTCACCTTGTGTACCTTTGCATATTTTCCTTGCGGTGACTTTTTATTGCTGGTCTTCTTTCCTGACCGGCATACTTTAGCTATGTGGCCAAACCTGCCACACATTCTGCATTCTTGGTTTTTAAACCAACACTGGTTCTGATCATGCGTTGTCTTTCCACAATGATAACATTTGACAGAACTCAAACCCAATTTGTTTGTACCTAGTTCCGGTGGCCGTAGCTGCATTACTGCCGTGCCTCTCGCTGCGGCCTTGTGTGCTGCTGCCATAGTGACCGCCTTCTCGAGAGACAGCTCATTCTCCTCGAGCAGTCGCCTTTGTGTATCCTGTTTAAATAAACCACACACAAATCTATCTCGAAGTGCCTCTGTCAGTCCCGTTCCAAACTGACAATATTTTGCTAGCTTACGTAATTCCATCAAATATTCAGCATTGCTTTCATTTTGCAGCTGTCTTCTATCGTAAAATTTAAATCGTTCCGCTAGCATCAGCGGCGTGGGGCTAAGATGATTTTTCAGGACAGTAACAATCTGTTCGAACGTCTTATCCATCGGTTCATCTGGTGATAACAGGTGTTTCAATTGCCCGTATGTCTTCGCACCCATTAAGTTTAGTAATGTTAGTGCTTTATCTGTCTCAGGAATTTTATTTGCCTTACAATAGTTTTGTATGCGTTCTACATACATAGCCCAGTCTTCTATATCACTGTCGAAGGCATTAATGTTCCCATGTTTAGGCATCGTAGCAATTTATCGTATTTTTAATGTTATCTAAGATGGCGGCTTCCCGCTCTTGCCGTCATCCTCCGCCCACAAAATGGCAGTTTTCCCGCGCTTGGCGGTCTTCACCCGTCCCCCGACGCTGTCTCCGCTTCACCGCGGCTCTCGCGCCTTCAGTTTCCCCAGACGCTGCGCCTTTAGCCCGAATGCAGCCCTTATCTCCGGTCGCGATCGATGTCCCGCGCTGCGCCTCTCGCTCGAAAGCGGCCCGGCCCTTATCTCTGGTCGCGATCGACCTCACCGCCCTTATTCCTCCGTCTTCCCAGCCCCGTCTGTACAGCCAACGCGGTTGACTTTCTGTCGCGTTGCTGCCCGGCTTACCCACCACGAGGTAGTAGAAGAAGCTGACAGTCGCTGATGGAGGCTTCGAGGTCAGGATGTCTTCTGCACTCCGGTTGCTCGATGCCTGCCGCTCGACATGTCTTCCCATATGTGATGAGGGTGGAAACCTCTCTTCGACGTCCTGTCTGTGGACGAAGTCGCCGTGGAAATTACTGCAGCAGGGTAAGAATCAGACTCGTCGCCACTGTTAAGTCTGTGTGTTATAGTGAGAATTACTACACAGACCACAAAAGTAAATTCAACAGGTCTTTACTGGTTGGAGGTCGGACTATACTGAATACAATATTATTACACTGTGCTTATATACCGGTGTGGTCACCACCGGTATTACGTATACAGCAGCCAAAGAAAGTAGTACCTTTCTTAAGGTGGACCAGGCTTAAGTTCTCTTAAGGTGGAACAGGTTACATTCACCACACCAGGGGGAGGGATTCAAGTTCCTGGGACATTTGAAACGGTTCTGGGGGAGGTGGGACCAGTTCAAACCGGACGGTTTGCACCTGGGCAGGGCTGGAACCAATGTCCTAGGGGGAGTGTTTGCTAGTGCTGTGGGGGAGGGTTTAAACTAAAATGGCAGGGGGTTGGGAACCTGAGCAGGGATACAGAGGAAAGGGAAACAAGGATAAAAGCAAAAGGTAGGAAGGAGAAAAACAAAAGTGGCAGTCAGAGAAATCAACGGTTTAAATCAAACATGGCCACAGTAAATAATAATTCTAATAGGTCTAAGAGCGTTAAAAAAACAAGCCTGAAGTCTTTGTGTCTTAATGCGAGGAGCATTTGTAATAAGGTGGATGAATTGGCTGCGCAAATAGAAGTAAACAAATACGATTTGGTTGGGATTACGGAAACGTGGCTCAAGGAAGGCCAGGACTGGGAACTCAACATCCAGGGGTATTCGATATTCAGGAAAGATAGGCAAAAAGGAAAGGGAGGTGGGGTAGCATTACTGGTTAAAGAAGGGATTAACACAATTGTAATGAAGGATATTAGCTCTGATGAGGTGGAATCTGTATGGGTAGAATTGAGAAATACTAAAGGGAAAAAAACGTTAGTGGGAGTGGTTTATAGACCTCCAAACAGTAAGGCGGAGGTTGGGGATGGCATTAAAAGAGAAATTAAAGAAGCGTGCAATAAGGGCACAGCAGTCATCATGGGTGACTTTAATCTACATATAGATTGGGCCAACCAAATGAGTAACAATACTGTGGAGGCGGAATTCCTGGAGTGTTTACGGGATGGTTTCCTGGACCAATATGTCGAGGAACCAACCAGAGATCAGGCCATCTTAGACTGGGTATTATGTAACGAGAAAGGATTAATTAGCAATCTTGTTGTAAGAGGCCCCTTGGGTCGGAGCGATCATAATATGATCGAATTCTTCATTAAGATGGAGAATGAAGCAGTTGACTCGGAGACTAGGGTCCTCAATTTAAATAAAGGAAACTATGATGGTCTGAGGAGCGAGTTGGATAGGATTGATTGGGGAATGGCACTCAAAGGGTTGACGGTGAATAGGCAATGGCAAACATTCAAAGACCGAATGGATGAACTACAGAATTTGTTCATCCCAGTTTGGCATAAAAATAAAACAAAAACGGTGACCCAACCGTGGCTAACAAGGGAAATTAGGGATAGGATAAGTTCCAAGGAGAGGGCATATAAATTGGCCAGAAAAAGCAATAATCCTGAGGATTGGGTGCAGTTTAGGATTCAACAAAGGAGGACAAAGGGATTAATTAAGAAAGGGAAAATAGAATATGAGAGTAAGCTTGCAGAGAACATAAAAACTGACTATAAAAGCTTTTATAGATATGTGAAGAGAAAAAGATTGGTGAAGTCAAGCGTAGGTCCCTTGCAGTCAGAATCGGGGGAATTTATAATGGGGAACAAAGAAATGGCAGACCAACTAAATACATATTTTGGTTCTGTCTTCACAAAGGAGGACACAAATAACCTCCCAGAGATGCCGGGGAACATAGGGTCTGATGAAAGAGTGGAACTAAAAGAAATCAGTATTTGTAGGGAAATGGTGTTAGGAAAATTGATGGGACTGCAGGCCGATAAATCCCCAGGGCCTGATAATCTACATCCCAGGGTACTTAAGGAAGTGGCCCTAGAAATAGTAGACGCATTGCTGGTCATCTTCCAGAACTCGATAGACTCTGGAACGGTACCCATGGATTGGCGGGTAGCTAATGTTACCCCACTATTCAAAAAAGGTGGTAGAGAAAAGGCGGGGAATTATAGACCGGTAAGCTTGACATCAGTAGTGGGGAAAATGCTAGAGTCCATTATAAAAGGTGTAATAGCAGAGCACTTGGAAAGCAGTGACTGGATCGGACAAAGTCAACATGGATTTACAAAAGGTAAATCATGCTTGACTAATCTACTGGAATTTTTTGAGGATGTAACTGGTAAAATAGATAAGGGAGAACCAGTGGATGTGGTGTATTTGGACTTTCAGAAGGCTTTCGATAAGGTCCCGCATAAGAGATTAGTGTGCAAAATTAAGGCACATGGGATTGGGGGCAAGGTATTGACTTGGATAGAGAACTGGTTGGCGGACAGAAAGCAAAGAGTTGGAATAAACGGGTCGTTTTCCGAGTGGCAGGCAGTGACTAGTGGGGTACCGCAAGGATCGGTCCTAGGACCCCAGCTGTTCACAATATATATTAATGATCTGGACGAGGGAATTGGATGTAATATCTCCAAATTTGCAGACGACACAAAGCTGGGTGGGAGGATATGCTGTGAGGAGGATGTCGTGAAACTCCAGCACGATTTGGACAGGTTGGGTGATTGGGCAGAAACATGGCAAATGCACTATAATGTGGATAAATGTGAGGTTATCCACTTTGGTGGCAAAAACAGGAAGGCAGATTATTATTTGAATGGTAATAGATTGGGAGAAGGGGAAGTGCAAAGAGACCTGGGTGTTCTTGTACACCAGTCGCTGAAGGTAAGCATGCAGGTGCAGCAGGCGGTTAAGAAGGCAAATGGTATGTTGGCCTTCGTTGCAAGAGGGTTCGAGTACAAAAACAAGGATGTCTTGCTGCAGTTGTACAGGGCCTTGGTGAGACCACACCTTGAGTATTGTGTGCAGTTTTGGTCGCCTTACCTGAGGAAGGACGTTCTTGCCATGGAAGGAGTGCAGCGAAGATTCACCAGGCTGATACCTGGGATGGCAGGAATGACGTATGAGGAGAGATTGTGTCGATTGGGCTTATACTCACTGGAGTTTAGAAGATTGAGAGGGGATCTCATCGAAACCTATAAAATTCTGTCAGGCCTGGACAGACTAGATGCAGGAAGAATGTTTCTGATGGCCGGGGAGTCCAGAACCAGGGGTCATAGTCTAAGGATAAGGGGTAAGCCATTTAGGACTGAAATGAGGAGGAATTTCTTCACCCAGAGAGTGGTGAACCTGTGGAATTCTCTGCCACAGAGGGCGGTGGAGGCCAGTTCATTAAGTATATTCAAGAAAGAGTTGGATATATTTCTTAAGGCTAAAGGGATCAAGGGATATGGGGAGAAGGCAGGGACAGGGTACTGAATTTGGATGATCAGCCATGATCTCATTGAATGGCGGAGCAGGCTCGAAGGGCCGAATGGCCTACTCCTGCTCCTATCTTCTATGTTTCTATGATTTTCTGGGACACAGAATCAGCTCAGAAGGCACCATTCCGCTGGCTACGAAGGTGGAGGCAGTTACCTCGTTCCCGCGTCCTCAGACCGTCAGGGCTCTCCAAGAATTCCTGGGGATGGTCAATTTTTATCATTGTTTCGTCACCAAGGCGGCCCTGTTAATGCGACCTTTGTACGAGGCTCTAAGAGGTAAATCGGGTAATGACCCCATCAGCTGGGCACCCCAGATGGACCAGGAGTTCCTCAACACTAGGGACACTTTGGCTGATGCGACCATGGTCTTCTTCCAGGTGCAACCATCGCCCTTACCACAGATGCATCTGACTATGCCATCAGGGCAGTGCAGGAGCAATTGGTCAATGGCATGTGGCAACCACTGGCTTTCTTCAGCCGCCAATTGCGAAAAAATGAACGCAAATACATTACCTTTGATAGGGAGTTGTTGGCACTTTTCCTGGCCATCCGCCATTTTCGCTTCTTACTGGAAGGACGCCCATTCAGGGCTTTCGTAGACCACAAGCCACTTACGTTTGCCATGGCCAAGACAGCGGAACCATGGTCGGCTCGGCAACAACGTCATCTTACGTTCATATCAGAATTTACAACAGACATACAACATGTGTCTGGCAAGGACAACCTGGTGGTGGATTGTCTCTCCCGTGCCCCAGTCCACGCAGTCCACTTGGGAATCGACTATGTTGGTTTGGCAGAAGAACAGAAGGCAGACCCTGAAGTGCAGGCATACCGGACCACACCTTCCAGCTTACAAGTGGCTGATGTCAGTTTTCAGGCCGCAGGGACCACACTCCTTTGCGACATCTCGATGGGAGTCCCCCGACCAATTGTACCAGTCGAATGGCGCAGGAGAGTTTTCGACGCAATCCACGGTTTGTCGCACCCTGGTATGAGGGCTTCACAACGACTCATGTCAAAGAAGTTCGTCTGGAAAGGCATGCATCTCGACGTCCGTGACTGGACCAATACCTACGTGAGTTGCCAGAAGTCCAAAATCCAACGCCATGTTAAGGCCCCAGTGGCCACTTTTCCAGTTCCAGAGCGTCGATTCGACCATGTTCACATGGACCTGGTTGGCCCTCTCCCTTCTTCTTGTGGTTTCACTCATCTCCTCACCGTGGTAGACTGCACCACCCGGTGGCCAGAGGCAATTCCTTTGGTTGCCACTACAGCGGCGGACGTTTCCAGAGCCTTCATCTTGTCATGGGTGGCTCGGTTCGGGGTACCGGCCGACATCTCCTCCGACCGAGGACCTCAATTTACCTCAGAGCTTTGGAATGCCATGGCTCAGGGTTTGGGTACCAAGCTTCATCGCACCACCGCCTATCATCCACAGGCAAATGGTCTGTGCGAGAGATTTCACAGGTCCCTTAAAGCTGCACTGCGTGCTAGTCTTCGTGGGACTGGTTGGGTGGACAGGCTCCCTTGGGTGCTGCTGGGTCTTCGCACGGCTCCTAAGGACGACCTGCAATCTTCTTCAGCAGAACTGGTTTACGGCCAACCACTCAGAGTTCCTGGCAATTTTTTTCCGCCTCACACGGAGCCCTGGTCCGCAGCTCAGCAGCTCATCAGCCACCAAGAGGCGGCTAAGAATTTCATCCCAGTGCCTACGCCTCATCACGACCTGCAGCGCTCCCATGTCCCGGTGGAACTTAAGAGCGCTGAATACGTTTTCATTCGTCAAGATGCTCACAGAGACCCGCTCAAACTGCCTTACACTGGTCCGTTCCGCGTCATCTCGTCAGGTGACAAGTCTTTCACAGTCGACGTCAGCGGTAAGCCTGACCACATCTCCATCGACCGGTTAAAACCGGCTCATCTGGATCTGAGCGAGCCAGTTTTCACCGCTCAGCCGCCTCGTCGTGGCCGTCCACCGTCGACCGTCAGTCCAGTACAGCCACAGTCAGCCGCTGGGTCGCCCGTACCTGTCTCATCGGGTCAACCACAGCCAGCCACTTCTTCTCCTATGCCTGCGGCACCATCCCAACCATGGCCAACTGCCAGTTCATCTTCTAGCACTCTGTTCCAGTTGCCAGAGTATCGCAGTCGGTCGGACAGACTCGTCAGACCCCCTTCTCGTCTTACCTTTTCTGCTAAAGGCAATTCTGGGGGGCGCATGTGGCGGAGCCACCAGGGGATTCAGGACAATTGTATATAATTCCTTTAACAGCAATGTAGTGCAACCGGGGGCTGCACCTTTAATGTATCTGTTAACTGTACTATGGCTTCTTTCCTTTACTCCGCATGATGACATCATGCTGCCCATCACGTGATCCCCCAATGGCGGGAAGAATGTGATGACGTCATGACGTCAGTGCTCGGAACCTTCTAGCAGTTCTAGAGAGGCTTTCAACCAGACCAGACCTATTTGCATTGTATCCAGCAGTTTACTGTACAACTTCGTTTGTTCATTACATTTTATTGTTTTTGATTCTCTGCGTCGATCTCAATTCTTCAGCTAGGAACCTCCGTTCCTACAATGGTGGTATTTGTTACAGAAGCTACAGGAAAGTCGACAAAGGAACAGAATGAAAGAAAGTCCGTGCTGCTGGCCACCTCCCCCATCCGCGAGCAGTCCTCAAGCCAGCAGCCTATAGTTAGGCTTTTCCCAAACTATTTGAGACAAAGATGTTTACCTTCTTCAGGTGGCTTGAGCCCCTTTAAATATAGCTGGTCCTTCTTTTGGTGCTGCAGTGTGCTCCAATGCAGCACCACCATATCTTTCCTATTGCCAAAGCTGGGCTCCATCTGTGAACTGGAAATCCTGCTGAGAGCCCACATTGCATCGTTAATGTGGCCTGACCCAGGAAAATGGGTCAGAGTCATGGCACAGTCTGAGCAGCATACAGAAGTCCTGCACAAACCTACTTCCAGCAGCAAAATTGTCCCGGAAGAAAACTTTGCCCCAGCAAGAGACAAATAGAAGTTAGTTGGAAATTTTTCTTGAAGAAAGATTTCAGTGCAGATTTTTCTCTTTAGTGCTTGAGCAGAGCACATAATGGAAAATCAGATGGGGAGAATCGCACGGCCATAATGGAGCCTGTCAATATTATGTGGTAAGGGAACCAACACAGGGAAGTAACCTACTTGGCTTCATCTTTACCAATTTAATTATCACAGACATTTATGTCCACTATAGTATTGCTAAGAGCGACCACTGCAACAAGGACTTTGACACTACTTTGCTAAGTGGGCAAACTATGGACAGATCTAGCAGCCTAATACTGGGCATCCATGAGGCATTGTGAACCATCAACAGCAAAACCTTATGCTACCACAATCTGCAGACTCATAGTCCAACATGTCCCTCACTTTTCCATTACCGTCAAGTTTGAAGAACTCCAATTCCATGGGCGTGTAGAGTATATGCTCAGAGCAAAATCAAGCATACCTTAGATACGGATACCAATCTAGTGAAGCTACAACACAGAACTATCTGCATATTAAACACAGAATGGGAGCATGTTATACACAAAGCTAAGCAGTCCCAACCAACGGAACAGAACAAAGTGGTGATGAATGATGGTGAACAATGAGGCACTCTCTATGCTGAACCATGGCAGAGCCCAGCATGTGGGTGCAAGAGACAAGGCTGAAGTTTTTCTTGCAACCACATCATGTAACACCACCTTCACTTCAGCAGCCATAAAACAATGAGTGCTGGGCAGCTTTGTCACTTACCTGCAGACATTTGCCTACAACTTAGGTTTCCTTTCCCTTCATTTTTGCCTGTAACTACTTGGTCCCTAACCCTTCAGCCTTGGTAAAGGCACTGATGGGTTGCAATGCCTTTTGAGACTTAACAAAAGGTTTTCAAAATTTTTGTCACCCTACAGTGACATAACCATTGTCGCTTTCTTCACATGCTGCCTGTACCTATTCAAATCTGCTTGTAAAAGTAGGCTAATGAGGTGACCTCAGAGAATTGGGTGCAAGCAGCACACTTCCATTTGAGCCCATTTAAAAACTTCTATCCATATGGGTCTAGACTATACCAACATCAGAAAGACTATGATCTAATCTTTTAATTCACAGGAGCTGGGCATTTTGCCACATGACCAAAAATTAGATTTTTTTCCTCACTCTTCCACAAATTTCTGGAATTGTGAGTTGATAATGGGGCATCTGGAAGCTAGGTGAATGACAGGAATAAGAGTCTATCTCCTTAACTGGTGAAATTTAAGGATAGCAAAAGAAACAGGAGTGACAGAGAAGGAAATAGCGTGAAGTAGAGTCAAATTAGATACATAAAGAGAAATAAAGAGAGGGAAAGAAAGATTGGAATAAGAGAGAGAGATAAGAACATACGAACATAAGAACATAAGAAATAGATGCAGGAATAGGCCACTTGGCCCCTCGAGCCTGCTCCGCCATTCAATAATATCATGGCTGATCTTCTACCTCAACTCCACTTTCCTACATTATCCCCATATTCCTTGATTCCCTTAATATTCAAAATGTTATTGATCTCTGTCTTGAATATACTCAACGACTGAGCCTCCACAGCCCTCTGGGGTAGAGAATTCCAAAGATTCACCACCATCTGAGTGAAGAAATTCCTCCTTATCTCAGTCCTAAATGGCTGACCTCTTATTCTGAGACTGTGACCACTGGTTCTAGACTCCCCAGCCAGCGGAAACATCCTCCCTGCATCTACCCTGTCAAGCCCTGTAAGAATTTTGTATGTTTCAATGAGATCACCTCACATTTTTCTAAACTCTAGAGAATATAGGCCTAGTTCTCTCAATCCCCCCATCCCCCATCACAACTTACATTCCCATCTAGCTTTGTATCATCAGCAAACTTGGATATATTACATTTGGTCCCCTCATCCAAATCATTGATATAGATTGTGAATAGCTGAGGCCCAAGCACTGATCCTTGCGTTATCCCACAAGTTACAGCCAGCCAACCCAAAAATGACCCGTTTATTCCTACTCTCTGTTTTCTGTCCATCAACCAATCCTCAATCCATGCTAGTATATTACCCCCAATCTCATGAGCCCTAATTTTGTTTAATAACCTCTTGTGTTGCACCTTATTGAATGCCTTCTGAAAATCCAAATACACCACATCCACTGGCTCCCCCTTATCTATTCTGCTGGTTACAACCTCAAAAAACTCTAACAGATTCGTCAAACACGATTTCCCTTTCAGAAATCCATGTTGACTCTGCCCAATCCTATTATTATTTTCTGAGTGCCCTGTTACTAAGTCCTTAATAATAGATTCTAGCATTTTCCCTACTACTGATGTCAGGCTAACTGGTCTGTAGTTCCCCATTTTCTCTCTCCCTCCTTTCTTAAATAATGGGGTTACATTTGCTACCTTCCAGTCAGTGGGAACTGTTCTAGAATCTATGGAATTTTGGAAAATGACAACCAATGCATCCACTATCTCTATAGCCACCTCTTTTAAGACCCTAGGATGTAGGCCATCAGGTCCAGGAGATTTATCGGCTTTCGGTCCCGTTAATTTCTCCAGTACTATTTTTTTACTAATACTAATTTCTTTCAGTTCCTCATTCTCGCGAGACAGAAAGGATAATTAAGAAAAAAAAGATTTCAAATTTAAAAAACCTTTAGGAGCAATTTACTACCTGCAGAAATGAGACTCCACAGTTTGAATTGTTCCCTATTTGGGCCAGGGAGCTTGAGTGGCATTGCAGGAACATAAATATTGTCATTTAATGGTCCTTACATCTTTAAATAACAGCACTCATATTCTGTGGTGAGTTTAATTTGTATTTACTGTGTGAATGCAGCAATTTCTTGGCGCTCATGGGGAGATTGAGGGTGAGTCGCCACTTTTGTGAGGCTAATGGTGAAACGGCACAAATCGTCCTACAATTTGTGGTGATTCGCAACTCATGGGGTATCTCAAATTGTTTTTTTTTTAACACACTAATAACAACCTGCACATTTAACCTGCCATTATTTTCCCAACAAATTCTGGGCCAATGTCACTCTTCACTCAACACTCCAGCACATCAGTGTCTTTCTGAAAGTACGATGCCCAAAATTACACATGTGGTCTGACCAATGATCTATGTAGAATTGGAACCCCTTCTTTTGGATTATTGTCAAATATCATTAAAGTAGATTATAGTAATAACTGATTGAATGCTGCTACTTAGAGCTACAATTTAAAAAATGAAATGGGCAAATTTAAGTATTAAAACAATTAAGATTGTCAAAAAGTTTCACTTGTTGTGGAATCCAATATTTATATTACTTCAGCTTTCCTGTGTGAGATTAGAATGTCAGGCGCACACGGCATTATGCATTAGGGGATTTTTTTGTTGCCTTGTCCCAGTAGGAAACCTGTGTTACCCATGCACAACGTGGCCTAATAGTGCCAATTCCAATAGATAAAAAACCATCCAAATATTGCTTTTAAAGCTTACGTTCTTGAAAGGATGTGAAAAGCATCTGGAAGTGACTGCTCCGGCTGCCCTCATCAGCCCACATGCGAATGACGCCAAGCCCCGTGCGAAGCATCAAGTCATTGGCCACGGTGCTGCAGAACTTGGCTTTCAGACCCTCCACCGCGCTGCTTCCATCATAGATTGCCACAAAATTTCGCTTGCACTCATTTGAATTCGCCATCTCGTAGTCAAGAAATCTCAAGTAGATCTAATGGGAGAAAGAAAAATACTGATTCACATAAGCCTCCTAACTAAAATTCTTCAAAGTTAACCAAGGAGTGTGTGTTGGCCACTGATCAAACAGCTTTGATCTAATACTAAAGCAATACTGAAGCTTTACCAAACTGAGGAGATGCTGGATAACTGAAAGAATGGACCAAAGGCTAATTCCATCGGGCATTCACCCTGTTCTCATTTGCCAAAATACTACTTGCAGAGCTCATAATTCCTATTCTCTCTCATCTTAAAGGCATTTGTCCCATATTTACCAGTATTTAAATAAAATAAATTCAGTGGTTATATAGCTCTTCTATTGATTCCCCCCACTGTCTGTGGGTTAACTGAATCAGATAATGTCACAATGATATTGTCAAAATGCAGTAGAATCTGCTTAGTGCAATCACCCAAAGCAATTCCCAATCGGACCACACTAACCAGTTAATAAGACGAACTCAATTAATCGTTTTGTAGAAAAATTCAATCGCAGTTGTCTAATCTGAACCAATTAATGACTTAAAACACAGTCTCAAAGACTTCATCTGATAAAATGCAATCGTATACATTATCATTGCAACCACTATTAATCGATTGTTCCTCATTTCTATTTTTTAAATATTCTTAAATCTCTGCTTACATTCAAGCGTTGGGTAGCTCAGCTGCTTGAGTGTAATTTGTTGCTTTGAATCACCCAGCCTTTCATCCTTTGAGGCCCATAGAATGAATCTTACATCTCAGGATGTGGAGAGAAAACAGGAGATTGCAAACAGTAATACAAAATCAAAATACAGCAGATACTGGAAATCTGAAACAGAAACAGAAAATGCTGGAAATACTCAGCAGGCCAGGCAGCATCTGTGGAGACAGAAACAGAGTTAACGTTTCAGGTCGATGACAAAAAGTTAATTCTGTTTCTCTCTCCACAGATGCTGCCAGTGGCAAACAGTGCTTGCCACACTGTCACAGTAATTATATTGGCTGCTCAGCATTAAAAAAATATGGATCAGTATAGTACAGAATAGACATCAATGTCTTATGGGCATTTTCATTCTTTTGCTTAGATTCTCCACAAGCCACACACCATTTTCCAGTCAACCTGTGGAGAGATAGCCCGAATCCAGACTGTATTCAACACTGGGTACACCTGGCTAATGTCCCAGCAGAGCCTGGGGAATCAACAGCAACATTTATGGCACTAGTGCCCACACTACTTCATTGACAGTTCCTTTTCACTTCACTTACAACACTCATCGTTACAAACTTGTGGGGACCAGTGACACAAGTTGAAAGTTTCCTTTACTGGCTAACAAGATATTTGTAATAACAGGGTTTATATTAATGCGGTTCCATTTACTTAGATTATTTGGGGGGCACAATGACATGAGAAGAATATGAATATTTTATTTTGGGTCACTTAAGATGGGGAGAGGGTGCTAATTACATGGTCCAATTGGTCTGATTCATATAATAAAAAGGTGTCTCTTTTCAAAATATTGGGCCTGAATTTGTGATCAGAGGCTTCCCGCAGGCGGATGCCTCCGATCATCAAATTTTCTACGCTTTTACCTGGTGGTCTGGGAAATACGGAGGCTTGCAACCGCTGGGCCTCTCCTGATAGAAATGCATAGAGGCCCTCGTATCCCAGGGACGCATGTGGTTCGCAAGCGCCCCTGGGATCACATGGGCCAGCCCAACCAATGAAAGAAGGGAATCCCCATTCATACTTTGACAGTTCTGTACATACGGAGCTGTCAAAAGTATAAATGGCAATGACTTAAAAAATACACAAACACATGAAATTAATTAAAAAAAAATTAAATATATAAAATTAATTAAAGTGGCATTTAATTAAATATTTTAAACAAAAATTAATTTTTTAAATATGTTTTAACGGGGCTAAAAAATAAACTTACCTTACTGGACAGGGTTTTTAATGTAGAAGTGAGTGATAACATTTTATTTTTCTATTTTTTAAAACTCTTATGCTGGTACCAGGCGTAAGAATTCCACAGCCTTTCAGCGGGCGGAAGTTGGGCAAATAGCGCAACTCTCGACCCGCCGAGGCCCTTTTCCCAGGGATGCGGAGGATTCTTGACAGATCGCAAGTTCCGGGTTTCAGCGCATGCGCTACGCATGCCTAAACCTGGCATTTGCGTGGTCCCTACGGGCATGTGCGCACCTCGTACACATCCGTAGGGGTCACAAAATACAGCCCATTAACTAAACAATGCTGTAAACAATTATATGGTCAATTGAAATCAATGGCCAAATGAGGGTCCATTTCAAGCTGATCAGCTGCCAGTATTTGAATATGTATGAGTGAAGCTGCAAACGTGTTACCTATTCAATATTCATGGTGTAAATTACTTCCTTACTACGTGCATAACATCAATTACATGTAGTGTACAGAGTGCCTATTGACACCACTGTGTCAGCCAAAGAGTTGCAATGTGTCAGCCAATGAGTTGGAGGTGGGAATGATTTACAGCGAACAGTCTATTTTACAGCAAACAAAGTCTATTTACAGTGTCTATTTAAAAGGAGTCTCTGTGAACTGCAGCAAACAGAACTCATGACCGAAACTGCAGCAACTTCTCCCAATAAAAGCAGGGTGATTTCTCCAGAAAAATGCAGTGAGTTGAGGATGGTTACATAACACAAATTAAGTGCATAAAATCAGTCCCAGTCACTTACAGTAGTGCGGTTCCCAGGCATGATTGACGGGGGAATTACCCAATCAGCTCCGTCCTGGCTAGGAATAGTGGTGTCACTATATGCAGCTGAGGGTAGCGTCCCTCCCCCCACCACCTCTGATATCAGTCCCGAGATTGGTCACACAAGCTCAGGTCCAGAAACAGCAAACAGCTCCACAGCTAATCAACCAGCACAGAAACTGAAATACAGTCGGGAACAGAAAAGATGGAACACACTGGTGCTGCTCTCAGCAGGATAGCCATCATAAGCACGAGAATATGTTACTCAACCCATCTCCAATCTCTCCCCCACAGACTGCAGCAGATATTTTGGGTCCCTCCAGCTACCTGGAAACCACAAAGAAACCTTCAATCCTTGTGTAAGAAGACAAAATCCTCCTGCACCGCAACTGCTCCAGGCCCAGATTGCATCAGCAAGGAAAGCACATCCAGTCTGAACCACTCCTTCCTTGTGGAGGACTCTCCACGCATCACTGACCTCAGGAACTTTCAGACGTGGACCCCATCACCTCTACAAGACAGTGGCCTAGAAATTGAGTTTTGGCGCAGCCAGGGCTTTAGCGCCGGAAGTTAGTGCCGGAGCTAAGTCGCGCTGGTCGGGCCCAAAATTCACCAATTCTGCACCCAAACGGCTGCCGGCGCTGCTGCGAGCTGTTTGCGCCTGAAAACTGGCGCTACGCGCTGAATATCGGCGCTATTCCGGCGCTGCGGCGCCCGCTGCGGTGCGGCAGGTTCGGGAAGTGCAGGCCTCCTCCTTCCCTTAAGGAGGAGCTGCCTGCACCCGGCCGCGGCCCGCGAAAATCTTTTTAAAAATGAGCCCGGCACCTCGGACAAGTGCCGGGCTTGCTTCTGTTCCGGGGGGAAGTCCGGGGAGGGAGCTGCGGCCAGGCGGCCGGCGGGAAAGCGGCCGGCCGCCGCGGGGCCTTTAATGCGCCGGCGCAAAGACTTGTAAGACTCTGTTGCCAGAGTCTTAGTTGCGGCTGCCACGGGCGAGGCGGCCGCAACTGAATTTCGGCGCTGGGGCCCGTCGGCATGGCAACCGGGACGCTGCGCACACCGATGACGTCATCGGAGCCGGCGCAGCGCTACCGGTCTACCGCGGCGGAAGGGCCCCAGGCAATTTCGGCGCCGGCGCCAATTGCAGCGCTAGGCCCTCTAGCGCCGCAAAATCGGCGCTAAGGGCACTCAATTTCTAGGCCAGTGACCTCAAAAACAAACCTGTCAGTGGCACTGCTGGTACAATGAAGGAGCTCCCACAAGATACCCCCATAACAACTGCAACTGGTGAATATCTGATGCCACCACCCCTCTCCCAGAAGCCCACACCA
This sequence comes from Somniosus microcephalus, assembly GCF_052327205.1. Taxonomy (NCBI): domain Eukaryota; kingdom Metazoa; phylum Chordata; class Chondrichthyes; order Squaliformes; family Somniosidae; genus Somniosus; species Somniosus microcephalus. The sequence goes on along the minus strand of NC_140993.1, from coordinate 224,595,549 downwards.
TAGCAGAGACACCCATTCGTATCTTTAGTTCTGAGACCAACAGCTGGTGAGCCACAATAAAATAGATTGTGTGGGGAGGGGGGGGTTATTTTTGTCGAACCAATGAAGATACAGAGCTGTGTGGTGCATTGACAGGGCAAATCAGAAATAAGAATCTGCTACTGCCATGACAATGAAGTGAAATAAATACTAAAGTATAGTACTTGCAACTTATTTGAAATGATGGCATATAATTTCTGTTTGTGCATAAGATGTGGCACCTAGAGTTGGCAAATCAGGTCAGGGTGGATTTCACTGACTTCCAGCTGCATTCGCACATCGGGGCGATTTTTGCTTCCTTACTGCCCTGTTGATGCCTAAAAATGGAAAAGTAGCAGATGGAAAATGGTGTGCAATTGGGGCTGGTCCCAAAAGTCGCCTTATTTCTGGGCGGTGGGGGGATGGGGGGTGGGCCACCTGGTGGAGACAGCTCCCACCTGAAACAGATTGCAGCCTCATGAATATATGCAAATTGGTTCATAATTATTAATATGACATTATTAAGCTGCTGACAAAATTTCCTATTGGTGTGAAATCCAATCCCTTCCGATGGAATTGCACAAAGTGCATAGCCCAGCTATATAGAGCATGCATAAACTGCTCTGACCTTCCAGGAAGTGGCTTGTTAAACAGCAAAAATTGTTGAAATGGCTATTGCACTTTGTGTTCCTCTCTGTTTAAGGTTTTTGGAGGTAAAAGAGGATTGAAGAAAGGATACAAAAGAGGTTTACTTGCACCACAGATGGACCATCCACATCTGCCATTATCCACAGAGCCATTCTTTCAGATCGAGCTCAGCTACTTGGGAATTTCTGAAAAGAACTATGGCCTAGAAATTCACTATGGCCCCGCCAGCTGGCTAGCGCCCAAAAGTTAGCGCTGGGCGCGGAGCCATTTGCGACCGTCAGATATTCACTTTTTGCGCCCCAAGTCGGAACCGGGCGCTATTCCAGGGTGTGCCCGCCCCCGCTTGGGGCGCTGAAACTGAATTTCAGCGCTCTAGGAGCCGCTGCGCCACCCGATGCGGTGCGGCAGGCTGCGGTACTGCAGGCCTCCTCCTTCTCTTAAGGTGGAGGTGCCTGCAACGGGGAGATCGCCGCTGGATTGTGCCGGCAAATGAGCCCGGCACCACGGAGAAGTGCCGGGCTCGTGGAAAGCAGCCGTCAATGCCGCGGGGGGGGTGGTGGAGGAGGCCGGGGAAGGAGGTGCGGGCAGGCGGCCGCCGAAAAAGCGGCCGGCCGCACCTCCACCTTTATGCGCCCCACTAAGGCTGCAGTAAGGCCCTGGTCTCCGGATGTTAGTAGCGGCCGCCACGGAGGAGGTGGCGGCAACTGAATATGGGGGTCGGGCCGGCATCGGGGCGGAAACGGGGCACTGCGCACACTGATGACGTCATCGGTGCCGGCGCAGCGCTACCGGCTACCGCCGCCATTGCCGCCGAACTCAATATCAGCGCAACCTCCTCTACTGGCGCAGAAGCCCTCTTTAGGCGGTAACTGGGCGCAAAGCTTGCAGCGCCTTACTGAATTTCTAGGCCTATGTTCATAGGCTGAGGTCCATCAGTGATGGAGTTGTGGTATTTGCTGCAACCTGATCTGCAGACAACATCCACCTCAGGAACTGCACTTGCCACTGGCAGTAAAGGTCATCACTGCCCTGACCTTTAGGCTCCCAGTTCCTTCCATGCTAGCACAGGGTCATCTGCAAAATCAGTCAATATGCAGCACAAAGACGCATCAAGCTGATGCTTCATTCACCAGGGCAAACAACTTCAGTACTTTCCCAATGAAGAAACCTCAACAGAAAGATAAGCCACTGCAGTTTTTTTTCATAATGCAGAAGGTGCAAACTCCAAAAGGTTATTGATGGAATCCATGAAGCCACCTGGGCCCCTAAACACAATGCCAGGGCTTTTAATGAATTGCAAGGGTTTCTACTTTATCAATATCCAGGTAGTCAGTGACCAGTAATCTGCACTGTTCTCACCTTCTCCACATTCATTGCAGAAATTATATTCTGTTAAGCCTATTGGGTATAAGAAATCTACATGAAAGTGGATGTGTGGAGATTGGTTGAGTGCAGAAACTAGTTCTCCCTGTGATGCTCCCTGGGAAAATAGTACACAAGACTCTCACAGAGGAGATATTCACCTTAAGCACCTCAGCCTCTTGTGTAACTAATCTCTCTATCCATTAAAGCATCATACATTTTCCAACCTTGTCCTCTACATGACCACATATGCCTATCTTTGATCTACTGCTACCTTATTGCACAGCATCTGAAGTAAACTCTCTGGAGAAAGTTCAACTAAAAGTTCAACTAATTTGTATTTCTCTAAGTGCTATATAATATTTGCCTTTATTGTTCTTTGCTCTGGAGCTTCCTCTTGGTGGCAGTGTATGGTATACATCACACAGAACCTCTTTTACTGCTTCCCTGAAGTGTTTCCCCAGTGGCAGGAGTAAGTAAGGTGACTGGGTGTCAGTTGTAATTACTTGGGATTGAGGTGGCTTTGTACCTCAAACTGTAATCCTGCAGCTGGTTCCACCATGCCTACTGCTGCAGAGGGTGACTCTGTTTCCTGCGTCCACATTTTTGTTGCCTCCGGTGTTCTTTTTTTTCTAGCTAGATTAATTTGTACCATCCAGGTACTGTGCGCCCTAAAGTCATTTTTGCAGTCCTATTATTTTTTGCCCTCCAGCTTCAGGCCACATACCTTTCAGTTGCCATTGCCTGTGAAATAGCAGTGTCAGCCCTAATGTTACTTCAGCAGAGCACAAAACAAAATGTCCCCCTCACTGTGCAAACTCCCAGCACTGCTCACATTTCAGGCAAGAAGCTTGCCACTGATAATTAAGATTTGCAAAGCCTGGAGCTTCACATGCAATCAATCATGCTCAACTGAGACAGGTGCAAAGCCTGCACTGCTCCCACTCTCCACACTCATTGCAGAAATTCTGTTCTGTTAAGTCTGTTAGATATAAAAAAATATATACATGGAAAGTGCATGTATAAAGGTCAGTTAAGTGCAGGAACAGGGTCAGCTGTGATGCTCCTTGCAGTTGAATAGCCTGCCACTATTGAGGCTCACATTTGGATGAGGTAGTGGATGGTGACTGGCACCTGTGGATCGTACCCAGAAAGGACTCAATGCCTTCAGGGGAAGAGAGGACAGGAGACGATTTGGCAGAGAAAACTACTGAAGAAAAAATATATCCGAGTAAAGATGAACGGACTGGGCTGTTTTCAGATGTCCAAAACAAGTGGCCTGGAAAATACTTGCTCAGTGGCAGCTAAGAGATTGGAACTCCAAGGATGCCCAATGAGCTACATTAACACACAGGGAACATGGGCACCAGGCTGTGTCCCAACAGGAATTCAGGCCCCCTAAATCAACTTGTGATCTCACCGTGTTAGGTGCACATCTCATGGAGTTTAAAAAGTCGTGAGATTTAGGAATGTAAAATGAACTGAGCATGCTCCTATTTGAGGGGACCAGCCTCAGCAGTACCACATACTCCTGCAGTGTTGCTCACCTGCCCACTCTTACAGTATCTCATTCAGTCCTGAGATCCTGCCAGGATTCAGCCACAGGTGTTAGAAAGTTCCTGCTCGCCCTCCTGCAATACCCCCACCCCATGTTATGTTCATTAATAACTAGTCATTTTTATTAAGAATAGCTAGCTTTTGCTAGACACTTTATTGAGCACATGTGGACTAGGTACAGTATCTGTAGAGGCATCCATCTTGACTGCTGTCTTGTGGGTAGCCTAGTGCATCCTGGGTAGCCCACTCTTATATACAGACAGCACCACCTAGTGTACCATTCCAGAATGACAGGTTACTGATCATTACATCCCCCTTACTTTGAGGTTAAACAAAATCAGTATCAATCAATAACAACATAAACATCTTCAACAGTCAATACATTTACAATGTAGTTTTCTTTATACTCAAAGATTAAGTCTATCAGGCTTTTTTACTTCACGTGTGGATCTTCTCAGCACAGGTAAGTCTGATTTGTTTTCATGAGAGCCTGTATGTGTATTTGTGTTAGATTGTTCTGGTGGTGAGTGGCAAGATTCAGTTGCGGCATTGTCATCGATTTGCTCTTCGATAGTCTCTTGTGTTTTTAGGAGGGAACGGCTGTTCCTCCTGAGAATCTATCCTTCCTCAGTTCTAACAGTGTATGACCTTGGTCCTACTTCCTCAAGAACTGCAGCTTTCCTGTTCCATGCATCTGGATCCTCAATCCTGACAACATCATCCCTTGTCAATGGTTTCAGAGTTTTGGATGACTTGTCATAGTATGATTTCTGTTTCAGCTTTAACAGTTGAAGTCTCTGTCTCAGTTCCTTACTCTGCTTTTCTTTTGCACAGCAGGGTAGCGTGGTACGCAACTTGTGACCCATTAGGAGTTCAGCAGGTGAAGAACCAGAGTCTAAAGGTGAGGCTCGGTAGCTCAGCAGGGTGAGATAAGGATCAGACTTGCTTTCTGTCACTTTCTTCAGTAGCTGCTTGAGAACCTGAACACCTTTCTCTGCCTTACCATTCGACTGAGCATACAAAGGACTGGATGTGATGTGTTGAAAGTCATAATGTGCAGCAAACCGTTGCCACTCCTTACAGTTGAAGCACGGACCATTGTCGCTAATGGCAATCCTGGGAATTCCATGTCTGGCGAAGATGGATTTCACATGCATTATGACATTGCTTGCTGTGGTGCTTGAGAGCAGTGCCATCTCAGGATAGATAGAATAGTAGTCAATCACTATTAGATATTCTTTACCATTCAAATGAAAGAGGTCCAAACCAACCTTTTGCCATGGTGCTGTTGGTATGTCAGCTACTATCATTGGTTCCTTTGTTTGTTTGTTTTGGTGTTTCTGACATGTCTCACATTTGCCTATCATGTTCTCAATGTCCTTATTTATGCCAGGCCAATAAACAGTGTCTCTTGCTCTCCTTTTGCACTTTTCAATTCTGAGGTGTCCCTCATGAATCCTTTTGAGCATGTCTTGACGTAGAGCCTGTGGAATGACTACTCTGTTCTGTTTTAGTAATACTCCACTTGCGACACTCAATTCTGACCTTATGTGAAAATATTTTGGACAGGAACCTTTTGGCCAACCATGATGAATGTTCTCTATTACTGTTTGTACTGTTTCTTCTGCTATTTGCTTTGATTTTGTGTCTGACATGGGCAGCGCAGCAGTGACCATACTCACATGAACATCCACGTCTTCTTCAGTAGAGCTCACATGACTCATTGTGGGTGCTCGGGATAGTGCATCTGCTAACACTATGTATTTGCCTGGTGTGTAGATCAGTTCAAAGTCATATCTTTGCAGCTTCATCATGCGTCGTTGAATCCTTGGAGACATCTCATTCAGGTTCTTTTTTATGATGGCAACCAGTGGGCTGTGGTCTGTCTCAACTGTGAAGGTGGAAAGTCCATATATGTAGCCATGAAACTTTTCTAGTCCAACTGCCAAGCCGAGACATTCCTTTTCAATCTGGGCGTTTCGACACTCAGTATCAGTCATAGACCTGGAGGCATAGGCAACAGGCTTCCAATCTTCACCCTCTGCTTGTAGCAAGACCGCACCTAGGCCATCTTTTGATGCATCCGTTGACACTTTGATTCTTTTTGATGGGTCAAAGAAGGTGAGTACAGGTGTGGTTGTCAGCACTGTTTTGAGGTTTATCCACTCTTGTTCATGTCTTTCTGTCCATGCAAACTCATTTGTTTTACGTAGCAGGTCTCGCAGACAGGCTGTCTTGGCTGACAAGTTAGGAATGAACTTTCCAATGAAGTTTATCATCCCCATGATGCGTAGCACTCCTTTTTTGTTAGTGGGTCGGGGCATTTTGAGTATGGCGTTTACTTTTTCCATATCTGGCTCGATTCCTTTACCAGATAGATTATCTCCTAGGAAAGTGACTTCCTGGACGCCAAACTGACACTTGGCTTTGTTGAGCTTCAGTCCATTCCGGCATATGTTCTGCAGCACTTTAGTCAGTCTCTCATTGTGTTCTTTCAGTGTGGAGCCCCAGATGATGATGTCATCAACATAGACCCGAACTCCTTCCAGACCTTCAATTATGTGTTCCATCGCTCTATGAAAGATTTCAGATGCAGATATTATCCCGAAAGGCATTCTGAGGAAACAATACCTGCCAAATGGTGTGTTGAAGGTACAGTATTTGGTGCTCTCTTCATCCAGTTTTAGTTGCCAAAATCCTTGTGAGGCATCGAGCTTTGTAAAGTATCTGGCACCTGACATTTCACTGGTGATTTCTTCTCGCTTGGGAATCTGGTCGTGTTCACGTTTTATGTTTGCATTTAAGTCCTTTGGATCCATGCATATTCTTAGATCATTGTTCTTTTTCTTTACACACACCATGGAGTTAATCCAGTCTGTTGGCTCTTTGACTTTCCTGATGACTCCTAGTGTGGTCATTCTGTCCAGTTCATTCTTGAGCCGGTCACGCAGGGGTGCTGGAACTCTTCATGGAGCATGTACCACTGGCTGAGCATCCTCCTTTAGTTGGATCTTGTAAGTGAATGGTAGAACTCTAAATCCTTTGAACACATCCTGGAAATTATTCACTACAGAATCCACCGAGTCATCTGGTCTGCTTATGGCACAGTTTATACGGTAGACTCTCTTGACCAGTTCTAAGTCCTCACAAGCTTTGTCACCCAATAGTGAATCAAGTCCTTCAGCCACAACAGAAAACATGAGATGATGCACTTTGTCTTTGACTGTCACTTTAAGTCTGCATACACCTAAGCTATCTATTTTCTGTCCATTGTAGTCCTTCAGTAGTACTGACTTTTTCTGTATTTTGGGCTTTTCTTTCATATTGTTAATGTCACTCATACTGATTAAGTTTGCTTTTGCCCCAGTGTCTAGTTTCAATGTAACTAATGCTCCATTTACCTGCAGTGGGATCATCCATCTGTCCTCTTTTACTACATTAACTTTATGTTCAGCATTGTTAAGGGCTGCACATTTTCTGTATCCTTTTTGATATTGTCACATGACACCATTCCTACAAAACATGTCTCACTTAAATCAGTGTCCTCAATCACATTACCTCGTTGCCCTTTCTTTGTTTTTACTTTTGAAAAGCATTGTTTGGCAAAGTGATTCTTTCCATTACACTTTGTGCACATTTTTCCAAACGCTGGGCATTGTCTTAACTGGTGTTTGGAACCACAGCGTTTACAATTAAAAATGTCATCCTCCGATTGCTTTTCATTTCTGTTCTGCCCACGTTTCTTCCCCTTGTAGGACACAGCACCGACAGCAGCATTGTCACTCATTACAATCGCACCATTATTGATTTCACGTGCTTTCGAGCTAGCTCGCTGGCTTGGCATATTTTCACAGCAATTTCCAATGTTAGTTCGGTTTTTCTCAACAGACGTTCCCTGACTTTTTTATCATGAATACCAAACACAATCTGGTCACGAATCATGGATGCTTTCAGCTCAGAGAAATTACATGTCTGTGCTTTCAGTTTCAGATCAGTCATAAAGCTATCAGAAGTCTCATTTTGCTGCTGTGTCCGAGAACAGAAGATGTACCTCTCATAGGTTTCATTCTTTTTGGAGGAACAATGTGTATCAAACTTCTTTAGCACATCATCTAATTTTTCTCTGTTCTCCTCTGGATTAAATACAAATGTATTAAATACCTCTATCGCCTGTCGGCCTGCAACCATGAGCAGCAATGCTATTTTCCTTGCGTCTGGCTTCATACCGTACCCGATGGCAGCAATGTAGAGTTCGAATTGTTGTTTAAAAGTCTGCCAATTGTAGTTGATATTTCCTGTGAGTTTCAAACGCTCTGGTGGCTTCAAATTCTCCATGTCACATTGCACAATATTCAGCAGATCTTACCACTCCTGGTACCATGTTATGTTCATTAATAACTAGTCGTTTTTATTAAGAACAGCTAGCTTTTGCTAGACACTTTATTGAGCACATGTGGACTAGGTACATTATCTGTAGAGGCATCCATCTTGACTGCTGCCTTGTGGGTAGCCTAGTGCATCCTGGGTAGCCCACTCTTATATACATACAGCACCACCTTGTGTACCATTCCAGAATGACAGGTTACTGATCATTACACCCCACACCATCCCACCCCAGCCTCCAGTTCCAGTGTGTTTACTGGCTGCTCAGGGCTGCAAACTTAACCCCTATGAACTCAATTAATAAATAGGAAAACCAGGATAAATTTGGTTGCCGCATCCCATTGATTCACCTCAGCTACCTCCCCTCTGCTCAACCGTCCATCCTCCAGTGATCAATCCTTACTATGGCCCCACCTGTACCACCCCTCAAAGACTGATGACTCCCACGGTCCTCTCTAACTGATCTCGCATATGATTAATGCTCCTCAGAGTTCCCATGTCTGTTTCTTGTGATCCCCACAGATTTCCATTATAACTCAGCACCAAAACACCTAACGTGAAACTACCTAAACAGAGCCTGGCCCAGCACCTGTTTCGTGACCTCTTTTTAAAAAAATTGTTGGTGTGTTTAAACACAATTAAAACAGGTGGCTTTGTTGAAAGAAAATTAAAAGAGGTGATGATGTGTCATATTTCGGTTTAAAGCAGATGAATCTGGTTTTTTTTTCCATGCAGTTAGTTGTGTTTGGAGATCAGAGAGGGGAAACTGCATTGCCGGGCACATTTGTCTAGAGGACCATAGTGCACTCTGCATGGTTGATGGCCAGGTATTAGCTGTGCATGGTTAATATTCACAAATTAGGGTCAAATCTGTGCTTCTCCACCTCCAAGAGGAACGCATCTCAGGTTTTCGCAGTCACACAGCCCATGATTTTCCTCCATTAAAATTAACCAATGGGAAAATCACAAGCTGTGCACTTGCAATTTGCTCACTATCAGTGCTATTCCCTGTAGGGAGCACAACATTGGCTCCACAGAGCTGTGCACGGTCAGCTTTCACAGACTGAGATGTACAAGGTCAATATTCACACATTGACCGCGGTATAGTCAATATTCACACATTGAGCTGTACATGGGCAATGCTCACACATTGAGCTGTTTACAGTCAACATTCACACATTGAGCTGTACATGGACAACATTCACATATTGAGCTGCATATAGTCAACATTCACATATTGAGCTGTATACAGTCAACATTCACATATTGAGCTGTATACAGTCAACATTCACATATTGAGCTGTATACAGTCATCATTCCCATATTGAGCTAATACAAAAATAAAATACTGCAGATGCTGGAAATCTGAAATAAAAACAGAACATGCTGGAGATACTCAGCAGGTCAGGCAGCATCTGTGAAGAGAGAAACAGAGTCAACATTTCAGGTCAATGTTCTGACGAAAGGTCATCGACCTGAAACGTTGACTCGGTTTCTCTCTTCACAGATGCTGCCTGACCTGCTGAGTATCTCCAGCATGTTCTGTTTTTATTTCACATATTGAGCTGTTTACAGTCAACATTCACATATTGAGCTGTTTACAGTCAACATTCACATATTGAGCTATATATAGTAGCAAGTAGCAGAATGGATAGCAACCTGGCTACAAAACAGACAACAGAGAGTAGGGGATAAAGGTAGTTATTCACACTGGCAAAAGGTGGGAAGTGGTGGTCCACAAGGGTCAGTGCTGGGATCACTGATGTTCACAATTTACATAAATGATTTGGACTCGGGAATCGGAAATACAATTTCAAAATTTGCGGACAACACCAAACTGTAGGGTGCAGTTAATACAGATGAGGACCGTGACAAAATACAGAAACACATTAATAAACTTTCAGAACGGGCATGCTATTGATAAATGAACTTCAATATAGATAAGTGTGAGGTGGTACTTTTTGGTAGGAAGAATAAAGTGGCCACATATACCTTGGAAAATAAGGTTGCGAAATTCGGTTATGTCCCATTTGGGCGCAGTAACCAAGTTAAGGCCGGTCATTTAGCGCCTGGCGCGGAAGTACCGCCCCAGCCGATAAATTGGGCTTACCGCCCTGTACAGGAAGTGCAGCATAATGTTGGCACTCCACTTCCTGGCGGGGCAGTAACCGAGGCGATGTTGGGGCATGATCGGCAGCACTTGGAGAAGGCTCCGCGGAGCGCTGCTGCATTTCAACACTCCTCCCCTTCAGTTAAAGGGAAAGGCCACTGCGCACTCTGCAGGATCTTCAATGGCCCCAACTAGGCTACCAAGGTGGTGTGGTGCCATGGCCACAGCCCGGCACTGAGACGCGGTGCCGAGCTGCGTGATGGCAACCAGGACCACACCATGGCCCACCATGGAGGGCCTAGCTGGAGGTCGGCCAAAAAAGAAAATGGCGGTGCGGGTCGCGGGTGCAACTCCCATTTAAATACTGCCCCGCGAGCAGAGGTCGGCCCGGCTCACGGCCCGCGAGGCTAGGGTTGACATTGCCCACGGCGGCCTCGCGGGGCGCAGCCGAATTTCTGCTGTGGCGCGGTAAGGGGACGCGGCAGGTCACAAAGGGGTCACGGTGCACAGCGATGACGTCATTGCCAGTGGCACAGCAACCCGGGGCGCCACTGGCGTGGGTGTGACGCTATCGGGTAGTGCCTCAGCAGCACCCCGGCAAATTTCTCGGGAGGCACTTTTTTCGCCCCCCATCCCCCGGTTGATAATCCCTTTGCACCCCGTTAGCGCCCCCCAGAGGTGCTAACGGCAGGCGCAAAGGAGCTGAATTTCTAGCCCCAAGTGTCTAAAAGGGGTAGAGGAGCAGAGAGATCTGTGGGTACAGAAGTGGCGATGCAGGTTAATAAGGCCATACAAAAAGCAAACAAAGCACTGGGGTTCATTTCTAGAGGGATAGAACTGAAAAGTAGAGATGTTATGTTAACCTTATATAGACCCTTAGTTAGACCACACTTGGAGTACAGTGTACAATTCTGGTCGCCATATTACAAAAAGGATATGGAGCAAATAGTGAAGGGATAATAAAGATTTACTAGAATGATACCAGAACTGAAAGGTTATACCTATCAGGATAGATTAAACAGGCTGTGGTTCTTTTCTCTAGAAAAGAGAAGAGGGGTGACTTGATAGAGGTCTTTAAGATTATGAAAGGGTTTGACAGGGTAGATGTCGAGAAGATGTTTCCACTTGCAGGGGAGAATAGAACTAGGGGCCATAAATATAAGATAGTCACTAATAAATCCAAGAGGGAATTCAGGAGAAACTTCTTTACCCAAAGCTTGCTGAGAATGTGGAACTCGCTACCACAAGGAGTAATTGAGGCAATAGCCTAAATGCACTTAAGGGAAAGCTAGATAAACACACGAGGGAGAAAGAAATAGAAGGATATGCTGATGGGGTTAAGTGAAGAAGGGTGGGAGGAGGCTCGTGTGAAGCATAAACACCACCTGTTGGGCCGAATGGCCTGTTTCTGTGCTGTAAGTATCTATCTATATCTATCTATATCTATAAAAGACCTCTTCTGTCTGTCTGTCTGTCCGTTCTCTATACGTTCGAATGTTATAGAGCGCACCTACACGCGCGTCACATCAAAAGAAAGCTTTCGATTACGGATCGGTCATAAGCGTATTTTACTTTTCCGTCAGACAAAAATCGTGCCGACGGTATCACAAAAACGTTCAAAATTCTGCTCATTATCCGCTCATTAGCATTGAGTGACTATGATGTCGAAGAGCTGCTATGATGTCAGAGCAGTTTTTGTGCTGTCATAAAGAAATCAATGCTTTCACTCTGCCCAGCCTACTCAGCTGGGTGACACGGCCGGGCCTCTACCTCTCTCTCTCTCCGTCTCTTTATCTCTCTCCCTGTCTCCCAGTCTCTCTCTCTCTCTCTCTCTCCCCGTTTCTCTCTCTCCCCCAGTTTCTCTCTCTCTCCCCCTCAGTCTCTCTCTTCTCTCTATCTCCAGTCTCTCTCTCTCCCTCTCAGTTGCTCTGTCTCTCCCCCTCAGTCTCTCTCTCTCTATCTCCCCAGTCTCTCTCTCTCTCTCCCCAGTCTCTCCCTCACTCTCTCTTCCTGTCTCTCTCTCTCTCTCTCCCCCCTCAGTCGCTGTCTCTCTCCCCAGTCTCTCTCTTCCCCCCGGTCTCTCTCTCTCTCTCCCCCAGTCTCTCTCTCCCAGTCTCTCTCCTCTCTCTCCCCCCAGTCTCTCCACTCTCGCTCTCTCCCATCTCTCTCTACCCCAGTCTCTCTCTCTCCCCCTCAGTCGCACTCTCTCTCCCCTCTCAGTCTCTCTCTCTATCACCCCAGTCTCCCTCTCTCTCTCTCTATCACCCCCTCCCTCTCTCTCTCCTCCCAGTCTCTCTACTCTTTCTCTCTCCCCGTCTCTCTCTCTCTCCTCCAGACTCTCTCTCTCCTTCCCTCTCTGTCTCTGTCTGTCTCTCTCTCCTTCCCTCTCTCTCTCTCGCTCCTTCCCTCTCTCTCTGTCTCTCTGTCCTTCCCTCTCTCTCTCTCTCTCTCCTTCCCTCTCTCTCTCTGTCTCTCTCTCCTTCCCTCTCCAAACGGGCGATACCGAATTTCTAGCCCTCTCCTCTCTCTCCCCCCAATCTCTCTCTCTCTCCCCGTCTCTTTATCTCTCTCTCTGTCTGCCAGTCTCTCTATCTCTTCCCCAGTCTCTCTCTCTCTCTCCCCCAGTTTCTCTCCCTCTCTCCCGTCTCTCTCTCTCTCAACCTTCAGTCTCTCTCTCTCTCTCTATCTCTATCTCCCAGTCTCTCCCTCTCCCCCAGTCTCCCAGTCTCTCTCTCTCCTCCAGACTCTCCTCCTCCAGTCTCTCTCCCAGTCTCTCTCTCTCTTCTCCGTCTCTCTCTCTCCTCCAGTCTCTCCCTCCTCCAGTCTCTCTCTCTCTCCCCCCAATCTCTCTCGCTCCCATCCCTCTATCTCTCTCTCTCATCTCCCTTTCTCTCTATCTCTCTCTCTTCCCAGGCTCCCTCTCCCTTTCCCGTCTCTCTCGCTCTCTCTCTCACCCAGTCTCACTCTCTCTCTCCCGTCTCTCTCCCAGTCTCTCTCTCTCTCTCTCCCCCCAGTCTCTCTACTCTTTCTCTCTCCCCGTCTCTCCCTCTCTCCCCCCAGTCTCTCTCTCTCCTTCCCTCTCTGTCTCTGTCTGTCTCTCTCTCCTTCCCTCTCTCTCTCTCTCCTTCCTCTCTCTCTCCTTCCCTCTCTCTCTCTGTCTCTCTCCTTCCCTCTCTCTCTCTGTCTCTCTCTCCTTCCCTCTCTCTCTCACTCTCTCTATCCTTCCCCCTCTCTCTCCTTCCCTCCCTCTCTCTCTCCTTCCCTCTCTCTCTCTCTCGTCTCTCCCCAGTCTCTCTCTCTCTCTTGCATCACAGGGGGCATTTCATTCCATGTGTGGGCGTGCCTAATCCTGCAGCCTCCCGAAACGTCACCGCCATTTTTTTAATACCGACAGCGACAGCACCAGCACAACAAACCCCCACAGTGCGGCTCCGGCAAAGTATCCCGCTCCCGGCCCGCCGGAGCGGGAGGTGAGTTGGGGTCACTCGGGCCGGGCCTCACACACTGCTCCGCCCGAGACACAGAGCGGGGGAGTGGCAGCGGCTGGCTGTAAACCGCGTGGCCCTGTAAACTGACTGCCGTTTTAACAAAAAAGCCTTGGCAATGCCGGGCTTCCCCCTTTCCTCCCGCCCCCCTCCCACCCCCTTCCCCTTCCTCCCCCTTCCCCCTCCCTCCTGCCCCCTTCCTCCCCTTCCCCTTCTCCCCCTTGCCCCCCCAGTCGCTCTCCTCTCTCTCCCCCCAGTCTCTCGCTCTCTTCTCTTCCCCCCAGTCTCTCGCTCTCTCTCTTCCCCCCAGTCTCTCCTCACTCTCTCTTCCCCCCAGTCTCTCTCTCTCTCTTCCCCCAGTCTCTCGCTCTCTCTCTCTCTCCCCGTCCTCTCTCTCCCCGTCTCGCTCTCTCTCTCCCCCCTCAGTCGCTCTCTCTCTCCCCCAGTCTCTCTCTTCCCTCCTGGTCTCTCTCTCTCTCTCCCCCAGTCTCTCTCTCCCCAGTCTCTCTCCCCTCTCTCCCCCCCAGTCTCTCCACTCTCGCTCTCTCCCCTGTCTCTCTCTACCCCAGTCTCTCTCTCTCCCCCTCAGTCACTCTCTCTCCCCTCACAGAGTCTCTCTCTCTATCTCCCCAGTCTCTCTCTCTCTCTCTCTCTATCTCCCCATCTCTCTCTCTCTCCCCCCGTCTCTCTACTCTTTCTCACTCCCCGTCTCTCTCTCTCTCCCCCCAGTCTCTCTCTCTCCTTCCCTCTGTCTCTGTCTGTCTCTCTCTCCTTCCCTCTCTCCTCCTCTCTCTCCTTCCCTCTCTCTCTGTCTCTCTCTCTCCTTCCCTCTCTCTCTGTCTCTCTCTCCTTCCCTCTCTCTGTCTCTCTGTCCTTCCCTCTCTCTCTCTCTCTCTCTCCTTCCCTCTCTCTCTCTGTCTCTCTCTCCTTCCCTCTCCAAACGAGGCGATACCGAATTTTTAGCCCTCTCCCTCTCTCTCCCCCAATCTCTCTCTCTCACCCCGTCTCTTTATCTCTCTCTCTGTCTCCCAGTCTCGCTATCTCTTTCCCCATTCTCTCTCTCTCTCTCCCCCAGTTTCTCTCTCTCTCCCCATCTCTCTCTCTCTCTCAACCCTCAGTCTCTCTCTCTCTCTCTCTCTCTCTCTATCTCCCAGTCTCTCTCTCTCCCCCAGTCTCCCAGTCTCTCTCTCTTCTCCAGACTCTCCCTCCTCCAGTCTCTCTCTCCCAGTCTCTCTCTCTCTCCGTCTCTCTCTCTCCTCCAGTCTCTCCCTCCTCCAGTCTCTCTCTCTCTCCCCCCAATCTCTCTCTCGCTCCCCATCTCTCTATCTCTCTCTCTCGTCCCCCTTTCTGTCTATCTCTCTCTCTTCCCAGGCTCTCTCTCCCTTTCCCGTCTCTCTCTCTCTCTCTCCCCCAGTCTCTCTCTCTCTCTCCCCCGTCTCTCTCCCAGTCTCTCTCTCTCTCTCCCCCCAGTATCTCTAATCTTTCTCTCTCCCCGTCTCTCTCTCTCCCCCCAGTCTCTCTCTCTCCCCCAGTCTCTCTCTCTCCTTCCCTCTCTGTCTCTGTCTTTCTCTCTCTCCTTCCCCCTCTCTCTCTCTCCTTCCCTCTCTCTCTCTGTCTCTCTCTCCTTCCCTCTCTCTCTCTGTCTCTCTCTCCTTCCCTCTCTCTCTCCCTCTCTCTCTCCTTCCCTCTCTCTCTCCTTCCCTCTCTCTCTCTCCTTCCCTCTCTCTCTCTGTCTCTCTCTCCTTCCCTCTCTCTCTCTGTCTCTCTCTCCTTCCCTCTCTCTCTCCCTCTCTCTCTCCTTCCCTCTCTCTCTCCTTCCCCCTCTCTCTCTCTCATCTCCCCCCAGTCTCTCTCTCTCTCTCTTGCATCACGGGGGGCATTTCATTCCATGTGTGGGCGTGCCTAATCCTGCAGCCTCCCGAAATGTCGCCGCCATTTTTTTAATACCGACAGCGACAGCACCAGCACAACAAACCCCCACAGTGCAGCTCCGGCAAAGTATCCCGCTCCCGGCCCGCCGTGAGCGGAGGTGAGTTGGGGTCACTCGGGCCGGGCCTCACAACCGCTCGGCCCGAGACACAGAGCGGGGAGCGGCAGCGGCCGGCCGTAAACTGCGCGGCCCTGTAAGCTGCCGTTTTACAAAAAAGCCTGGCAACACCGGGCTTCCCCCCCTTCCCTCCCCCCCTTCCCTACCCCCCTCCCACCCCCTTCCTCCCCTTCCCCTTCCTCCCCCTTCCCCCTCCCCCCTTCTGCCCCCTTCCCCTTCCTCCCCCTTCCCCCGTCACTCTCTCTCTTCCCCCAGTCTCTCGCTCTCTCTCTTCCCCCCAGTCTCTCGCTCTCTCTCTTCCCCCAGTCTCTCGCTCTCTCTCTTCCCCCCAGTCTCTCGCTCTCTCTCTTCCCCCCAGTCTCTCGCTCTCTCTCTTCCCCCCAGTCTCTCGCTCTCTCTCTTCCCCCCAGTCTATCGCTCTCTCTCTTCCCCCCAGTCTCTCGCTCTCTTTCTTCCCCCCAGTCTCTCACTCTCTCTCTCTCTTCCAACATCAACATGCCCTCAAAAAAAGCCTCGGCACCGCCGGGCAACCCCAGCTAGTATATAATAATTGCTCTTCTGTCTGTCTGTCTTCTATACATTCAAAAGTTATAGAGCGTACCTACACTCGTGTTACATCAAAAGAAAGCTTACGATTCCAGAACGGTCATAAGCATATTTACTTTTCTCTCAGACAAAAATTGTGCCGACGGTATCCAAAAAACGTTCAAAATTCCGCTCATTAAGTGGAAAAGTTCTGCTCATTTGCTCATTAGCATTGAGTGACGTGAAGGTTGACCAATTGTACGGTCGAGCGACCTGACAGTTGACCAACGGGTTGACCAATCGCTGCGTCACGGGGGTGGGTTCATTGCGCGTGCGGGGCGGGCCATCCTACAGTTGAGTGTTGAGTGACTTGACGATTGACCAATCCTACAGTTCAGTGACCTGATGGTTGACCAATTGGTGCGTGTGTGGGCAGGCCTTATCATTCTGAACCGAGGTGAGTGGCTGCCATCTTGATTCTTACTGATTTTTTCCACACTTTCTGTGTGTTAAGCAACTAAGGAAAAGAACAACTTATTTCAGTTTTAAATTGTATTTAGGAACAGTTAGAAATGAAGTGATCCCCTGCCCTTCGCCCGGAGGCTCGCCTACTTTGACGGCCATTTCAAGCGGCTGTGCAGGCGCCGGGCGTGGCCTAGCAGCCCGGGAAGCCTGGGCCTTGAGTTGAGCGGATTCCCAGCGCGATCCGCTGCCCCCTGGGCCCGAGACGGACGCCGATCGATTTTTTAGTCGCCAGTTTAGACAATGCCCGGAACCTTTGTAAAGGTTGGAGGGGCGGGCCTGAGCCAAGCGCAGCCACCGCTGCCATCTTAGTAAAGGCTGGCGGGGCGCGAGTCAGCACGCGCGTCAATGTCGGCCCGGACCGCATCTAGGTGAGTCCGGCCGGGCCTCACGTGCTAGCCCGCGCACCGGCCGGCCCTGAGGCGCTGATCTGCGGAGAGGGAGGGAGAGAGCTAAGGTGAGTCCGGCTGGCCCTCGTGCGCTATGCCGCGCACCGGCCCGGCCGGCCCTGAGGC